>NW_028094767.1:7667995-8867995 GCF_014824575.4 Sturnira hondurensis
AATTACTATGAAGAACTGTATGCCAAGAAATTTGAAAACCTAGGTGAAATGGACAAATTTCTAGAAAAATATAATCTTCCAAAACTCAATGAAGAAGAAGTAGAAAGCCTGAACAGACCAATAACAGCAGATGAAATTGAAGCAGTAATCAAAAAACTCCCATCACACAAAAGCCCTGGACCAGATGGTTTCACAGGAGAATTCTACAAAGCATTTAAGGAAGAGCTAACCCCTATTCTTCACAGACTATTCCAAAAAATCCAAAATGATGGGAAACTCCCAAACTCTTTTTATGAAGCTAGCATCATCCTAATTCCAAAACCAGATAGAGACACAACAAAGAAAGAAAACTTTAGGCCAATATCGCTGATGAACATAGATGCTAAAACCCTCAATAAAATATTGGCAAATCGCATCCAACAATACATCAAAAAGATCATACACCACGACCAAGTGTGATTCATCCTAGGGATGCAAGGATGGTTCAATATCCGCAAATCAGTAAGTGTAATACACCACATAAAGAAAAGCAAAGACAAAAATCATATGGTCATATCAATAGATGCAAAAAAGCTTTTGATAAGGTACAGCACCCATTTATGATAAAGGTACTCAGCAAAGTGGGAATAGAGGGAGTATTCCTAAATATAATAAAGGCCATATATGAAAGACCTACAGCCAACATCATACTCCATGGGCAAAAACTAAGAGCGTTTCCACTAAGATCAGGAACAAGACAAGGTTGTCCACTTTCACCACTTCTATTTAATATAGTATTGGAAGTTTTAGCCTCAGCAATCAGGCAAGAAAAGGAAATAAAAGGCATTCAAATTGGAAAGGAAGAAACAAAACTGTCATTGTTTGCAGATGACATGATAGTGTACATGGAAAATCCTATAGACACTACCAAAAAACTGCTCGAACTAATAAATGAATTTGGCAAAACAGTGGGATACAAAGTCAATATCCAGAAATCAAAGGCATTTTTGTACCCTAAGACTGAAACAGCTGAGGCAGAAATCAAGAAAAAAATCCCATTTGATATAGCAAAAACAAAAATAAAATATCTGGGAATAAACCTAACCAAGGAGGTAAAAGACCTGTATGCAGAAAACTACACAACACTGAAGAAAGAAATCAAGGAAGACACAAACAAATGGAAACATATACTGTGTTCATGGATTGGAAGAATTAACATCATCAAAGTGTCCATACTACCCAAAGCAATGTACAGATTCAATGCAAAACGTATTAAAGTACCAATGGCATATTTCATAGACATAGAACAAATACTTCAAAAATTTATATGGAACTATAAAAGACCCCAAATAGCAGCTGCAATGTTGAGAAAGAAGAACAAAGTAGGAGGGATCACAATACCTGATATCAAACTGTATTACAAGGCCACTGTAATCAAAACAGCCTGGTACTGGCATAAAAACAGGCACATAGACAAACGGAACAGAACACAAAGCCCAGAAATAAACCCAACTCTCTATAGTCAATTAATATTCGACAAAGGGGGCAATAACATAAAATGGGGTAAAGACAGCCTCTTCAACAAATGGTGTTGGGAGAACTGGACAGCTACGTGAAAAAAAAAGAAACTTGAGCACCAACCAGTGAATTTTCTGAAGTCATGAACTTGAGAGACCCTGGATGAATGACATGAATCAATCATAGGACAATTGATAAAGAAAGTTATCTGGGAGGATAATGACTTCATTTTGGATGTGTTAAGTGAGAAGTTCCTGTATGACATACTAGACAAGTCCCCAAGTGGAAGTTTAAATCACATGTGAAATTCAGAATAGCAGTCTGCTTGAGAAACACACATTTGTAAGCAATCAATCATTTGGCAGTGGTAGAATTCACAGGAGAGAGGGATGGTTCAGAGTGAAAAAGAATGGTGAAAGACATGATTATGGGGCATCCTGATGATTTACAGGGTGTGCAGAAAGGAAATTAATTAAATAAAAGTGTGAAACTCAATGGGAAGTGTTTTGACAGTAGGTTTAAAGTGTCAAAAGCAGGAGAAAATGTAAAAGAAAAGGAAGATACTAAAGTATTCTCTCTTAAAAAGTTGAAGGGATGTAAAACTCTACATTTGTAGCCACAAAATAGTCATAGGGATATAAAGTATGACATAAGGAATATAGTCAAAAACATTTAGTAACTATTTATGGTGCCAGGTGGGTACTTGAGATATCGAGGGGATTATTCTGAAAAGTATGTAATTGTTTAGTTAATATTCTGTAAACCTGGAACTAATACAAAATAATATTAAATCTAAACTGTAATTAAAAAATAAAATTTAAAAAGTTAAACAAGGTTTTCCAAGTTTATCAGTGGTAAAAAACTCTTACAGCAGCACAGGTTTTTAATTTAATTACTAAAGTCATATTTAATTATTTGATTAAATAGAAAATACAGTAATCTCTGAGATACAATAAAGATTCCTTTACCTTTCAACTTTTTTTCTTCTTAAATAAATGAGGTGCCTGGATGCAAGTCAAGATCTTATGCGATTTTTCAGTCTTGACCACAGGGACTTGACTGCAGGCTTCATGGGGAAAGCCTGTGTTTCCCACAGGGCTGATCCACAGCTAGTGCACTACAGTCCCTAAAGGGAACTGCACTCAAAGATGCAGGCCACTTTGAGCATGCTTTTAAGTCTAGCGGCATTGCTAACCTGCATTAGGAATCTACTTTGTAGGGGCCTTGGGCTGATACCTTCCCCAGTTGCTGTGCTGAGATTTTATTATAGGAGGTAGTCGTGACTTGAGGATGTTTTCTCCACTAACTTAGTAATCAGTACTTTTCCAACCCCAGCTCCTACAGATTCACAAAATAACAAAAACCTTTTATTTGAGACATCCTTATCAATGAGATGATTTACACCACCTGTGCTGATCTACCCCCCCCACCACCACCACTTCACTCCCCAGCCCTGTTCACCACCAGGTTCATGGGGACCTGGTCCATGGGGAAGGCCCCCATGGGTCCATGGGGAAAAATGGAACATTGATAGTGTTGATACTTTCTTTCTGGTTTGTTGTTTACACTATTGCAGTTAGTTAATAAAGTCACAATTGCCGCTTTAATTTTGGCTTGCTATTTTAGTCAACCAGTTCTCTTCAGTTCAGCTCCTGACAATAAGTGGGTTTATGAGCACAGGCCCAGGATGGACGTGGGTTATCTGGAGGGAGTTTCAATCTAATAAAAGCCAATGAGATGACATAATGTAAACTGTCATGAGAGGCAGTTATTATTTACTGTTCTACTAAAAAAGACCTAGTAAAGTATAACAGCTATACATTAAAATTTCTTTACCCTCCCATAATTTTATACACTTTCGTAACTACTGGACTCAGAATAAATTATTTTGTAGACTCTTTATCTAATGAAGGAGGAATGCAGTGCCAATTTTTTATGTAAAATATGTTTTTATGTGGACAATAGAACTTTTTAATATTAATTTGATTTTCTAAAATAAATCATCTCTAACTAGTTATTATAAGTGTCCTATTTCATCTTCTAAAATAGCAATAGGTTATGAAACAAAAAGAGTTTCTGATTAATTTTTGTGTTCCCTTGTGATCAACTCATTGAAACATAAACATTTTATAATTGAATGAAACCATACCGTCATATACTACAAAAACACCAAAATAAACAAAACATAAAACAATTTCATAGGTCATACAGAATTATGTGCTAATGTTAATATAGAAAGGATAGCTCATCTCACTCAGATACTTAAAGCCCTGGGCTATACTACTTCTGAGATCAAAATCAGCAGATATATAAACAGAATCCCCTTTTGACCTTCTGAACTTACCTCTTCTTAAGCAGAGAACTCCTTGATCATTCACTTTTAGGTGCTAGATTTTTCCCTCTCTCTCCTTCTCTCTCATTGTCACTCTCACAGACTCTGTGTGTGTGTGTGTGTGTGTGTGTGTGTGTGAGATAAACTTTGAATTGTATTTCTACTTTTGTCATTCATTTTTTCCTGCCTTTTGTGGTTTTAATTCAGTATTTCATGTGGTTCAGTTTTCTCTCCTTTCTTAGCTATTGGTTATACTTCACAAAAAGATTTTAGTGGTTGCCCTAGAACTTTCAATACACATTTAAAAACATTTTATTTATTTATTTTTAAAGAAGGGATGGGAGGAAAACAGAGGGAAAGAAACATAAATGTGTGGTTGCCTCTCATGTGCCCCACCACAAAGGACCTGGTCTGCAATCCAGGCATGTGTCCTGACTGGGAATTGAACTGGTAAAATGCCATACTATTTCATAGGTAGTATGAAAATGTTGTAACAAAATAATTCT
The DNA here is from genome assembly GCF_014824575.4 of Sturnira hondurensis. Lineage (NCBI taxonomy): Eukaryota > Metazoa > Chordata > Mammalia > Chiroptera > Phyllostomidae > Sturnira > Sturnira hondurensis. Next base: position 7,672,331 of record NW_028094767.1, read on the forward strand.
AAATCTTCCTTCTATCACTTTCATTATTACTACAATTTATTTCATTTATATATAATCATAGTTTGTAATATAGCCCTAAGCATACATTATTGCATACATTTTCAAAAATCTTCTGTTTATTTAGTCTAAGAGAGAAGGGATGAGGGGGAGAAAGAGAAAGAGAGAAACACAGATGTGTGAGAAAAACCTCATCAGTGGTTTGCCTTTCCCATGCTCCCATACCAGGCACTTGGCCCACAACCCAGGCATGTTCCTGACTAAGAATTGGACCAGTGGCCTCTTACTCTGTGGGACAATACCCAATGAACTGAGCCACACTGGTCAGGGCTAATCGCATACATTGTTGATGTTACTTTTAAACTGATCAGAACAGATACTACGCTTGATCTTAGCCAAAAGGCTGAGAAGCGGTGATGTTATTTTTAAAAGTGTTGTAAAAAACAAAAATGAACTAAGCAAACAACAACTAAGCAAACTACAACAGGAACAGAATCACAGAAATAGACATCACATGGAGGGTTATCAGTACGGAGTGGAGAGGGGGGCAGCATGGGGGAAAATGTACAGGGAATAAGAAGCATAATTGGTAGATACAAAATAGACAGGGGAGGTTAAGAATAGTATAGGAAATAGAGAAACCAAAGAACTTTATGTATGACCCATAGACATGAACTAAGGTACCCTGTGCGGGGTTGTCAACTTCCATTATTATCTCTCAGAGCCCTGAGCTGTCATATTAGAAGTCTGGGCATCTTAAGGTCAGCATGCCTTGTGTAAGTCTAAGGTAGACAGTGGAAGAAGACTAGAGACAAAGACACAGAGAGAAAGAGAGAGAGAAATGTCTGTTCAGGCCTCAACTGTTCCAGCTGTTAGTTGTGAGCAGAGATATCATGGGCCAAAGATGAGTCATTTTTGTTCAATGCTTTCAATGCACATGATGTGACATGTAATAGTAAATTGCAGATTTATGTATTGTCTGTTAAGCAATGGTAACTAAATAATAAGTTTGCTTCTTTTACTCTCATACTTTAAGAGGCATATGTTCAGCGCTTATTTATAATGATATTTGTATCTAAAACATATTTAACGTAATTGTATAGTTATCCTAATACATAAACTGCTGTTGATTATTAAAATGTAGTGTAAAATGAGCAAATTAGCACCAAAGGCCAATACACTTTTATATCTTAATTCAAGTATCTATTTTGATCATTAGTTTTCTGACTCTGAAATATATATTGATCTTTTTAGTTTCTGTTTAATAACTAATATTTAAATTTTATTTTGTATTTTATCACAACAATTAATTTTATTTTTACTCACACCAGCTATAGTATGCTCGTAAGTGCCCCTTACCCTAAAATAGCAGTTGGTTCCTTGCTAACCCAAATGGCCAGTTGGATGGGTATAATGCACTCTCTTGTAATATTTTCTTCTCCTTATTTGTCTTTATTTTTTTAAACAAAACTACATTTTATTATTAGTATCTATTGGTATTTAGTGTAGAGGGAGGCATTTGCTATGTATCTATTTTTATTTTTCTTAGGTGTTTTGTATTTCCTACCCTGGATATGTTTAATGTGGTGATTTTTATAGGGAGAAAAGGATAGATGAAGATACAGATATTTTCAAAGGCAATGAGATCATTTGACTTCCTCATTTAATTTCCAACAATAAGTGAAATCGTTATTTGAATATTTTATCTTTCCTCTTTCCCACTGCCTTAGTTTAGGGATACTGCCATATGATTATAAATGAGTGTCTTTAATGCATCTACCATATTCCTTTCCTATTTCTCACCATTCTCATCTATTCACGAACATTTAATGAATTCCAGGGTGAGGTAAATTTCTTGCATTTGCATTCTCCTTTGTCCCTTTTTATTTTCTGCTGCACAAAAGTAGTTGTTCACTGCATATTGTACTTCCCAATTCACCATTGGAAACTTTCATCTCAATGCAATCTTTCTTTATCACTCTGTAAGGAACCTTTCAGTCTCTTAAGAATATAAATTCAAATTTGCCTAAGCCTTACCCTTGTTTTTGTAATAACACCATCAATTCATAGTTCCGATGCTATTTTTCTTAGCTCACACTTAAAGAATTAAGTCCACACGTTGCTAATAAGGGATGCTAGCAAATTTGAGTTAAGATTGGTTTTGTCCAGGACTGATGTAGATCCTAATTCAAATCTCTCAGGACAAACAAAGTAAGAGACAAAATTTTACAAATACCTTAGTGATTTTTACCATGTTACTATAGAGTCGCTATGTAGTCAAGAGAGTTGGGAAGGGAGGGAGCTGGGAAGTCACAGCAGACAGTTTTGCCTTCTTTCTAAACATGTCTTTTTAGTACTTGATGTGGCAGCCAATGGTCAGCCTCATCAGGATCCCTGGTGTTTTCCCGGAATACCTGACTTCTTTAAAAGCCAATCTCCTCATATCCCCAGATTTCACCCTTTCAAGCCTTCCGTTCCAAGAGGGTGCCAAGTCTAAACCAAGAATAAAACTTGCAAAATGTACTCTTCCTCTTTTTTTTTTTTTTTTGACTTAAAGCAACAAGAATACTCCTCAGTAGCATTGCCAAGGTTGAAAATCCTTTCCCATTTGCCCCATAGTTCATTTTACTGAACACCAATGGCACTCTGCCAGGATCCAATCTGGGATGCTGTCCAGGTAGGGAGAGCATCATAGATTTGCTATTATTTTCATCTGTTTCTTTACACTCCACATTGCAAACCAGTACTTGATGCTTCTAACCTGGTGAGGAAACAATCCCTAATTTCATATTGATTTAGGCTTCTCTCTATTTTTATATTCCATTTGTCTTTTCAATTGGAGGAAGTGGTGGGAAGGGCCACAGAACAACTTTTGTTCAAGGCTGTCATCTAGACAAAAATATCTGGCCTCCATTTTAGACACAAATATTCTTACCCAAATATTATTTCTTTGAGACTTGAGGCTATTTTCTGTTCACAAATTATACAAACATACATATTTGCTTCAATTCTAGAAGTATCTTCTAATAGAAGTGTAAATTAGCAACCCATAATCATTGATGCTTTAAAAAATTACTGAACAGGGGACTTTCACCAAGATGGAGGCTAGGTGGAAACACTGTGCCTTCTCCCACAACCAAGTTTGAACACAACAAAGGTTTGGAGAACTAGGCCACACCCAAAGTCCAGAAAACGGAATTATACGGAAGTCCGACAACTACGAACCCTTCAACGGGACCGTAAGAGAGGCGGAGCCAGCAGCAGAGCTGGGTTGGGCAGGACAGATCCCCCGACCTAGGCGCGCAGGCGGCCCGGACTCAGTCAGGGTGTGAGGCAGACTGACCTCGGTCACACATTCGTGCACAGTGAGACGGACCACACAGGCCCCAGGGGGCGAACCCAGTGGTGGAGGGCTGACGGCGGTGGCACATTCATGTGCAGTGGAAGGAAACGCGTTGGCCTGGTGACGGTGGTGGCTGCGGCACCAGTGGGGGACGCTGCGGCAGGCGGCAGAGGGAAGCCATTGTCCCTCTTTGACCCCGCCCCCACATAAACGTCACAACCCAGCGACCTCGTCGCCCTGTTCCAGTGAACACTTTAGGGCTCTGATCCTGCTATGGAACCAGCACGAACAGCCCAAAAGATGGCACAAGAAGAACTCAAAGTCCCAGAGCCAATAACTCTAAGCGACCGAGAAATTGCCAGCCTCTCAGAAGCACAATTCAGGACACTATTTATCAGGATGCTCACAGAACTGGTAGATTATAGTCACAAATTAGAGGAACATTTGAAGGCTAAACTAATTGAAATGAAGGGAGATGCACAGGAAACCAATAGTGATGGAAAGGAAACGGGGACTCAAATCAATGGAATGGACCAGAAGGAAGAACAAAACATCCCACCAGAAAGGAATGAAGAAATGAGAATTCAAAAAAATGAGGAGAGGCTTAGGAACCTCCAGGACATCTTTAAACGTTCCAACATCCGGATTATAGGGGTACCAGAAGGGGGAAAGAAACAGCCACAAGTAGAAAACATATTTGAACAAATAATAAAGGAGAACTTCCCCAGTCTGGCAAAGGAAATAGACTTCCAGGAAATCCAGGAAGCTCAGAGAGTGCCAAAGAAGTTGGACGCAAGAAGGAACACACCAAGGCACATCATAATTACATTAGCCAAGACCAAAATGAAGGAGAGAATCCTAGAAGCATCAAGGGATAAGGGGACAGTCACCTACAAAGGAGTACCCATCAGACTGTCAGCGGATTTCTCTAAAGAGACCTTACAGGCAAGAAGGGGCTGGAAAGAAATATTCCAAGTCATGAAATCCAAAGACCTACAGCCAAGATTGCTCTATCCAGCAAAACTTTCATTTAGAATGGAAGGACAGATAAAGTGCTTCTCAGATAAGGTTAAGTTCAAGGAGTTCATCATTACCAAGCCCTTATTATATGAAATGCTAAAGGGACTTATATAAGAAAAAGAAGATGAAAAATATTAACAGTGAAAGGACAGCAAACACACAGTTATTAACAATCACACCTAAAACAAAAGCAAACCAAGAGGACAGCTAGATCAGGAGTGCAACCATAGAAATGAAGAACACATGGAGGGTTAGCAACAGGGGAGTGGGAGGGGGAGAAGTGGGGAGAAGGCACAGAAAATAGCATAGATGGTAGGTAGAAAATAGATAGGGGGGAGGGCGAGAATAGTGGGGGAAATATAGAATCTAAAAAACTTGAGACATGTGGTTATAAACTAAGGGGAGGAGAATGGTGGGGGAGGGAGTGTGCAGGTGGAGGGGAATGAAGGGGGGGAATAGAACAACTGTAATGGTATAATCAATAAAATATATTTTAAAAATTACTGAAAAGGTATGTTGAATGTCAGGAAACTGAATATATGTTTTATTATTTCCATTCATCATCCTTTCAAAAGCCCTTACAAAGTAACAACCTCCATATGCCCAACATATTACTTATAAAATGAACAAATACTACTCACTCTTCCTATTTGACAAACTATAATAATTAGTATCCATTTGGTTTTAAGTGATAGAAATACAATTCAAAGTTTATCTCACATGCACACACACAGACACACACACACACAGTCTGTGAGAGTGACAATGAGAGAGAAGGAGAGAGAGGAGTTCACAAGCAGGCACAACTAATAGAAAACACTAATAAATACAGTTGATAGCAATAATCACTTTGAATATCAATGGTCTTAAAGGTAGCAGTTAAAAGACAATCAATCAAAGGCAAAAACCCAGTATACATTTTCTACAAGAAACTCACTGTAAACATAAAAGTCACATAGATTAACAACAAGTAAATGGGGGTGGGGGATAGGCCAATCTAACTTTAATTAAAAGAAAGAAGAAATAGCTATATTGATTTTAGACAAGGTGAATTTTAAAGCAAGGGAAGTTATCAAAGACAGAGGTATTACATAATGGCAAAGCGGTCAGTTCTCTGCAAAAGACATAATCCTTAATGTGTCTGTGACTAACAACAGAGCATTAAACTATACGAAGCACTAAAAACCCACAAGAATGCAAAATATTAGAATACCATTTATGTTGTTCTATACTGGTAAATCTGAAAACAATAAAATTGATGCTTTTCTTTTTAAAAAGTCTATTCATGAGATTATATTGTGAAATTCTGTGTAGAAAGTAATTTTTTTAAATCTTTCTAAAGAAAACACAAATGAAAAATAATGTTTCAAAATAATGTAAGTTTCAGATACTTTTACAAGTGAATTTCAGGAAAAGATTGTTCCATATCATTTAAAGGATACTAAATAGGAAAATCATGGCAAACCTCTCTGATTCTTTTATTATTCCATAAGAAATGGCAATTCAAGTCCTAAAAATCTTCCTGACCAGTCTTATTTACAACATAGTGCAAATATAAAAAAACCATAATATTGCAAAAATTTAAATGAGCATTGCATTATAATATGCAACCCAAAAGGTCACCAGTTCAATTCCCAGTCAGGACATGTGCCTGGGTTGTGGACCAGGTCCTCAGTGGCAGGGTGCAGAAGAGGCAACCATACATATGTTTCTTTCCCTCTCTGTTTCTCCCCCTTCCCCTCCCTAAAAACAAATAAACAAAATATTTTGTACAATGTATATTGAAAACTCTAGGGCAACCACTAAAAACTATAATATAGTACCTTATATTGCATTACAACATTCAAAGAAATGTAAAAATACTAAAATATTTTAATATTGAGTGATAAGTATCCATAACTTCTGATAAGGAGAAACTAAACACCATTTTTTAAAAAATTAGTTCCCTAAAGAGGGTTGAGAATTTAATGGCTTTACTTTCTGTGATATTTATTTCTATTAAACATTAACAGAGATTGACTGAAAACTCTGTTCAAAAACAATTTGTGGATCTAACAAGAGAACTGTATTAGATGTTGTATTTGCAAACTGAATTTACCAGTTAGCTTAAAGGTGAAAGGCTCTGTTTGAAATTGAATTCCCCATTGAAAACATATTCATCACTGGTAATAGAGACTTTTTAGTTCTCAGCAGTTAGCCAGAAAAAAAAAAAAGAAAAAAATATGGTGTCTGGTCAATATTCCTATAGCTTTCCTTTTTAATGAATTTTAGCATTTGCAATAAAAGAATACATTTGTAGAATATAAAGTTATTTTAGTAATTGGCACAATTGCATGTGAAACAGTTTTACAAACCAGGTGAAATATAACATGGTCTAGAAATATTGAATTCTGCAAGATAAAATCAATTCTAATGAGAAAAGCACGCAGGTGGTCTTTGTATTAATTTGCTTGCAATATCAAAATAAATTTGAAAGTTTTAAGTGGTGGCTTTAGAAAAGACATAACTTTTGCTTTTTTAGTAAGCCTGGTATTTGTGCCCAAACTTAATAATTTTACTAATATGTCTTGACTAGTTCTCCCTTTTAACTACACTTTTTGTTTGCTTATGAGAGAGGCTGATGGTAGCCTTATCAATAATTATTATTTCAGAATTGTGCACTTTACTCTTGTTTGTATATTAAAATTATAGTTTATATCAGTATATACTGAGGGTATAAACACAGAATTTCAGAGGCTTTGAAGTGCATAGCTTTAATCTTTTTTAGATAATATCCAAGTTCATCAGAATAAAGTGCTGCATAAGGAAAAAAATATTATTGTGATGTTTGCCAAAGTATCTCCATAATGTACATCAGTAAGCAAGTATCTTAACAGAATATAAATTTATTTCTGACTCTACTCCTGGATATATCATAAATAAGACTCTCTTTGTAATGTCATTTAAGGAATATACTTGTCACTTTACCACTGATGAATAAGAATAAAAAAATTGTATTATGTCTATTGAGTGTGTTGATATAAAGAATTTCATCTTGTAGCCTTCAATATAGGTCCAAGAAAAAAATATGATGACATTGCAGAAAGACCATGGAGTTTCTATTTAGTTACACTAAACTAATTGAGTTATATTGTTATATATCTCAATAAAAGAGAAAATGTATATTAAGAAAATTTAATTTAGCAAAATAAATGGAAGAACTCATTTGTTTTCATTTGAAGATGACATAATCTTATATACAGAAAACCCTAAAGACTCCATTAAAAATAAACCACCAGCACTCATAAAGTAATTCATGAAAAGCTACAGGATAAAAACCAACATACAAAAATCAGTTGTACTTTATACATTAACAATAAATTACCTGAAAAAAAAAAAGAAAAGCAGTCCACTTATAATAAAACCATAAAGAATAAAATATTTGGCAATAAACGTAACCAACAAAGTAAAAAACTAGAAGCACAAAAAATTGCAAAATATAATAAAATATATAAAAAAGATATTAACTAATACAAAGATATCCTGTGTTCATGGATTGGAAGTTTTAACATAATTAAAATGGTCACTTCCTCCCAAATAATATATACCTTCAATTCCAGCCTTATCAAAAGCCTAATGGCATTTATTTACAGATATTGAAAAAAATTCTAAAATTCATCTGAAACAACAAAGAACCCTGATACTCAAGTAAACTTAACAAGAACAAATATGACGCATAATACATCCTTATTTAAAATAGTATATTACAAAGCTATAGTAATTAAAATAGTATAGTATCGACATACAGGCAGACATATAGGCCAATGGAACAGAATAAAGAGCCCAGAAAGAGCATCATTGTCATTTGATCTTTGACAAGGGTATCAAAAATATATATTGAAGAAAGAACAGTCTCTTTAATAAGTGGTATTGAAAAAACTCAATATCCATATGCAAAAGAATGAAATTGAAATCTTATCACATATCATGCACTAAAGTCATTCAAAATGTATTAAATATTGAATCGTAAGACTAGAAACTGTAAAATTCCTTGAAGAAAACATAAAAGAAAAGCTTAATGAAATTGGTATTGGCAATGATTTTATGGCTAAAAGTAGAGGAAATATTGCAAAAATAGACAAATGGGACTAATCAAAGGAAAAATCTTCTGCAAAGTAAATAATCAACAGAGGGAAAAGGATACCCATGGAATGGGAGAAAATAATTTTCAACCATATATCTGATAAGGGGTTAATTTCCAAAATATATATGGAATTTCTACAACTCAGTAGCTAAAAAATACTAACCCAATTATAAAATGAGCTAAAGGTTTGAGTACCCATTTGTCCAAAGAAGACACACAAATAGCCAACAAGTACATGAAGAAATGCTCAATATCACTAATCACTAGTGAAATACAAATTAAAATTATAATGAGGTATCTCATATCAATTAGAATAGCTACTATTAAAAACAAAAAAACAGCCCTGGCTGGTGTGGCTCAGTGGATTGAGCACCAGCCTGTGAACCAAAGGTCGCTGGTTCAATTCCAAGTCAGGACACATAGCTGGGTTGCAGGAGGGGTCCCCACTAGGGACACCCCAGAGGCAACCACACACTGATGTTTTTCTTCCTCTCTTTCTCCCTCCCTTCCCCTCTGTCTAAAAGTAAATAAACAAAGTCTTAAAAAAAAACAAAACAGAGGACATTAAACATTGATGAGAATGTAGAGAAATTAGAACATGATACACTATGGCTAAGAATGTAAAATGATGCAATCATTGTGAAAAACATTATGGAGTTTTCTCAAAAATTAAAAATAGAAACACCATATGACCCAGCAATCTCATTTGTGAATATTCAAGGGAAGACCCCAGAAAAACCAAGTTATTTTCTGGAGGGTAGGCCCCTTGTAGTACAAGTTTCTCTGACAGGGGACTGTTCTAGGAACACGTCTTTATCAGTGTACCAGCTGGTGTTGCTGCGAGATGCCATATTTGGCTTCAGCGAAATTTGTTTGAAACCTCTTTCAATTTGTACGCCCATTTCATGATGGGTGATTTATGAGTGCACCTGTCCATACTGTGCTGAGTGTTCAGCGTTTTTTGAGCAAAAATGACATGGCCCTGTGCTCCACCCTTCTTATTCACCTAATCTCACTCTGAGTGATATTATTTTGTTTTTCCAGATTTAAAAATGTCCTCAAAGGGAAATGTTTTGCTAATATGGAAGAGGTCAAACAAACAAACAAAAATGACAGAAGAACTAAAAGATATTGAAATCAATGAATTCAAAAGCTGTTTTCACCAGTGAAAAAGTCTTGGTAGGTATATTGCATCAAATAGAGAGTACTTTGAAGGTGACTGAAGTTTAAACATGTAAGAATAAATACACATTTTTTATAAACAAACTCAATATTTGAGTATTCCCTCATATATCCAAAGGATTATAATTGGGATCTCAAAGAGATAGCTCTCACTACCCACTGGGGCATTATTCACAGCAGCCCAAATTTGGAAACTACCTAAATGAGCAATGATAGACAAATATGTGCATTTTAGATAAAATACAATTCATTCTTCATAAAAGAAGGAAATTCTGCAATATGTGATAGTATGAATGAACCTGGAAGATGTTTTCCCAAATGCAATAAGACAGGTGCAATGACATAAATACTGCATGATTTCACTTATACAAGGTATCTAAAATTGTCAAATTTATTTTAAAAAGTCAAATGATGGTTGCCAGGACCTCGGCAAAGGGATAATGGAATTTATTAACCAATGGGCATGAAGTTTTAATTAAACAATATAAATAAGCTATAGAGATCAGCTGTACAGCATTGCACCTACAGTCAACAATGTATTCTATGCATGTTTAGTGAATATGGCCTCATGTTTTTGTGATATTGTCTTTACATTCACACTGAGAGGTAAGGCATACATCTCATTTTCAATTTATAGTGTTGATTAAGGGACTTAGAGATGTTGATAACAGTAGACAGATTTTGATAATAGCAATCTCAGCTGTAGTCAAAATTAACAAGAATTTTATTTGATGTCCTATCATTAACTAGAATGAAGATTCAAATATAAAAAACATTTTAGTATGTGAGATATTTTACCTTTCAAGTATTAAATTTTAGGAAGAACCTACAGCAAATGGCATCATTTGGTTTCCTTAATAATTTTATTAGTTTCAAAACATTAAGGACTGTCAGAATTTCAAAGTTATGATTTCACTCTTGCTGTGCAAACAGAGTTTTGCAATAGATAACAACTAAGGTAACAGGGGGAAAAAAGGGCATTTGACCAAAAAACTCATTTGCATATTATATTTGTTTTTTTTTCTTTTTAAGCTTAAGTTGTGATTAAAAACTCACAAAATTGAGTGGCATTTTTATTGCTTTCTTGGTTTAATTATTAGAATGTATTACTGAAAGTAAAGCAATAACAGACTTTTGGTTGAGGACTTTAGAAATGGTCAGAACACTGTACTGATACCAAATAAGAAAAGTTATATTGCTGACTTATCCTCATGATCGTGTTATACATATTTCCTCTTCTCTGAGTGAGCATCAGCTAAGGCAGTGGCATTTTGTGTGAGACAATTGGAAATTTTGCTGTTATAGCATTGAAAATACCTATTGTTATTGTAAGATGTCAGATGGGTACTAGGATTATTGGTGTGATCACTTCATAAATTTCATAAATGTCTAACCACTATACTGTACACCTGAAACTAATATAAAATAATATTGAATGTCAAATGTAATTGAAAAATTAAATAAACAAACAGACAAATGAACAATCCTCAAGTGGCATAGAGTAAAAACAGTTTTAAATCTCTCATAATACTCTGGAGTGACTGGGCTTAGCCATGTGGACAATTCTTTTATACAAAGAGGGCTAAGTAAATGGGGGTTCCCCTGATCTAGAACATGTGTGGTGTGTCACTCACAGTTTAGTTATCTTGGAGGGGAAGGCTGGGTGGCTGGACTGAGCAGTAATTCTGGCATGGTATGGGGTTATATATATATAAACACATACATATAAAGTCTCTTAAAATTTAAACTTTGGAAGGCTGTCAAACAAACTTAACCAAAAGAATAAACACAAACTTTTTGTAACACAACACAATTTTATAGTAATAACTTCAAAAGATATTAATTAAGATTAATACCAGTTTTCACATCAAAGGAGCAATGATAGACAAATCATAGACAAATTGTCCAGCCTCCTTGATCCTGCTTAAATTATGTGTTTACTTTCTTTACACCAATAAAATATTACACCCCAGTTATGCCATCTGGAGGCTGAAAACATACCACATGTAATACACAGACAAACACATATCACATAAAGACCACATATGCATAAAGAATGAACACATTAAAACTATACATAAAATTTGACTTACTAATTTGGGTAGAGAAAGTACAAGATGCTCTCATTAGCTCGTCCTTTTGCTTCTTCCCTCTACACAATCCTTGTGCAACTTTCTTAGTCCCTTTTCCTTTGTTCTTTTAACTCATCCAGAAATTAGAACATATACTTTAAATTTTGTCTTCTTCAAAATATATTGCCATAATTTACACCTTTTATTACTAAAATCATATATACTTTTCAAACTTAAATGTAAGTAATTAACATTCTTTAGATTGACAAATTCATAAATACATTTTATAAATTTTGCTCTATTTACTAGACCTTTGGCAAAACAATTCTAATTAGTCAAAAGTGCAGCCTAAGCCACTCTGTTCCAAAATAGAAACAAACACAAAATGTAAAGCAAAGGCAAAACTTCAAGGAGAGATTAGAACTAGAATTAGAATCTTTTTTATTAAATGATTTTTATTGTTATTCTATTACAGTTGTCCCAATTTGTACAACTTTTTACTCTTCTGCCCATCCCATCCTCTGCTTTCACAGTTATATATATATAGACAACAGACACAGTTATATATATATAGACACAGACAACAGTGTGGTGATAGCCAAGGGAAAGGGGGGGGGTCAGGTAGAGGTGATCAAAGGAATGAGAAACAGGACAGAAAGATACTCTTCTGGGGGCAATGGGTGCATCATGCGGTGTGCAGACGATGCTTAATTGAGTTGTACACCTGAAATCTGTATGGTTTTGTGAACCAATGTCGCCTCAATAAATTCAATTAAAAAGTAAAAATAAATAAGATAACCTATTTCCAGTGGAAAGAAATTCTATCACAGACTATCCTTATTCTCATTTTTCAAGCTACTGCTCTTTCCCCTATTCATCCTTTTCTGCTTATGACTCAGAAATTCCAGTGTAACTTGGTGTCATTCCCAGTAGCTAGATGTATATCTCACCCTTTAAGACTACTAGAAATAAATGTTTCACATAAATCAATTATCAACTACCATCACAATACTTAGTTTATAAATATCACCTGAAAATTGAAAAGGCAGTAGTAATATTGGCTGCAATGTTTTATCTTATGTGGAATGACATGCTATGTGGTGGAGTAGAAAGACAAGACTGATTGGAGCTTCCTAGGAAGTTACCTGCAGGAAATGTGAACCCGCTGTCCCCTGAGCTGTCAGGGGACAGATGCCAGATGACCACAGATGCCAGAGGCAAATTTCTCAGCCAGTACAGCATTTTTCCCTAGTCTTCTCTGAATACTTGCTTTCTGATGTACCCCCCATCTCTAGGTTCTTTTCCAGGACAATATTCGAAGGCATGTCAAAGGAACAAATTTAATCCTTTGCCACTTTCCTCATAGAATGTTACATTTCAAAGCATTATCGTTATTTAAGCATTTTATTCCATTTCCACCTTATACCCTTTTATGTGGACTCCACTATAATACATTTACATTTTTTTTATTACTTCAGTGTTTTCCACTTACATGTAGGAGGGTCTGAAGCACACAAAATTTCTAGATTTTTTATGATAAATCTTTTAGCAATATATAGGAAGTATTGATATAATTTTCAAACTCTGATCAAACTATATCTCCAAAGAATGATGGCCAAAATCCTCTGAGATACTTTAAGTTTTTTCATACATTTGTAAAACTAATGTAGTTTCCTAACACCTTTTAAATGAAATCCCCCAGATGCAGTGTACGTACACTTTAACGAAGAGAAAGAACTCCTGAACACAGACAACAGTGTGGTGATTGCTGTGGATGTGGGGCTGCAGAAGAGAGGGTGGGAAATGAATAATGATGAAAAAATAAAAGTAATTTACTTTTGGTAAATAAATAAATAAATAAAACATGAGTGAATCTTGTTTTAAATGATTTTAAAGGACTACACTTAGTTATTATGACAGAAATGCTTATAAAATTTCCAGTATCATGTTCGGTGGGAGTTCATTTTGCTGTTTTCTGGGTTTAAATGATTGTTAGTGACGACATTAAGCAAAATTAGGTCTTAACCCTAATTAGGTGCCACTCGACTGCCACATTATTGTTGTTTGTTACAGGCACCGCAGTTTATCACCATCCTGTGGTTAAGATCACTCAGTTACTTTCTAATGTGTATAATACTTTCTGTTGGAAATCAATTTCAGTGTTTTTCAAATGGGTGAATACTAGAATTTTATGTAGGGAGATTTTGTGTGGAATTTTATGTAGGGAATAACTGAAAAATATACATTTTTCATAAAATATTATTTAAGTAGCAAAATCCTTGGATTTCTTTTGTGAATAGGAAATTTTATTAATTTCTCCATTTGAGACCATTTATCATTTTCTTAAAAAATTATAGGAGTATATGACCAACCAGTTTTCATTCTGTCCCTCTACAAGAATTGAATAGTACCCAGGCATTTGTTATGTTTTGGAATAAAAAGGAAAAATAAACATTTTCTAATTCAGTTTACTTAGAGTTTCCTGAAACAAAACAAAACAAGTGAACACAAAACAAAAACCAAATAAACAAAAAGAGATATATAATCATGTATGAGGCACACATGAACATTTTTCTCACTTATCGCACCTACAAAGACAATTTCTGGGACTTTCTCAATTCACAGCAAAAAAATGGTTCTGGAATTTTTTCTATGTAACTAATTTAAGTAGATATTTTGTAATAATGCAAAATTAACTGATAAAATAATTTTACTTTTTTCTTGATGTTAAATCAGTCCTAAAACTCTAGCTAAATTGAGCATGGTAATGAGATGACCCTTTGAGAATCCTACAGTGTCCTTTTGTAGTCCTCAAATTTCAAGTGGCATTGTAATAGAGTCACACTTTCACTAATTCTTTCAAATATTTTCTCACTCTCCTCTTTCTTTAAACCCAGGAGTATATTTAAAATTTAAAATAAGCTGTTTTATGACAAAGTTAAAATGTAGTTTAATAAATACATAATCAGAGAAATATGTTTAATCAACAATATAAGGGTAAAGTAAGTGAAACTATCTAACCAACTTAACCTGAAAAACACTCCATTCATTTTACTTTCAGTTACATTTTCCATACCCTGCTGCAGAATTCAAGATATTCTGCCTCCTATTATCACATAAGTTTAATCTGAGATATTAAAAATATTTATCTCAGTGAATCATTCTATTATCATCTATATTTTTAAAGTTTCCTTACCATTTTTTTCTTTTTTGAGGACACAATAAAGTCCTCTCCCTTTTATATTTCTCTGTTGCCTCTCGGCTTTTCTATCCTTTCAATATATTTATATAATACATTCTCATGTTATCCATTCATATAGTTCCATATGTTTACACGTAAAATTCACTTGTCTACTAAGAAAATATGGAGATGTTGGGAGAAGTTGTCTTTCAGTTTGGGGGTATCTGATATTGAGTGTGGCAAGAAGGGATTTGCTGTAGGGTGATAATCAGAAGTCCTTTTGGCAAAATAAGGAGAAGGGACATCTTTACACTTTTCTCATTCAAAGATAAAAAAATAAAAAGCAAGCAAATCAGTGAGGCTGAACAGAAAAGATCATCAGTGGAAACTAGACAGAATGGAATGAGTTAATGGAGACTGCAGTTTTCAACCTAAGATGATAAACCACTGGAGTTCAATAGCAAGAGACAATCAAGTGAAAAAAAAATTTTTTGTTACAAATGTTACTATTTTTCAGAAGAACTCTAACATTTGTTGACCTGCAGGATTAGTAGAGTTTGAACAACCAAATAAAACACTGAGGTAGAGGACAAGGCCTTAAACTGTGAAGAGGAGTGGCATAGGGCTATTATGGGAAGTACCACATGAAATTAGGGTTATTCCGTGGCTGCTATGTTCAAGGCACTGTATTGGGAACTTGGTGTGCTACATACCTAATGTGCTTAATTTGTTTGAAATAATTGTTTGCCGTGTTTTAGAAAGGAATGAATCTGACTCAGGGATTAGGTATCTAATCAGCGATTAAAATGTTTCTAAATGTCTGGATGGTATTTGGTTCAAAATACTATCTAACAGAAATATATGGCAAATGTATGCAAACATAAATTTTATCCCCAAGAAATATTCACAGGCTCAAAAGCGTAAAGAATAAAGAGAAGTTTAGATAAATTTATGGACAATTTTTAAGGCAGATTTTTGAAGTACTTATTGATAATACACAAATGGGCCCCTTGCACAGTATTGGTAGGGAACAATCCAGTGAATTGCTTTGTGGTCTGACCCCCTATGCATCTTCATAACACTTCAGTGAAAGACGATGAAGTCACAAGTTGGTAGAATTGCTTTAGCCTGTGGAGGGCCTTGTGAGGAAGCGCGCTCATGCTTCAGCCAAGTAATCAGGCAGACACTCACTGTGCCCCTAATTAGTTTTCCTGGCAGAGGCAACTCTTCCATTTGTGGTAGAAGGACAGCTCCCTCCTGTCTGTCCCAGTTTTGAAAGTGAAAGAAAATTTTCATAAAGTTACTATTAACAGTTGATATATGATTATAGAGTGCCATTTACAAATATTAGGAAATGGGTTTATTGGAAAATTCACATAATAAAAATAATCGATTCTTTATTTTGTTAGTTTTAACATGTATTTAAAAAGTTAGAAAAGTACTGCAATGCTTTTTGTCTTTTATCCATTTTCATTGACTCGTTGAACACNCTAAATCTCTGGCTGGTATTTGGTTCAAAATAGTATCTAACAGAAATATATGGCAAATGTATGCAAACATAAATTTTATCCCCAAGAAATACAGGCTCAAAAGCGTAAAGAATAAAGAGAAGTTTAGATAAATTTATGGACAATTTTTAAGGCAGATTTTTGAAGTACTTATTGATAATACACAAATGGGCCTCTTGCACAGTATTGGTAGGGAACAATCCAGTGAATTGCTTTGTGGTCTGACCCCCTATGCATCTTCATAACACTTCAGTGAAAGACGATGAAGTCACAAGTTGGTAGAATTGCTTTAGCCTGTGGAGGGCCTTGTGAGGAAGCGCACTCATGCTGCAGCCAAGTAATCAGGCAGACACTCACTGTGCCCCTAATTAGTTTTCCTGGCAGAGGCAACTCTTCCATTTGTGGTAGAAGGACAGCTCCCTCCTGTCTGTCCCAGTTTTGAAAGTGAAAGAAAATTTTCATAAAGTTACTATTAACAGTTGATATATGATTATAGAGTGCCATTTACAAATATTAGGAAATGGGTTTATTGGAAAATTCACATAATAAAAATAATCGATTCTTTATTTTGTTAGTTTTAACATGTATTTAAAAAGTTAGAAAAGTACTGCAATGCTTTTTGTCTTTTATCCATTTTCATTGACTCGTTGAACACAAAACTCCAATTTTGTATTTTTTCTAAAGATTTTTCTTAAGATTTTTACTAATTATTAAGTTTTAGAAGGCATCTTAGATATCTAAAATGATGGTTTGGGAACTTTTACTATCATTTTATATGTCATATTGAAAATAATTTTTAATAACTAGGTACATATATCACTTACACACCTTGAAAAATATTTTTCTTTCTTAAAGTAGAATATAAATTTTAGAGTACAATAACATTATTAAAAGAGAACTCTGATAGACAGTGTAGGATGAAATAAGTTTTCAAAGTCATGAAATGTTATTGTTTTAACATTTAGGGTTTTAGTTACTGTGACTTTTATAACTAACATTATAAGTTTTATGTAACCTATGACCAACTACAAAATTTATGCTATAGTGTTCCTATGTTGGCAAGCAGTGTTTTAAAGATCTGGAGAAAAATACTGGTAAATTTATAGTTTGCTTAAATCTAAATAGATTATGCAATTGAAATATGTGCCCTTAAACATATATTTGTCAATACTATGTCAAATCATACCACCAAAACTTTGCCATTATATATTTTGGCCATTTGTAAACCTTGAAAGAAATATAAATTATTGAATTTTTCTGACAATAACAAGAGTAATGTGTTTCTTTTGTAGATTATTAAGTATAAAAATAAGATGTTTTAATAGGGGTGTGGGTATGTGTATGCTTGTGTCTTCTCCATGCAAAGGTATATTTTAACATATTTTTATATAATTTCTTTTTTGCACTGAAATAGAAAATTTCCTCTCATACCAAATATTTGTTAAAACAATGCTCCAAATAAACAAAATATTATGTATTATATAACCAACTCCCATAAGGATTATTGAGTCATATTTTATCATGTTATATTGTACAGATAATCTTTATACCTAAAGTCTTGAGCCAATTTTATTGCTTTCATGATAGAAATCAATAAATTTGAATAATTTAAGTTAGTTGAGATTCCTTTAAATGCCATTAATGATTCAAAGGAAATAAATAATTTAAGCCTTAAATTCACTTACAGTGATTCACAAATTTTTGTGAGTGACCCTACAACAAAATGCATAAAAATTACAAAATTCAACAATAGTGCATATTATATTTGTCATGACATCAAATATTTACAGTCAGACGTTTGAATTTTTTATTTATTTTATTTCTAGTTACCTTTAATACTTATGTTTCTTGAACATTAACTCAGTCTGAATTTCTTATTCATATACTTTTTCAGTTTTATGTAAGAATGTGCCTCTTTTTCTTAATGATAGCTATGAACATTACTATACTAATTTATTAAGTTGTTTTCTCTTATTTTTTCAGAAATATTGTATGCTTTTTAATATTTATATGGTGTTATTGATTGATATAACAATCTGTTTTAAACTTTTGTTATATAATTTTTTGTATTTTCACTTTATATTTTCTTCTACTGTTTTTATATAATATAGGAATCAGTTTTCATTTTTTCACTGTATTGCATTCTTATTTTTTTAATTTTACATTAAAATTTCTCAAAATTCTAAACTCTAGTCATATTTTTTAATTATTTTACATCACTTAATCGTATTCTGTTATATTTTCCTTTTACATTTCTATTTGATTTTAAATATCGTAATTTTATAATATTTTAAACTTTCATATACTGTTGGGATGTCTATCCAAATTCATTGTTTGTTAATTTTTATATTTTGTGATTCAAAAGGAAAAAAAAGATTTCTGGATAATCTTGTTGAGAGGTGATTAGAAGATATTTTTTTATAAATTCTGGGGTAGATTAGATTATCTTTTGCTTCGATGTTAAATTATCAGCAAATAAAGTAAATCAAAATTCCTATCAAACAGATTTGAAAAGTTTTAGGAATTCTATTGAAATGCTCACCCACTGAAAATAAGCCTCGTGGAGACACTGACCTAAGCGTTGCTCCTTTTCCCCGTAGCTGTTTGGTTTTCCTGAAGTAACAAGGTAAATATACCAGAAGGAATTCTGCCACCAGGTTTGTTCAGTGACCTATCACTGTGCACAGTCTAATACATGAACAAGTTACATGATTTCTTATTAGAGTTACCACTTAAAATATTTTTATCAAAGAAAAATAGGACTTCAAAGGAATGGAAAATATTAAAACCAAAGTGTCCAGCATCGTGGATTAAATTGACTTTTAATTTTAAGTATATGAAGAGCTGCTTCCCTTTCAATTCTGGTGAATTAGGCAAAATGAACCTCTTTCATACATTCTGTTTTTCAAACACTGCTGCATTTCACCATGATTCTCAAATCGCATTTATGTTCCTTAAACATTTATTAACTTGCGATTTGTATTACACCACCTTCCACAGATGTGGAATGTTATCTCACTGTAATTTTCATTTGTATTTCCCTAATACTGAAGTTGAGCATCTTTTCATATATCTGTTGCCCATTTGTATGTCTTCTTAAGAGAAGTGTCTGTTCAGACACCTTTGCCCATTTTATTCAAGAAGAACTTGAAATTCTGAGAGTTTAGAAGTTTTCTTAAGCTCACATGCTGTTACAACTGTTTTAAAAAGGGTTAAATCAAAATCAAACTATTTAAATACCATCTACATCAAATGATTCTTATAGATAGCTATCCTTTGCTTTTTGCTTACTTTCTTGCTTCACTGTGTTGACTTTCTCTATCTATGTGCCGCCTTTGTGTCAAAGACCCACAGTTTTCACTCGGGGATCAAAATATCAATTATATTTAGGGCTTGTGGTTTGGGTGGGACTTCACCTCTGCAAATAGGTAAGTATGTGATCTACTTTTAATCCAAACGAATGGATTTACCTCTTTGGTCACAGTAACTCGATGCTGAGCATGTGATTTAAGTCACATTAACCAGGCTTACTTAAGCCATGTGTTGATGTTTTTGAGAAACTGTAAGAGCAAATTTGAATTTGACCTGTGAGCATGTGAGACTGAAGGTGCCACCGTCATCCTCTGACTATGAACAAACTGAAAGTAAAAGCAACACGTGGAGAAAAGCAGAGCTGAACCAAGAGGCAAAAACAAACCTCATTTCTCATTACGAGGACAGAGTTCAGAATTCCATCATTCAAAGCCAGTTAGGTCCTATTAAATATTATAAGAGGACCTATTAACAGCTGGTTATTAATTGAGCTTCTACTCTGAGTTAGTCAATGTGATAAGCATTACCTAATATAGTGATTTTGGTGCTCAGAACAACTATGTGAGATACATGTTACTGTTATCTCCATTGGAAAGAGAAGAAAAATGAGGCCCCAAAATATGTTACAATTCAGACAATTGACAGAGTCATGATTATAATTTGGTCAGTCCAAATGTGGAGCCCAACATTACTATCTACAGTTTTTTTGTGAAGCAAGTGTGACAACATATCGTGTCCATAGGATAACAGTGTCCTTATAAAGAGAGGGAGGAATTATCACTGCTTTGCTTTCTAATCTATTTTATTGCTCTGTGATACTTTATTTTAATTTATACTCTTTTCTAAAAGTCAAGAAGAAAAACAAAGAGCACCTTTGGCATTTAATATTGAGGTAATCTTGTGATTATTATTTGTTCTTTTTTTCTTACTGAACTAGTTAATAAAATTACATAAATTTCAGGTGTACACTTTTATAATACATCATCTGTGCATTGCATTGCATGTTAACTATGCCAAGTCTTTTTTATTTATTATATTTTTCATGATAGAGAATACATTGGTGATTAGAACCAAATATGTTATTATGAAAATGAGTTATATTTTTTGGTGTCCACAAGTTTGGGAAAGTAATATTTCTTGGATATAAGAACTCCATTATAAATAATGATTCTGTCCTAAAATATGCCCTTGAGCAAAGGAACATATATAAACTAGCCCATAATAATGCACCTAGCTATGCTCAGAGTACAAAGTATGGGCATAAAGTATGAGTTGAACACTGCTGACAATTTTTATAATATTAATAGGTATTATAGTATCAATAAGCTACTACTTCAAAATGTAATGTGATCTCCACATTTCTGGCCTTCATACTATGTCATACAATTTTAGTTGATAATTTTAGGAATTTTAAAGCAAATATTTTAAATTGAGAAAATTGCTATTTTTGGAAGAAAGTGTCTATTGTATTAAACAATTTTAAGGTAACTTTTTATTATTACTTAAAAGTATATTCATAGTGAATTTTTAAGATAAGCATTTGAAATATGAGGGAATACAAGATACAATCTAAATGGAGTACAAGGACACATTTTCTTGTGTGAGAATAGTGTAATATAACTGTTTTTCCCCGTTAAAAAAGTAGCATTGTCCTGCCCAGAAATAAAACTCCATACGTTTTTATAAGAACTATAAAAACTTACATTGTTATGTCCTAAATTGAACCATTTAGAAAGCCTGCTACTTGCAGAATCACACAATTTTTCTCTAAAAATTTAAGTCTTGTATAGCTCAGGATATTATTAGTGGAAACAATAAAATATACTATTGTAAGATCAATGAGGGTTGGGATGACTATACTCTTAATAAGCTAAAAAAGACAATCAGTATGATAATTAGAGTATGTTAATTACCACCAGTGACAAAAAATGTAAATGATATACAGCAGGAAATTAACAGTAGTTACTGCTCAATATTGCATGACTTTTCCATTAAGAATAATATGAGGAGTTGTTAAATTATAGAAAACGAGAATAATGAGCCTAGGATATTAAAGAGCTTTCGGTTTCCTGTCTGACGAAGAAGGAAATCATTAGGAACGATTCTGGGCAAGTATGACATTCTGTGTGGGTTAGACAAGCTTGTTGAGTACAATGGGGAAATCTTCATGCATGCTTTTGTTTTTGCAGAAAAACAAGACGGGGTATTCTGGCTCAGCTAGAAGCAGTTTAGTGACCTTTCCCGAATAGTACATTTGCCAAAATCTGCTAACATCATTTTACCCTTTCCTTTATATTCACTATATTCCAGTGAATACAGTTTGCTAAAGTCCCAGAGCTATATGAAGATTTGAGGGAGTCTTTTTAGTTACAAATCATTTTTAAAGAAAGAAACCAATTATATAAGTAATATTTAGACAAAACATAAATATATGCTACAAAGAAAAAGTCATATTAACTTTCTTTTGAAAAGTTTTAATATGAAAGGAAACTGCACTATAATAAGCACCTCATGTGCCATCATCACTGTGTAATTCAGTCTGTCAAACGGGGTACAAATACAGCAGGCATGAAACCTGGAGAGCATGGTATTAAATACACATTTGAAAGAATATAGAATGATCTGTTCCCAAAGAAAAATATTAATATATTAATTTATTCAAGCTAGAGTGACATAATTTAGTACACTAATAGCCTGAAATAAAAATTAAAATTATTGTTCTAGAGGAAAAACAGAATGTTCACAACATATTTAGTTTTTATTTTATAATTTTTCACAACTAATTGGTCATATTAATATAAATTAACCTTGATTTGTGTTATAGAATGTACAGTGTGTATAATTTAATCTGATTTAACTACCTTATCTTATTGTATTTTTAATCTCAGATCTTGTATTTAATGCTTTTCTAAAACTTCAGTGTGAAATTAATAACCATGTAACTATCTACCCTATCTGAAATCATGACCATTATAAGCTTCAAGCAATAGTTGTATTTTCATTCATACAATGGAGTTTGAAGTTTAACTTTTTATAGCATTCAGGGAGTTGCAGTTCCCTTACAAAAGTATGTGTCTTTTGTTCAAATACATCCAGTTTTTTAAAATAAAATATTTAGTTATTGTCATAACTAAATGTTATGATAACATTTGTTATGTCTCTTCTTCTTTGTCCTTTTTTTCCTATTAATATCTATTTACTACAGTCGGTTCGTGTGGCTTCATTTGTGGAAAGACACTTTAAAAGCATCCTGGTAAGTACCACAACAGGAAAACTATTCCATGACCAGATTATTGGCATAAATAGACATATCCTAGCTGAATGCAAGTTGTTGCTAACTACACGTAAGCAAGCAGAGCCATCTACTGCATAAAATCACTGCACTCTAGACATGCAATTCACTCCTTTGGAACTATCTCTGAAACAGCCCTCAAAGTGATTATTGCCCCGTAAATGTTCATTTTAATGCTAGTGCCTCCTTGGTATTGTTGTTGTTGCTGTTGTCTCACCACAGCAGTTTTAAAAACATTTTCTCTGAAATTAATATCAAACTGTTTCAAAACTACAGAATCCATGCCAGCTTTTTCATCAAAATACAGGCAAATAGGGAGGAGGGGTTATTCTTCCTAAATGTACCCCATGAATGGCAAATTATAGAAGAATAACTGAGGCTGGCTCAGCTCAGCGTCTCCCCTTCTGGGGACAGTTTCTAGAGAAAATCTGCAAGGAAGAATATAGTGATTGAAGAGAGAGAAAGGAGATGTGGAAGGTAGAGGGATACAGTGCAAGACCAATGCTAACACAGTGGTGAGCAGAGCCAGTGAGAATGAGAAAGTTCTAACAACAGGAGTGTTTAAAAAACAGTATTTTCTGATGTTGTGAAAATCATCTGTCTTGTGCTGTGGCAATACAGCCAGCTTCAGTATCTATTGTCCTTCATTAAAGTCTGCCACATAGAAAAAATAAAATCAGGCAAATAGGATCTTGAGGAAGAGTGAGATTGCCCTAATCTTTTCCGTTTTCTACTCTTGTTCATTTTATGCGATTATCTCCTTTTATCTCCTTATTGTAAAGGGATTGGGTGCATGCTGTCATGAACCCTCTTCCTTATTGTTATGAAATTTCATGTCACAACTTAGTCCATCATATGGCCTGCACTTAGCAACATCCAAAACAAAGAAGATATACAAGAGGAGAAGGTGGGATGTTCTCTCGGGAGAAACATTTCAAATAAAAGATAAAAGTGAAAACATACAACAATACCAATGAAATATCTGGGCATCAAAACACCTCAAGTCCATGATTTTACATTAACTATAATTACTTGTTATGGCAAGTAGGACATATGTTAAGAAATGGAGTTTGAAATTAATTTATATATTCAAGTGCATTCAAATGATGTGATTTTGCAAACACTATAAAAATTAAGAAGTGAATCATAAAGTGAATGACATCAATAGCACAAAAATTATTTTTGTTTTTTGCTCCAAAATACCTGGTGTTCTTTCCACAACATCATATTGCATTCAAATCATTAATGTATAAAAATTCTTATTTTGCACAACCTACAGTTTACAGAACTATTTCATTTATATCATAATAGTTAATCTCTTTATGATGCTTTAATGGCTGCAATTCTTTCCCAATTACATATAAGAATATTGATAAAATTTGAGACTGGTGCAATAGTAGCCTGGTTTTAAAAATAGTATAATTCTGGCCTATTTTTTCTACAATATTACAGAATTTATGTATAAGGAATATCTGCTCTTTCATTTACTTAACTAATATTCATCCCCTACCAAGTGCTAGTCTCCTAGTATACACTGAGATTAAAAAACAATAAAGTTTCCTGCTTTCCTGCAGTATGTATATTTTGAAGGGAGATGCAGGGAGGAAAGGGGTAGTAGAAGGAAAAATACAGCCCTAGTTGGTGTAGCTCAGTGGATTGAGCTCAGGCCTGCGAACCAGAGGATCGTGGTTTGATTCCCAGTCAGGGCACATGCCTGGGTTGCAGGCCAGTTCCCAGCAGGGGAGACAGGAGAGGCAACCATACATTGATATTTCTCTCCCTCTCTCCTTCCCTTCCCCTCTAAAGACAAATAAATAATATCTTAAAAAAAAAAAAAAACAGAACAGAGCAACAGAGGTGTGGGGCAATGTGCCTATGCCTACCTTTTACACGGAGAAGCCCGGTTTATCATTGCTCCCCACTTAAACCCAACTGTGCATTCATTGGGAATTGCTCCTGTTCCTAAACACAGAATACTTTCTTATCTCTTTGTGTCTTTGAAAGAATATTTGAATATACTAATCCTTCTTTTTTTTTACATAATTGACTCTTATTTGCCTTTAAAAACATAAATTAGTGATAGTTATCTTAGAAGTTGTTGTTCATCTTTTTAACCTGAATGCTAATTCTTTCACCTTGTCTTAGTTCCAAAATTCATGGATATAAAATGAATGTTACTTTTCTAACAGCTTACTTGTTCATTTTACTATTTTACCACATTACATCATTGAATGAAAGGTTATATTTGTTCCCAGTACTTAGCATAGTTCCTGGTATTCATAGGGGCCCAGTGAGTTCTGGTTACCCAGTTAAGTGCCAGTGGAGTTTTAGAATGTTAGTTATTCTAGTAATCACACCAGTTGCCAGAGTGTCCAACCTATGGCAACTCTGGCTCACACTGGAAGAAGGAGAGTTGTCTAGGGCCACACATTAAATATGCAACGGAAGTTGATGAGCAAAAAAAAGGTGTTAGGTAAATTTACAATTTTGCATAGGACCACATGCACAGCCATCCTGGGCCACATGCAGTCCGTGGGCCATGGGTTGGACTCTATTGAACAGTCATAAAATGAACTTAGCTTCTTTTTCTTTTGAATAGACATTTTCATTCCAAACACCAGCTTTATGAAGTGAAATCCTGTGAATGTTCTTTAAATCATTTTAAGGAACTCCAAATGATTTGGTGACTAGTCAGATTGATCTATTGGACATATGAATCACATTAATACCCACCACTTTTTAGCTTAGAAATCATTGACATATCCCATCTCATCACAAAATATGAAGTAAAAAAGGGAATAATACATTATATAAAACTCAACGATAAGAAAATGAACAATCTAATTTAAAAATGAACAAAAGCTCTAATAGACAATTCTCCAAAGAAGTTTTACAGGTGGTGAGTGAGCATGTAAAAATTCTCTACATCATACATCGTTAAGGAATTGCAAGTTGAAATAGCATGAGATACAACTACATACCTATTAGAATGGCCATTATCTGAGACACTGACAACACTGAATGCTGTCAAGGTTTGGAGTAGCAGAAACTTGCATTCATTGATAGTGGGAAAGCAAAATTATACAGCCACTTTGGGAGACAGTTTGGCAGTTGCTTACAAAACTAAATGTACACTTACCATATGATGTAACAAATGCATGTGTTGGTATTTATCCAAATGAGTTGAAAACTTAGGTCCATGAAGAAAATTTACACATGGATGTTTATATCAGCTTCATTCAAAATCGTCAAAAGTTGAAAATAACTAAGATGTTCTTCAAACCATGAATGTATATAAACTGTAGTACATCCAAATAATATTATTCTGCACTAAAATGAAACAAGATACAGAGCCACAAAAAGACATGCAGGATGTTTAAATGTATATTATTAAGTGCAAGAAACCAATCTCAAAAGGCTACACACCATATGATTCCAACCATGTAACATATGGAAGCAGTAAAAAAATCAATCATTGACAGCAGTTAAGGAGGAGGTGTGGATGAGTAGGTAAAATACGTGGGATTTATAGGAAAGTGAAACTATTCTGTAGAATCCTATAATGGTGGATGAATGTCAATACACTTGCCAAAACCCATAGAATATACAACAACAAGAGTGAGCCCTATTGTAAATTACGAATTTTGAGTGATAATGATGTGCAATGTAGGCTCATCAGGGGTAACAAATGTACCACTCTGGTGGAGGATGTGAAGATGGGGAGGCTGTGGGTGTGAATGGGAACAGAGGGTAGAGGGGAAATCTCTATACTTTCTGCTTAATTTTGCTGTTAACCTCAAATTGCTCTAAAGCAAAGTGTATTAAAATATCTAAACCATCTTAAGAAGGGCAAAAAGAATGCACACTTGAAAACAAAGTTCAGCCAACTCTCCCAGCACACCAGGACCTCACCTTTGAATGAATAGTGTGCCATCTAACCATTGCTGTATTTTCCAAGCAAAGGCTTATGAAAACATCATCAAGGATAACTTTTAAAACTCCAGTTTTTCATAATATTTGGTATATTCTTGCATAAGAATGAGATTAGTATGTTGTAGTCTCCCTAACATTTTATTCTTTTAGTATTTTTGTGATTCTATACTTCATTTTACTTCATATACAAAAACTTTTGAATGTTTCAAAAAAACAACCCAATATATCACAATAAAATGTTATTTGTCACTAATGAAAATATTTAAATAGCTATATGATTGTGTCCAAAATATATAAAATTATAATTAAAGAGAAAATACAGTAATAAAAATAGGCCAATTTTGAACAGACATCACAGAAAAGAAAATTAAAAAATGGCCAATGACTACATAAAAAAAGATAACAGGACACTTATTATGAGGGAAACGTGAATTTAAACACAGTAATAAACTACTTCACAGGGACTGATAAAATTAGAAGGGTTAATAATACGAGTTTTAGTGAGGATGGGGCCACTGGAGCTCATGCATTGCTAGTGAGAGTGATTAATGTACAGTCATTTAGCAAAATAACTTGGTCATTTCTTATGCATTCAATACACAAACACCAAGTCTTTGGCACTTTAACATCACATGGCATATGCCAAGGGAGATAAATTATTTTCTCATGCAGATTATGTTTTAGCAGTGTGAAATGAGCCAATAAACACGAAGAGTAAGTAAATTATGTAGCATATTAGAAAAGAACAATGATGCAGAAATTTGACTTCTGTGCATTTACCCACAGAAAAAATATTTCCACAAAAATATCAATAAGAATGCCAATAGCAGTTTTATTAACAACATGCAAATGTCTGTCTGTACATTAGTGGATTATCAAACTGAAGTATTTTAATATAGCAAAAGAGACTTTGTAATATTGTATATTAATTATTATTACCTATGTGTTACTTCATCACTATATGTATATACATACATATTAACACACACATATATATGGAATATATAAAATATATAATGTATATTCACATATAAAATATATATGAAACCTAAATAAACAAGTACATAATTCATGGTTGATGCCTTTTATAATTTTTTAAACAAAGTTATACTAAGCTACAGTGATAGAAATATCAGTTTTGTAGATATGGTTTGACTGAAAAGCTGACATAGAAAAATGCAAATATAATGAAAAATTTCTGCCTTGATTGGGTTAAAGGCTGTATAAAACTCATCAAATAGATATTTGTGCATTTTGTTATATGTAAGTTATATATCAATAAAATTAGTTTTGAAGGTATACTATAAATTACAAAGTAGATTAAGAAGAGAACATCTAAGATGCTTTGACAAGTAGCAATAGTTTAGAATTAGATAGCCCCTAGAAGAGTATCCACTTTGTAAAGTTCAGTAATGCTTTTTATAAATAAATTGTATTCTATTGTTTTAAAATAAATCATATTTATCAACATCCTTATTTCTTAAATTAAAGTACAATTTATCTGTGGTAAATTATATATCATAAGTGTGTATCTTGGCAAAATATTCCAAGTTGAACATTCCTATATAATCAAAATTTTAGATAAAGAATCAGAAATTAGCAGCCCCCAATGTCCTCTTGCCCATGTTTCTAGTCACTGCATACCAAAAGATGAATTAGATTATTATTTCTAAAAGCATGGATTAGATCTTGAAAGAATCTAAGTATATAGATTATCTTCAATTTCTTTTTTTTCTGATTCTTCACTTTCTATTTAGTTTATTTTAGTTTCAACAAAACTTGCCTTAATTTTAATTTCTAAACATTTGCACGTAAAAAAGCTTTAATAGCTTTCTAAATAGTTTCTTAATTTGTAACCTGTATCTAATCTGCCCCATCTTCTTCAACACAAATTTTATTATTTTACCTTTTTATGTATATCTGTGTGTATAATGTATACATGAGATTTTTTTGGTCTGGCTCTTAATTTATAAATGTGACAGAATGGCAACGTGAAGTCAATGCCATGGAGAGAAAAGCTTAGTGTTAACCACAATTCCCCTGGAAACAAGAGGCACAGCCCACCGCACAGGGCCAGCGGAGGGACACCAGGTTTTAGTTAGAATGCAGGAGCAGGAGGGAGGGCAGAACAGGGCCCCGCCTCAGGAATACAAAGGTTTCCTCAGGGAAGGAGGGGAAAGGCAGACAATGTAAGATGGTCTACTTTAAGTAGTTGTCATCGGTTTTGAACTACAAGTATGGTGTCTACTCTCCTAGTACCTGGTCCTTGGATGATTAAGGCAGGAGCATACTGCCTCCTGTTATAGAGGCTAGATAGAGGAGGTACAGAGCTGGATTGGTTTGTTTGCACATCAAAGGCTACTCCTGGGGGAGTCCCTTGCTAGTCCTAAGAAATAATTGACCAGCCATAGGAGGGGCAGTCTAGCCCAAGCCAGAAGGTTTTTAATACAGTGGCTATTATACACACACACACACACACACACACACACACATATATACGAATATATGCATATTTTTGTCTGGAGATATTTACACACACACACACCTCTCTCTATATATATTCATACATTGAAATTGACAACAAACTGACAGTAACCAGAGGGGAGGGGAGAGGGAGATAACATGGGAAAGAAGGGAAAGGGAGGCAAATGATCATGAATGAAGGACCCCTGGGCAGAGCCAAGGGGGGGTGGGATTGAGGTTGAGAGGTGGGAGTGGGTAGGGCAGGGGAAAGTGGTGGTGGGAAAATGGAGACAACTGTGTTCAAACATCAATTAAAAAGGAAAAGAAAAAAAACACACACATATATATATTCATGGATCTATACATATGCATACCTGTGTGTAAATATATATCTATATCATCATAATCATACTATATTCTTTTATTTCCATTGTATCTGTTGTCTCATCTTTACTTCTCATTCACTGATTATTTTATTGACTTATTGACTCATTTACTCCTCCAGTTTCACCTCCAATTAATTAAAATATTTTCTAATGCCACTAAAATTGATCTTTTTCTCTGTAAATCTATAGAACTTTTAAAAAGTCTCCATGTAATAGGTATGACAATACTACTTGAATTACAGTGTGATGCTGACTATATCCCTGAGTAAATTTTGAGATCCATGAAGATAGTAATCTTGTAAGAGCCCATAACTTTGTTTATTTATAGCTAAACCAATTATTCTCTCTGTGCTCCATGTGATATTCATTGTAATTATCTGTTAGTCTTGTTTAAACTACAAAAGCCTTGACCACAGCTCAGGTTATTAGTCATCCTCTCTAAGGAGAGTCAGGGGAATCTGGATTTTTTAAAAAATATTTTATTTCTTTATTTTTATTTTTTTAGAGAGAGGGGAAGGGAAGGAGAAAGAGAGGGAGAGAAACATCAATGTGTGGTTGCCTCTCACATGGTCTCTGGTGGGGACCTGGACTGCAACCCAGGCATGTGCCCTGACTGGGAATTGAACCTCGACCCTTTGGTTTACAGCCTACACTCAATCCACTCAGCTACACCAGCCAGGATGGAATCTGGATTTTTATCAGCATCTTTGCATATTATTTGTCACACTGTATTTTAGAACCACTGCTGAAGCCAATAACCAATCTCTTTGATGATTTATGTATCATGCTTACTACATCCAGAAAATATAGTTCAAATTTTATTTCTAAATAATAGTAGCCAACACATATATCATCAACTATGTATCCAATACAAACTTGTATATATTAAGTCATTGAAACTTCACAATAACCTGCAGAAGTGATTCCTATAGTTATTTCCATTTTATAGATGGAAAAAATAAAATTAGAAGGCACGAAGTGACTTGCCAAAGAATTATAAGCTTTAAAACCTGGCTATAATCTGTGTTCTTATGTAATAAGCTATAATTTTTCTGGTGCATGAATAAATTAGATGATTGCTGGCTGATAGATAGACAGGTATAGTACCTAAAATATTTAATGTGACCAAAGTTATCACAGAGCAAATATAAAGCATAAAGTGTCAGTTACATGAAAAAACATACGCACCCTCCTCAGTCTGTCAGCCAATTATATATGGAAACCAGTACTTCAGAAACCACACACATCCATAATACAACCCAGACTGCTAGTTTATGTAAATTAGGCATCTACTACAATCAATATTCTTAAAAGACTGATTCAGAGCAAATAAATATTTCTGAGAATTAGGTCTAAGATATTTCTTACTCTTAATAGTGTCTATATTCATTAAACCAAAACAAATTCTAAAGAAAAACCTGGCCATGAATCTCACTCACTGACAGTTAATTTGTAAGTTTCAATTTTGAGAACCCAATTTAAGATTCCTTTTAGTGTCTGATTCTGGATATGCAAAGTGTTCAGTGTCCCATGAATGTCTGTGCATGGCCATGATATTCAACAGCTTGGCTGAAGACATAATTTAATTCAAAGGTGATGTCATGCATTTTTATTACTGTATAGCAATTGTTTATTAGTAAAAAATTATAGTTAACTATAGCTTAACATTATTTTATCACATTCTATAGGAAAAACACTTTATATGCATTAAATCCTACAAGCCTCATAACAAAAGAAACTAGCTATTATTTAGAGATAAACATACTAAGACTCAATAAGTGATTTTCCAAGCATCCCAAATACTTCTAATATTAAACATTGAAATAAATGGAGCTATACATACATTTAAGAAAGATGAATAAAAACAAGTAAGAGAATGATTTTCCAATTTGCTTATTGTAGTACAATGCGGAGAGCGGCTGGAGCCTATCCCACACTGGACAAGATGTCCTGACCCTTCCATCACAGGGACGTACACACACACCCCGCACGCACTCAGACTGGTACAATTTAGATGTGTCAAGCAGTTCACTACATGTGCACATCTTTGTGATGTGGGAGAAAATCAGAATCCCAGAGAAAACCCATGCAAACACGCAAAAAAACATGCAAGCTCCACAGTCATTGGTGCTGGCCAGGACTCTCTTTTATTTTTCTCATCAACATTATAATAAAATTACATTATTCAGGGACTTGCTATACATATACTATACAATGTATGTTTGTATAGATACACAAAGATCTATCTGGAAAAAGCCCAGCCATTGTTAATATAACAAGAACAGTTTGTGTGAAATTGGTGTGACCTGGCAGCCAAGGAGAGTAGACTGGAATGCTCATGCATAAGCAATTACAACTTCACTGTACTAGTCAGAGGGAGCAGTAGACACTATTGAGTGAACATGTGTACTTTGTGGATGCCACATTCAAAATGACAGAGTGAGTAGAGCAATGAATCTGCATCAGATTTTTGCATTAAGCTTGAACATTCCTCTGCAGAGTCTATTTGGATTATTCAGAAGGCCACAGCTATGGGCAACTAACTATTGGCAGCTTCATCACGACAACATGCCTGTTCATGCACCACATCTAGTGCAAAATTTTTTGGCAAAACATTGTATATCATCCAGGTGATTCAGCTCCCCTGCAGCCTAGATTTGGTGCCCTGTGACTTCTGGCTTTTCCCAAAATGGAAATCATCTTTGCAAGGAAAGAGATTTCAGGCCATTGATGAGATTCAGGGAAATACAAGGGGACAGCTTATGGCAATTGGGAGAACTATGTGAGGTCCCAAGGTGTTTACTTTGAAGGGGATTGAGGCATCATTGTCCTGTATAATGTTTCTTTTGTATCTTTTTCAATAACCGCCTCTATTTTTCATAGTACATGGCCTGATACCTTCTGTACAGACTCTATATTTATCTAGTTTTTTACACATAGCACATGTTACATATAACACATGTGACATATAAATGGTATAATGTGTAATTTATATCCAGTAGTCATTAATTCCTTAGAGGAGCGCATCTTATCTGCATTTTATGTATGAAGAGGAGCCTCACTCATTTATTCATTAAATAAGCTTTTATTGATTGCCTCCTCAGTGCAGGCAATACTCTAGGTGTTGAAGATATATAGTCTTGAACCACGCTGGCAAGGTCTCTGATCTCAGAGGCTGACATTCTTTGGAGGAAGCAGAAATAAATAACTGAACTAAAATTAAATCTTGTTCTGTTGTGGAGAAAATATAAAGGGCTCTTTACATACATTTGGTAACTAGGCATGCAAGGACATTCCAATGAGATAATATTGAGGCTCACACTGTTACAGGAAGTCAGATTTCCATCTCTGACATTCTGAGGCAAAGGCCACTGCAGTTTTTGTAGCCGAAATAAGCTTGGTTTGTGGGAGGACTGAGAAAAATGTCAGCTTTTTTTTTAACAGTGTTCAAGGAAATACTGTTTTCTCCTTCTGTGAAATATTTTATCCAACTTGTTTTCCTTAATACTGGCTGGATGGGAGGAGAAAATGTCAATATCAGAAAAATTACCAGTAGGCCTAGAAAAAACATTATTAATTTGCATTTTCTCTATATAATAGAATATTTCTTTTAAGATGAAAAAATGAAGATAGTTTCATTTACACTGATCAAAATAAAATTCAACATATTTAATTAAGCTCAATAAAAAGTATTGAATGCATATTAAAAGATAGCCATTATAAGGAATACTGTCATGGAAATATAACAAACTTTGAAAATGCATAACTATGTAAATAGTTAATCCATACAAGAGTGACCAAGAAATATGTTTCTGAAAGAGAAAAAGGATGTGAAATAAAAGTAATATTCTTAGCCTACACTTGGATACAGATAATATTGGAACAATTAAAAATATCAATTATTTCTTATCAATTTGAGTGGCTACAAACTTAATTTAGTATTTGAATAACAATCTTTGCATCAGAGACACTACAGTCCAAATAAGAGGACTAAGGAAGCAAGTATAAAAAATATTGCGTCCTTACTCCCCTGAAACAGGGCTGGATGAACACTTAACAGCAGGAATAAGCTGAATACTGACAGATATTTTTCTGAGAAACTATAGAAATGTTTAGAGTTTCTGAGATGAAGAAAATCACTTATATAATATGATGACTTGAAGAATAAAAAAGGAAGCAGTAGCTGTGAATTTGCTCAACTTCAAAATGTCACCCTGAACACAGAAAGAAGGTATCTATAGAAAAGATGGCACAGGATATCTAGGGAGACCAGAAACTCTTATTAACAGCAAGAGATATGAAGTGTAACTCTTCTTATGACCTCAGGCTTCAAATCCTGTTTGGATGGCACATTCAATATTGATGAATTTATTTTTCTTTCATGGGCTATTCCGCCTACAATGTACTACTATTGAGCTAACAGTACCATGAAAACTGAACTTGGAATCTGGGGCGTGTTGGGACATATCAGTCTTCACAGAGACACAGAAAAGTCACTTGCTTACTAGGGAAAAATTATATGACTTTATTTCACAAGCCAGAGGAGATCTGTAAATGATTTTTACAAATAGGTCAAATGGATGAGGATAAGTATATTTTTTCTGTTCCTTAGGCTTTAAGGCAATTGCTATATAGCCTGAAGAAATGGGTTATGCTGGTGTTTTATCTATCAACTCCAGCTAGCTAACTCATGGTTTCAAATATAAATATGAAGGACAGTAGAGAGAAACAGATGAAAGGAAACAATATGAGAATTGGCAGCATGAATTTCTGAGACTGACAAATTTGGCAGTTGAGTTACTTGCATCTGAAAACAGGCAACTGATACCAGGTACTTACTCTTGATATTTATAGGAATGCAGGGTTTTATCTGATGAAAACAAAATTTCAGGCTTGTGGAGGATGGGAAAAAGGGAGAAGAATCCTTGTACTTATTAACCTATCCATTGTTGATGCCAGAAATGAAAAAAAAAAATCAGCAGAACAAAAATTTTGCCAGAAATTTTAGTCCAAGTGATATAGGCTAGGACACGTGTGGAAAACTGAAATAGCTATAAAATTGCTACCCAGCTGGCCACCACTGTAAGTGGCTTTAATTTAGTGCTGGAAATCTCATAGGACAACAGATGATGTGGCTCACAGAACACAAAAAAGGGAAGTGGCCATGAGTCCATAGACTGTGGTCGAGACTTTTTATTTATTTATTTATTTATTTATTTATTTATTTATTTGACTCAATTACTGAAACCAGTCATTAATCATCATCTACATGCACATGCAGGTGATATTCATATTGTTTGGCACTCTTCAATTTGAAAAATAATTTTTAATCATCAAAATCAACAAAAATATTAATAAAATCTATTGAACAAAGCATGGTATTAAAGCAACATAATTATTATAAAATGTTCTGCCTAATAAGAGGAACCAAGGCAAAGTAAAATAGATCTAATTTAGGGAGCAAAAAATTAAGATGATTTTGTTTGCATTTCCCCCCAAAATACAGTATATTTATAATTTAATTTTACAATGACATCAAAAGCTTTTATTGCTTTCTTTAACAAACACAGGTGGGCTTATACATTGAAATAATAGTTCACCATTTTAGTTATTAACATGAAAATAATAATATAAATGTTATATATATATTGTCATAGTAAATTAAATAAAATATTTCATTTATCATTTCAGCATTTTTATTAACTTATTATGATAACTACAATAATTAGAGTAAAATTATAGGAAACATTAATTAGCATGTATGTTTTTTACTTCACACATGGAGGAAATCAATTAAATAAACAATTTGATATTTGTAAACCTGTAATTTCCAATTTATAGTTTTTGGTTAAAAATATATTGGCAACTTCTAAATTGAGCTAAAAATATCAAATGCCAATACCTCACTTCAGAGCTATTATTAACTTCCTAAATATATTATTCATTCATTATCTTGAAAATAATTATTATCCCTAAAAATACAAAAGCACGTTTTTATTTTAAAATATTCTTGTTGAAAGAATAAATTATACATTTTTGTTTCATCACACAAGCCTTTTTAAACCTGATCCTATAACATTTTTAGTAATTCTTTTCACTACCTAAAAACTTGTAAACTTATTGGACACGGCAATTTTTAAAGAAATACTATGGTAAAAGCTTAAGAATAAAAATCTTGACTGGGTTAAATAAAGCAAGTAAAAATATATTTACAGAATAACTATTTGTAGAAATTATCAAATTTTGACTTAAGTGCATTATTTTTAGCTTCCTCTCTAATTATTTCTGACTTTATGTTTTAGAGCAATTTCAGGTTCACAACAAAATTGAAAGGAAAGTACAGAGATTTGTCATATAGTGACTGCCCTGGAACCACTAGGTAAATAAACCCTCTGAGACAAGCAAACAAAGCATTTGAGGGGAAGGATACTTTCAAAGGGTAACAGGAGAGATGATGAGTATCAAACTGCAGTAGAATTGAGTGGAGGCCAATTTAATGGGTGCACACTCTAGTGTGTCCCATTAACATTTTGCTTCTACATGCCCATATAAAAATAAGGACCACCAAACATCAAACAGGAAATCATCTTTACATGCATATATAGAATGTAAAGATAATTACATTCAATACTAATGGTCGAGTGGTAGATATGAAGATGTGCTACTCAGTTCCTCCTCTATCTAGGAAGGATGTTCAGGCCGGGTTCATAGTCTGGCCAAATTCTTCAGGGATTGCCTCAGCTGTGTACAACCATCTCGTCCAAGATCATGTTTGTATGAGGGCATTCCACATTCTGAAACTGAGCAGTGGGGACTGAGCAGCCTGTTTCAGACTGATACAGGGTAACTCCAATGCTCACTTCTCACTCCATGTCCCCTCCATCAGACTGGCTGTGTTTTGGGCAGGGCTGCATCACAGAGTCATTTATTTCGTTCTCTGAGCCTATTGTTCCCCACTTACAAGATATCTGCTTGCAGAAGACTGAATGGAAGACATACACTATGAAAGAGAATATTAAAAATAGCATAGAAAATGTATACACAATAGACATAAGTGTATTTATTTCAAACTTTCAACAAAATATGTCATTCAAGTATAATATGTTGGCATGTATGTTGGTACTAAAGGTCAAAAGCATCTCATTTGATAATACCATCATTTTAGAAACTGAATTGTATGTTTAATTGGAATCAAAATTGGTAAATAATCTGGCATGCTAAAATCAATCTGAATAATATTTTGATTTTAAAAGAAAAAACTGTAAAAAACAAATTCTTCAAGTTCAGCAGTCTGAACTTATATATTAACAAGATTCTATAATAATTCCTATATGAGTAGTAAGTGATACAGGTCCTTCATTTTAACTGTAATATGTTCAAAAACACTAAAATTTTAGATGACTAGAACTGGTGAGCAGACACATGCAAACACGCATGCCCTTTAGTATTAAACTAATATGTAGTAATTGACATCTAAACACGTAAGCTTAGTCGTCAAGGATATGTGTGAGAATAAAAGGTATTTACACCTTGGAACTTTAATAGTCCCAACTTTGTTTCAGGAGCAGGAAGATTGTTGGGATCAAGAGGTCCTTTCAGACATCACTCCATGTCAAGTCAGATACATGAAACGTCTCAGAGTAATATATGCATGTATCCAATGTCTTCTTTTCCTTTCAGAAATGTATCTTTTTGGAATGACTGCCACTAAACAAATGGTCTATCCCTACCCTGAACTCATTTTTCATTTCTGTTTTTTCTGATTTGTAGATATAATTCCCAAAAGATTTTTGAGAAGAAACTCCTTCCAGATTCATGGGAATGTTGTTTAATGAGAGAGTTGTAACTTTTCAACTCTTCATTATGTCAACCTAAAGATATATTTTGTTTTTCTTCTATATCCCTTAAATATAGAACCCTTAAATATAAAACCTTTAAATATAAAAGCCTTTGGCCCACAATTTTCCTTGAGAACATAGCTATATTGTAAAGAAGATGTGATCAGACTAAGATAGGTCCAAATATAAATATTACATAGAGGAAAATAGTTTACAATATTGAATCTCTATTCAGGACTTTGTTTAGCATTTTGTCCAAAATATTGCAAATATTTTGGTTGTCCTAGAAGTCTAAACTCAAACATGATGCAGCTACATTTTGAATACCTACTATGTTCTGAGCATCCTATAAAAGCACCATATGTCCTATGGCTACGAGGAACTTGTTTCTAATTTTACAGTAATCTTCTAGGAGGGTTGAAATATGTGTTCTATTGACTGACTAGTTCAGAGGAAAGAGAGAGTACTAAAAATGAGGAAATAACTTTTCTAGGGCCTAGAAGGGGGGATATAATTTAAGCTTACAATTACATTTTGTGTTAAATTGACAAAATGTCATTCTTTACCTTTATAAGATGTATTTCACTGGGCTTTGCACAGTTTTTAGGTAACTTAAAGCATCAAGTTTTCTTTCAGAGACAATCATTAGTTCCCTGCCCCTAATGGACTATAGAAAAAAAGGCCCACTTACATTTGCTCTTTTCACTTCATCAGATTATTGCCCAGAGTCTCTTCATTTCCCAAAGATTATCCCATTTATATTGCAGCGACTTGTTCAAAATAAATAATTCATAAGAATCACTTTATTTCTTTTCGGGTAATAAGGTAATAATGTCACCAGAGAAAGCAAATCAAATTTTTTTCTGATTACTTAAACTCACATGCTAGGCTCTATGTTTGCCTCTATCATAGAATCATCAGTTTAGAAAGGAAATTTTCTTTGGTGTGGTTCTGAACACTGAAATAAGGTCTTCTTAGAAGGTTGTCATGGTAACATTCATGCATCACCTGTCCTGCTCACATTTAAAATTGGTTCCTTAATATCTCCCATATGTATATTTGCTTTTTAAAAATTTTATGTCACCTGTGCTACAATTTGTAAGATCTGTCAAGTTAAAATTATAACTAAATTTAATAATCAAATTAACTGATTTGCAAAAACGCATGCACAACTAAAACTCTACTGGGCTCAGAGAAATGGGCATGAGAGAAATAACATGGCAATTAATAGCACTGTGTAGTTTAGCATCAGGCAAAATTTTAAAGATTACATATATACATATATGCGTGTTCAGTTACCGTCAGTCTAATTCAGTCCTGTAATGGTAAACTCATCCACGTGAAGTTAGCAGAACAAGTGGGGGCTGCTGGGAAAGCTTGCAAATCAGTGAATCAGGGCAAACATTGCTATTGCTATAGCTGCTTTGACTTAATCAACACAACTAAAGCAAATGAATGGTTCATTCATTGCTTAGTGTGTGTGATGTACTGTGCTAAGCACTAGACACACCTGTTCTTGTTTTATCATTAAAGCTACCCTGTGTGATGAACATTGCCATTATTTACAAAGAAAACAATTAAGGATTAAAAGTTTAAGTTCTTGCCCAATGTCACACTGGGTATTTGGAATCCAAAACAAGCCTAATTTTAAAAAGCATGTTTTTAAATTTATGTTAGACTTCATTTTTTCAGAATAATTCTTATGGAAACTCACTGGAAAACAAAAGGCAAGAATTGAGTCAGGTAGCAGGATGTGCAGACCCCTCTCAGAAATGTTGTTACCAAAAGGATACAAAAAGAATATGTCCTGCCCAATATTAAAACCTGTGCCCTAGGTATTTCATTTCTAATTAATGAATCATGAACATTTTCATAAAAATTATAGAATATTTATCAACTTGCATCCTGGGGACTTTCCTGTGCTGTGTAACATTATAGTAGTCTCTTCTTGAAAAAAAGGTTATGCTTATGTTTAGTATTCCAAGAGTGAATGTGTCATAAAACTATTTTGCAGCTGAACCCCATCCCACCACAGCCTACCTGCTGCAGTCACAAGAGAAATCTTGCTCTACTTCATTTATCTGTGAAAGATTTATCATCTTCAGCACACATATTGCCTGCAGAGGATAATGTAAGTATTCTGTCCAACCCTCTCTCCAGAGCAGACTCTCCTCCCCTACCTGCTATGGATTTTGGTTGCTGATAGAGTATAAGTTCACCTGTCAATGGGAATTGATTGCTTTTGGCCAAATGGTTCTATGTAACCAAAAATTACAGCTCCACCCAGCAAGAATTCAAAAGCCAGGAGCCTTCCCTCAATTTGGGATAATTCTGAATGACCATCTGGCTGCAAAGTTCCCTGTACAAGAGGCTGAAGAATACGTGTGACAGCATTGGCAGCGGGCTTTTTGTTTTTCTCAGTCATGCCTCCCACACTTCCTCAAAGGTGCATCCCCCACAGAGAACTGCCCAATAAACTTCCTCAGACGATATTTTCTTTCAGAGTGGGAGCTTTTATATCCCCAAAAGTGATGGAACTGAAAAATCTGTTTTCCTTTGAAATTGTAAGGAAATCTACTGCTATTTCCTATCATGTATTTTATCTTTAGTCTCAGAAAAGAGTGTGCCTTTCTAAATATTTTCATTTGCAATAGCATTGAAACTCCTGGTACATACCCCAGTGCCAAGAATAAATTCAAATTACAATGTTTTCTCAAATTTGCTTCATCTCATTTTCTTTCAGGTCTCACACTCAGAAATTAGCTTTTAGTTTTCCACTTTGATCCTATACTTGTCATTTTAATTTGAGCATCAACTTTCTGGAAAGAATAAAAGTCTTCGGTCTCTTTCCAAATTAACATTAAAATATACAAGCTATTATGCCTAGTATCTCAGATACAACCAATATCAATGAATGTGTAATATTGAATTTTTTTCAAAATTCTCTAAAGTTCTTTATTTTTATGGACCTTAGTCTCCTAGTTTATCTTTTATTCCAGGCATTTTTTAGTGTTATCTTCTCAATTTTAAAAGTCCTTAGGTGTATAGATATTCAATTACCCTAGACTTTTATTTGCCTTGGTATCAACTACCAATAAACAATGCCAGTAAATGCAACCAAATTGTAAATTTTCACCCGAAATGTCCAGTAAAATGCCCTGGCTGGTATAGCTCAGTGGACTGAGTGGATTGGCCTGGGAACCAAAGGGTCATGGGTTTGATATCCAGTTCAGGGCACGTGCTTGGGTTGTGGACCAGATCCCAAACATTAGGTTTATATTTTGATCACTATTACATTTTATATGTTTGTACATAATTTTCAAACATTTTTGGTCTTAAACATGGAGGATTTTTTTCACAAAAATTAACAAAAAAGTACAGCAATTATTTTTTAAATTTGAGATATTCAAATTATTGCCTAGGCATAATCATCCCATGCACGATTCCTTGTTTGGTGTTCATTGCAATGATAACCACAGAGGGAAAGAAAAAATTACAGAATGATGTACTTATGGATAATTTTGCAGATAAGATCCAATATGTTTTACAAGTATGCAATAGAGTTTTGACCAAATAACATGTTTTGTATTGGGATTTTTGGCTTGGA
The DNA here is from genome assembly GCF_014824575.4 of Sturnira hondurensis. Classification (NCBI taxonomy): domain Eukaryota; kingdom Metazoa; phylum Chordata; class Mammalia; order Chiroptera; family Phyllostomidae; genus Sturnira; species Sturnira hondurensis. Next base: position 7,713,588 of record NW_028094767.1, read on the forward strand.
TCTGTTGTAAACATCACCAACATTTTATTCTGCATAAACTCTTTCTTCTCCCTAATAAATGAAATTAAGATGAATTTTTTACTGCGTATTTGTTTTGGGGCCAGAGCAATTTTGACTTGTAATAAGCATCATCATTCAGCCAGGGAAAACAATGCTACTTAAAGACTCTCCTTGGTCCCATTCTCTGATCATTCTGCCATCACTTACACAAAGCACTTCTGGTCTCTCCAAAAATTAAACTTGATTGTAGATTTGCTGATTGGTGGAGGTCAACTGATTTTCTACAACTATCACTAAACATTCTAGAAGTTCCCCGTGGAAAACTGTTTTTTCATCTTTCAATCTTTTGATTTCCACTTCTGTGGTAGCTGGGAATGCTGCTTATCTCTGAAGTTATTTTCAGACTTCTTTCTTATCAACATACTTCCTTTTTAAAACTTCAGTCATAACTGGGATTGTGCAAGAAATTAATCAGACATCATGTCCCCCAAGTGCCTTCTCCTGACAAATCTCCCTGAGAAGACCTCATCTAGTCCTCCAGGTATCAGAGATACTGATGTTGATAAGCCATAAATATTTTTTACTCATTTAATAAGTTAACCTTTACTTTACTCAATATTGTCAATCCCACAAACCACACACACCTTTTAAATCTTTTACTAAAGGAAGTATGGTGAGGAGGTAGAAAATCTCATAGATGTCTCTTCACCTAGTTTTTGTTCCTCAATTGGTTCCCACACTCCTCTCTCTCTCTTCCTCCTCCTCCTCCCCTTATTTTGCAGTTCTTTTTTTTTTTTTCCAGTCTAGTCTTCAGAAAAGTTGGCAAAATAAATAATGATGTATTTCTCAGTTTTGGTCTCATCCAATTCACACATCTTTTTTTCTAACTAAAGTTTCTTTCTGCCTTGTGAATGGTAATTATTCATCTGACAAAGGCTCCTGTAGATCTTTAATCTATTTTTAATGGCACTCCTATTAAAGTCTTTGCATCCAAGTTGTATTTTGTCCTAACCTTTAGAACCCACGATCTTAGAGGCAGTTTTCCTATTTGTCTCATGCACAATCTGTTTTTTCTCTCTTAATTTCTGCTGGATGGAAAATGTCATATTTTCTGCCACATCGTACAATATATCCAGTGAGACTGAAGGAGTTCATCACAGAGATATGAGGAAGATAAGAAGAAAGAGAGCACCTCACTGTAAAATGACATAAGAGAAAAAAGAAAAGAGGTTTCCAGATTATCCTCTGTATTCTGTCTATATGTTTGTTCGTCTAATAACAAACTTTGTTTCCTGGTAATACTGTGAAGACTTTGTAAATATTAACAGTATGTTTAAAGGTATAACATGTTTATTGACTCCTTGATTCCTTAGGTAATTTCCTGTCCCAGTCTTGTACACAGTTTTTCTATTTAGATATTCATTTCTCTCTTTTTTAATTTTTAAATTTAATTATCGTTCAAGTACAGTTTTCTGTCTTTTACTCCCATCCCAGCCCACCCTCCAGTGCTCCCCACCTCCCTCCCATTTCCACCCCTGTTAGTTTTTGCCCATGTGTCCTTTATACTTGTTCCTGTGAATGCTCTTTAGTTTAACAAACAAATGTGTGTGTGTGCATCTCACTTTTGATTTTTGCTTACAGTGATTTGCCATTTGCTTATATTTGGAAAGCAATTTGAACTCTCAGTCAAACTTTTCTGAGTGGTTCTAGCCTAGGTGTAAAGTTTAGAAATGCTTTTTCCATATCAAATGCTCATTTTACTCACTTTTACAGTTTTTCCTGTTTGAGTTGTCTTTAGATAAACTATTCTTACCGATATTTTTCAAAAGTTCTTATGTTTAATTTTTCATTTATGTCTAAAATGTATTTTGAAAATGTTTGTTTTTCATTAAATTATATTAATGGAAATTTTAATAAAGCATTGAAAACATTTTATACTTGCAGTTGAATGTTTCCATCAACAACTTTTTAAAAAATATTTTATTTATTTATCTTTAGAGGGGAAGAGAAGGAGAGAAATATCAGTGTATGGTTGTCTCTCCTGAGTCCCCTGCTGGGAACTGGCCTGCAACCCAGGCATGTAACCTGACTGGGAATTGAACCATGATTGTGTGGTTCACAGCACTCAATCCACTGAGCTACACCAGCCAGGGTCCATCAGCAACCTTTATATAACTCAACTTTATTTAAATTTTTAAAAACCTCATTTAGATATGTTATTCACTATCAAGTGTTCACTTGCTATGCCCCATGAAGATAGCTTTATAATACAATGAGGTACTTTTAATAAATGTGTTTAATTAATGATCTTTTCAATAAGTGGACCATAATGTGGGCTGATCTCGAAATCTTAGCCTTAGTGTATTTCATTTGGGACAGGGGAACATGGCAGAAATACTGAAGGGACAACACTATTTATTGATTGTAGAGCATAGTGCCAGAGTCTATATTATTATTATCTATATCATTGAATGCTTAAGGTATAGAGTCAATATTGTTATTTCTCTTTGTTTCATAAGTTGCCAATTCAATTAAAATTATTAGAGAAATGGATTTAATCAACCTCTTAATGATTTCAGTGCCAAGGCTTTTTTTTGAATAGGCCTGGCTACCATATCTCAGTGGATTAAACACTGGCTGCAAAACAAAGGTTTGCTGGTTCGATTCCCAGTCAGAGCATATGCCTGGGTTACAGGTCAGGTCCACAGTGGGGACCACATGAGAGGCAACCACACATTGATCTCTCTCTTTCCCTCCCTTCTCCTTTCTAAAAATAAATAGATAAAATATTTTTTTAAGTGCAACTGTAAAAGCAAGTCTTTTTAAAACAAAAGACTTCTTTGAATAGAGTGACAAAGAACAATTTTTTGGACTCTGGATTACTTTTACATGCCTTTCATTATTTGAACCACAAATGAAATTTTAGATGAAAAGTAAAAAAATAATTATTATGATAATATTTGTAACAATACTCATTAACATTCATCTAATCATTAATATAACTAACAAAAAGATCTAGATGTCAGATATTGCTTTCTGTATTAATTTACTTTCAGAAAATATTGTTTACCATCACACCAGATCATACTGTCTCTGACACAAATTGTATTGTTGCAGTAAATCAGTATGAATTTTAAAAGGCTGAGGAGGAAAAAGGAGTGTATATGTTGAATAAAGAAAGTTTTTCATGTGAAAGATTAATTAAGTGTTCATTAAATGCGTGACTACATAGCATGATGATTGAAACCAGAAATTTTAAGGTTCTAGTTTCTGGCTTCAAATCCTAATTCTTTAAGGATTTGGTTGTTGAAGTTGGGACTTTATTAAACTTTCATAAATATTAAATTAATTCTCCTAAATCAAGAGAATACTCTTTCTTCTCTCCTAAGCTTAGCTCATTTTTAATCTAGACTGTTTTAAAAGGAAGACTAAATAAAGTTTCCCTTCAGTTTAAAAAAATAACATTAGCTACCTTGAGCAGTGAAAAGATTAAATGAGATAAATATGGAGTTCTTGTCACATAATCAATGATGAATAACGTTCATGTTATTAATAGAAACTGAGAAAAATGCTCTTTAAAAAATCTAGTAATACAGAAGCAGCATGCTGAGGACAAATATTTTGTCTACTACTTTCCAATACAGGGCAAAAACAGTATTCAAATATACCTGGTGGTTGAACAGAATTGCCAAATTTGAGGGGAAAAGAGCACTCATATTATAGGAGCAAAAAGAGGTAAAGATAAAGAGATGCTGGGAAAATTGATTCCAAATCTATACAGACAATGTCCCCACACATTTGGTATCAGCATGCGTTTATTCACTATTAACTATTTAAATTACCACTGTATTTTAAATTATTATTTTTAATTTTTCATGCATAATTTAAGTTATAATATTCCCTACCAAACAAACATCTATTAAATCTACCTTGAACAGTGAACAAACTGTAGTCTTGAGTACTATCTGGAGAGATGTTTCTTTGTTGTTTTTATGTCTCTTCCTTCTTGTTTGAAAGCTAAATGAAATTACAAGAGCAAAGATGGAGTTATGTAAACATGAGAACGTAAACATACTGAAGGAAAACCACTTGGAATATAGAAAACTGATCTGTAATGTTAATCATGGAAAACTGTCTTACGCTAACTATTATTTTTAAACGAATGTATTTTTCTGTATACTTTCTAGCCTCACAAAAAATTGAGAAGCAGCCTACAAGTTTTATGTGGTGCAAACTCTGGAGGGTAAGGAAGCTCTGTGTGATAGAGCTCATTAAGGGGAAGCGGCAAGGAGCTTTGAGGAGGGAGCATAGGTGAACAGTGAAGATTCTAGACAGCCTGGCATGAAGTTGGGGAAAAGGACATCAACAACAAGAGTAAAAATATCATTTCTCCAAGAAGGGTCTTACCTAATGCCTAGGAAATAAAAGTCGTAAGTTAGTTTAGTGAGAAACTGCAGAGATGGGAGAAACTTAAAGCAAATGTTTCTCATGCGTTAAAATATGTCAGCATGTATGCATAAATTATATATAGATATGATATATAAATGATAAACTCACATATGATATATAGATATAAATTAATAACATTATAAATCAAATGGTAGAATATATTTTATTCATATTCTTTTGAGAACATATAAATGTTTTCACCTTGTAAGTTGACTAAAATAACCTTGACTATTATTATGTTCTTGATTTTAATCAGTATCAAAACTATATGTTATATGATTCTTCCCCTTGTTTCTTACTTTCTTCAAAAATAAACTTATTAAAATACAATGAGTAGAGATGATGTGGGACCTCTGGTCAAGATGGCAGCATAAATAAACACAGCCCACCTCCTCGTACAATCACAAAAAAATTACAACTAAAATATAGAACAGCAATCACTCAGAACTGTCAGAAATCTGGCTGAACAAAAGTCTGACAACTACAAAATTGAAGAAACTACATCCATCCAAACTGATAGCAGGGGTGGAGATGTGGAACAGGTTGGTCCAACATCCGAGCATGGTGGATAAAAATGTGGGAGGGATATCTTGAAAGTGAGGAGTCCAAACTCTACACCAAGCCCCCCAGTCCAGGTTTCTAGTGCCAGGAAGATAAGTTCCTATATATTCTGGCTAGAAAAATGAGCAGCAATTGAGTCACTGGAAGAAACTGCCAGGGTGAACAGCAGTTTTTCTTAAAGAACCCACAGACAGGCTTACTCAGACCCACTTCCCCTCAGCTCCAGCAACAGGGTAGCAGCTTGAATGCCAGCAGTGGAACACAGGGAGAAACTGAAGTAACAGGCATCAAGGCAGGAGATCAGGGATGGCTTAGTCCAAGACAAAAGGTGGGCAGAGGCAATCGTTACAATTTAGAGCCCCTCACCCTGCATAGAGCCACAGAGCAGGCAGGTGGGTACCATATTTGAGACTCCATCAACCTGATTAACACTGATTGCCCCACCCTGGAGATGCCCAGAGATTCCCACACACTCAACTTAAGGCCCCACCCAAACCATAAACCGTGACTTTTCCATCTGAATGGCTGGTCTTGACTCATGTGCAAATTTGTAAATCCTATCAAACAAGCAACAGCTAGCCTCAGTGAGTTCTCAGCCCCTGTGCCTTGTGCTACCTGGACCCAGACAACAACTAGCCTAGATTCAGAGCTTGGTTTCACTTGGTAATCTCCAAACTCAACACTAGTAGCAGCCATCAGATTGCTTTGCAGCCCAGGCATGGTAGCCCCAAGCAAAACACAGATGGGGTTGACTTAGGCCTGCAACAACTGAGAAATACCCCAGCCTACACACCCAGTGGATAGCTACAGACCATACTGGAGCACCACCATCTACCTCTGTACAGCTGATCCACCAGGAAGGGTGGAGGTAGGGGTTCAGTGGTCACAGCTAGTCCTTGCAGCTGACTGGGTAAATCCCTCCCATTGACCCCCCAAAAGCAATCAAAGCCCAACTATAAAAGGAGGGTATACTTAGCCCACATGAGGGGTATACATCTAGTACCCAGTTTGGGTGATAGGGGAGGTTGTGACACTGAATGCTATGGGACACTTACTATATTAGACCACGTTACCAAGACCAGGGTCATAACAGCTTTATCTAATACACATAAATACACACAGGAAGGCTGCCAAAATGAAGAGATAAAAAATGGCCCAAATGAAAGAAGAGATCAAAACTCCTGAAAAAGAACTAAACAAAATGGAGGTAAGTAATCTATCAGATGCAGAGTTCAAAGCGCTGGTTATAGGACTGCCCAAGGAACTTAGTGAGGATCTTAACTGTATAGAAAAGATGCAGTCAGAGATGAAGGATACACTATTGAAATAAAGAACAATTTACAGAGAAACAACAGTTGAATAGTTGAAGTCTAGAATTAAATCAGTGATTTGGAACTTAAGGAAGCACAATGGAAAAAAAAAAGAGTCCCCCCCCACAAAAATAAGGACAGTATAAATAGCTACTGGGACAACTTTAAGCATTCCAACATTTGCATCATATAGGTGCTGGAAGAAGAGAAAAAAGCAAGAGATTGGAAATCTATTTGAAAAATAATGAAAATAAACTTCCCTAAATTGGTGAAGGAAATGTACATGAAAGTGCAGGAATCACAGAGAGTCCCAAACAAGATGGATGCAAGGAGACCAATATTCCAAGACACATCATAATTACAATGACAAAATTTAAAGAGAAAGAGAGATTATTAAAAGCAGCAAGAGAAAGAAGTTAATTATGTACAAGGGAGTTCCCATAAGACTGTCAGCTGACTTTTCAAAAGAAACTTTGTAGGCTAGAAGAGATTGGCAAGAAATATTTAAAGTGACAGAAATCAAGGACCTACAGCCAAGATTGCTCTACCCAGCAAAGCTATCATTTAGAATCAAAGAGCAGATATAGAGTTGGCAAGACAAAAAAACCTAAAGGAGTTCATCATCACCAAACCATTACTATATGAAATTTTAAAGGAACTTATTTAAGAAAAAGAGATAAAAATTCTGAACAACAGTATGGTGAAAAATACATCTCTATCAACAATTGAATCTAAAAAACAAACTAAGCAAAGAAGAACAGAGACAAAATTAGAGATGTGAAGATCATTTTGATGGTTGCCAGATGGGAGAGGCGTTTGAGGAAATGGGTGAAGAGGTGAAGAAATTAAAAGTACAAATAGGTAGTTACAGAATAGCCATGGGGATGTAAAGTACAGTATAGGAAATGGAGTAGCCAAAGAACTTATATGCATAATCCATACACATAAACAATGGTGTTGGAATTGACTGGTGGAGTGGAGGGTTGCAGAGTGAAGAGCACAATGAGGAAAAAATGGGGACAACTGTAACAGCATAATTGATAAAATATGATTCAAAAATATAAATATGTAAAATACAACGAGTGATCCTTAACTTGATAATACCCCATCAATTGTGCAAGTGTCCATAGTGTCTCTACAATAAAAGTGTTGCTACATGGAACCTATAAGCCATATCATTTTTATAAAAAAATTAATTAAGGCAGACTCTTTTATTAAGATTTCTCAGCTTCATTAACTTAATGATGTATTTTGCTAATCAGATTAACTGGGAGTTATATTTATCTTATGGGATTAAAGCAATTCTAGTCACAATATGCATGTTTCATTGCAAATTCTTGATGGGCTTGGGAAGAGCAGAGTGTGTCACCCGAGTTCTAGCCAAAGGAGTGAAAAATCAATAAAATCCTCTACTCCTGAGTTAAAGCATTCCTCTTTTGTGACATAGGTCATACTGGTGCCTAGAAGGAACAGAGTATACGGAGAACTGCATAGTAAAGATAAAATATTAAAAGAAAAAAATTAATTTTATATTCTTCAAACTTTAAAGATAGTATCAATAGCTAACATTTTTTGTTGGAATATTTCTTATTCTTTGAAGTGTGCTAAAATTCCAATGCAAAAATAAAACAACAATTGCAAAACACTGAAGATAAGTTATTGAAAATGTTTAATTTAACATATGCCCCGGCCTATGCCAACATACCCAAGTAATGATGTAGGAAGAGAGCATGCAGTCCGAAGAAGAAAAAGTCAGAAACACATCTGATAGTTGTTATGATAATAAGTGTTGACATTTATTGACATAACTGCCATTATTCACTCCTAATATACATAACATTCTAAAATAAATATATGTAAAATCAGTAACAAATTGTGTTCAAGTGGCTCAGATGGTATTTTACTGAACTATTTCATACTGCTATAATGAAACAATATGATGAAATCACTCGCTGTTCTCAATGACTGTATAATCTACCATAGACTATTTTTAAAATACTCAAATAACAAGGATCCATATCAAATCACAATAAATACTCTAAGAGAGGAAAGGCTAAGTGTTCACCTATTTAAAGGAAATACATGATTATAATTTTATTTTTTGGCTGTTCCTAATTTTTTGGTATACTTTTACTATTTATTGTATTGCTACTCATTTTTTTTTTCTATGCATGTAACTGTATTTTTACTTCTACTATTTAATTTTTTGCAGTGATAAACTATAACTTGTCTGTGTTTTCTAACTAATTAAAATTGAAAATGGTAGAATTTAAGTAGTAGAAGAAAAGATAGCTAATATTGGGAAAAAACAATAGAAAGAAGGCACAGTGTGGGTTGGGAATATTAAGTCGAGTCTAACTGCAGCAAAAGAAAAATCAGAGATTAACTCAAGTAAATTGTAGTTATTGTAAAGAAGACCTTGAAATAAAATTTAGATAGCAATAATTATGAAAAAAAGCTTAAGTTGGTAACTAGAGAAGCAAAGGCAGCCTAAAAGATTTTTTTATTAAAAGTGATTTATATTTACAAAAGCTAAAGCAAAATGTATGCAAAGCACATCCATATGCATTTCTTGTAGATTTTTGCATCTCAATGAAAATCATGGGCTTATGTTTTACATACTAAGTATCATTTTCATGCTGTTTTTCTTATTATAGTAATCAAAATATTGTTACTCACTTTACAGGATTTGTTTTCTTGATGATTTTTTTCACAACTTAAAATCATATTAGTTGCAGAAATACCAGTGACTGCTAGTAGGAGAGCTCTCTGCAGGCTGTGGGTGCCTCAGACTTCTGATGAGCGGAGGTGTGTCCCTGGATGGCCTGACAAACAAGGAGACAGCAAATGAGTGAAGAACTGAAGGGCTGCAACTAGATCTTTATCCAAATTCTAACCTCAAGAAATAAGGGATGAACCTACATGAAATTATGTTCAAGAAAATACCTTTATTCAAAGACCATTACAGAGTACACATACCATTAGCATCACTAGGATTTTAGTATTATTTTATTTTCTTCAATGATTTGGTACCCATTCTGTTGCAATCAGAAATTTATACAATTTTCTCCTTATGTGATACATCCATATATACAACTTTTCCTACTACTGATTTTCATTATATAGCTTGTTTTTTATATTCCTTTTCTTAAATTCTTATTTCAAATGTTGTTTAAATTTACTTTTTGGCTACAATCTTAAAATTGTTTTTTCTTAATCTTAGTTTATCTGCACACAATTATTTGCTAACCGTGTTCTTAGTTTTGCATCATGGTGCTAATAATTTTCATGTTTAAGAATATTTTATGTCTATGGTTTATAACTTTTTTCTCTGCTAGAGTGAAATTTTACTTACTTAAAAGCATATTTGCATGCTTTCCCTTAGAGTTTTATACTATTCTTAATAAATAATTTTTATTTCATGTTTTCTGAATAATTTAGCTCTCTCTTCTCCTTACATGAGTATTTCTTTTTACTTTTTATTATAGTGAAAATTTTTTAACTAACTCCCGGAGAAAATGTCAAAGTTATCTAAAATTCAATTATTTCTTTAAAAAATCCCAAGGGAAGCTTTGTGTAACTGAACTATATGATCCAAAATGCATGCATAAGGATAGAGAATATTCAAGAGAATTTGAGTAAGAAAAATAAGCACAAGCATGCCCCCATATATCAAGATTTATTTTGCCGCTATAATATTTAAAACATTAGATTAAGCATGTGCTATCTTAAAAGCCTTTAAAGATCACGTTAATGAGCCGGGATTCTATCCCAATTGTCATAGGAAAACTTCGGAAAGCTCTGTGCAAGTGAGTCATGATCTTATTTCCAGTTTAACAACATTACTCTCTTTGGAAAACCAACTACAGAGGCACTGTATGGTATGCGGAAGAGTAGGTTAGAGATCATTGCAGCTGTGAGAACAGAAGACAGCGAACTTGCCTAGGATGTAGAGATAGTAAATGATTACTATATTTAGGATCGCATTTTCAAGTAAAGCCAATTAAACTTCTTAATATAAGTAGATTGGATGTGGATATGAGAAAAAGAAATATTGGAGTTAAATTTAGATTTGGAGCCAAGTAGTTGGGCAAAGATAGGGTGAATTTGTTGAGTTAATATAATTGGGAAAGGAGTTACTTTGAGATAGAAAACTGAAGGTTTACTCTTGGATGGTTTACATTTGAAATATTTGTTAGACATCCAAGTGAAAAAGTAACAAACAGAGCTGGATGAGTCTAGACACAAAGACCAAGATGCAAATTTGGAATCAGCAGAGTATTCTGGTATTTAAAATCGTATGCCATAAATGTAATTTCGAGGTAAAAGGGAAATAACTCCAATATTTAAAAAAGTTGAAAGTTTACTTAGAAGAAATATCCACTGAAGTGTGACAATTATATAAAGAATAAAGCTTATGTTTCAAGGAGAGATCGACAGTAACAAAAATTTCTTGGAGATGTAGAAACATGAAGATAGGCTTGGCCACCACCTTGTCAAGATTAAGACCTTATGTGACAGTGGCAAATGCTATTTCAGTGAGGTGGGAATTTAGTTGCTTGAGAAAAAAATCACATGCAGAAGCTCAGGTACCAAATATAGATAATTTACAAAGCATTTTTGGTACAAGAGAGATTTAAGATAAAGTAGTAGTTGGAAAAGATACATAGTTAAATGAGGATCATTTTAACCAAGTGTTTGTGCAGATGGGGAATAATCCAGTGGAATGAGCCAAACCAGTAGGGCAGAAGACGAATATGACACAAAGAACGAATTCAGGAGTAAGCCTTGAGAAGGAGGAGATAGAATGAGATCCAGTGCTCAAGGTTAATGCATTCATTGGTAAATACATGTAGGAGTTCTCCTTTGTTCAATTTATTTCATTGAAATAATAAACCAAATTAACATCTAAGAGTGCATATTTGTTTGGTAGTTGAGGTTTGATGAGAGGAAGAACATATGAAATTTAATGTAAGATTTGAGAAAGTAAGTTGAGTTGAAGAGAGAGAGTTCTAGAGAGTGTTCGGCTCCAGTTAAGGTTTCCTAATTTAGTTATGAAAAAGCAAAAATCATAAAGACAATTACTAATGAATTTGAGTTAATCAAACTTAAAAATAAATGTAAGGCAATTTGTATTTTAAATACAGTTAAAAAACAAGCTACAGAGAGAGAAGATGCTCACATAAAACTGACAAAGAATTAGTGTATTAGATCCAAAATTATTTAAATAAAGGAGAAATAAAATAATTGGATAGAAATATAACCAAAAGTTATAAAAATTACAGAAATACAGAAGGAAATTTGACTAAGAAATTCAAATTATGATCACACAAGAAAACTTCACATCCAATCAAATGGCAAAATTAAAGCTGTTTATTATCAAATGTTCTGGAATATTGGGGAAACCAAGGGCCTTCATATGCTAAAAGAGGAGTATGTGTTTTTAGCCTCATTTTGAAGAACCAATTGAGAATATCCAGACTGTCTTGTGATACACATATTTCTCTTCTGTTTTTAAAGAGATATTCTAAAATCATAAATGTTCTGAATTTTATAATGTATATATTTAAATGCATTGCACATATTTACAAACACAGGACATAAAAACATCAATGGAGAAAATAGATACATTTTAAAAAATACTTTATTTATTTATTTTTAGAGAGATGGGAAGGGAAGGAGAAAGAGTGGGAGAGAAACATCAGTGTGTGGTTGTCTCTCATGTGTCCCCTACTGGAGAACTGGCCTGCAATACAGGCATGTGCCCTGACTGGGAATCGAACCGGCAACCCTTTGCTTCATAGGCCCTTGCTCAATCCACTGAGCTACACCAGCCAGGGCTAGATAAAATTTTTTGTAAAGAATTATTTCTAGAGAAGGATAAGACTAGGTTGGGTGAGACTGTCTTCAAGGTATAATATCTTCTTAATAACAGTTACTTAGAATTAAATATGGCAAACTGAGTAATCTGGGTGAAGTGTTTATGGACATGTCTTACATTACTTTCTGTACTTCTCTGCATGTTTGAAATTTTTGAATTTAAAAATTCATATATATACTTATATATATGGTCTATATGAAAACAGGCAAATTAAAGGCCTTTTGCTTTTTTCTTATTATGGTTTTCTTTACTGTTGCCCTCAGTTCTCTCCAAAAGAAAAAAAATTAAAAACAACAATTTTAATAATACAAACAGGTGTAATTTTTGGAAGATATAACTTTTCCTCAACATATTTAAAGACTTCACATGCCTAAGTTTACTTTCTGTTTGTTATAGGCCCTCAAGGAACGTATTAATTTAGCACTTAACTAGCTGGTTCAGTCACACAGTTAGTGGGGAAGATGTTCATTGACTCTTTCCAAAAGCCATGTTATGATCCACCACAAATATTGTCTCTTTTAATATAAGACTGTTAGGAGTATATCCTAAGAACCCTGAAGCACCAATTCAAAAGAACCTATGCACCCCGATGTTCATAGCAGCACAATTTACGATAGCCAAGAGTTGGAAGCAACCAAGGTGCCCAGCAGTAAATGAATGGATCCAAAAAGATATGGTACATTTACACAATGGAATTCTATGCTGCAGAAAGGAAGAAGGCGCTCCTACCCTTTGCAACAGCATGGATGGAACTGGAAAGCATTATGCTGAGTGAAATAAGCCACGGTGGTGAAAGACAAATACCATATGATATGATCATTAACACGAATCTAAACAACAAAACAAACAAGCAAGCAAAATATGACCAATGACACTCAAATACAGAACAGGCTGACAGGGTCCAGAGGAGACAGGCAAGAAAATTATAGGGGAAAAGGGGATGGACTCACATAAGCAGGTGTGGAGGACACATGGACAAAAACTAAGGTGGGGGCAGATGTGGTAGGGAGGTAGGGAGAGCTGGGGAGGGGGGAAGGCTGGGAATATAAGACAGAAAACTGTACTTGAACAAGAACTATATATATATATATATATATATATATATATATATATATATATGAATTAGGTTGGCTTTTCATGACAGACAAAGAGAACCTCAACTTGAATTTATATTTTATGTCTGATGGCTAACATGATTTATGAGTACGTGTATCTAAAGCCAACTACTAATGATGCTGAATCGCATTAAATAAATTTTAAATGAGATGATATATGTAAGATCTTTGGCACAGTCCCTGGAATTGTGTAACAGTATGTCAGTGTTAGATAATGTTGTCGTTGTTAGGATCGTCACAATCATCATTAAGTGTTGTGAGCAACACAAAGATAAAGAGAAGATGCTTGATGTTTTAAATGAAAAAATGGAATGCATTTAAATTGAAAGAAAAATGGAGAAAACAGTTCTGAATAGCACTAGCTATAAATGAAGGGGAAAATAAAGGTGTAAAATATGAGGTTCTAGATTAAAGAAAGACTAATTTTCTCTTGGAAACTTGGGGAAGTAAAGATAATTGCTTAAAGGGTATAATTCTAAATTTATTGGCAAGGAAAAATAGTAAACAATAGACAAAAAAGAAAAATATTTTAAAATAACAAAATATGTGAATGATGGTAGAAGCAAAGTATTCAATTGTGTGGATTGAGGTTGGTGGAAGATGTGCTAGAAAAGGAGCTAAGATGTCGTTATGTGGAGTCAAGCCAGAAATGCCAAATAAAACATTCATTTCATAGTCATTGAAAATGTATAGAAGTATTTCAACAATTGCCTCTGTTATTGTCTTGTTTAGTCAAATTATTTAACTGTACTTTGGAATCGTATAAACTGAAAAGTTCTCAAAAAAAAGCTTAGATTTTGACATCTTCCTTTTCCCATGTATTTAAAAATACAGTGTCAAATCTCCCTGAATTTGCCATATATACCAAAAGACTAAAACAACTATGAGTATTATGATTATAGTTTTTTTAATATTTTATTTATTTATCTTTAGAGGGGAAGGGAAGGAGAGAGGGAGAGAAATATCAATGTATGGTTGCCTCTGCCGAGGACACACAATGTATCGTGTGTCCCCTGCCAGGAAGTGGCCTGCAACCCAGGCATGTGCCCTGAATGGGANAAACATTCATTTCATAGTCATTGAAAATGTATACAAGTATTTCAACAATTGCCTCTGTTATTGTCTTGTTTAGTCAAATTATTTAACTGTACTTTGGAATCGTATAAACTGAAAAGTTCTCAAAAAAAAAGCTTAGATTTCGACATCTTCCTTTTCCCATGTATTTAAAAATACAGTGTCAAATCTCCCTGAATTTGCCATATATACCAAAAGGCTAAAACAACTATGAGTATTATGATTATAGTTTTTTTAATATTTTATTTATTTATCTTTAGAGGGGAAGGGAAGGAGAGAGGGAGAGAAATATCAATGTATGGTTGCCTCTGCCGAGGACACACAATGTATCGTGTGTCCCCTGCCAGGAAGTGGCCTGCAACCCAGGCATGTGCCCTGAATGGGAATTGAACCGCCATCCTCTGGTTCACAGGCCCGTGCGCAATCCACTGAGCTATACCAGCCAGGACTGATTATAGTTTTTTATGTACTAAATAAGATTTGATATTTCAATTGGTCCCAATTTTTCTTCTTATTATTTTATTATGTTTATTAGCCTTTATTTTTTACTTTTTATTATTACAGTAAAAGCATTTCTTTTTTAAATTTAATTCTCTTTCAAGTACAGTTTTCTGTCTTTTACTCAGAAAGTAAAAGAGGAACTCCCCCAGTGCTCCCCACCTCCCTCCCATCTCCACCCCCCCTTAGTTTTTGTCCCTGTGTCCTTTATACTAGTTCCTGTAAATCCTTCCCCGATTCCCCTGAAATTCCCTCCTCTCTTCCCTCTGGTCATTGTCACCCTGTTCTCTATTTCAGTGTCTTTGGTTATATTTTGCTTGCTTGTTTGTTTTGTTGTTTAGGTTCCTGTTAAAGGTGAGGTCATATGGTATTTGTCTTTCACCGCCTGCCTGGCTCATATCACTCCACATAATGCTTTCCAGTTCCATTCCTGCTGTGGCAAAGGGTAGGAGTTCCTCCTTTCTTTCTGCTGCATAGAATTCCATTGCATAAATGTACCATAGCTTTGTGATTCATTCACTTAATAAAAGCATTTATAAACCAGTGTTTTTCATAGGATAAGAAATTATTTTAATGGCCATATTTTATTTTATTTTTTTACAGTTACAGTCGATATTTTAAATTATATTAGTTTCATGTGTACACCA
This sequence comes from Sturnira hondurensis, assembly GCF_014824575.4. NCBI lineage: Eukaryota > Metazoa > Chordata > Mammalia > Chiroptera > Phyllostomidae > Sturnira > Sturnira hondurensis. Next base: position 7,729,123 of record NW_028094767.1, read on the forward strand.
TAATGGTTAGATATTTATAGAACTTACAAAATGATTCATCAATAAGTCTAGTACCTACCTGGTACCATACATAGTTATTTCAATGTTATTGATTATATTTCCTGTACTATATTTTACATCCTGTGACTCCTTGGTTTCCTGTCCTGAAAATGAGAGATTAGATTAAATTTTCTCCCCACCCAGGGGGAAAAAAGCTCAGAAGATTACATATTTAGAGCTTTCAGGAACTCATAAAGGCATTAGAAACTTCTTGGAGAGAGTAAATGAAGTCTAATTTAATTAATGGAGCATTTTAGAGGCATACCTGGCACTGATAAAATTGGTGTGGAACATTTTGAAACGGAATTCTGCCATTCTTGAACTGGAATAACACTGACAAATTTGGTTTTATCATGTGCACACAATGTTAATCATTCACGAAAAATTCTAACACTTATTTTCCAAATAAATTACAGTGTAAGGAAACTATTATGTTTGCATCAATAAGTTAAAATTAATTCAATGTTTAAATTTATAGTTAATAATGGCAATCTAGGAAATAAATTGATCTCAAATGATTGTCAAATCAAATAATCTAAAATATTATTTGTAATTATCTTTTTATAATATAATTATTCATAACACTAAATACTGATTTAGATTTTGCTGATATATAATAATTTATAAATTTAATTATAATTACTAAAGATATTTCTATATCAGTATTCCTTTATTTTCAGTATTCCTTCTCCAAATCCACCTATCCTTGATAGATTACATATTTAAAATTTCTGTATGTTTAAACATTGTTTGACAGGTTTAAAATACACGATGAAAGAAATCCCAGATAAGTTCTTACACTAATTTTTTGATAATCTGAAAATATTATCTGAAAAGAGTCTGAAGAAAGAATCTGACATATCTGTGGAGTTTATCAGGGACATTCTTTCCAACACCTTCCTAAATTCATCCTCATTTAGTTACTTATCCTGAGACCACGCCACCTTGTACTCTCCTCATGCTTCCTCTTCCTGCTTCTTTTCTCAATTTTACATTCATATTAGTTAAATGTATGTTTTGCATGTATTGCCATGAGGTTTTAGAAAGAACATTAGTTCCAAGAAAGTAGTAAATAAATGTAAGAATAAATATATGGATATAATATGTCAAAAATCCATATGTTATATTGTTTTACATTTAGACATGTAAAAATAGATAGTAATATTGAATTATAATCAGGAGGCAGTAACAAGTAGGAAGCATCTTCTCATTCTCATTTATATCAATCCTTGTCAATCCTTGTCACTAGAATAAATTAATGCTGTGTTAATTCCTGGCCTTTATTAAATTTGTCATAAGAAATGAAACACTGGAATTTTACCCCAAAGTGTTTAATAGTTAATGAGCCTGATCCTCCCAAAGCAAAATCTACTGCCTAGAACAAATATCAGATATACACAGCTGAAACAACTAGAGAGCATATCAGATGCGTTTAATCATTTTTCTAGCGTACTTGATCACCATCTATTTGACTGATACTCTGCTGCTTTTACCTTGCTCAGGGTCAGTGTAGATCTTTATTTTGATTGTTTTAAAGCTACTAATAGATGTCCACAACGATCTGTTTAATTGGCCATGTTTTGATTCTTTCAGTCATAGATAACTAACACATACACATATATATATGCACAAACACACACACACACACACATATATATATATGCAGTATATTCTTTAAAGAAACTCCTAAATCTTTTATTTACAAAGTACTAAATGACTTCCTCTGTGCAGCACAGTTAAATCAATCATGCTAGGTTGTAGATTGTTTTACCAAGTAATTAAATAAACATTCTGAGTTTGTTCTGTGTATGAGGAAAATAAGACAATTTCCAGAGAAAAGCTAAATTTGAGCCAAAGACTTATGTGAATAAATACTTATAGGTAATTTTAGAATAGGTAATTCAGCATCATTTTTAGTTCTATCCTATGTCATCTTTCCTTTTTAAATCAGTTGGTATTTTAAATCACTAAGCAACCTTCAAACAAATAGCTTTCACCAAAGTGATACACTTCCTATACATAAAATATCACATACATACACATACACACCCCTTTTAAAAATCTTTACCTTAGAAATCATAATGGCTTAGTGTCAAGTCTTTACCTTAATGTTTCTTTTAATATTGTTCATATCTGAAATGTAATATCTAAAGTATATAGAAAGAATACTCTGCATAATTTCCTAGGAATTTATTTACAAAACTATCCTAGTCATTTGGATAGATTAATGATAAAATGTATATTAATTGATTATAATTGCTAAAGTCACATATCTTGTCTTTGTATAAGAACTAAAATAAAGTTAACATTATCAAAATCTTTCTACATATGAGGTATCTTAAAGTACAGAGCTGTGTTAGATATTTTTTTTGATGGCAATAACTAAAAAATGTTCACCTCATGTCACTCTCCACGCTATCCACCACCTAACTTCCTGGATATCCATCAACTCTGTAGGGACTTGCGACCCATTCTCCACTCTTCCCTTGTGAATATTTTTTTCCATGTAAGAGACAGAAGGTTGAGATCTGTGAATCTTACTGTGTATTTCATTGACTCTTTTCCTTACTGGCTTTGCAAAACTCTTACTCCTCCATGAAATCCCTAAATCATTTATTGGTGTATCATGTAAGTTCTTTATATGTGCTCATGAGCAAAGTTTTATGACTGTGTATGGCACTTTTCATGTCCTGCCTTTTGTACTCTGTCTCTCCTGTGGCACAATGAACATCATCAAGGACCTACTGTGGCAAGAAGTTGGAGACTGAGCACACAGTCTCAAAAAAACTAGTATATGTGTATGTGGACATACATTATTAATGGAATAACAAGGTGTAATAAAAAAGTACACATTTCAGGAATAGTTAGATTGAAAGAGCATGGACATATTCTAAAACTTAATACTTATTATGAGATATTTAGCCATTAAGAAATAGTATAATAAATAAATAATGATTATTTGCAAGTTTAAAAATTGTGGTTTCAGAATAACTAGGAAAACAGTAGTAACTAAAAAAATAATTGGCAACATCTATGAGAGCTAACCTGTTCTGCCAGGTACTAAAGTGTACTATGAATCCACTACAACTAAAAAAGATGCATAAATAGACAGAAAAGTCATGTGTATATAAAATATTAATAAATCCAGAAGTAAATCCAACAAGATATTTTAAAAATCTACTATACATTAATTGGTTATATATCAAATCACTGAAATAAGTGTGTTAAAGTCACTTAATATTTTTGGAAACATCTAAAATTCTTTATACTATATACAAGAAAGAAACAAACAAATGAATAATTTATGTAAACTTTTTTTTTGTTTTGTTTCACTTTAACCTGGGTAGGAAAACTTTCTAACTACTAGTAAACTTTCAAATGCAATTGGAAAAAGTGATTATCTAAAAGTAAAAAAAAAAAATCCATGGCAAAAAGTATGGGAAGAAAAATCAGAAGACATATAACAAAGCAAAATAAATATTTCAATATATATCACAAAATGGGATTACTATCACTATTATATTTTAAAAAATTTAAGTTGAAATAAAAAGTTCAAGAATCTAAAAGTATAAAAATACAAGAAAACAACTCACAAAAAAGAATCATAACAATGGCCCTTAAACATTTGAAAAGAAACTCAGCTTGCCCTGGCTGGGTTGCTCAGTTTGTTAGAGCATATTTTTATGGGTTCAATCTCTGGTCTGGGTACATACAAGAAGCAACCAATGAACAAATACATGGAAGAACAAATCAATTTCTCTCTTTCTCAAAAGAAAAAAATAGATATAAAGTTTTAAAAAAGAAATTCATGCCTTGGCTGGTGTGGCTCAGTGGATTGAGTGCTGGCCTGAGGACCAAAGAGTCACCAGTTGGGTCCCTGATAAGGACACATGCCTGGGTTGTGGGCCAGGTCCTCAGTAGAGGGCATGCAAGAGGCAACTACACATGGATGTTTTCCTCTCTCCCTCTCTCTCTTACCCTCTGTCTAAAAATATATAAATAAAATCAAATAAATAAATAAATTCAGCTTCACTCAAATGAAAGAAACAAAATGAAAAGTACATTGAAATTCCATTTCTTATCACTGGGTGAGTAAAACAGCAAAAACTTGAGAATTGACAAAGTTTTGAGAAATCAGGCACTTGCAAATTTTGTGTGATGGGAATGGAAATTGATACAATACCTTTGGTGATTATTTGGTAATGTCTAACAAAACTATTCTATGTAAGCATTTACCTTTCTACTCAACAATACCACTCCTAGGAAAGTATCTTGATGCTAGAATTACAGCAATGCAAAAATCTGCATGTACTAGGTTATTCACTAAAGCATTATATGTAGCTGTAAAATATTTGAAATTAATAAGAGATTAAATAAACAGAGTATGGTACATGCACACATTTTTAAAAGTGCAATTACAATGTGCAGTTGTAAAAATGGCATGTATATGAACTGATATAAAATTAGTTACAAGAGATATTCTCAAGTAAATAAAGACAAAATATAAACAACACATATATGTGTAATATGTATATGTAAAGATCATTCACATATGGTATATATTTTTATATAAAAAGGCATAGAAAATAAAATAGCATAATATATATATATTATCTTAACAAAAGAAATACAAGAGGGAAAAATAAATAAGCATTAAATTTGCTACTTACAATATGTTGGAACAAATGAAGTAAAAGAGATACCTTATTTTTGTTTGGTTTTGACTTATATAAGCATGTTAATGTCCTACATTTTTAATATAAGTAAATTTAGTCAATAATAATGCAAAAGAAAAACATTTAAAAAAGCAAATAAACAAAAGTATTCAGATAAATTTCAAATGAATGTCATAATCACACTAAAAGGAGAAAAAGAAAGAGAGAAGAAGGGAGAGAACCAGGGAAGATGGTGGAAGAGAGGGAGAGGAGACAAAAAGGAGGAGGTAGAGAAGAAAAGAAGGAAAAATGCAGTGGTGGAGGAAGAAAGAAAAGAACCTAAGCATTTTAGGAATATAATATTTCACAAGCTATCCTGTCTTTAGTTGTGGAAGTTGCAAGCAAATCTTGGAATACTTTTAGTAGGCTTATTTGTGTAATGTTGTAGGCAAAGAAATCTGAAACCATTTCAGACATAGGACTGAGGAAAAAATTATATGCTTTGACACTGTCATTCCAGTTCTAACTGAAGAAGAAAATATAATTATGGAATGGAAGAAACAAGAAAGAACCATGTAGTGATGCATTGAACTGGAGGTATCAATGTAAACTCATGATTTCTTAAAAAAATATATATATATACACACACACATAATTGCATGTATAAACTTGCACACTTGTATATATACATTTATGTTTGTGTACACACATGGCCAGGAAGAAATTGTAATGAACAACTTATTTTCTTGTTTTGAAGTGGTGTTTACCTAAAAAATAGCTTATTGATTGCAAGGGGAAAATAGACAATATAAAAATAGTAATGTAATCAGACCATACCTTCATAAAGTCATTAGAATGAACATCACCAGTGGAAAAATGGACATTGTGTACCTCTAGATGTGGTGTCGTAGAAAAGACAAAACACCACCCATCTTACTCCAGCCAATAATACTCCATGTGATTATAACCATGAAGAAATACTGGACAAACCTATAATTAAAATCATATGTTTTTAATAATGAGGAAATGGCACTCTGTTAAGAAATAAATTTTATGAAAGACAAAGTTGTGAAAGTGTTTCACATTTAGGAGGCTAAAGTGACAGTACACCTGGTGCAGTGCCCTTCCCCAGAGTGGATCCTGCACTGGAGAGAAAGGATACACATGTTATAAGTAGCATTAAAGCACCCACTAACAATAATGGAATTGGGATGGAATATTAAAAACAACATTAAGTTTACTGTGATTATTAACTTTACTATACTCTCATGGTATGCTTTTATTAAAAATATTGCTATTCTTAGGAAATAGAAACTGAATTTAGGCAAATACCATGATGTATGCAACTTAACCTCAAATATAAAGAGAGAAAGACACAGAAATCCACTGAGAGCAGTAGAACAAATGACAAAGGATATATGGTAAAAGATTCATAATCAATGAATCTGAGTAAAAAGTATACAGATGTTCTTAGTACTATTTTAATTGTTCTAGCTTTTGTAGGTTTGAAATTACGCTAAAATAAAAGGGATTAAACACCAAAAATGTTTTGTTACTATATTTTAGCAGCTTTAGGGTAGAGGGACTGCTGCTTTAGCTAAATATTATGTTGATGAATGAATAATTATTAGGAATATAAAATATGTTTTGTCTTGCTATACAACTAAAAGAAGATTTCATTTAAAAAATGCAAATCTGACATTTTTATTCCCATAAAATTCTAGTAAACTCCTCACCTAGACAGACTATTCTGAGTTAAGCAAAGTGATCTCCAAGTAATCAAAGCAAAGAGAAGAGGAGCTGTTGTGAAGGTAATAAAAAAAATATCAATAGAATTTATGTGGTATTTTAGCAGGTTGCTTTCCTTCCATATATCTGAAGAGCAAGAGACCAGTTAGGCTCAAAAATGTCATATAAAAATCATCCTAACAGATGAAAATTATCTCTAATGTTATGTGAGAGGGTAATAAAGATGAGTAATAAAATATTAAACAGGAAGAATATATCTCAGGTGTAAAATAACATCTACAAACTGCTTAAAGTAGACAAATCAATGTATAGTTCCTCATAAAAACTGACTCTTTAATTTGTGTGTCTTATAAATTTAGGTGATCTAATCACCTAAAATCCAATCAATTCTAACCTCTTGGAATTACATTAGCTTCATTTTCATAATAAAATTTAATACAGATACAATGTAAATTTCATACTCAAAGTCTCCAGTCTTCAAGTGCAGAATAATTGGTCATTTTTGTCTCACCAAACCTACTGGGTACTCAATAAACATTTCTTTTCATTTATCCATCATGTAGGTGTTAGATATTTATTATTCTCAAGTCATTGTGCTATGTTCTTGGGAAATAAACATAGTTCCTGGAACAGACAATCTCAATTTAGTGGGGAAAATAATCAAAAAGGCAATATTTATTTATTGTGTAAGTGCTTATAGCAATAAGCATGGGGTGCTTGCTATAGGAACATAAAGAAGAGGTACCTAAGTCAGGTTTGGGGAGTCAAGAAATAACCATGAAGATGAATATGAGTTTATTCATAATATTATAGAAAGAATTATGTTGGCTAAGTATGTCCATGTGAAGATTTGAGGAGTGTTTCAGAATAGGCAAAGGGCATATGTACAGAGACCTGATCTGACCTGTAAGTATGTCTTTATGGTTGGAACAGATGAAAACAAATGTGAAAAGTTAGGCACCAGCGAAATCAGTGGCCACCTACGGAGGTGACCACTATATATATAATGGTCAGAAGGTGACTCTGTATAATATACAGAGGTGACATTATATATATAATGTGAAGACAAGAAAAACTGAATGCCATGAGAGCATGTTGCCTAATCAACGGTCAGGATGGCCTTCTCTGGGGAATTAGCATTTAACTTGAGACCAGAAAAAAGAAAAACAAATATGATTCTTCAAGAGCAGTTGGAGGAAGAGTGTTCCAGATTGAGGAAATAACATGAATTACTGACAGGAGAAATAGAAATTTATAAGCTTCGGTCAAGATTTTGAACTTTATCCTTGAAACTAAGAACGGGGAATATACAATCCCATGGGCCAAACCCCCATGGGTGGATTTGTCTACAAATCCACCTACCATCTGTATTTATAGATAAAGTTCCATTGGAACCCTGGAACACCCAACGGTTTATGTGTTATTTATGATATATTTTGTGTTACAGCATCAGGACTGAGCATTTGAGACTATGGGACATGCAAGCATAAAATGTTTACTATCTGATCATTATAGAAAGTCTCTTGGCCCATTTTATAGGCAATATCATGAAAAGCAATGGAGTCAAGATGGAAAAAATCACATGGTTAATTTTCATTTTAAAATATCACTCTGCATACAGTATCAAAAATGGATTGGAGAAAGGTGGGATTAAAAGGAAGTAAAGAGATCATTTTAGATTTTATTCATAGATAAGGAACGATAATTGCTTAGGCTCAAGTAGTCAGAAGGGTAGAAAAAATGTGTAAAGTTGATTAAATGGAAAGTCTCTGATGATTAATGTATATAAAAATGATAAATAGGAGGATCTGGGATAATACAGAATTCCTGGTTTAAGGCATTATGTAGATGGCAGGTGAAGAAAGGGGGTGACACAGCCAAACACAGATTAGGGCTTTTAAATAAGGTTTCAATGAGAGATTTGATGGACTGATATGGTAGATGTAGCCACCTAAATGAGAATTGAAGCAAACAGTATTATTTCTCCAAGAATAATAACAGAAGCTGATATTGATTTTGAATCTAGTTTCTAAATCATCAATAAATATAAAGAAGTCATTCAGCAACATAACATATGCATGTGACTAAGCACCCAGAAAAGAGATTATGGAGTGAATAAAAGTCTTATCCCAAGTTCCAAACCCAAACCCAAACTTCCATGAATGTGGTGAAAAGAGACAATCATTATCAACAGAGTACTGAAGAATTAGATGTTTCTATTGGGCCAATGGAATGGAATAAACATTTATTAAATAGTACAAGAACAGAAAAAGTACAGTAAACAAGGTCAAGGTTGATATGCAGCTTAAAGTCATTTTCTGCATTGATAAAAGTTTCTAGAGCTAAGATTATCTTCCTCTTCCTGGCACAGCAAGAGGGACACCTTGCAATAAACACCTTTTTCGAAGGGTAACTTCTACTTGGTTTCCTTTTTTTCTTTTACTATTTTTTTAAGTTCAAGTACAGTTTTCTGCTTTTTACTCCCATCCAAGCCCACCCACCTAGTGCTCCCCACCTCCCTCCCATCCGCCCCCCCCCCCCGCTTAGTTTTTGTCCATGAGTCCTTTATACTTGTTCCTTGAATCCTTCCCCTTTTCCCCTGAAATTCTCTCCCCTCTCCCCTCTGGTCCCTGTCAGCCTGTTCTGTATTTCTGTATTTCACTGTTTTTATATTTTGCTTGCTTGTTTGTTTTGTTGTTTAGCTTCCTGTTAAAGGTGAGGTCATACGGTATTTGTCTTTCACCTCCTGGCTTATTTCACTCATCATAATGCTGTCCAGTTCCATCCATGATCCTGCAAAAGGTAGGAGCTCCTTCTTTCTTTCTGCAGCATAGAGCTCCATTGTGTAAATGTACCATAGTTTTCAGATCCATTCATTTACTGCTGGGCATCTAGGTTGCTTCCAACTCTTGGCTATTGTAAATTGTGCTGCTATGAACATTGATGTGCGTAGGTTCTTTTGGATTGGTTTTTCAGGGTTCTTAGGATATACTCTTAATAGTGGAATTGCTGGGTCAAAAGGCACGTTCGTTTTTCACTTTCTTAGAAAATTCCATACTGTTTTCCATAATGGTTGTATCAGTCTGCAATCTCTCCAACAGTGAACTAGGATCCCCTTTTCCCCACAACCTCTCCAGCACTTGTTGTTTGTTGCTTTGTTTATGATGGCCATTCTGACCAGTGTGAAGTGGTATCTCATTGTGGTTTTAATTTACATCTTTCTGATAGCTAGCAATATTGAGTGTCTTTTTATGTGTCACTGGATCCTCTGTATGTCCTCGTTGGGGAAGTGTCTGTTCTACTTGGTTTTCAGAGCTTCTTCTATGTCTGCTTTTTCGGAAGATTAACCAACCTAAAATAATCCTTTACCAAATAGTTATTTTTAGGGTGACAAATTCTATACCCTTACAGCTTTAGGCTACAAATCTGTACAGTGTGTTTCTGTACTGAATACTATAGACAGTTGTAACAATGGTAAGTGCATTGTGCTAGGATGGTAGGACAGCTATGGCACCACTAGAGAATAAAAACTTTTCAGATCTATCATGATCTTATGGAATCATGTAAGTACTATCTCTCACCCAAATATTATAATGCAGCACGAGACTGTACATTCCATCAGTACTTAAAATCTTTGGTAAAAATTCATCCCCAACAGATGGATAGGCAAAAATAAGTTTATGGTTTTTGATATGGAAAATAATACTATAATTAATAAATAATAATACAATAATAAACTCTGCATGTCTCATACTCATAACTATAAACCTTTTGCCCTGTTTTGAATGAAGTGTACCTGGATGGAAAAATATTTGCACCTAAAAATTCTGTTACTGCTCATATTCAATTCATGTCAATCTCAATTTCATTTTCAAAATGATCCTCTGCTTTACTTTATCATTTCCTTCAGTGGCATCACTGTTTTCAGAGCTACAAAATGAGGTAGTTTAAAAATTATCTTTAATTTTTTTCTATTTTGTTTGCTATGGCTTCATCATCAAATCCTGTAACTTCAAAATTAAATTAAAATACTTAGTTTAACACATGTGTTACATTAGGTATGTTAAACATTCTGGGCCTCCATCTTCTCATCCAACAAATGAAAATTAATGTCTCCATCATGAAGGAAAAGATATATTGAAGCTAGAATGCTGAATCTATTAAAGCCATGCTGTAGTGGTTCAGAGAATGAACACTGTGGCCCAAATGCTTGGATGGAATCCTAGCTATGCTCTGTGCTAGTTATGAGAACTCTAGCAAGTTAACTAGCTGTGTGGCCTCCATGACTCAATGTTCCCCCTATACAAAAAATATAATAAGATAACCTCACTGAGTTGTTATAAACATTAAATGAACAATATTTAAAAAATTTTTAGAACTCTCCCTGACACACAGAAAGTGCTATATAAGTATTTGTTAAATAAAGCCCAAGTCTACACATGGAGTAGACCATAGTTCCTGCCACATTGTAAGCACTCAAAAATGATCATTCTATATCAAATGTTAGCTATATATTTTATGATTCATTTATCCTCTCAGCTTCCATTGTTTCTATTTTGACCCATGTTTTCATCAGCTTGCTTCGAATTATAACTAAAAATATTTGCCTCTAACCTTGCCTCTCTCCTCATTACCTGTGAGTAGTTTAATATCACATCCACTCACTTCATTACTCTTGTAGTTCCTCATCTATATTTCTCACAAGCTTCCACTACTGGATTTCAGCTAACGAGAGCTACTCATGGGAGAGCCAGTGGCTGTGTGGGAATCAACAGCCAACTAGGGGTATTGCCAGCAGACCACCCTGCTGTGAGCATAACCTGCTTAAGTGCTGTTGGCAGCTGAGATCATTATCAATGACTTCCTTCCATTCTCCACTTCATGAGTTCTTTAAAGTTACAAATGATCTCTCTAACCTTTGTTCTTTCAGGCTTCCAAAGTTGTATAAATTTCTAATTTTCTGTATTGAATTCTTTCCATCTCCAAATGCATAGGTTTTTCTTTCTTTCTTTATTTTTCTTTTTGTATTCAATAATGGAATCTTTTTAATGATTCTTATATCATCAAACCAGGTTCATATCAAATCTGAATAATTTTCTACCAGAAAACATTTTCCCCTATTATCATTAGATTACTTCTTAATAGATGTTCCCAATGATCATGTTCTAGAATAGTATGATTAAGGATGGGCTCCAGTATTCCTAAAATCATAGAAACATTTCCAAACAAAAATGAAGTCCTTTTACAGTTCAGTACTTCTCCACCTGATTTTTCATTTCAGCATCTCATATTACTTTGGATGAGATATTTAAATCCCTCCTTTCACTTATTAATTTTTATCTTACCTTTTCATTTCTAATTTTTTGGGTTCTTTGTCCTCCATTATATCTACATGTTTAGTTGCCTATTGTATATAAAATTTTAGGAGCAGAAGATACACACACTTTCCATTCCTAGAAAGCACTTCATAGTCAAATCCATGGCTAGGATTACATATAAGAAAAAGGTGATGTGCCATTTACCCTACTCCATTAAGAAACTGGAGCCTATTGCAAGTATTTAAACATATGTGTGCATTGTTTTAGTTTATTTTTGTTTATAAGACCCACAGAAACCTATTTCCTAAACAGGAACAAAATCCAGAAACATATTCCACATTCCCAAGTCTTGAAACCCAAATATCTACTACTGAAGTAGAAAAGGAAAGATGATGCAGAGAAGATAAAAAACTTCAATCTAGCAAAACACCCTTTTTACCCTCAAAAGTTTCTACTATGGACACCTATTATTAGTAAGATCTAACACGGTTTCTCCATAGTGAGGTTTGAGTCAAAGAGGAGGGTGGTTAATGACATTGTCTACTTGCTCTGGTCTAGTTTTCTTAATTCCTAAGTCATGCTTGTTGATTTGTTTTCCATTCATTTAAGTAATTATTTTGTGTATTGTAGTGTAAAACATGTCTGCGTAGTCCCAGTTGTCCTTATTTAATTTCACTAGGGGAAATATTACATGGAGAGCGTAAACATGGCATAGTAATTAAAAGCATAGCTGCGTTCACTCATCTCCATGATCTAATACTCACTAGATGTTTCCTTGGTCAAGTTATTTAACTTCTTTATGTTTCAGAAACATATTTTTGTGTGTTTGTTTGTTTTACTTTTGAACTCTATAATAATAATAGTGCCTTCTTTATACTTTTGTTTCAAAAGATTAATGCATGCAAAGCACAGAGGAGAGTATCATGCATATAATATATGCTTCAAAATGTTAACATAATAAAAGAAACATAATCATAAATATTATTGTAAAATTTATTAATTTTTGAAGCACAACTTTTGAAACAATCCTTTAAGTCCAAAATTTGTTTTCCAAATTCCTCCATAGTCTGGTGTAGCCAATATATCAAAACAATTTTCTATTTCTTGTCAAATTATACTTTTATTCTAGTCACGTTGAGCTCCCCATGTTTGTATATATATATTAATAACAATGAAATAATCAGTAACATACACTTGGGGGATTTATAGTTTACAAATCCCTTCCTCATATGCTACTGTTTTTAATCCTGCCCTATCCCTTGGAGATAAGCAGTTTTATATTTGTGTTTCAGTGGGAAAACAGATCAACTTATTCAACAGCACAAGTAAGCATGCTTGCAAGCAAGCATTCTGAAAACAAATCTCATGTTTTTCCTGCTGGTTCTCACCTCATATCTTGGTTTATTTTATCACAATTACCTGAAACCAGCCCCTGCATCATCCACATATCCATCTTAGTGTAAAACTTCCAACTTAAAGTGCCACCCTTCGAAGACTTCCAGATTATATACCACATCAATGTGTTTATATGATTGGCTTGCTTATTTAATTATAATTACTACCATATGCTTTAACCCTAGAATTTCAAAAAATAAAGAAACAGCAGATTAAAATGTTGCATACCAGAAAAAGGTAAAGTTAAAATAAATATTACTATTAGCTTAGCTTGACTTATCTGTTTCATTTATATTAAGTGTCTAATATCAAATAATCATATTTAAGAATCAGAATATGGGAGAAAAGCGTGATGTTCTTTCACATTCTTCTCTAAATACAAGTACTGCTATTAATTTGTATCTGTCTGCAATAACCTCTCTTTTTTGAGTCTTTTTACTATCTTATAGTATTAAAATAGATATACATCCATATCTATACCTATGAATAAATAAGTCATATATTTTATACACAGACACACTAATCATCACAATATACATGTGAGGCAAATACTATTCAACTCAATTTTCAGATAAAAAAACTAAAAGACAGAGGTTGAATGACTTCTTCCATGTCACAGTCATTAAATGACAGAGCTCAGATTCCTTTCCAGGAAGTCTGGCTCCCTTGCATGCTCAAACCCTGTTTTATTATTCTGCCTCATTATAGTGCCTGACAGAGTATTGTGTGTCTTTACAAATGTGAGACTTCTCAGTTACGAACATTACTTACCACTTTGTTTTAAAGATTTCTTAATTTATTTTATTTTTAGAGAGAGAGGAACGGAGGGAGAAAGGGAGAGAACATCAGTATATGGCTGCCTTTCACAGGTCCCCTACTGAGGACCTAGCTCACAACCCAGGCATGTGCTCTAGACTGGCAATTGAACTAGTGACACTTTAGTTCCCAGACTGGCACTCAATCCACTGAGACACTCCGACCAGCGTCACTTCGCACTTATAAAAGCTGCATAGTGTCCAATATTATAAAGCAATCATAATTCATTTAGATTATTTATCAATGGATTAATATATACATTGTTTTCTATTTGGTGCTATTATAAGTAAGTATTCAAATACACCTATTTTTATTTGTTATTGTATGCACTGATGGGGTTTGCTCTTGTGCGTAGTAGAAAAGTGGAAGGAATGCTCATACATTACATGCCAAATTATCTTCGAAATTTGATTTTATTAATTGACACTCCCAGAGACAGTGGGTAAAGGACCTTAAAAACCCTGCCCCATTGCTGTTATGGAGAAATCAATTTAATCCACAGAACATTTTTGAGTTTTTACATATTTTTCAGCTTTCAAGCCTATGGACAGAGATTCCACTAAGTTAAGCTGTGTTTTGATATATGAACCCTTCCTCCACTCGTGACTAGTGTTTATACTGAACAATAATACACAAGGTATCTAACAGTGAGTTAGGGGTCAGTAGGAAAGTTGTCCTTGTAGATATGTAAGGACTTAAATTGTGTAAAACAGGAATACATTTTTCGCAGGTTGTGTTATCTGTGTGTTAATGATTTGAAAGCATTTTAGTTAGAAACGGATATAACAAAAAAATTGAAGCTGAAAGAGTAAACAGCTGGTTTAAAACTTGTCTTCAGAATGCTCATTACGAGCTGGTTATTCTGCTAATGCAGGGTTTGTAACTCTTTACTGGAAAACAGTCTTATCCTCAGAACAACAGATTCTGCCTGAACTTACTAAATATTCTGTTTTTTTTTTATATAAACTCTTCTAAGTTTTTTTTCATTTAAAATATTTACTAGTTGGTCTCCTATAATCATCCACTCTTATATTTTCAACAGAATGATTAACAATAGGGTGAGTTATATTCCCAAATTTAAATATTGAATACTATTTATTTTGGTAAATTATAGCATAATTTTATTTGGTAAATAAAAAATCTCTAATTGGAGACATATTTATAATGTCTCAAATACCAATGTTCACGTGGTCTGGAGTTAGAATTATTTAACTAATTTTAAAATGTAATTTTCTGTTTCTCATTTTCAGAGGAATTAACTCTATAATCTTTAAATGAATTTTCCATTTCATATTCTTCAAGTACATATCAAACCTTACCATGTTTTGCAAGGTAGAACAGAACTCCTAATAGTAAAGATGGCTAAAGACAGATGCAACATGCTTTTTTAATCATTAAATATACTTTATTTAGCATCTTTAAATAGCAAATTGTGAAGGTGTAAATGAATAAATAGTTTTGACTGAAAAAAAAGAGTAATACAGAAAACAACAGTTAATGATTCTTAAAGAGATGAAAACACAATTTGATCCCAGAAGTGGAAATTGAAAATGTTAAGACACCTTTCATTATTAAGTAGGAATGGTAATATATAAAACTATTTGTAGAAATAAGGTCTGTGACCTGTATGGCTGATTCAAGAGGGAAATTCTTCCTCTTAAAATACATTTTTCTTAAGGCATTCCATGATTCACAGCCATTTTAATCAGTTGAGTAAATACAAACACTGGTTCCTAAAATATTTTGAGCATTCTGTTTTTGAAGTACTCAATATTCTTGATCTTCCTTTGCTCTTTTTGGCTCATTTGACCTATCTATAACTTTAAATAGCTCCCTGGCTGACAGGAGGGCTATCTCATCATATGGTAAATGGTAACACAGTCCATTACACAGTAACTTAAAAATCATAGCCCCACTGAGGAGCTGCTCCAAGAGTTTAACTGCTCTCCTGGCAGATATCAGACAATATCTAGATATATTAGCAAGGGAGACGCTACTGACCACAAAAGGGCATGGGAGGGAGTCAGAATCTTATTTCAATTCTATATAAAAACCTCTGGGAGTTCAATAGCCAAATCAACTTTTTTTTATTGAATGCACACAGGAAAAGAAATTCAAAACCACCTTATCAGATAAAACTCTTCCACCAATTCTGTCCTTGATCAGTCCTCTAAAGACTTTGCACCATTCATATAGTGAAGACATTAAATATTATTAAAAGGCATGCATTTGGGGGGAAATTTTAGTGGTTTTGTATGACAAGGGCTATATATCCTATAGCCTGAAACTGGCAGAAGTAAGGGTGGCGTCTTCAAACTGATTACCTGTGTGTGTGTTCAAATATCCAACGAGTGTTTTTCATCTTATAGAAATTACTAGCGCTGTGTTATTCTTTCTGGTCACTTAATGTTTAAATATATAATTATGCAGCAATGCAAAACCCAGCAATAACAGTTTAAAGGACAAATACACTGCAATTCTTCTCTTATTCCTACCACAGAAAGGCAAACCAGTGGCATTAGACACCAGCATGTTGAAACAATACATTTCATTTAGCTGAAATATAAACATGTTCTACTTTTGTTTTCACTTCTAGTCATGATATATTTTTAAAGACATGTTTTAGAAATAAATGAGGGAGTTAAGTGTTGGACTTTGTATTCCTTGGATGAAAGCCATTATGCATACACACACAAGTGAGTAGATTTATAAAGAAAATTATGGTGGTCTGGAACTGGTACTGTATTGAGCTGAGCATCCTGACAATAATGTGATTATTACCCTTGTCACTTGTTATTAGTGTTAGTGGTATAGAAAAGGAGGTTAGAACTTTCTCATGGGGTATGTCAAGGATTTTCTAGATCTAGCCATGGAAATTTTTCTATATAAAAATAGTATAATCAACGTTTATTTTTGACAATGTTCACATTTTTAGAAAAATGTGAAATTGCCTTTCTTTCAAGATGTAACTGTCTAGCACTGTATTTTATCATTCTCATGAATAAAGAGGCCATTACTGCATCACATGTTCTAAGGACAGAGTAAGTCACGGCAAAAGATAATGAAAAGAGTCACTGAGAAGGAGCAAATGAAGATGACAAGAGTGCATCTTTCTAAAGGACAAGTGACCAAGTCTCCTTCACTCGCCTGGAAAGGGTACAGCCAACATAGAAGTTAGATTTTAAGAGTACCTATATGTACATATAATATTATATAATTATTCATATGTGATACATCTATGCAAATCCCTTATTCAAAGTTCTGAAGTAGTCACTTACCCCAATTGTTCACAATAATACAAAAATATGTGAGCCAAAGTTCATGATTTCAATCCACAGACTAGTTTATTATTTTGCAAATGTGTGAAGGATTTAGTAACACAAAATGCTACCATTAAAAAATAAAAATAAAACTATATACTAATGATGCATTCTTTCCTGTTCACCTATGTGTCATAGGCATTATTTATATATCTAATTTGAGGACAAAAAAAGAAGGTGCATAAACTGTGCATGAATGTGTGTGCTTGCTTGTGTGTGTACTCATAATCTGAACTTTCAAAATATCTGCTATCAAAAGATAGATTCTCAAATTTAAAACAAATTCAATTTTGGTAAGCAAAAACTTTTTGTTAAATAAAATACACCAAAAGGCCAATGAATAAAATGCTATTATCTAATTCAAAACTCCATGTTTTATTGAATGTAGAATTTCCAAGCTTTAAAAATTACAAATTCAACAAGTTATTTTGCAGTTAGAGTAATATATCACTTCATATTTTTCTTGAAAATATGTGTATAGCAGTTTTTTCAAAGAACTGCTATACAGTTCTTTTTTCAAAGAACCAAAGAACCTATTACAATTTAATTTATTTTTACCCTATTTTGTGTATTGGTAAAGTGCCTTACAGATTGTAAAGTACTTTCTCATGCATTACCTTTCCTGCCTTACAAAGCAATCATATGAGGTGAATAGGGAAATATCATATTTCCCATTCTATACATATTTTTAAGCTCAGAAAGATTAAGAAAACTCTTTGATGTCAAATTTTTATGAAATAGCAGAACTAAGATTGGTAATAAAACTATGTTTATTGGAAGAAAATCATGCTCACTTGCACTTCAAAATATTATTAGTTACCTTGTTTTCCTAAGGAGAGTTAAATAATTAGATTCATGGGTATTTGATTTTGCTTTGGAGGCACAGACTCTAACACCTTGTCAAATCTTGGTCAATCCTCTGTATAGATTTCTGCACTTATTTTAATATGTTCTTCTCTAGGGTGCACATTCATGATTGAAACCAGTTCCCCTTAAATAAAGTGCTAGGAATTTTAGGGAATGCCCAATAAACAAAAATGAAAAATAAAATAAGAGTAAAAAATAAGTAAATAAACAGAAACAGAGTTTGAAAATACTAAAACAGAAATGTAGAATGAAAAGAATGGCAAAAAAGAAAATAAATTTGGACATTTGAAAAGGAGAAAAGGAATACAGAAAAATATTGGAGAAAAGAAATATAGGGAATTATTAGAGAAAGAATATCTATGACTCTCCCATTATCATCATTTAATTTCTAATTTCATAGAAAACCTTTAAAACAACAACTAAAAAATGACTGCCTGTTTATTTGTGTTCTAAGTGTCTGCATTTTTATGGGGTGCAGTGACGTGCCACCCAGCAGAAAGAGCAGAGGTGTTGCCATGCTATGCGCTTTACTTACTTTCCGCCTGTTTAAGCCCATCACGAATCTGTGACTCTTACTTCTACTAATACTGTTTTAACTACTCTTGCTCCTCTACAAATAATAGCATTTTATTAAACAGTTTTTATTTAGACATTAATTCCACCTAACAGAGAATTACTGTTTGCATTTTTAGTCTTATGTTTGAAAAACAAACAAAAATCACTGTCACTGGGGATTGCAGAAGCTAGGAGAGAGTTCTGCCTCACTAAATCAATTTGCCCTATCTTTGAATTGCATAGGTCCAGTTTGATTGTTTCTTTCATATCACTATCTTCTGTCAAATATATATATATATATACACACATATATATACAAGCATTAGCCTATAACTATGTTGTCATGGAGCATATATGTGACTTGACATGAGTCAACTAAATCCTTTACTCATATAATTTTAATTTGCATTTTTTGAATGACAGCTTCACGCTTATTACGTTTTTCTCTTCTAAGAGTACTACTTAGAATTCTAATGACTAATAGAATCATTCTTCTTCTACCCCTCTGCTATATTATATGTGATATTCTATATTCCATATTCCACATTCTATATTCTATATTCTATATTATAACCAGAGAGAGAGAATATGGCCATTTCACCTTTGTTTTTAATTTTAAATTTTATCTTCCCATAGACAATCTGGAAGAGTAAGAAGCCATGTATGACTATTAAATAGAATCACTTGTTTGATTTTTTCCCCACAGTTTCATTTTTACCCATTGTGTAACAAAAAAGTGATTTTGCTCTAGTATAACATATATACTTATAACAATATTTGCAAGTATTCTTCTGACTATATGTGATGAATTACTAATTTTGGAAATGTGTGTATGTGTGTGTGTGTGTGTGTGTGTATGTGTGTTTTATTTGCTGTCTCCATCCTTTAAAAACATTCCAGCAAGTTTAAAATATTTCAGTGGGATTTGATTGATATTCTCCTGTTATCTAATAGATTAATTATTGAGCAAGATTTTATACATTTATTGGCCATTTATTTAAAATGCAAACATAGTCTCCTATATTCTGCTCTTATTTCTATTCAATGAAAAATATTTTTATATTTTTAATTCCTTGTAGGATCTAAGGATGATTGTGAGATGGCAATGAGAATTTGAATAATTTCCAAATATTGATTGCCTTTTAAAATTATTATTTTTATTGATTTCTATATTAAATTATTGTGGAAAAACATGTCATAGGATTTTAGTTTTTTGAAATTCATTGATAATAATTTTATGGTCCAACTTTTGAATTTTATTTGTACTTGAAAAGAATGTGTATTCTGTCATTGTTAGTTGTAGTGCTTTGTTTCATAATTCTCTTCAAATCTTCTACATCTTTGAAGATTGTTTTTTTACTTAATTTTTCAAATTCTAAGATAGTAGTATTGAAGGGTCCAAATATTTTGTACATTTGTCAATTTCAAATTTTAGTTCCATTTTGTGCTATATGTTTTAAAGATTTGTTATTATGTTAATCTGCATTTAGGATTGTATAATCTATTTGACGTCTTTACTTTTCAAGTAATGTGGTATGCATTTCTTCATCTCTGGTAACATTCTTTGTCTTAAAATCTATTTTCTGACATTAGTAAAACTATACCCTCATTCTTATATTTAGTATTTTATGATATATTATTCCCAACCTTTTTTTTACCTTCAACTATTTTTTCTTATATTTAAAATTTTTTATTGTGTTAAGCAGATATAATACTTTTTTATTTTAACAATTTTAATGTAGAATAAGTGAAATCAATTACATTCACAATGTTATATAAACAACCATTCCTATCTAGTTCCAAAGTATCTCATCTCTCAAAAAATTTTTAGCCCATTTAGCAGTCTCTCCCCATTTTCCCTCCTTCAACTAGACTCTGACAAAAACAATCTCTGTATTATTCTCTATATTTCATAGAAGTGCAATAATAAAAAGTATGACATTTTGTGTCTGGGTTTTGTTCTGAGAGAAAGAATATAATGATAAAATTACATAACGATATATTTATTTATTTTTGCCTACAAAGACCACATAGTCCTTCCATTATTCATTTATTTCTACAGATACAGGCCTGTATTTGGTGTAATTTCACCCTCATTTTATGTACTTTAAAAATATTTTATTTATTTTTAGGGAAAAGAGAAGTGAGGAAAAAGAAAGGGAGAGAAATGACAATGTGCGAGAGCTATATAGATCTGTTGCCTGTCACACGCCCCCAGCTGAGGACCTGGCCTGCAACCAAGGCCTGTGCCCTGATAGAAATCTAGCCAGTGGCCTTTCAGGTCACAGGCCAGGAGTCAATCCACTGAGCTAAACCAGCCAGAGTGCATTTTATGTAATTTTTGAGGAATTTCTTGTAGCACAGGTCTTGTAAAGATAAATTTTCTCAGCTTTTGTGTTTTTACAACGTTCTTTATTTTGTATATATTTGGGACTCAATTTCATATTTACATTAAATTTTATGTTGTTAACATTTTTTTCAATGCTTCAAAGATGTTATCCCATGGCCTTTTGAAAGCCATTGTTTCTTATGATTGTTTCTCTGTATGTATGAGTGTTTTCCTCTCTTAGCTTTTAAGATTTTACTCATTTTTTTTAGTTTTTAACACTTTTACTTACATATACTTAGATATGATTTTTTTGTATGTGTCTTATACAGGTTTCTCTAAGCTTGTTTGATCTTTGTGGTTTTTTTTTAAATTTAAATACTTTATTTATTTATCTTTAGAGGGGAAGGGAAGGAGAGAGGAAGAGAAACATCAATGTATGGTTGCTTCTCATGCATCCCCTGCTGGGAACTGGCCCCTGCAGGGAACTGGCCTGCAACCCAGGCATGTGCCCTGACTGGGAATTGAACCGTGATCATCCGGTTCGCAGGCCCGTGCTCAATCCATTGAGCTACACCAGCCAGGGCAGATCTTTGTGTTTTTATCGTTCATTAATTTTGTACTTTATTTTTGTTGTATTGTCCCATTATCATTTAGACCCCTTATACCACCTTACCCCAGCAATGATCATACTGTTGTCCATGAGTCCTTTTCCTGTTTGCTCCAACTTTCCACCCCCTAACTATCCACCCCTCACCATAGTTGTCATCCTGCTCTCTATTAGCCTGTCTCAATTTTCCCTGTTCAGTTTGTTCATTAGATTCCACATACGAGTGAAATCATATGGTATGTGTCTTTCTCTGACTGGCTTAGCATATTTCACTTAGCATAACATTCTCCAGGTTCATCCATGCTATTGTAAAAGGTGAAATTTTCTCTTTTTACAGGCCAGGTAGTATTCTATTGTGTAAATATCCCATAGTTGTTTTAGTCACTCATTTACTGATGGATACTTGTGCTGCTTCCATACCTTGGCAATTGTAAATAAAGCTGCAATGAATATAGGGATTCTTATGTTCTCTCAAATTAGTGTTTTGGGTTCCTTCAGATACATGCCCAGAAGTGGGATTGCTGGATCAAAATGCAGATCCACTTTCAATTATCTGAGGTGTCTCCATACTGGTAGTATGGAGTTACTGGTAACAGGTATTGCAGTAACAGGTATTTGTCAGTATGGGGCAACCCACTTTGCTGCTCTGTGGTGCTGTTATGTGGTAGAGATGTCAGAGAGTAAACAATGCTGCTTGCTGGGCTCCTGCCCTGCTTTCAAGAAACTGTCAGTTTTTCCCACCATCACAACCCCCAAAGATTTTTACTGCCAAAGGTTCTGGGGCTTTAGCCAGCACTGGAAACCTGGGTTACGCAATCTGTCTAGCTTCTCAGTTGTTCCTCCTGATTTATCCACATGCAAATGTGGAAACGCTAGGTGCACTTGCCACCATCTTGCCTATCTTGTCTGCCAGCAGTCACCTTGCCACATGTGTGCCCTCTCTGCCATAACTGCCTGTCTCCATCCTTCCTACCACTCTGGATGAATGTTTCTTCTTTAACTCCTAGTTGTCAGACTTCCATACAGTTATTTCCTGGCAGTTTGGTTGTTTTTTCTTTTGTTTTTAAGCTGGTTGTTTCCTTCTTTTGGTTGTGCAAGGCAGTGAAGCATATCTACCTATATGTCCATCTTGGCCAGACCACTATGGAACAATG
The DNA here is from genome assembly GCF_014824575.4 of Sturnira hondurensis. NCBI lineage: Eukaryota > Metazoa > Chordata > Mammalia > Chiroptera > Phyllostomidae > Sturnira > Sturnira hondurensis. Next base: position 7,751,927 of record NW_028094767.1, read on the forward strand.
TCTCTTTGCATGTTTTTTAGTGTTCTTCTGGTGATTAATTTCTGTTTTCATAGCATTATGGTCAGAGAAGATGCTTGATATTCTTTCAGTCTTCTTAAATTTCTTGAGACTTGTTTTGTGACCTAACATACAGTCTATCCTAGAAAACATTCCACTTGCACTTGAAATATCTATATATTCTGCTACTTTGGAATGAAATGCTGTGAAGGTAATATAATTAAATCCATTTAATCTAGTGTGTGTTCAAGGCCACTGTCTCATTGTTGATTTTCTGTCTGAAAGGTCTATCCATTGAAGTCAATGAGGTGTTAACATCCCCAACTATGACTGTATTTCTGTCAGTCTATGCATTTATGTCCCTCAAGATGTACTTTGCATGTTTCAGTGCTCCTATGTTGGGTGTGTAATTGGATTGTTCCCTTTATTATGCAGTGCCCTTCTTGTCACTTACAGCCTTGGTTTCAAAGTCTATTTTGTTGGATTTAAGTATTGCTACCTCAGCTTTTATTTATTTCCATTTGCATGAAATATTGTTTTCCATCCCTTAACTTTTAATGTTTGCATCTTTCAATCTGAGGTGGGTCTCTTAGAGGCAGCATACATATATAGGTCTTGTTTTCTTATCCATTCAGCTGTTCTGTATCTTTTAGTTAGAACATTTAAGCCATTTACATTTAAAGTAATTATTGATAACTATGTATGTGTATCATGCCATTTTATTGTTAGAATATTTTCATCTATTTTTGTTTTGTATGTTTGTTTTTCTTTTCCTTCTTCTTCAGGCAAGCTCTTTAACATTTGTTGCGGTACTGGTTTGGTGTTAAACTTCTTCAGCTTTTTCTTGTCTGGGAAGCTCTTTATTTCTCCTTCTATTTTAAATGATAGCCTTGCTGAGTAAAAGAAGCCTTGGTTGTACGTTCTTGCTTTTCATCACCTTGAGTATTTTTTGCCACTCCCTTCTGGTCTGGAATGTTTCTGATGAGAAATCAGATGACAGTCTAATTGGTGCTTCATTTTATATTAACTACGTACTTTTCTCTTGCAGTGTTTAAGATTCTCTCCTTGTCATTAAGCTTTGTCATTTTAATTATGATGTGTTTCACTGTAGGCCTCCTTAGGTCCAACTTGTTTGGAACTCTCTGAGCTTCCTAGACATGTATGACTTTTTCCACACCAGTTAAAGGAAGTTTTCAGTAATTATTTCTTCAAATGGTTTATCTATCCTTTCTCCTGGTATTCCCATGATGTGGATGTTGTTATGCTTTATGTTGTTCAAAATGTTTCTTAAACTCACTTAAGAAATGATTAATTTATAAATTATTATAAATAATTATAAATTAATTATTTTAAAATTATAAATTATTTATAAATTATTAATTATAAATTATTATTTTAAATGATAAATTATTTATTTTTCCCTACTTTTCTTGGCTGTTTTTTTCTCCCTTGCCTTCCAAATCCCTGACTCAGTCCTCTGTTTCATGTAACCTACTGTTTATTCCTTCCAGTGTATTTTTTATGGTTTGTATGTCTTATTCATGCTGTCAATTATCCTTATAATCATTACTCTAGACCCACTAACTGATCAATTGCTTGCCTTCATTTTATCCAGTTCTTATTCTGGTGAGTTCTCTTGCTATTTCATGTGTGGCCTGTGTCTTTGTCTTCCCATTTTGGCTACATCTTTGTATTTCTATTTATTATGTAGATCTGAAAAAGCTGATGCAGACTGTTGTCAGATGCTGCCTGTGACTGTCCCTGGGTAAACAGTTTAGAGCTAGCAATGGTCCACACTTGTGGCTTGCTCTGCTGGGCCTGTTTGTGTGCAGAAAAAAAACAGGCTGCACACCAAGGCCAGCTTTTATGAGCACCAGGCAGGCAAGTGTCAGCTATAGTCTCAGAGCTCCCAGTTATCAGTGATAACTGATAATCAGCGATATATCTCTGCTAATCAATGATACAGCTTCAAGCTGTACTCAGCAGCCCAGCTTAAACTCATTAGTGTATAGCTCAGTAATTCCTGCAGGTGGAACTCTATGTTCCCCTCAGACTGATGCCACTTGGAGAGGAGTGCTCTGCCTGAGAAAGGTGGTTTTTGCAATATGGGGAATTACTCAGCACAGCGGCCCAGATAGCTGTTCCTTCAGTTCTCTCCCCAGAGCCATCAGTCTCAGACTCCTCACACATCTCTCGTCCACTCTGCCCTCTTTCTGCCAGACCCCAGGTTAAGTGTGTTGGCGAACAAAATTTTGTGTGTCGGCCCCTTTAGGGGCTCTTTGTGTATCCAGATGTTTCTTCCTGGCAGACAGAATCCCTACTGCTTTTCACGACTGGATGTTATCTGGGTTCTTTTCCCAGCTCTGTTGCAGTAAGCTGGGATCCCAGCTTGAGGTTTAGACCCCACACTTTAGACTCCCCAGATGCTGAAATATCCCTCTGGAACTTCAGCTGACACCTGCGAGAGCCCATTCAGCCCCATCATGCCTCTGCACTCCCTGCCAGTCATGCTGTGCTACAGTGGCTTCCCCTGTCTATCTGTGGTTTTAAGGGTTCACAGCTGGTTTGCAGGACGATTCCTCTACAGTTTAGTTGTCATTTCAGACTGGTTCTGGAAGGAGGTTAGTACAACTTCTACTTACATCTCCACCATCGTTAGTTCTAGATTGCAGGTTCAGTCCTTGGTTGGGGCAAATACAGGAAGCAGCCAATTAATGTTTCTCTCTCACATTGATCAGCATTATCTTTTCATAAGTTTCTTCTTTCATATCACTTACTTCTTTACTTGTAGAATGCCAATTAAAAATGATATATCTATGGTTCTTAAAACCTTTTTTAGTATTCTTTTCTGTTTGGTTTTCAGTTTAAATTATTTCTATTACAATCCTTTCAAATTCAATATTTATATAATTGGCATCTACTAAAATTTCACACCTAAGTGAAATTTGTATGAAAAAGTATGCATACTTTTCTTTTAAGCAAAATTCTTTAAAATGATTTTAATAAATATTTTACAGTTCTCATGTGATAATTCAAATTCCAACATCTGAAATATCTCTGTGCTTGCTTCTATCAATCAATTAGTTTTTTTTGAATGGATGAAATTATCTTCTTTCCAAGTCTCATAATTATTTACTACATACTTTATATTATAAATAGGGACTAAAATGAGCAATTCTTATGCCCCCTTCCCCCAAAAAAGTGTATTGTGTTTAAATAGGTTTGGGTATAATATCTATAACTATTTTATATTCCCTTTGCAGAATAATACTGCATGTAGTTATTATATTGATGGGTTTAAATCATTTCACAGCACAGCAAACATTTAAAAATCATGAAGCAAAGAGTGTTGTGATTTGATCACAGAACTTAAGGGAAAAATAGCTCAATTTGCATGGTTTGTGAACCAAAGGGTTGCCGGTTCTATTACCAGTCAGGGCACATGCCTGGATTGCGGCCCAGGTCCCCAGGCAGGAAACATGAGCAGCAATCACCCATTGATGTTTCTCTCACTCTCTTTCTCCCTCCCTTTCCCTCTCTCTAAAAATAAATAAATAAAAACTTTTTTAAAAACTCATTTTTTCTTGGACAAATGCTATATTAGATTATTGGGATAAAAATAGAAATATAACTACACAAGGTTTTTTTGTAGTTCTTAATACTTAACTATTTTTAAAACAATGTATTACTGTAGATTAATATTTCATTAAGACAAGCAATGAGGAGATATCCAACCTATCTGATGGAGAGTTTAAAGCCCTGATAATCAAAATGCTCACAGACCTGATTGAGCTTGGTCTAAAAATAAAAGAACAAATGAAAGATACCCAAAATGAAATAAAGCAAGATATTCAGGAAACCAACAGTGACAGGAAGGAAATCAGGATTCAAAGCAACAATTTGGAACAAAAGAAAGAAGTAAACATCCAACCAGAATAGGATGAAGAAACAAGAATGCGAAACAATGAAGAGAGGCCAAGGAATCTCTGGAACAACCTGAAACATCCCAATATGTGAATTATAGGGGTGCCAGGAGGAGAGGAACAGCAGCAAGAAATTGAAAACTTATTTGAACAAATAATGAAGAAAAACTTCCCCAATCTGGCAAAGGAAATAGAATTCTAGGAAGTCCAGGAAGTCCAGAGAGTCCCAAAGAAGTTGGACCCAAAGAGGAACACACCAAGGCTCATCATCATTAAGTTACCCAAGATTAAAGACAAATAGACAATCTTAAAAGCAGCAAGAGGGAAGAAAAGTGTTACAAAGGAGTGCCCATAAGTCTATCAGCTGATTTCTCAAAAGAAACCTTATAGGCAAGAAGGGGCTGGAAAAAAGTATTCCAAGTAATGAAAGCCAAAGACCTACATCCAAGATTACTCCATCCAGCAAAGCTTTCATTTAGAATGGAAAGGCAGGTAAAGTGTTTCCCAGATAAGGTCAAGTTAAAGGAGTTCATCATCACCAAGCTATTATTACATGAAATGTTAACGGGAGTTATTTAAGAAAAGGAAGATAAAAAATATGAACAGTAAAATGACAACAAACTCAAAACTGTCAACAAATGAACCTAAAAAAGAAAAAGAAAGGAAATAAAATGAAAACAAAACTAATCAAACAACTAGAACAGGAACAGAATCAGAGAAATGGACATCATATGGAGGGTTTTCAGTGGGGATGGGGAGGGGAAAAATAGGGGGGGAAAGGATACAGGGAAGAAGAATCATAATTGGTAGACATTAAATAGAAGGGGAAAGATAAAAAATGGTATTGGAAACAGAGAAGTCAAAGAACTTTTATGTATAACCCATGGGCATGAACTAAGGAGGAGGAGCTGGAGTGTTGGGGGTACAGGATGGAGGGGTACAGGGATAAAGGGGGAAAATTGGGAGAACTGTAATATCATAATTAGTAAAATATAATTTAAAAGAGAAGTTTGAATCAATGAGGAGAATCTTTGAAATTAAGAGAACTATTCTAAATTAGATATCTATTATTTTGATAAATTAGTTATTTTATGAAGTTCTAAGTGTCCACATATCCAACATTCTGTTTTATTTACTTTGCCACGAGATGATTTAAATTAAATTTTGTTAATATAATAAACTTATAAATAGAAATAGTTTTCCATGCAATTGGTATACTTTGATTTTAAAAATATGCCATTTCTACCTATTTCTACAACCTTGAAGAATATTAATTCATATGCATGCAGTATGTTGAGTCAAACTTAAGTAAAATTATCTGGTTTCCCTACTTTCCTAAGGAATGTCCAATTAAAGCAAAAGTGTGACAGTGACTGAAGATAGTATCTTGAAGCAAAAAGAATCAGAAGATCTGAGCCCTGGTTTGAATTATATGAAAATATTACTCAAAGCATAGGAAGAGTTGTGATAGGGTATGAGTGGTTTTAGTTCAGCTAATAAGATCATTTTCCATACATATGCTTAATTTCTATAGTTGAAAGTCAACTGTTCTACTATCAAATACCGATATATATGTGCGTTCTAAACACTAGTCATTATTAGTTTGTAGGAAAATATTTACAAGATTGGTAGGGACAGGAAAAGAGGAAAAAAGTAGATTTTTAATGAAATAAGCCAACTATATTTTTTTAAAAGGAAGTAAGTTGATGTTAAAGGGATTTATCTAAGAAAAAGAAGATAAAAATATGAACAGTAACATGACAATAAACTCACAGTTATTAACAACAACACACAAAACAAAAACAAAAACAAACTAAGCAAATAGCTAGAACAGGAACAGAACCACAGAAATGGAGATCACATGGAGGGTTATCAGCAGAGTTGGAGGGGGAGAGAGGAGGACAAGGTATAGAGAATGAGTAGCATAAATGGTAGATAGAAAATAGACAGGGAAGGTTAAGAATATTATAGGAAATGTAGAAGCTAAAGAATTTATATGTACGACCCATGGATGTGAACTAAAGCGGGGGTGTGTGGGTGGGAGGGGATGTGCAGGGTGAAGGGAAATAAAGGGGGGAAATGAAACAAATGTAATAGCATAATCAATAAAATACATTATTAAAATAAATAAAGGAAGTAAGTTGTCAGGGTCTTATTTTTTTCCCATGATATTACACTGTTCCATGAAAGCCAAAAGTCTGAAGCTGTTATCATACACACAGTAATTGTAAACTGAAGAGCAACCACAGAGTAAAATTCATCAAGCATCAGCTCATTAAACAGAAAGGCCTTTGAGTTACTGGGACTGGGAGATGCTTAATAGCCAAACATAGGAGAGTTAAATGGGCCCAAACAGAAAGAGATGTACTTTCAAGAAATTACTCTTCACTGAAATTGGGGTAAAATTGTTCCTTCTATGCCTAAAGGACACAAGGAATGCTGAGGGGATCAGAAAAATGCAGCCAACAAGGGAAAGGCAATTTGTAATGCTATTAACATTGGCCTTGAGAATTTTAAGGGAAATATTAAAGGGGAGCCAAATCTTCTATAGAAACCATCTGCTAGGGGCAGTATGCAAAGATCCTTTAAAAAGATTTTTGTCAATTTCGTAGGCAAAAATCTTTCTGCCTTTAGTGGAGAGGCCTAACAAGCAAGAACCTCATACCCCTGTGTAAAGTGCTTTGGAAGATACGGAATGGGAAGGCAAATCCTGGAAGAGAGATGATGTAAACTAATTCACACTCATTCTCTTTACATCAGAGGCACTTGGTCTTCTTCTTATATTAGTATTACCTGAAAAAAATAAATGACCATAATCAAGCTTCACTTAACACAAGATTACGATTACCAGGTGATTTGAATGGAACATCAGTGTTGCTGCCATTGAAATGGATAGACTTTATCCCATGGGTTATTATTTTAAGATAAATCTGGATAATTATATCAGACTGCATTTTATAGTTACTGATTAACCCCAATAAACAAAAGCACCTGGAAGTTGCCTATAATCTAATATGGGGTTTATTTATAGCTTCAAGAACCCCACCCTCTGGGGGGGGGGCATTAGAGATTCTTAGGAAGGAGGACCTACGAGAAGCTTGCTGTGGGATCTGAGATTGTCCCGGCTGATTTGAGAGAGGGGTCTATGGCCATACCACCCTGAACACGCCCGATCTCATCTGATCTCGGAAGCTAAGCAGGGTCGGGCCTGGTTAGTACTTGGATGGGAGAGAGGGCTTGAGGGAGGGAGGGTCTGGTCTGGACTGGGTGCTCTCAGGAAGCAGGAGCAATTTCTCGATTGTCCTTAATAATTTTTGTCAAGGAGATAAAAGAAATAAAAATATTTGATGTGTCATTTGTAAATGTAAGGGGCCACACAGGGAACCAAGAGAAAAGAGCATATTGGATCACTTTTGTGGTGGCACAGTGTCCTTTACCTTGGCTTATGTTTAAAAATGAGGCTAGATATTGTTTTTGGATGTGCCCAAATATTTCTGATGTGCTGTGAAGTTATTGTTAAGTAGGAAATACCACAATATAACTTTAAGCTGTCAGCTTCTAGAGACTTTTAACCTCACAAGCTTATATAATAACACATAATTTTATTTTAAGGTGTTTTCAGTCATCTTCAAGAAATTTTATGTCTCTATAAAATTTGGGATTTAAAAAATACTTTCGAGGATCGCTATACATATGAACAGAGACAGATAAACCTTGTGTGAGTTTCTCAGGTGGAGCATTGATAAAAAGAAAGAAAAAGGATCCCTTACAGAATACTTTAACATAATCTATATTAGAGTTTGTTTTGTTTTATCCTCTCTGAGTACAAGATATAACATCACACCCTCGCTAGTGTGGCTCAGTGAATTGAATGCAGGCCCGGGAGCCAAGGGGTTGTCAGCTCGATTCCCAGTCAGGGCACATGCCTGGGTTGCAGGCCAGGTCTCCAGTATAAGGAGGGGCTCAAGAAGCAACCACACATTGATGCTTCTCTTCCTCTTTTTCTCTTTACCTTCCCCTCTATCTAAAAATAAATTAAGTGTTTTAAAAAAGATATGGCATTACTTTGTCTCCTTTTTTAAAAATACTCACCCAAGGATATTTTTATTGGTTTTTGAGAGAGAGGAAGGGACAGAAAGAGACATTAATTGTTCAGTTGCTTCCCTTACACTCCCCGACTGGGATCAAACTTAGGTAGGTATGTGCGCTGACCAGGAATCAAACCCACAACCTGGTATATGGGACAATACTCCAACAAACCGATCCACCTGGCCAGGACATAATATTACCTTCTCTTTTCAGTTTTACAACAAATCCTAAACCATATAGTTTTCTATTTGATGTGTGTTTGTTTGTGTTGGGTTCTCTGTGTATGTATATTTTTATATCAAAAAGGAAATGTTTGCACATTATTATTATTATATTGTGATGATCTTCTATTTTCAAGAAGCTAGAATTTCTAATATAAATTCCAGGAGGAAAAGGTACTAATTTAAAGTTCAGTCCAGGATTGACTTAATGGAGGTAATTTTAAACAAAGGTGAAGAGGCAGGAGAAAGAACATATCCACTTCCAGAGATCAACGAATCTAGATATTTATTCTTCATGTGGTTTAGGGACACTTTCCCTGAGAAGTTAAAATCCCTTTTAAATATCATTGAGGAAACATTCAATCCTTAACACCAATAAAAATAAGCACATATATAATAAGAAAAGAAAAAAAATTCCCTGTGGCATAGGGAAAGTGCCATTAAAACGACAAAATAAAAAAAGAACAGAGCAGGTTTCAGTGGGTTTTTCGTTTGTTTGTTTTTTAGCAGGCAGTTTAGTGTATGGAGGCAAGGTTGCATAGAAAAGAAATTCTGCATGATGAATACTACAAGCAGTTTGGAAGAGAGCATCATGAAGTCAAAGCTGGAAAGGTGGACAGATTCTTGTGAGCTCTGGGGAGGGGGGAGTAGCCTTTAGAAAAATCAGTAACAGCATTCTGAGTTTAATGTCAGGAAAGGTCAAGGTCATTTAGCACTTGTGATGTTTCTACACCAGTAATTGTATTTTGGATTCCAGGGTAGTAAAATAGAAAATAACTCTTCCAATCAAGAGGCCATTGCAATAATGTGGAGACAAGGTGATAAGGTTTAAACGGAAGGGAGTAGCTGTGTCAGTGGAGAGAGGATGGAAAGGAGGCCTATTAATGAAGTAAAATAAAGAATGCTTTGTGTGTTATTAGAGAGAGAGTGGGGGTGAGACTACTTTTTTCCTTCTGATTGGCATGTGAAACGAGGAAGTTGTCATGAACTAAGATGAGATATGCAAGTGTTTTGAAATAACGACATATGGTGTCAAATGGGTATTGGGCTTACCAGGGTGATCACTTTGTGAGTTATGTATATCTAATCACTAGGTTGTGAACCTGAAGTTAATATAATATTGTATGTCAATTGTAATAAAAAACTTTTTAAATTATAAAAATTGAAAAATAAAACGAAACACACTCTCACTGTACAAAATACATGCAGAAGATGAAGTGAGATTTAGAATAGGAGAAAAGATTATGAAGTGAATAGATTGGATCATAACTCCGTAGAGTAATCTCACCACTGAATTTAATTTGAAAATTGCCCACGGTTTGAAATGGTTGCTATAGGAGTGATCAAACCTTGAAGAAAGAAAATGAGAGAATTACCAACATTATGAGAGGAGAACGAACACAAATGATGGGACAGAGAAGGCCTTGGAGAGGCGTACACAAACATTGGGTGCTGTCTGAAAAGCCAGGGGCAGAGACTGAGGGGAGCCACAGAGTGGACCAGGCAGCAGTATGGAGACTGCCAAGAGTTCCTTGGATGTGCCCCTGAAAGGTCGTTGTACATCTTTCCCAGCATAGTTCAGTGGAATATAAAAGTGAAAACCAGACTGCAGCAGGTAGAAAGAGCAAATATGATGTGAGGAACATACGACAGGAAATATGGAAATACACTCTTGTTCTCTGGGAAGGAAGACTAGGGTGATGTAGTGAGAAAAAGTTTTGTTTGAAAAAGAATGTATCTCTTGATTGTTTTTGTACTATAAAGGATTTGTTGCTTTATTCATCAATGAAGTAGATAACATTGAATATCTAATATGTGCCATGTATTATATAAAATTGACGTCATTCTATATATCCCGGCCATAACATCTGTAACACCACTCTGCGTTGGTTTTCTAGGTCTTAATGCCAAGTTGCCAAGTTGCTGAATTCCTTGCCCTGCAGCCTAGAGAAACTTTTACAAATTTCGTTCCCTATCAGTAAAACAGCCTCCTGTGACATCAATAAATAGGCTATAACAACTCACAAATAAACTGGGACTATGCAAAGTAAAGTTTTTCCCCTTAAGTTGTGCAAGAGATATCTCAACAAACCATAGACCCTCTGAAATTTCACTGAGGGAAAAAAGCCATTTTATTTTTCTGGGTTTTTTATCCCACACTTTGGCATGTATGTCTCAGGCATCTAGATTGTCTGCTATGCCCTTCACTTTGGGACAGGTCATCATGAGCCCATTGCTTCAGTGGGCCAACAACATATTCTGTTGTAGGGTCAGATGATCAAGAACTCCTGAGGCCTAAATTGTAGCAAATGGGGAGAATTGATCTCAGTACACCTGATGTGGGAGCATGTAATGTCAAGTGTGCTGAGATCTGACACTAATTATAAATTTGAGAGTCTGAAGTCAGTCATGGGTGAGGTCTGAGTTTAATTGGCGTCATCTCCCTGGGTAACTTCCTCAGATGAGATGTTCAGGAAAAGCATTAACAGGCATAATGTTAACAAGGAGGAATAACTGATTCAGCTTTCAGAAAGACTAAGTCCATCCACATATTGTCTCCTTCATCTCACATATTTTCTTTCATCTGTACTGATCCTTTCTACTGTCAAAGACTGAGTATGTTGCTCAGTGCCCCCAGATTTTGCATAAATGTCCTGGCAATGCTGCAAATGCTGCTTATGTAATTCATAATTTAGCAATCTGTAGGATCAAACATTCATTTCATTCAATTACTTTAGCTCTGCTGTGACCAGTTATGGATACATTTAGCAATGAACTAGGTTTTAGGAATGGGACCATTTCATTCTCATTTAATTCTTTTTTATTTCTAGAGAGAGGAGACAGGAAGGAGAAAGAGTGTGAGAGAAACATCGATGTATGGTTGCCTCTCATATGTCCCCTACTGGGGACCTGGCCTGTAACCCAGGCATGTGCCCTGACTGGGAATCGAACCAGTGACCCTTTGCTTCACAGGCCTGTGCTCAATCCATGGAGCTACACCAGCCAGGGCAATCATTCTCATTTAATTCTGCTACAATCTTAGGAGAATCTGCCTAAACTTCTCAGTATTTGAAACCATTGTGCCCTTATAGACCATAGGCAAAAACAGAGCTTTACCAAAACTGTCCTGGATTATTTCAATGTAACAACTTTTGATAATTATTTATTTTTATTTTTTTAGTTGTGCAAATACTAAACCAGACAGAAAAATAGGCATAAATACTACTTTCTCCAGGCAAACTAAACATACTGGCACCTTGTTGAGTTAATCCAAAGTCTCCAGAGCCTGTATACACCTGGGAAGGAACAAATAAAAGGCATCTGTGAGAGTAGATAAAAATCCCAGAATTATATATATATATATTTTCAAATACCTGAAGAGATAAGACAAACTGAAGGAAAACTAGCAGAGACAATAAACAGGAAAAGATCCATAGGAAACTCAAATAATGGAATTGAAAAACACAAACAAAATATCTAAGCCAGGTCTGAAAATTTTTCCCATCAAAGTGAAGACTATAAACATTGACCTAGCTGATTAAAAAAATCAAATACTTTTATAAATATGGAAAATAAATAAGTGAAATTTGGGACACAGTAGAAAATTTTAATATTATTTAATTCTATTTTCTCTCAACAATTAAAAATGACACTGTCCTTCGGCATTCAAAAAGTTGATGTGAATTCTAATTATAATTCCTTTGAATTTAGTATCCCCACACCTTAGATCACCTTTTTCCTCTTTCATCGTTGATATTCTGCAGTAACACAAAAATTTGTCTGAGTGAGTGCTTCTTTAGTCTTAGGATGTATATCATTCATTGTGAAAAATCACCAGCTACAGTCACTTCAGATATTGTCTTGCTGCTATTTGTTCAAATTGTGTCTCAATGGAGCTCATTATAGACTAATGTAGGGCCTTCTTGTTCTACCCTTCATCACCATCCTTTTGTGACTCATTTTGATATTGATAACATGATACTAACAGCTATCATTCTCCTACCTGAATTTTGTTCCAGGAACTGTATAAGTTCTTTACATTTAATTCCTAAGACTTACATTGGAACCTAAAAAAACAGAGATTAGTAACTTGCTGATGCTCACACATTAGCTCTTATGCTGGCTTTGTTTCCACTTTGTGTACAATTAATTACCCAATCAAGGTTTAAATTTATTTCAATTGTTAAAAATTTTATGAGACGTATTGTTTTTTCACATGCATGTGCTTTTACAAAATGCACTGTTCTTGTTTTATTAATATTTATTTTAAAATGATCTCTTTGAACACATTAAAATGCTTATTAAATATCTCTCATGTTATTTTAATATCTCTTTCTTGTGTGTCAGATCTCATATTTAGTTCATCTAACAGTTGTCTCTCATGGACTTTATTTCTTTTTTTGTTTTGCAAATTAGTTTATGAAATAATTTTCAGCAGGCTTTTTTTATCTATGAGATTCTCTTTGAGTTACTGGTATATACTTGTGTCGGTGAACACTTTAACAGTGAATGGTAGTAGCTGTTACCAATGAAGTTAGACCTCGATCCTTGAGTATGGCTAAGAAAGAGCTCAGACCCAAGAACTCAACCATACAAGTAAAAGTTTAGAAAGTCACAGAGGTAAAAGAAGTGAGGAAATTGTGTTTTATGTGTTCAGGTAACAAGTTAGAGTCAAAAGTAGGGCCCTTGGGACTTAGGAGATAGAAAGCAAGGGCACTTACCTTGAGGAAAGAAAGGGAAGGGAAAAGGGTGGGCATGCTCTAAAGAGAGTGGCCCTGAGGAAAAAAGGGTGTGGGGAAAGGTGCATGTGCTGGGAAGAGAAAGAGGTTGGGGGGGGGGGGGGGGGGGGGGGGAAAAGGGAGAGGGTNAGGAGTGGAGAAAGGTAGAGAGAGAGAAAGCTCAGTGGCTGGGTCCTTGTCCTGAGAGTTTTTATCAGGTTTCCACAGGTGGGGATTTTAGGGGGGTATCTCAAAATAATTAGGGAAGGATCTCAAAATAATATCTATCAGCTTTCCAGGTGTGTCCTTTCAGTGTCAAGGTCTCTACTGCTTGGTCAGCACCAGGGGTTCATTAGTCATTGTGTCTGATCCTGATGTCAGCCATGGTGCCACCGTGCCTGGCCTTGCTGCTTTCCTGGTCCTGGAGCTGAAACAGGACTGAGGCCTAGATATTATCTTCAGTTTGACCAAAGCTCTGTCTCTGTGGTCACCGCTCCTAAGGTCTTTTTTTAAAATTTATTTATCATTGACTTTTAGAGAGAGAAAGAGAGTGAGAGCAAGAGAGAGAAATAGAGAAACATCAATTTGTTGTTACACTTATTTACGCATTCATTGGTTGCTTCTTGTGTGTGCCCTGATGGGAGATCAAACCTGCAAACCTGTGCTGGGACAACATTCTAACCATCTGAACTAGGTGGCCAGGGTCTGTCCTGGGATCTTAATGCTTTGGGGAGTGGTTGAACAAAGTCTTGTATGGGAGTCATATGAGGCTATTCTCTGGTCCCCTTGCCCGTCTTCCAAGGGGACTTAAACTTCATGGCTAGCTGTATGAAAGAAAGGTCAAGAAGTCTAAATTGTGTGACTAACAGTAAGGGTGGAAAGGTCACCCTTGGGGTAAAGTCCTGCTCTATAGTGCTTGTTTTCCCGGTTTTGCCCATTACTAGGCACCTGGGACTCTCCACCCTGTGGACATTCTGTACCTGGCCTATCATTCTTGCTCTGATCATGCAAGTCTAATTGCCTGTTCTACCAGCTTCACATGCTACAGAAATCATGGAAGTTTTGAGATTCCTTTGCCTGAAATGCCACTCTATTATGATACTCTACACCTCTACTAATTATGCACAAAATATCAATCTCAAGTTATCTGAAAAACACAGTTAATGTGCATATGGACCCATACCAGCACACGGCAGATTTTAATTTCTTATTTCTTTCCAGGGACACTTTTATTGCACCCACAGTTCCGCCTGAGTGACACACTTCCTTGTTACATCGTTAAGTTCTCTAACATGAAATCATCTGTCCTTCTCTGAAATTTCAGCTCCAAACCAGAGAGAAGATTTTTCATACAGCACCCTAACTTATTTTTTAGCCAATGTCTTGCCCTCCCCCAAAATAGCCTGCTTTAATATCTCCCAAAGCTTTGTGGCTTTACTTTCTGTTCCATAATTGTGTCCTTTATTTACTTTTTATCATAAAAATATGACAATTTTCATTAGATACAACAGACATAAAATAACTATGTCAACTTTCATTAAAATTTCTTAAATTTAACTCTGAACATTATCATCACAGACCAATAATAAACGGCTCCCAGACAGGTATTTTGGAATAGCACTGTGGTCAACAATTACCCTGTAAGTGCTTGGCTCAGCATTTTCAGCACTGCAACTATTTGTAGTTTTATATGCCCCTTTACTGAGGGTTCTGTACAGAGACATCCAGCAGCTAACTTTCGAAGATGCTCAGCAAATATTTATTGGATGGATGGATGGATAAGGCACAATAGAACATATGCATTTCTGCTAACATTTACAGGCATCCTTCTAACATCTAGAGTAGCTCCCATGCTCTCCTCACTTTTTAAAATATACTCCAAAATAGAGCACAGGTTTGGACTCCTGGTTCCTGCTGTTCAGAGAGAATAAAAACTTTGGGATCCTGTGCCTTTATTTTTTAGGTTTCTCTCTTTTCTTCATTGGGTTTACTGCACCATTGTGAAAATATTTATGAAATCTTTCTTTGGAGCCATTTGCTGCTTCCCTCAGCTCTGACATTAGTGTACAACTGCACGATGGAATCCTTTCTTGTTCATTATTAGCAAGTGGAATTCCATTCGTTGCTGTAGAACTAAAGGGTGCATTTGAAATATCCCCTTGTTATTCACCCAGACTTTTAATGTGTTTGCCGTGATTTGAGGTATTTTTGTGTCCTCTCTTTTCCAGGAGGTGAACTTCTTAAAAGGAATCCTAGGGAACAATTTAATACTGTATCTTCCTGACTCAAGGTTCAGGGAATTCTACCTACACATGCAGACCTGCTGTGGAAATGCAACAGGACTTCCTGGCAAGCCTGCTCACTGCAAAATTCTACAGTTTCTCCCCTGCCTCTTGCTCTACAGTTCCAACTTCCTGTACTGGAAGAGCGTTTCAGTCAACCACAAATTAGGTTCCTCTATGAGAGAGCAGTGGGTGGTTGAATGGCCCCATTACAAGAATCTGCAGCTCTTTCCAAGTGATTATTTGCCTTTCCCATCATGCTCTTCCTTTCATCCTTTATATAAACTGGGATGTGATCATGTATAGTGGTGTTACCACATTAAATAATGTGGCGAACACCCCAGAGACTCTTCCTCAAAAGGTTCTGTGAGGAGGAGTTGAGTCACAGTTTTTCTTGTAAGTCAGCCAGGGGACAGCTCAGCGAGCTGCCTACGGAGCAGCCCTACATCAGGAAATAGACAAAACCACATGAGGTAACTCTGCTATCCTATTCACTATGGTATTTACTTTTTATTGAATGCAGGTTCGTTCAAGGCACAACATCAACGTGCATTAATATCCTACTCACACTCACACGCTAGGAGGAATATAGCACACATACCAATCAATGGGGGATAATGAACCCGAGTCCTAAAGTCTCAGTCAATGGGAGACAACATGGTAGGCAAGAAAGCCATCAGCATTTTGAAAGGGAGAGCTAGTCTCATGGGTCAGAGAGGGCATGGTCTTGACCCAGAGGAGTAGAGCCTTCAGCAGCCGATGTCAAGAGAAGCTGGCATTCTGGTGTGTGGAGCTCAGCTGTCAGAGCAGTGGTCTGAAGTCTACTTTAGTTATACCCATGAAGGTGGTGAACTCCTCCCCTCTGGGTCTCTTGATAAATGTCCGTGGACCCATGATGACAAGTGGGGACTTTTCCTAGGAGCCTATCTGTGGGTGGTCCCACTCTGCAGACACATCTGGTCTAGTCATGTGTGCAGATATCTTAGGTGTGGTTCCTTACCATATGTGTCTCAATTAACTTAGTTTCCTTCTTGAACCAAAGTGTCATGGCTGACTGAGTTTTCTTGGTTGACATGAGTGACTCCGTTTTGTTTTGTATACTTTACCTATATTGATCAGGCCAATGCCAAAGTATTGGTCCTGTTCTCCACAAATAAATAATGTAAAAAACAAACAGCCCTGGTCAGGTTGCTCAGTTGGTTGGAATACACTGTCCTGCACACCAAAAGTCTAGGGGTTCAATCCCCAGTCAGGTCACATACCTGGGTGGTGAGTTTGATCCCCATTTGGGCCACATACAGGAGGCAACCAAAGAATGTTTCTTTCTCACATAAATGTTTCTCCCTCTCTCTCTCTTCCCTGACTCTCCTTTCTCCTTTCTAAAATCAATAACATATCCTCGGGTGAGGATTACAAAATATTTTTTTATTTGCAAGTCTGAATTGGAAAAAATAAATTTCACTATATTTGTGTCATATAGTTTTCTAGGGATGTCTAGTTAAGTCAGGGTATGTACCTAAGATATAGCTTTGCCTATATCCCCAATAATATTACAATATTATTTTTATTAAAATAATTACATATCTCAGCATGATCTCCAATAAATTATAACTTCTGGGGATACAATGGCTGGCAAAAAGTAGTTCCTTAATAAATAATATTTAATAGTAATTTAAATAATAACTTATGAGAAATAGTAACATTGTGCAATGAAAAACACTTATGATCATAAGTTGATCTTCAATATCTAGTAATTGAGAAATGACAGGAAAAGTCAGTATAACTTAAGAGTAACTATAAATCCTGAAATAATTTATTTGATCATGTTTTCTGGGATGTAAGATATTTCTGCTTCTAGAATTCCTCAGTAAGTACTATAACTCTTCAGCCTATATCAGAAAATTGACAGCTCATGAACAGTTCATTAGAAATGGGTAAAGGAAATGTATTTTGCATGGTAGATTCTTACTCATAAAATGTATTTGAAG
The DNA here is from genome assembly GCF_014824575.4 of Sturnira hondurensis. Lineage (NCBI taxonomy): Eukaryota > Metazoa > Chordata > Mammalia > Chiroptera > Phyllostomidae > Sturnira > Sturnira hondurensis. Next base: position 7,769,145 of record NW_028094767.1, read on the forward strand.
TTTGGGCCAAATTCAGCATTTGAGGAAGACTAAGTATCTTTGCTTAGCAAAAATACAAAAACACAAACCTGCAGGGTTGAAATGATTTTTAAAAAGCCATAAATTTTGACATATTTCATAAGATACCCCAATATGATGTACTTTATTTTTCTGTTACTTTTTCTCTGACTGCCAATTTATAGAAGTTGTTTAGCAGTCTCTAGTCTCCTGAAGAATTCATGCGCTCGTCATTCATTTCATTTTCTTAATCATAAAATCACTTCATCTGAACTTTAGAGAGTATTTGAAATTATCAATAGACAAAGAAGTCAAATCACTTTTTATGAATAAACACATGAGAAGATGACATACTAAAATGCTTTTTTGGATAAAGAAAAATATCACAAATTTTATAAAAATAGCCACATCTATGCTTGGAGTGTGATTTTATCTGTATATAGAGTTTAATAGTAGTTTAGCTGGGGGTAGAAAAACTATGGCCTGTTGACCAAAATCCAGCTCATCGCCTGTTTCTATAGATAAAGTTTTATTAGAGGATGGGGGGTGGGATGGGATTGGAGTAATAGACAGAAAACTGTACTTGAAAAATAATTAAAAAAAAAAAGAACACCACCACACTCATCAATTTTGAAATTATCTATGGTTACTTTCATGCTATTACAGCAGAATGAAGTAATTGCAAATAGGCCCATAAAGTAAAAAATATTTACTATTTAGTATTCACTATTGCGCTGAATTTTGGTTAGACTGATATCATTTTTTATTTATCTTGAGATTTATGCCATTTGAGTTATAAATGGCATATAAGAATAGTGAATATTTCTCTGGCTGGAAAGTCCACAAAACTGGAAATCTTTAACTGGACACCTTTATGTTTGGACTCTGGACACCTTTAAATATTTACCTATAAGCAAGTTATAGATAACCATAGAGTGATTTATAAGCTAAGATTGTAATTTTGGTTTTCACTTTCTCTCATTATAATGAGGATGGAACCTCAGTCCACATCTGTAGTATAAAATAAGTGTACCAGGTCTGTCCAGAAAGTGTACATCCATGTAACATGAAAAATATAGGTATTTATTGAGGAAGATACAGGATACAAGAAACATTATACATAGGACAATGATGCCCCAGTCCCCTTCAAAGTAGGCACCTTGGAACCTCACATACTTCTCTCAGCATCTCTCTCACTTTTCAAAACACTCTGCAAAATCTTTGTGATGCATAAGCAGGCACATAGTCATGATGAAGCTACCAATTACCAGTTGGCTGTAGCTTAAGGCATTTCTGTTATAGTGCATCTCTCAACCAAGGATGAATGTTGAGGTAGTGTTCCTTATTTATTTCGTGACCTGGAGGGGCATACTCATAATGGGCAACACCTTCCCAATCAAAAAACACAGTTAATATGGTCGTGAACCTGCTGTGACTTTGCTACACCTTCTTCGGATGTGGAGACCAGGAGACTTCCATCAAGACAACTGAGCATTTGTTTCCAGGTCATAGCCATAGGCCCACAATTCATCTCTGGTTATGACCCTTTTAAGGAAATCTGGTTCATTGGTAGCAGTTTGAATCAAGTCATTAGCAGCTGCAACACGATGTTCCTTCTGCTCTGGTAGCTGAAGCCACAGAACAAATTTTCTTATGACATGTTTCATACCAAGATCCTGTGTCAAACCTCAGACACAGTAGTTTTGGAATCCCCAGATCAGCTTCAAGTCTTACACTGTCAGTCACTGATCTTTGTTGATTGCAGCCTGTTAACATTCAACATTCTCAGGTGTTTTGCTTGTTGCAGGCCTTCCAAAATATGGATCACTCTCAACAGATTCTTAACTATCTTTTATTTGTGCCACACTTTTATTTGTGTTGCACTCATTACATCACCCCTAGAAGACTTCTGAATCCTCCAGATAGTTTCTTCGGAGGAATGTTCAAGCTTAGCATAAAATTTGATGCAGATTAGTTGATCTGCTCACTCAGTCATTTTGAAGGTAGAGCCACACAGCACACACCCTTACTCAAAGGCATCTACCATCCCCATTGACTAGTACAGTGAAGTTGTCACTGTTCAGGCATGTTCATTTTAGTCCACTCTCCTTGGATGCCAGGTTACACTGATGTCACATGTCGGGAAGCGCTCTGCCTGGTTTCAGGAGTTGTAAGTGCCCCCCATGGCTAAGCTGAGTGGGCAACCTCCAGAATGCAAGCCACTAAGGAGACAAAGCTTGTTCTTGGCAGTAAGCACTGCTTCTGCTTCTTCTCCTGCCCCTAATGCTTGACTGGTTAGTCTATGATGGGTACGACCCCTCAGAGGTAGGGCAACCTAAGCCAGACATGATCACTTGGGAGGCCATCATGGAAGGACTTGGGGGGCTGCAACAAAGAGAAAGTAATGGACCCTCACCCCCCAGCTACTCTGACATAGCCTGAGTCCCCATTTCCATCTGGGAGAAGCACTTCCTGGCTCTAATCCACTTAAGCCTGAAAACCTATGTTGGGGAAGATGGTGCAGCCCCTTGCCGGCTAGAGTGGTACCCAGGGTGATCAGGCATAAGAAAGAATTTCTAGTCCTGTGAAGCCTGCTTTGATACAAGTTCTTTCATTCATATGATAAGGTTCTGAGCAGGAAATGAGTATGTCTCCCAAAGTTTCTGCAACCTCCTTATCTGACAGACACTGACTCAGACTAAGCCCTCAGATTCCTTTGAAATGTTATCTACTGTTTTATCCTTACCGCCTGTATTCCTGTGTATTACAACCCAATAAAAGCCATTGAGGAAGGGGCTCTTGGCTTTTCTCCTCTGAGAGATTGGCCACCTCTCCTCTCCAAGCAGATCATGTCTTGGTAGTTTTATTTTCATCCGTAGTGGACAAGGGGACTTTGTGGGCTAAGTTGCCCCCACAATCACACAAACCTTTCTCATTTATTAATAATGGCTGGACCTTTTCTGGAAAGATCTCGTAAATTAAAATGTTTCAACTATAATTTCTGTTTTAAATCCATATTTCTTCTGTGTTGGAAATGTTTAAACTCAGTGTGTCAATATGTGGATTTTCCTCTTTTGATAATTTCTATGTATATTTGAACTATAGAAATATTGGGAGGACTGGTTATGGTTGTTTTATCTCATTTTAGTTATTAAACCAGACTCATCCCAGGGTTACCCAATGTTCTATGTGGCATTTGCTCAAGTGACCTAGACAATTCATGATAAGACATTTCTTTTATACCCCATTCTTTTACATGTCTATTGATATCACTTCTAGTTCAAGGCCATTCCTGGGAACTTGTGGCTCACCTTGTTCTTCCTATAACACTCTGTGGTGGAGAAATCTCTATCGGCTCCACTTCCCTAGTCTTGCTGTATAACTTTGTGTGTGTAGCCTTCTGTGGCTTTGCCTGAGAGTAGGGAGTGGAGACCCTTTTTTAGGCATAGCAAAGCCTTATCATTTACACTTCGTCTCCCTCCATACAGTGTACAAAAGAAAGCCCAGCATTTTTCAAGTCCCATTTCCAAATGCATTTATTTATGCCCAGCAGTCTTCCCCTTTAAGAGATAATGGGCTATACAAATGAAGCTCAACAGAAGAGCACACATCAATATATTCGGCCGCATCTTTCTGCAAAAAGGGAAAAAACAAACAAACACCTGGTCTGTTTAAATGAAGATAAGAGAACAAAAGGAAGACAAAACTAACAAAGAAAAATAAGAGTCTTTTAAGATTTCTGAAATAATATTTCACTGCACTGATTGCTTGTTTTGCTGCTTAATTTGATCAAATATTAACATTGTATGTCTATATCTCTGAATGCAGATATATTATTGATCAGAATAGGTTTAAGGTAAGTCAGTGATTAACCCCTGAATCTAAGAGGTGCGATGTGATAACTGTTAGTACATTTCAACATATGCATCCACTGCAAGTTGGTGTAGGCCTCTGAGCCACAGAATCACTCAGGGCGTATTGTAATGGAGGCTTCTCCAGTCTGAGGACCACCCTTTGAAAACTGAGTCATCTTACAGCATCAAAAAGAGAAAGAAAAATAAATAAAAAGCCTGGAAAACAATGCAGAGACTTTACTCTGGTCTAGCTAAAAGTGTAAAATATATTACTTTAGCTCTTTTTTTTATTGACCAGAACTAGTACACAATTCCACTTAAGTAAAAATAGGTAGAAAGTTTTCTGGATGATGATTAGTCAGAAGATATTTGAAATGAGATATAGTAGTATTTTTATCACAGGAGAGGTTTTGTGACCATACGTCTCTAATTCATTTTAAAATATTTATTTTTATTTAATTATTGTTCAAGTACCGTTTTCTGTCTTTTACTCCCATCCCAGCCCACCCCCCAGTGCTTCCCACTTCCCTCCCATTTCCACCCCTCTTAGTTTTTGTCCATGTGTCCTTTATACTTGTTCCTGTCAATCTTTCCCCTTTTCTCCTGAAATTCCCTCTCCCCTTCCCTCTGGTCACTGTCCATCTGTTCCCTATTTCAGTGTCTTTGGTTATATTTTGCTTGCTTGTTTTTTAGCTTTCTGTTAAAGGTGAGATCATGTGGTATTTGTCTTTCACTGCCTGGGTTATTTCACTCAGCATAATGCTTTCCAGTTCCCTCCATGCTGTTGCAAAGGGTAGGAGCTCCTTCTTTCTTTCTGCTGCATAGAATTCCATTGTGTAAATGTACCATAGTTTTTTGATCCATTCATTTACTGCTGGGCACCTTGGTTGCTTCCAACTCTTGGCTATTGTAAATTGTGCTGCTATGAACATTGGGGTGCATAGGTTCTTTTGGATTGGTGTTTCAGGGTTCTTAGGGTGTAATCCTAGCAGTGGAATTGCTGGGTCAAAAGGCATATTCATGGACTCTCATGATCATATTTTCAAACCATCTGATAAGACATAAATGCAAAGAAACAATCTTCTCTTAGAAGAAAAACAATAAACTAAGAACATCAGTTTGTCCAATCAGTACCAAGTAGGAATAGCTCCTCATTCTAAAGAAAACAAGTGAAGAAACATTTATGCTTTCTCCCCAGTATGGTCCATACATCAGAACCTCAAAAGACATGTACCATTTAATTTAATTCCTTCACTGTATAATCATAATGGAAAGATAAAGCTCACAGCAAAATAAATAAATAAATAGCTTCTTAAGTTTTGCTTTCACAACATCAATGAAATGCATTTTAATTATGTAAATATACAAATACTTAAAATATTTTCACTATTGTGTATTTTCTCTTTATATACTTTCCTCATCTTCACTAAATGAATTTTCATAAAAGACAGGAAAGACAGCTCTATATTTAAAGCATATATTGGCATGGTGTGCTGTCCCAAAATTGTTCTTAAAAGGAGTAGAAGGGAAAGATTATCACAGAAGAACATGAATTTTCCTTTGTTCCATATGTATATACATATATGTATATAAAATGCATGCGTGTGATATATTTACTTTGAAATTAATGTTTAAAAATAAGGAAAGCAAAATTAAATATGAAAGATAAAAAAGAAAAATTAAATTTTATTATTTAATATGCATTTTTAAAATAAAATGCACTTTTTATTTCTTTTAAAAATGTACTTTTCTTTTTATTGATTTGAACCAAAGAACATGATAATTTTTATAGAACATGTGTTTTTATAAGTGCTAGAAATGTAAAAAGAATTGTTATAAGTAAGAATATATCTGGAGCTGTATTTTATAACTCTTCCAATTGTAAGTCTATCACAATGTGGGGAAAAATTTTAGTTAGAAAAAACTTGCAAAGCTAAGTAGGTTCTAGTCAGCAAACAGGCCACATGGCTGGGAAGTCCTGACTCACTTCCTTTCATTTAGTTCCCCCTATCAAGTAAACTGAAGTTTAAATTACTGTCTTCAAAGTTCAATTTATTTTCTTAGTCAAGCAGTTAAACCATATTTATAGTGGCCTGACAATTCTAGGAAGAAAAAATGCTGATAGTAGCGCTAGTATGAGAGGAGGATAAAAAGATGTAAATCTGTATTTAAAAGGCGAATAAAAAACTTTTCTTAAAAAGCATATGATTATAATTTACCAATAATTTTACTTTTGGGAAACTAACATATCAATTTACTTTTAATCAGAATTTTTTCTTTCTTTAATTACATAGTCATTTGTTTACTCCAGATTCACAACTCACAACTATATATCTTACCTAAGTCGATTGAAGCTTAATGTTTGAAAAAAGAATATTCCCAGCCTACAGGAAGATGTCATCTTATTTTAACACCCATAGAGAAATAGATGCATTTATTTTGTTATATATATAAATATATACATGAAAAATGGTTATGAAGTTAAAGTCATTAGGGGTATATGCCATGATGTAATGTATTTTCCTTTACTGGAAATGCATAAGCATAAACTTAACTCCAAGAGCTGCATTATAGATGGGGATTTTTATATTAGATGAAGTTAAAATTACATGTCTTCTAAATAATCTTCAAATTATGAATTAATCTTTTAGATTCAAATCCTTTCCACTCTAAGAATCTCCATCTGTAATACATTTCTTGGAGTTAGCTAAGTTTATACTTACATATTCCCAATAAAAGAAAATACACTACATAATGACATAATACCTCTAATGACTTTAACTTCCTAGACACTTTAATTAGATTGGGCTGCCTTGGGGCCCGTGAAGGAGGTTTATTCAGGGCAGAATGGGAGTGCCCTTGGACTCAACATCTGTGCCAGAGTGAAGGAAGAAGGATTGTACAGAGAAATGGATTAAACTGGAATGAAATTGCAAAAGGCCTCTGCCAATATTAAGGAGAGCTTGGGAGCTAGGATGGCCCTTTGAAGTTAACCTGTCTTCAGAGAGTGGGGGTCATTCTTCACAGAATTGAATAAACCCTTATTGTATTTAAGGTGCATCTGGGGAGGGTCTTTGACCTCAGTGGAGGTTGCATTTTTGGGGGGGGCAATTTGGCTATGAGCTCTCAGGCTCCAGTACACTCAGCAGCTGGGGGGATGAATGCTTCAATCATAAAAGATAGATATGTGTGATTTACCAAAGATTTTATTCGGCCCAATTCTTGCTTCACTGAGGTCATTTTTAATAATACAATGTTTAAATAGTTTCACAATATTCTGATTGATCTTCCTTGAGAAAACTTTCAAGAGGGATAGTGGGATGAAGTACATCCCGACCTCTCTTCCGTGCTCTTGACAGTGGAACGTAGTTCTCAAATGATATTCATTGATTCTGTCAACCACTACCCATTCAAGATTCTTCTTAACCTATGGTAGTACATTTGTGAAGGGATGATCAAGAACTTTATTTCTAATGGTCTAAGTTCATGGTACCATCCCTTTTTCAGGTGACAGTAAATATAACAGTGCATTTGCTACCAAGGTTTTACTACAAAGTACCAAAAGATGCTCCAAATAATAACCTGAAGAGCCACATATTTCCCTCCATGTCCCAGGGCTGAAACTGTGGCCAATCTCCTGTTGATAATCGTGGTCAATTATCCTACATAGGAGAACAACTTCATTTATTTTCTCATGGTTACATGACAGAGGCAGCCTGAACTAACCAAACAGCAGTCATAGCCTAGTTATTAGAGCTAGTGCCAAGTCCTCCGGTGAAATCACTCCTCTTTAACAATAAGCACTTCTAAATTCACAAAGTTAGTGTGGGAAGTACAAATTCCCTGAGCAGGTAGCTAAGTGTGCTAGTAAGCAAGGACACTACTCCTGATACCACTGGGTTCCCAGACCTTTGCTCCATCTTCAGAGACATTGCTTTTCGCTATCAAGCCAGTAGCTTCTAGGTGATACATATTCCATATGTCAAGTGCATTCAATATGTCAAGTAAGCACTATCATGTGCTTACTTCCTTTGCTCTAAATTGTATCTGTTGGTCTGTGTAACATGAGAACCTCTGTCAGAAAATCAACACTTTATGAATGGTCAGATACCAGTGCTATCTAAAAGCCTGAGAGCAAGAAAAACAAACCCATAATAACATATTGGATTCCAGTTAAGATACTATAGAATTTACACAGAATTTTACATATGGTCTGCTAATGCCACATAGAGAGGTAAATATTGGTCTCTCTGGAAGGCAGGTTGGATATTCTGCAGCAACCATAACTAGATTAGCTTTGCTGAGTAGCCCAAACCATAAGCTCTTTGTATTATCTACATGCCTACTGCCAGGATTGCTTCAATTCTCCTGCCACTGTGCCCGTACTGGAGACTGATAAGGAAGGCTGGCTGGTAGAGTTGTTCTGTCTGCTGTCTTCTTGATTGTTTAGTGCACCTACCATGATGGTTCTTGATTAACATATAGAACAAAGAACATTGTCGCTTTTGAAACCCATTCATAGGCCTTTTTTTTCAGATCTCTTAGTCCTTAACATTACACCCTTTCAACTTCCAGGCCTCTGATAAAACCAGCTAAACATTTCTAAATCTGAAGGTATGTATTCTTAGCTCTGGCCACTTCTTTTTTAACAAAAAGTAGATGGCAATGAACATTACCCAAAGATATGACACCTGGAAACATTGTCTTTAAATTTTGTCTTTCAGGGCCAGACATAGACGGACAATAGTGTAGCAGACTTCTATTTTAAGTCTGCAGTCACTGAGTCAAGACACCTCCTAACTTAGTGTGACCTATTTTCTTCCTTCATCCACTAGTCAGAAGGGACATTCATTACCTTATCACCCACAGGTGTGAGCTGAGGGAAAGTCAGTGGTGCGACAATGCTTAGTGATACCAGATTCCAGGCTCCCTGATGATACAGCCTGTTTGTGGCTTAGAACATTATCATTGTCAGTTATGAGAATGCCACTTCTGTCTTAAGATGCATCAGGCTCAGTGGGTTTGACAGACCCCCAGCCGTGATAGCCTAGTTCTGACTGCATATTCACCCAATGTGTCATAGTCAGATGCATCCCCCTGCCCTGACCCTGGACTCATTTGCATTCCAGTAGCTATTTNCAACGCTTAGTGATACCAGGTTCTAGGCTCCCTGATGATACAGCCTGTTTGTGGCTTAGAACATTATCATTGTCAGTTATGAGAATGCCACTTCTGTCTTAAGATGCATCAGGCTCAGTGGGTTTGACAGACCCCCAGCCGTGATAGCCTAGTTCTGACTGCATATTCACCCAATGTGTCATAGTCAGATGCATCCCCCTGCCCTGACCCTGGACTCATTTGCATTCCAGTAGCTATTTTTGAATGGGTACAATTCAAATGGCTTAAATCTGTTGCAGGGCACTTTCTTGCTTTTAGACTCACTAAATGCTGCCATCTTTGCACACCACTCAGAAAAATGTGTTGAATTTACATTCCCAAATGTGGAATTGCCATTGTAATCTTGCCTCTCTAATTTGGCTACTCATTATAGTAATTATGCTTCAACTCCCTTGCTTCAGATGGTTAAGCATCAACATATACCCTCTAATATTTGGGGATCTTATCATTTTGCTATATGGGACTCCAGTTCTGTAATAATATCACCTATTTTCAGCTCGCTTGCAGAGAAAACCCAACACTGAGTTTCTCTGTGATGTTTTGCCTCTTTCTCTAGGACAGTGCCTACTGCTTTGATAGACAGTGTCCTCAGAATACTCTCAGCATCCAGGGAACACACTCAGTTGCTGAGTGTTCAGACCCCACTTAGGATATCTGCCTCCTTCTTTGAATCTTTTGATTTTTCTCTTTCACTGTGTATCAAAGTACTTCTGTCTTTGAACTACACTTAGTATTAGTCATTACATTCTCCAAGGACTATCCTAGTGATGTGTGAGCTCAGTTTCCTGGGGTCCTTACCAGAATGTTAACCCCTTCAACAAGAAGAGCAATCCCATATCAATAAACTCCTGTTGATATAACTTCATATTTTTCTCCCCATGAATCCAACCCCAGGCATACTCTCCAGGCTCCTGTTCTACAAATAGGTTAGTTCCTGTACTTCCTTTGAAGTATATTCCCTTTTCTTTTTTAAGACACCCAGTACTTCACTAGCCACATTATATGGTTAATTAACCCTAGTTATTATTTTGAAGGGGTAGATCATGAGGAGAGAGCTCATTTTCTCACAAAGGCAGAGAGCACACTGACATCTTCCATCAAAGGCAGGGACAGGTATTAGCTTTAGCCAAAAGTAGTGGGCACCCCTGCCCACCCAGATGGTTCATAGGTGTATGGAAATTTCAGGTTTTCCCGTGCCCTCAGGCAGTGTCTGAGGATCAGTTCTTCCAAATTAGGGACCCAATTTTAGGGTAGCCAACTTGCTGAAGTTGAGAATTCAGCCTCCTCTGGAGCTCTGCTACCCTTAAGTTCTTAGCCTTCAATTCCTTCTGACCACAGGACACAAGATTCTCTGTGTGCTGCCAAGGAGTGTCTTTTACTTTCAGACTTAGCTTCAATTTTGCACCTTCAGGGATCCATTCTCTTCCTCCAAATGAATCAGTTGATCCCAGCAATAGCTGACCAATTCCATAGTCCTAGAATAAGGACTTCCTATGAATGTCTCAAATGACTACGGTGTTCTTCCCACTAATGCAACTAGTCTCTTCTACTTCTTTCCCATCAAGATAACCACAGAGATGGTGTCCACCTCCAGCTGTGATGATCCTTTTTATTGCCTATTATCTGTTAGGTGATAAACCTCAGAAATCTCGTTCCCTTGAATTACTCCTGACATCAATTATCTGGGTCAAGTTTCCAGGAATTAAACTCTGAGACAGAAATTTATACACACGATACCCTAGTAATTGATACCTGTGGGAAATTAAAGAACATATGAGTAGGCAAAAGAAGAATTCCACGGAACATTTAGAACACAAATGTCTCAGTCTACCTTCAGGAAAATCTGGAGCTAGGCTGGTCCTTTGGAATTGTCCAACCCTGCAGCCAGGTAGATAATCTTCTATATTCTTCTTTTTTCTTTATTTGATTCTTGTTCAAGTACAGTTTTCTGTCTTATATTCCCAGCCCTGCCCACCCCCCGCTCAGTGCTCCCCACCTCCCTCCCATTTCCACCCCCCACCTTAGTTATTGTCCATGTGTCCTTTATACTTGTTCATGTGAGTTCTTCTCCTTTTCCCCTGCGATTCTCTCCACTCTCCCCTCTGGTCCCTGTCAGCCTGTTCTGTTTTTCAGTGTCTTTGGTCATATTTTACTTGCTTGTTTTGTCTTTTAGATTCCTGTTAATAGTGATATTATATGGTATTTGTCTTTCACCACCTGGCTTTTTTCACTCTGCATAATGCTTTCCAGTTCCATTACAGATGGGCATCTAAGTTGTCCATTTACAGATGGGCATCTAAGTTGCTTCCAACTCTTGGCTATCGTAAATTGTGCTGTTATGAACATCGGGGTGCATAGGTTCTTTTGGATTGGTGTCTTAAGGTTCTTGGGATATAATCCCAGCAGTGGAATTGCTGGGTCCAAAGGCAGGTCCATTTTTAGTTTTCTTAGTAAATTCCATACTGTTTTCCATAGTTGTTGTACCAGTCTAAAATCCCACCAACAGTGAATGAGGGTCCCCTTTTCCCCACAACCTCTCCACTACTTGTTGTTTGTTTCTTTGTTTGTGATAGCCATTCTGACTGGTGTAAAGTGGTATCTCATTGTGGTTTTAATTTGCATCTCTCTGATAGCTAGCTATATCGAGCATTTCATGTGTCTCTGGATCCTCTGTATGTCCTCCTTGGAGAAATGTCTGTTCAAGTCCTCTGCCCATTTTTTAATTGGGTTGCTTGGCTTCTTTGAGTGGAGTCGTGTGAGTTCTTTATATATTTTGGAGATTAAACCTTTGCCTGAGGTATCATTGGCAAATATGTTTTCCCAAACGGTTGCTTCTCTTTTTATCTTGATACTATTTTCCTTAGCCATGCAAAAGCTTTTAATTTTGATGAGATCCCATTTGTTTATTCTTTCCTTTATGTCCCTTGCTCCAGGGGACGTATCAGTAAAAATATTGCTATGTGGAATATCTGAGATTTTCCTACCAATGTTCTTCTCTAGGGCTTTAATGGTTTCATGGCTTATGTTTAAGTCTTTTATCCACCTTGAATTTATTTTGGTGTATGGTGTAAGTTGGTGCTCGAGTTTCATTTTTTTTTTTGCATGTAGCTGTCCAGTTCTTCCAACACCATTTGTTGAAGAGGCTATCTTTACCCCATTTTATGTTACTTCCCCCTTTGTCGAATATTAATTGACTGTAGAGATTTGGGTTTATTTCTGGGCTCTCTGTTCTATTCCATTAGTCTATGTGCCTGTTTTTATCCCAGTACCATGCTGTTTTGATTACAGTGGCCTTGTAATACAGTTTGATATCAGGTATTGTGATCCCTCCTACTTTGTTCTTCTTTCTTAACATTGCAGCTGCTATTCGGGGTCTTTTATGGTTCCATATAAATTTTTGAAGTGTTTGTTCTATGTCTGTGAAATATGCCATTGGTACTTTAATAGGTATTGCATTGAATCTGTAAATTGCTTTGGGTAGTATGGACATTTTGATGATGTTAATTCTTCCAATCCATGAACACGGTATACGTCTCCATTTGTTTGTGTCTTCCTTGATTTCTGTCTTCAGTGTTGTGTAATTTTCTGCATACAGGTCTTTAACCTCCTTGGTTAGATTTATTCCCAGATATTTTATTTTTCTTTTTGCTATATCGAATGGGATTTTTTTCTTGATTTCTGCTTCTGCTGATTCATTGTTAGTATACAGAAATGCCTTTGATTTCTGGATATTGACTTTGTATCCCGCTGTTTTGCCAAATTCATTTATTAGTTCCAGCAGTTTTTTGGTAGAGTCTATAGGATTTTCCATGTACACTATCATGTCATCTGCAAACAGTGACAGTTTTGTTTCCTCCTTTCCGATTTGGATGCCTTTTATTTCCTTTTCTTGTCTGATTGCTGTGGCTAGAACTTCCAATACTATATTAAATAGAAGTGGTGAAAGTGGACAACCTTGTCTTGTTCCTGATCTTAGTGGAAAAGCTTTCAGTTTTTGCCCATTCAGTATGATGTTGGCTGTAGGTCTTTCATATATGGCCTTTATTATATTGAGGAATGCTCCCTCTATTCCCACTTTGCTGAGTACCTTTATCATAAATGGGTGTTGTACCTTATCAAAAGCTTTTTCCGCGTCTATTGATATGACCATGTGGTTTTTGTCCTTGCTTTTGTTTATGTGGTGTATTACATTTACTGATTTGCGGATATTGAACCATCCTTGCATCCCTGGGATGAATCCCACTTGGTCATGGTGTATGATCTTTTTGATGTATTGTTGGATGCGATTTGCCAATATTTTGTTGAGGATTTTAGCATCTATGTTCATCAGTGATATTGGCCTAAAGTTTTCTTTCTTTGTTGTGTCTCTATCTGGTTTTGGAATTAGGATAATGCTCGCTTCATAAAAAGAGTTTGGGAGTTTCCCATCATTTTGGATTTTTTGGAATAGTCTGTGAAGAATAGGGGTTAGCTCTTCCTTAAACGCTTTGTAGAATTCTCCTGTGAAACCATCTGGTCCGGGGCTTTTGTGTGATGGGAGTTTTTTGATTACTGCTTCAATTTCATTTGCTGTTATTGGTCTGTTCAGGCTTTCTACTTCTTCTTCATTGAGTTTTGGAAGATTATATTTTTCTAGAAATTTGTCCATTTCACCTAGGTTTTCAAATTTCTTGGCATACAGTTCTTCATAGTAATTCCTTACAATCCCTTCTATTTCTGTGGTATCAGTTGTAATCTCTCCTCTTTCATTTCTGATTGTGTTTATTTGTGTCCTCTCTCTTCTTTTCTTAATGAGCCTACTTAAAGGCTTGTCTATTTTGTTTATCTTTTCAAAAAACCAACTCTTGGATTCATTGATCCTTATAATTGTGCTTTTGGTCTCTATGTCATTTAATTCTGCTCTGATCTTGGTTATTTCCTTCCTTGTACTTGCTCTGGGCTGTCTTTGTTGTTGTTCTTCGAGTTCTTGCAGGCGTCGGGTTAGGTTGTTTGTTTGAAATGTTTCTATTTTCTTTAGGTAAGCCTGTATTGCTATGAACTTCCCTCTCAGGACTGCCTTGGCCGTGTCCCATAAGTTTTGGGTTGTTGTGAGTTCATTTTCATTTGTTTCCAGAAACTTTTTGATTTCTTCCCTAATTTCAATCTTGACCCATTCGTTGTTTAATAGCATACCATTCAGTCTCCATGATTTTGGATGTTTGGGGTTTTTTCCTGTGGGGTTGGTTTCTAATTTCAGTCCCTTGTGGTCAGAGAAAATGCTTGGTATGATTTCAATTTTCTTGAATTTGTTGAGGCTCATTTTGTGTCCTACCATGTGGTCTATCTTTGAAAATGTTCCATGTGCATTTGAAAAGAATGTGTATTTAGCTTCTTTGGGATGAAGCGCTCTATATATATCAGTCAAGTCCATTTCTTCTAGAGTGTCGTTTAATGCTGCTATATCTTTGTTGATATTTTGTTTGGAAGATCTGTCCATTTTTGACAGTGGGGTGTTAAAATCCCCTACTATAATTGTGTTGCTGTCAATATCTTTCTTGAAGTCTTCTAGGATTTTTCTTATATATTTGGGTGCTCCTATGTTGGGTGCATATATATTTATGATGTTAATGTCTTCGTGCTGGATTCTTCCCTTGAGCAATATGAAGTGACCTTCTGGGTCTCTCTTTATGGCCCTTTTTTTGAAGTCTATTTTGTCTGATATTAGAATTGCTACCCCGGCTTTTTTTTCTTGTCCATTTGCTTGGAAAATTTGTTTCCAGCCTTTCACTTTTAGTCTGTGATGGTCTTTTGTCCTGAGGTGGGTCTCCTGTAGGCAGCATATGTGTGGGTCATGCTTTCTTATCCATTCAGCTATTCTATGTCTTTTGATTGGAGCATTTAATCCATTTACATTTAAGGTTATTATTGATAGGGACTTATTCATTGCCATTTTTGTACCACAGTTCCTCTCTGTCTCTCTCTTTTCCTTCCTTTCCTTAAAGCAGCCCTTTTAGTATTTCTTGTAGAGCTGGTTTGGTGGAGGCATATTCTTTTAGACTTCTTTTGTCTTGGAAGCTCTTTATTTGGCCTTCTATCTTGATTGAGAGCCTTGCTGGGTAAAGTAGCCTTGGTTGTAGGCCTCTGGTTCTCATTACTTGAAATATTTCTTGCCATTCTCTTCTTGCTTGGAGTGTTTCCATTGAGAAGTCAGTAGCCAACCTTATTGGGACTCCATTGTATGTTACTTCCTTTTTCTCCCTTGCTGCCTTTAGGATTCTCTCTTTGTCTTGGAGGTTTGCCATTTTAATGATGATGTGTCTTGCAGTAGGCCTCTTTGGGTTCTACTTGATTGGTACTCTCGGCAATTCCTGGATTCATGTGACTTTTTCTCTCATCACATTAGAATATTTTTTCGTTATTACTCTTTCAAATAGGTTTTCTAACCCTTGTTCTTCTTCTTCTCCTGGTATTCCTATTATTTGGATATTATTACGTTTCATATTATCTTGCATTTCTCTTAATCCTTCCTCATTCTTTCTGAGCCTCTTTTCCTTTACTTGCTCTTTCTGAGAGATTCTTTCTACTTTGTCCTCCAACTTGCTGATGCGGTCTTCTGCCTCATCGATCCTGCTTTTCATACCTTCTACTGTGTTCTTCAGTTCAGAAATTGTATTTTTCATTTTCTCTTGGTCTTTGCTGATAGCTTCTATTTCCTTTTTCATGTTGATATAGTTTGTGGAGAGTTCATTGTAGCTCCCCTGCAGTTTCTGGTAGCTTGTTGTAAGCTCTTTGAATTTCCTGATAACCAGTGCTTTGAATTCAATATCTGATAGCTGACTTGCCTCTATTTCATCTAACATTCTTTCTGAGACTTCCTCCTTTTCTTTCATTTGGGGATTGTTTCTTTGTCTTTCCATTGTTTGTGATGCTCTTCTTGTTGGCCTCAGCTTCTTAAATCGATCTGTTCTGATTCCCTGAGTTTGTGGTATGTACTTTTGTGGTAGGATACCTGCAAAATTCAGTGGTGCAGTCTCCTGCAGTTATCTTGGTGTTCTCTGCTTCCACCTACTCCTTTTTTTGTGCATGTGTGATCAGTTGGAGGGGGAGGCAAAATGATTTATGATAGCAGAAGAGTATTTTATGTTATTTACTGTCACAGTCAGTAGAGAAGAAATAGACAATCTTTAGGCTATGTATAGTGTTAACCATACTCTTGGACCCAGCTTGCCACTTTTAAGAAAGGATAGACATAAGTTAAGTCTCTTGTTGGGAAGGGAAGGCTTGTGAGTTATACCTAGAAAGCAGTGTGGTTGCGGGTGGTCAGATTTTGAGGTAAGGTGAGAGTAAAGGTTAGTAACTAGATTTAGCACATGAGCAAATAGAGTTAATCACTACAGTAATAGAATTCAGGAGCCTGTAAGATGGTCTAAGGTCCGAGAGATGTGTTGTGAAGTATTTACTGTTGTATAGAACAGCTATTATTTACAATAATATTAGAGCAACATTCACGTGATAGACTCTACGTGATCTATCTGAATGGGGTAGTATGCCAAAGGAAAGCAAGTGTCGTGAAGTATAGAAAATTAGCAATACACTGTGGAGGAAAGAGCAGGGGAAACCTGTCTAATGGTACAATATAACCAGCCAGGAGTAAGAAACCTGTTCAGAAAGAGGAGGAATACAAAGATGTTATTAAAATAAAAAAGAAGTGAGAATAATGCAAAAAAATAATACACCTATGCAGCAACTTGAGGCTTCTTTGCTATAGCAAAGTGAAATTTGTCTCTGTGTCAATATTGTTGAGATGCCCCCTCTTTAGGTCCCACTATGGTCCTTTCGCAGTTCCCAGTTATTTGTGTCTCTTGTGGGTAAAAGAAAACTAAGCAACAAACAAAGAAACAATCCAACACACACACACACACACACACACACACACACACACACATCAGGAGAAAGGAGGAATAAGTGAAAATTTTCAGAAGAAAGGAAGAAGGACTAAAACCAGACAAAAAATGAGGGACAAAGTATTGAAAGATAGAGCAACAATGCAGTTTTAAAAATATAAGAATACTTAGGAAAGAAGTTGCAAAAAGAAAAAGAAACTTCCTTTGTTGGTTTCAAACTGTCCCAACGGTTTTTCTGGTTGAGCAGGAACTCTCTGTGGACTGGTATGCAGGTGCGCACTCCCATGCGCGTGTGAGCCAGGCTACCCAATTGCAATGTGGGCACCCACACTCCCGGCAGGCTGCCTGGGTCCGGAGGTATCTAGCACTGTCCTTCCCAGTTGCTCAGGACCCAGGTGTTCCTGCCCCTCCCCTGGAAGTCTGCTGGGCTGGTTGGGCCATGAGGCAAGTTGCTGTCACAGAGCACCTCAGTTCACTTTCCAATAGAGACTTCTCCACAAAGCCTGCCTCTCAGCCCAGCCCAATCCCCAAAAGACTGGCAATGACAGTGTCCTTCCCAAATCCCCCAGGCTGGCAGGCTGGTGGGCTGGCAGGCTGGCTACCACAGAGTCCACAGTTGAACAGGGTCCTCTGCCCCTGCCACCCTTTACGTTAACTTAAGCCCACAGGTCTCTGCCCGGTATTAACTTGCCTGCCTAGACAGGGAGGGGGGGAGTCAGTTCTCTCCCACGGACCCTGTAGCAGGCCCATGGCTCCCACGGAGTCTGTTGCCAGCCCACCGGGGTTCCCTCCGGAGGGCTTCTGGGGTTCCCGCCGCCAGAGGCGCCCCTGCACTGGACCCAGACCTGGGCCTTTGTTTCCCACCAATGCCTCCGGCCGAGATCGCCCGCCGCTTCTCCTCCATACTCATGCACCGGCTGAGGTAGCTGCCGCCTCCTATAGTCTGCACTCAAGTATCCAGCCGTGGGTGCAGCCCCCCCCGCGGGTGCAGCCCACCGCTGCGGAGGCCATGGCTGCCACAGCTTTTGTCCTCACTTGCCTTCCAGAGTCCTCGCTGACCTGCAGCTGTCTGGTTTCTCCGTCACACTCTCTGGTCTCTTATTTTCATAAATGCCGGGGAATTGTTGGTTGATTATGCTGTTCCTCAGTAGATCCGCCTGGATTTTCTACCAGGTGCAGGGGAGCTGGATTCCCTCCGTGGTACTCTGTCGCCGTCTTAGCTTCTATATTCTTATATATAGAATGGTCTCTATAACTCCTGCGACAGAATGCAAGCAAGCCAGAGAGTACAAGGTGACACCAGATATGGAGCTCTCTTTAGCGGAGGGCAATTTGGGGGAAGCTCCTCGTTTGAGTGGTCATGTGCCAACATTCTCAGTAGCAGGGATGAGTGCCTGGGTAGTGGGTCTGGGTGGCACACGATGGCATCCATCCCAACACCACAATATTCTTGTTGAGATTATACATCATATCGAGCAATGTATTATCTCTTTCTTACACATAATTCACCTAAGTCCACCATGTACCTGGGAGACTATCTCAGACCATCTGCTTCCATATTTCAATCCTCTCAATTTCAGAGCATATTTTACTGTTAGGTTCTTGATACTATCTTCTAGCACAATTCTCCTAGTATAATTATAAAGGCCTAATATAATATAATTATATTATATTAAATGTTAAGACTTAGAGAATATTTGAGTAAATCCACGAGCTATTATATTACAATTTTACAAATGTATGTTTATACATAATATTTTATGTTCTCATAATTTCTCATTCTAAAATTAGAAAAATAAAGAGTTTATATAGAATGTGGGAAGAATATCAAAGTCAAAAATTTAAGGACATTTAGTACATAAAATATTTTTTGTGCTCATCAGAATTTTGGAGACTTTAAGTGTATAATGATTTCAAAGAGTTAACAGCAAATTCTTCCTTTGTAAATTAAAGAAATTTGCATGAACAGAAGACATTGTTTTTAACAGTTCACAAGCTTCTGCTGTTTTTTACTATCTGAAGGCTGTATCATCTTTTAATGTCAATGCAGTTGGTTGCCATAGAAATTTTAATGATGTCACTCACTATTCAAGTCTAGAAATAAACAGCAGGAACAGATGGGTATTTCAGAATGAAAGGCAGAGTTTCAATGCAAGTGTTCTTAAAACCCCCAAAAAACACAATAGGTTAAAAATCACATGCAAAAAATAAAACTACCTTGTGCAATATTAAACATTAGAATGTGCCTCCAAAGTTAGTTAGTTAAGCAGCTGGGTAGGAATCAGGGGCCTGAGAGCAGAGGGAACAAACAGGAAGTGCATTTTAACATAGTAAACACTGGCACAGAATCTTGTCTAAATGGAACTGGAATTGAATCATGGATACAATGTACAGATTCAAATGCCGAGTAATCCCGAGCAGGGGTGGGACTGAGACAGACTGAAGAAATATGTGAACTTGGTCTCAAAGAGGTTGGGGCAGGTATGACGACAGTTAAAAAAAAACAAAAAAACAGTAATATGTGTAAGGACAGAAAACCAAAGAAGGTACTTACATTTAGGTCTAACATCTCAATGAAAATTGCTTTAAAAATGCATTGCTCCATCATTGCTGAACTATGTTCTTATAGAAGCTATTTCTATTATATCATATACCAAAAAAAACCCCACCTCACCCTGACATATAATATTCACAAATTACTCAAAGCATAGCACTTAATGTATTGTGGGCACCAATATATAGGAGATCATACAAAAATCAAACAAGCTAAGTCTGCAAAAAACTACTAATTTAAAATTAAGACAATTTAAATAGAACAGACACATTGATTTTTAAAAACTTTGTTTTAAAAATATTAAATAGAGATTATACAAATCTAAGGATGGTTTCATCTGGAAGCCTTTGTTGTATTAAGTTCTGTTTACTTGGCTAGAAAAATTTACTCAGCAGTCACTAATATGTAAGAAGAAAATAAGAATAGAAAAAAGTATTTACCTTCTAAAGATACACATTAAATAAATTCAAAGTGGAAATTCCCGTGAAAATGCAACACAAAAGTTATTTGGAAGACTACTTTAAAATCCTGCATTGATGTTCACTCTTGATCTCCTTAAGTTTGTATTGGTATACAGTCATACCTTGGTACTCCTGGGCTTCAGAAGTCATTGACCTCTCTGCTCATCACATTTTCATGAGAAAAAATAACATCTCAGCACTCGCTGCTTTCTTGGGGCTTGTCACACTTGCTAGAATTTGTATGAGGCACAACACTGCCCCCAAAAAGAAAATGCTTCATTACTTGTTACTTGTTCAGTACTCATTGGTTTCAGAACTCCTCAAGAGTTCCAGAACAAATTAATGACAACTACTGAGGTACCACTGTATCTAAGCATAGGCTATCTCCAGTCTTAAGCCTATGAAACAGTTGTCTGGGAAAGGTGACTATGAGGTCGTGGTAAGAATTGCCTTTCAAGTAAACTGGGCAAACATTGTAGCTCTGTTTCTGGTGGCCTGTACATATTAACCCTTTCATTCACTTGTTCTTATCGTTCTTATATATGTTTATTGTGTTTGTGTGAGGAGTGACACACTCACACCCAAAATGACACTTTCAGTCACTGTTTTGTAAGAAGTCCTGTTTTTCTCTGGAACGTGAACTCAAAAATAATTGGCTATTTTGAATTCACCTCTCATGCATGATTTCAAAGATGATGTTGTATTACAAAAACAAAATGATATTCAAGGTTTTGTTATACAATGAATATTTACGTTCCCCTAAATTTCATATGTTGAAACTCTAGCACCTAATGTGATGATATTAAGAGGTAAGGCCTTTGGAAGATAGTAGAAATTGCTGAGGTCATCAGATTGAGTCCTCATAAATGAGATTAGTGTCCTAAGAAAACAGAAATTGGAATAACAACAGTATTTACCTCTTGATACACAAAAAATCTTCTAATGGTTCCTATATGAAATGAAGATGCTATGATTACATTAATAATTTTATTTGTCTTTTTTTCTTGACCATGATCTGATAAAGTAAAATCGAGGGTAACATACTATCTTATCTAAAGAGTGCTTGCTTCTCTCTGCTCTTTATCATATAAGGAGGTAACATTTACAAACCAGGGAGCTGGCTCTCACCAGACCCCAGTCTGCTGGTGTCTTTATCTTGAATTTTCTGGCCTTTAGAAGTGTGAGAAATACATGTTTATTGCTTAAGCCACCCAGTCTTTGGTAATTTGTTATAGCAGCCAATATAGACTAAGGCAGATTTAGCTTAGGTGATGAACTTAACTTGTTTCATGGAATTAAAAAATAACCTTTTGAAAACACGAAAAAGCAAATAAAAAATACATAATATTGTATAGAATTCAATTACAGCAAGATTACCCTGTTAACTATTTTTCTCAATATGCATAAATGACACTTTTATTAATTTATTCCTGTCATAGCCACTGGCCTGATTTTGGTCTGGGGACTTTTCTGGCGATTACCTAGTTCACTGCCATGTACAATTTATGTTCCTGTTCATGTGCCACCTGGGACAACCCCAATCCATTTGACAAAGTATAGTCTTTGACCAAAATTGACAAACATTTACAAAAAAAGATTCAAGCATTCAAGCATTGTTTATAGTTGCTAAAAGTTACTCTTCTTTGAACAACAAAAAAAATCTGATGACTAAATTTTTACTGTTTTTAAAATAAAATTAAAAAAATATCCTTCAGGAGGTACTACGTTCCTTCAGTGGGCTCTGCACACCTAAACAGAATGCCAAAGGCCCCTTGCCCACTGTTTATAGCCAGCATCAATGATTTTTAATTCTCTTTGCTTTTAGAAAGAAAAGATTCTTCCTTCCCCCCTATATATATATCATCTCTCTCTATATATATCCTAAATGCTTTATTTACTCAAAAAATTTATATAATAGTTACTCATTCTAAATATCTGGTGTCTTCCTTTACTGCTCCTACTAAAGAACTTGTGAAGATGTAGCTAATTATGTTGCTTCCTATTCAATCATCAGTAGTTTTATGTATAAAATAACTTGTTGAGAAAGTTACAAACAACATATAAATAGTAATAGTTTTTAATCTATGTCTATAGTTCATAGTAAAAAAAAGTTTCAAACATTTGTATCCTTCTAAGAAAAAGAAAATTGAAATAAAAGGCAGTATTTAGCTCTTGATATATGAAATGTCTCTTACATGAAACTGGGACCATGATTAGATTAATATTTTTATGTTTTTTCCTTGATCAAGATCTTATGAAGTACAATAGAGAGTAACTTTCACATGAAAAAAATGTGAAGTGATTTGTAAGTGGCTAGTGGACATTACAAATGCTGTTTAATGCAGGTACAGAGCATCTGGCATCTAATTCTGAGATACTGCAATCAGACGGAATACAGGCGTGCTATTGTACAATGATATTCAAAACACTGAAATGAGAAAATAAGATGTTGAAAATTAAAATAACTTAGTTATTCGTTTTGAACACTTCCCCAAAAGAAAAGATAGTCTTCGGCCTAGAAAGGTATGAATAAGAACCTTGTTTACACTTTTCCAACCAGGAGGTCAGGTCTAACTTTTTGACTAAACCGCATACAAAACCTGGTCTCACCTGCCAATGTAAATCATTTTTATTTTTAAATTCACCAACACTTGTCTTGATTGATTTACAAATTCTATTAAAAATCAGTTTAAGCTGTTTCACATAGTTTTTTTTAGAATTAAAAAAGTTAAATATGGCTGCTATACAATATTGTATAAGTTTCAGTTGTACAATACAGTGATTTGTCTTTTATGTACCTTACAATATGACCACCACACTAAGTCTAGCACCAACTTACACGACACACCAAAATAAATTCAAGGTGGATAAAAGACTTAAATATAAGCCGGGAAACCATTAAAGCCCTAGAGAAGAACATTGGTAGGAAAATCTCAGATATTCCACACAGCAATATTTTTACTGATACGTCCCCTAGAGCAAGGGACATAAAGGAAAGAATAAACAAATGGGATCTCATCAAAATTAAAAGCTTCTGAATGGCTAAGGAAAACAGTATCAAGATAAAAAAGAAAAGCAACTGTTTGGGAAAACATATTTGCCAATGATACCTCAGACAAAGGTTTAGTCTCCAAAATATACAAAGAACTCACACGACTCCACTCAAAGAAGATGAGCAACCCAAGTAAAAAATGGGCAAAGGACTTCAACAGACACTTCTCCAAGGAGAGCATACAGAGGATCCAGAGACACATGAAAAGATGCTCGATATGGCTAGCTATCAGAGAGATGCAAATTAAAACCACAATGAGATACCACTTTACACTGGTCAGAATGGCTATCATAAACAAAGAAACAAACAACAAGTGCTGGAGAGGTTGTGGGGAAAAAGGGACCCTAGTTCACTGTTGGTGGGATTGCAGACTGGTACAACCACTATGGAAAACAGTATGAGTTTTCTAAGAAAACTAAAAATGGACATGCCTTTGGACCCAGCAATTCCCCTGCTGGAACCATATCCCAAGAACCCTAAAACACCAATCCAAAAGAACCTATGCACCCCGATGTTCATAGAAGCACAATTTATGATAGCCAAGAGTTGAATTTCATCAGTAATGACTGTTTTGAGGATAAAACTGCGAGACATGTCCTAGACCTTAATGTACCTTTTTTTTCTTGTGACATTATTCTGTACCTCTTACATTTTGAAACTCATTTCCCTTGGGTTCTAACACAGAATTTTAGTTCTCTTCCAACATCTTTTCTCACTATTTTTCAGTTTCTCTTCTCTCTTTATCAAGCTTTTTCCCTGGCTACCTACAAAATAATGTGTTGTTTTTTTTTCAGATTCCATCTTTATAAATGACCTTGCAAACTCACACAATTCTCACTCCCCTAAATCTTGCTTGGGTTTTTCACTCATATCAACATTTTCAAATGTCACAAAGATGCCCATGAATTCAATCCATCTCTTGAACACTTACATCAGGGAGTTTTTACTTAGCTATCTCGTATAAACCTGTAATTGTATGTGTCAGCATTCAACTCTCATCTCCCTTTTGACATTCTGCTATTTCATCTTCTGTTTAGTCCTTCATACCTAAAATCTTGGAATCACACTAGAGATTCTCTTTCTCCAAACAAAACCTCATACCCTGTCCTTCACTGCTCCTCATCCCATTGGTCAAACTCACTGCTCTTGTGCTTTCCAAATGTCTCTGTGTGCCATTTTGTTCTACACATTATTTTATTGCCTATTTCTCTTTTCCCATGTCCATATGGCTTACATCTCTTATAATCAGTCTGACCTCATTTCAATCTAAGTACTAAAGATTTAAAATGTCATAAAAACATTTCAACTTGCACTTGATACTACTTAACTTTGCTTCATTAAATCATGTTTATTCAGCTCTTGTATTTGCACATATTATTTTTCCCAAAATGTTTTAATTGCTGACATATCTCTGATCCCCACTAGCATGTATCTCTCAGAAATCTTACTTATTCTACTTTTTAAGGATGTTATTTATATTTATTTTTAGAGAGGAGGGAGGGAGAGAGAAAGAGAGGGAGAGAAACATCCATGTGTTGTTGCCTCTCATGTGCCCCCAATTGGGGACCTGGCTTGCAAACCCAGGCATGTGCCCTGACTGGGAATCAAACTGGTGACCTTGGGTTCATAGGCTGGCACTCAATACACTGAGACACACCAGCCAGGGCCTTACTTATTCTATAAGATTCACATGAGCAACATTTCTCGAAGGAAAATCTCTCTGATATGCCTACCATCCAATGTGACTTAATCATATACTCCTCCTTTGCCCGCTTAAATACATACTACTATTTCTGTAATACTTTTATCATATTCAGATCTATTTATTTTCCTGAGAACTTCATAAAAGTAGGCTTTGTGGATTCTAAATTTCTATCCTAAATTGAAGGACTTGAAAATATGTTGAATAATTGATGCATGAGTAAAACCCAGATATCATGGACAATAAAATAATATAAGAAATAAATTGTATGACTTGGGTATATTCATTCTGTTCATAGTACTTTTAAATGGACTAGACATACATTTGTAAACACAGTATAAATATACTTGAAACCAAAGTGCTGCATTTGATCTATTACCAATATAATTATATCTCTTGTTTGATTTCTACACCATTATGCCACTCACACATAACTTTACTTATCTTTTAAACTTGAGTGTGTGTCTCTCCTACCTCCTAAGGTTCATCTTGCATCCTCTGTGCTCTCAACCCCTACAAATTTTGAGCTGCATAGAAAAGATGTTTTGCCTATGAAGGGTCTATGAACTCATGATATAAGAGACTGTATATAGTCATATACTTTCATACAGTTTCCTCGTTTTTTATTGATTTTTAAAAAGAGAGGAAGGGTGAGAGAAAAAAATCAATGTGTGAGAGAAACAAACACTGAACAGTTGACTCCTGTATGCCCCAACCAAGAATCAAACCTGCAGCTTTTGGTGCTCCAACCAACTGAGCCACACCGCGGGGGCTGTGTGCAATCTCTTGGATAGGCTAATCTGTGGAATAAGGTCTCACGTGAGATGCTATCCAGGGCTGCACAATTTAGCCAAGAATACCCAGTATGTGAAATGTTTGGGGGACATGCAAAACTTATTAATTACTTAGGAAAATTACACAATCGAAACAAGGTTTGGAGTATTTCATTGGAATGTTAATGATGAGAATTTGGAATCTTGGGAAGTAGGCACACCATGTCTGTCTAGGAGAAGCTTTATCTCAAGTACTGAAGACGGTTCAAACATCCAGGAGTTGCATCCAACAGACTGGTGAAACTAAGTCCCTGTGCCAGTTCAAGTACAGTAATGGTTCTCAAGAGAGTAAGCAGAGTGTTTGCCACAGGATCCAATTTTGTCTGCCCTATAATGTGTACTAATGCACTCAGGAATGCAAATAACTGTAAATCACAGGACACAAATCCCGTATGTAACACTAGTTATTGTGAATTTGTCTTTTGAGAAAAATCAGTTGTTTAGGATTATCTGTTCCTTTCTACAGTTTCACTCTCATCTCCATATACGTTGTAAAAAGCAACATGTTAAGCATGCTCTTAGTTGTATAGTGGATTAGACATGATTTAAAATGTGTTGATCCTAAAAAGATATTAGCGTACCTAGAATTGAATAGCTGAAAACAAAAAGATGTTTAAAGTAGTTAGTTTATTGACAAATAAAATAATGTTTATTAATTTTTTTCATTTTTTAAATATATTTTATTGATTATACCATTACAGTTTTTCTATTCCCCCCTTCATTCCCCTTCACCCGCACCCTCCCTCCCCCACCATTCTTCTCCCCTTAGTTTATAACCACGTGTCTCAAGTTCTTTAGATTCTATATTTCCCCCACTATTCTCGCCTTCCCCCCTATCTATTTTCTACCTACCATCTATGCTATTTTCTGTGCCTTCTCCCCCCTTCACCCCCTCCCACTCCCCTGTTTCTAACCCTCCATGTGTTCTTCATTTCTATGGTTCCACTCCTGATCTAGCTGTCCTCTTGGTTTGCTTTTGTTTTAGGTGTGGTTGTTAATAACTGTGTGTTTGCTGTCCTTTCACTGTTAATATTTTTCATCTTCTTTTTCTTATATAAGTCCCTTTAGCATTTCATATAATAAGGGCTTGGTGATGATGAACTCCTTGAACTTGACCTTATCTGAGAAGCACTTTATCTGTCCTTCCATTCTAAATGAAAGCTTTGCTGGATAAAGCAATCTTGGCTGTAGGTCTTTGGATTTCATGACTTGGAATACTTCTTTCCAGCCCCTTCTTGCCTGGAAGGTCTCTTTTGAGAAATCCGCTGACAGTCTGATGGGTACTCCTTTGTAGGTGACTGTCCCCTTATCCCTTGATGCTTCTAGGATTCTCTCCTTCATTTTGGTCTTGGCTAATGTAATTATGATGTGCCTTGGTGTGTTCCTTCTTGGGTCCAACTTCTTTGGCACTCTCTGAGCTTCCTGGATTTCCTGGAAGTCTATTTCCTTTGCCAGACTGGGGAAGTTCTCCTTTATTATTTGTTCAAATACGTTTTCCACTCGTGGCTGTTTCTTTCCCCCTTCTGGTACCCCTATAATTCGGATGTTGGAACGTTTAAAGATGTCCTGGAGGTTCCTAAGCCTCTCCTCATTTTTTTGAATTCTCATTTCTTCATTCCTTTCTGGTGGGATGTTTTGTTCTTCCTTCTGGTCCATTCCATTGATTTGAGTCCCAGTTTCCTTTCCATCACTATTGGTTTCCTGTGCATCTCCCTTCATTTCAATTAGTTTAGCCTTCATATGTTCCTCTAATTTGTGACTATGTTCCTCTAATTTGTGACTATAGTCTACCAGTTCTGTGAGCATCCTGATAAATAGTGTCTTGAATTGTGCTTCTGAGAGGCTGGCAATTTCTTGGTCACTTAGAGTTATTGGCTCTGGGACTTTGAGTTCTTCTTGCACCATCTTTTGGGCTGTTCGTGCCTGTTCCATAGCAGGATCAGAGCCCTAAGGTGTTCACTAGAATAGGGCAACTAAGTCGCTGGGTTGTGATGTTGTATGTGGGGGCGGGGTCAAAGAGGGACTATGGCATCCTGTCTGCCGCCTGCTGCCTCGGCCCTCACCAGTGCCGCAGTTGCTGCCTTCACCGGGCCCACGCGTTTCATCCCACTGCACTCGAGTATGCCACCGCCGTCAGCCCTCGCCCCCTGGGGCCTGCGTGGTCTGTCTCACTGTGCGCGAATGTGCGACCACGGTCAGTCTGCCCCGCACCCCAACTGGTTCCGGGCTGCCTCCACGCCTGGGTCGGGGGACCTGTCCTGCCCGACCCTGCTCGCTGCTGGCTCTGCCCCTCTTATCATCCCTGTTGAATGGTTAGATGTAGTCGGACTTCTGTATAATTCAATTTTCTGTCATTTGGTTGTGTCTTTGTTTCTCCAAACCTTTGTTGTATTCAAACTTGGTTGTGGGAGAAGGCACAGTGTTTCCACCTATGAGTCCATCTTGGCGGAAGTCCGGCTGTTTATTAATTTTTTTGTTAAAACATTGAGAAGTAGACTTGAATATCAATACAAATGACCAGTATTAATAAATACACACACATGAAGCATGAAAGAAAACAGCAAAAAGGAAGAGTAGAGACTACAAATATAGATAGCTATGACTTCTTTCAAGATAGAATATATTTTTAATGATATGATGATACTGAAGAAACAAAAAATTGGCACAAATGTAAAGACTGATTTTTTAAAGTAAAAATCACTTTATAATTGACATAATTAGAACGATGTTACACAATAAGTACTTTTAGGAAAGAAAATTTTAATATATAAATAGAAAAATTGACTAAAAATAATATACAGTACCAATGACTGAAATTTAATCTACTTAATAAATCAGTCACTTTTTCTTGTCAAGCAATGAGACTAGACATGCATTGTGGAAAGGATATATGACCAAGTCCCAGTAAACTGAACAAGGTGAAAGTATTTACATTTTCTGGTTGATCTCATAAAATTCCTGTGCTCATTTAATGTCTCCCATAGTCCAGCTCCACAAACTGGAGGTAGCAAAGCCACAGGAAAAGGGGCCCGGATGCCTGAAATCACTGATTAGAAGACAATCACTTGACAACCAGAGCATCCATTCACAAGTTTTAAAAAGAAATAAAATTGACTTGTAATTTGTTAAGATACTGAGATTCTGACATTTAATCTTTAAATGGCTGTGAGAGCTCAACTATGAACTTTAACATATTTTAATTAATATTACTCCCAAAACTTTCTGTAAAGTAATTAGCATTCCTAAACAAAAGAGTGGGAAATAATTTGTATGAGAATAAAATCCCTACAAAGAAGTACTTCAAGTTTACTTGTCTTTAATAGTAAATTCTACTGAACATTCAAGAAAGAAAATGATCTAATAATACACAAAAATCTAGAGAGAATTGAGTACATGTTATAATTCCTAAGTCATTTTATGAGGACAGTAAAACTTTTATAAAAAAATCCAATAAGACACTATCTACAAAAATTATACTCTAATATTATTTATAAATATTGATGTAACACTTTTAATAATTTTAAAACAATATTGATAAATTAAAAATAGAAGTCAACTTAGACTGATAAAAACATAAACCAAAAATTTGCAGTCACTTACTATGTAACGTTTAACCACTAAATGAAGCGATGGTGTGTTAATTAACTTGATTTTCTTAGCATTTTCACAGTGTGTGTGTGTGTACGTGTGTATATATAAAATCATCACTTTGTATTCAATCTGTCAATCAATTAATCAGTCAATGCTTTCCTCTGAAATTAAGGAGAAAGTAAGGAGGTTCACTAAAGTTACTTTCAATGAACTCTGAGCCAGAAGTTCTAGTTAGTGCAAAGGGAAAAAGTTGTATACAGTCTATAAAGGTTGCAGAGGAAGGTGATATGATCATGTATGTGCAATAAATAAGACAAGCTAAAAATAAATTTTAAAGAATTACTAAGAAAGTTTATCGAGGTTTCTCAATATAAATCAATATAAATAACATTTTGTTTCTCATACCAACTAAAATGGAAAAAAGAAGTAATAAATATATAAAATAGCATCAGACAAGGCAAATGTTTATGAATAAATATGAAAATATATTTAAGGCATATGAGGAAAATTTATAACATTGCTTTATTTTTCTGCTGCATAATATTCCACTGTGCAAATGTACTACAGTTTTTTGTTCCTCTCATTTACTGATGGGCACTTGGGCTATTTCCAGCACTTGGCTATTGTGTATAGCACTGCTATGAACATAGGGGTGCATAGGTTCTTTTCAATTAAGTTTGTTTTGAAAAATAATGATAGAAAATAGAAGTAAGTCATAAAAGAAAGAATACTTGGTACATGATTGCATTTATAGAAACATTCAAATTCAGGCAAAGTAAAATTATTTTTATTATGAAACAGAATGCATTTCAAGCTGGAAAACTAAAAAGACAAGAAAGAAAATACTTATTTTGGTGTATGTGAAAAAAATGAATGCATGAATATAAAACAGCAATAAATAATGCATAATACAGAACTCAAAAGTGGAGAAACAGTAAAAAGAGAGAGCTGGTGGGTAATCATATCCTTTCGGTGTATATTTAAGTCTGTGTGACTGTAGAAATTTACTTTTCTTTTTGTTTGATTAACACAATGTAATAGCATGAACTTAAAAATATAAAATAATAATATACCTAACAAAAATGAAAAAAAAAAGAAAGTAGAAACAAGTACGTGGACAGTACTTTCCTCAATGTTTTTTAATACTTAAAAAATATACCAGTAAGCATAAAGACTATAAATATAGTAAAAAAAATCTATAAAACTTCAAAAAGTACATAATACTATCATAAAGAAAAACAGAAAAAAATATATAACAAACATTTAGAAAAAAACATTAAAAACAGAAATAAAAATAAATGGGTCATTTTAAAACCAGAGGTACAGTATAAAACTCATATAACTAAAAGTGCATGAGAATAAATGCATCCAGTTAAATTGAAAGACAAAATACCAATATTTAAAATAGTACAAACATGTATAACACCAAGTGGCTCAAAGTGATTTAAATTAACACTTGGCCAAATAAATGACAAATGCATGAAAAGAAAGGAAGGCAGAGTTTCAGTTCAAGGTAAAATAATAGATGAGAAAAAAATGGTATCAAAATGTAATAGCCATGAGTATTTTTTATTATAAAATATCAAACAAAAATACGAACACTATAAGGAATATAGGAAGAAATAGAGAAAAATACAAAGAGATAAAAGAGAAACTGGATAAAAAAATTTAAAATGTAGTATAGAAAACCACATCATCATAATGCTAGCTTTGCACTAATCGAGTAATTTGAATCCATATGATTTATACACAAAGACTACATAGCACCCTTTTAAAGATTAAGGACAAATAAAAAATGTCAACGTTTACTGAAAGTAAAATCACATTCTCTAGGAAAAAATCAAAGAAAAAACATAGTTTAATAGTAAAAAAGAAAACCCCCCAAAATTTCCAGTGAAATTTGAGGAGAAGAAAAACAACAACTTCTGAATAAAAAGAACAATTAAGACACAGATTGCAAAACACAGCTAATAATTGCAATACAATTTTAATTTTCTCAACCTCTGGTTCTGGACAAAGATGGCTAAAAATAATTGTTTGGTTAATTATAGGTAAAGACATATTTATAAGATTTAAAAACATATTTAAGCAAGAATATACAAGATTAATTATTGACTAGAATTATAAAACAATAATTAAAGTATTGAAAGAGAAATAAGATAAATAATATTACAAATAAATAATAAAACAAAATGTATGTTTTATGAAGAACCATATAAGCTATCCATTAAAAATAGAGTGATGCAGGCCCTAGCTGGGTGCTTAGTTGGTTGGAGCGACATCCGGTATGTTAGGGTGGCAGGTTTCACCTCCGGTTGGACTGCGTACAAGAGTCAACCAATGGATACACATGGGATTAAAACAGTGAGTTGATGTTTCTCTCTTCCTCTCTCTCATTCAAATCAATAAATAAAAATTTAAAACATATATAGCAACACAAATGACTAAAATATATATAGCAACAGTAAACGACTTAACATAAATGATCCTAAATGCACCAAGTTTAAAAACCACTAATGAGAAATAAAATATACACATAAATACAAGGAAATGTAGTGAGTTAAGAGACGATAATTTGCTTATCTCTGAAAATAAATGTGCAAGTCAACTGACAAGTGAAAAAAGCAGTACATCTTAAACACACAATCTCTTTCTCACACACAAATAAATACAAGGCGCATATACTTCAAAAGTGAATTTAAATAAAAGTTCTCAAAATAGATGATTCCAATGCTTCATTTAAAGTGTGCTCTGGAGTTTTCTATTAAAATTCTTGGACTTGCAGGTTGGCATCACTAGGGAGCTTGATAGACCTACTTCAACAAGACAGCCCTGGCAACTCACATGCACATGAAAGTATGAGAAGTTTTGTGTTAGAGCGGAGCTCAGCATCATTCACGCATTACAATCACTCAGAAAGCTATAAAACAAAACAAAACAGAAAAAAAAAAGACAGGAAAAGAAAAAATAGGTCACGGAATCCAAACCCA
The DNA here is from genome assembly GCF_014824575.4 of Sturnira hondurensis. NCBI lineage: Eukaryota > Metazoa > Chordata > Mammalia > Chiroptera > Phyllostomidae > Sturnira > Sturnira hondurensis. The sequence continues at coordinate 7,801,240 of NW_028094767.1, forward strand.
AGGTTTAAGGGTTAAAATATTATTCAAAATTGGAGAACCAGATGATATCCTGTGTATCAGGTATAAATACTTTCCCTCTGTTATTAAATGGCATCAACATCATGTGCTAGGACCATAGGGCTTGATAGTCGTGGGGAAATGTGGCATTTTCAATTAACATAGCTCATCCTTTGTGGTAAAGCTAGTATAATCTGGTGATTTTTGTAGTACAATTCAACTATGGAAATTTTAGTTATCACATCCTTTTGAATCCCAAAATGAAGTTGTCCTTGTTTTCTGGAGATACTCCCCTTCCTCTTTCTCCCAGTGTCACTTTTCCAGGCACAAGAGTCACCTGAGTCTAACGCCCTCAACTGGGGGAGGAGGAAAAGAACAGCAGTGAAGGACGAGAAGATTCTGAANAGGTATAAATACTTTCCCTCTGTTATTAAATGGCATCGACAGCATGTGCTAGGACCATAGGGCTTGATAGTCTTGGGGAAATGTGGCATTTTCAATTAACATAGCTCATCCTTTGTGGTAAAGTTAGTATAATCTGGTGATTTTTGTAATACAATTCAACTATGGAAATTTTAGTTATCACATCCTTTTGAATCCCAAAATGAAGTTGTCCTTGTTTTCTGGAGATACTCCCCTTCCTCTTTCTCCCAGTGTCACTTTTCCAGGCACAAGAGTCACCTGAGTCTAACGCCCTCAACTGGGGGAGGAGGAAAAGAACAGCAGTGAAGGACGAGAAGATTCTGAAAGTGTTAACCACTGAAAGTGGCCGATGAGTTTCATTGTTCTTCTTCTAAGACAGCCTGCTGATAGGGCCACTGTGTCCCTGCATCCATAGTCTCCAGAAACTTTTCTGTGGCTTTGTGTGCTTTCCTGGTGGCCTTGGTCTGCCACAGCCTTTTCCTCCCCTCCCAGAGCAGGCAATTCCACCCCAGGGCTATTTACACACTATCTCCAGGGGCAGTTGCTAAGGGTGCTGACAAGCAGGTTATAGTCACACCTACCTTCAGTTACAGGTTCCATAGCTCAGGAAAATGCCAAGCAGAGAGCTTGGCATCTCTTGTCCATCTCTTGTCCCCTCCACTTTGCATTATAAAGTGTCGGCAGTTCTCTGGGCCACCAGAGAACTGGTGATTCCTCATTATTTTCCGATGAGGGACTAAGCATGCTCAGTTTTAATGGATGTCTACAGGAAAGCCCAGGAAAGAAACCATGCCATGGGCAGGACTGGAAGGACATCACGAAAATCTGGAGCAACACTCGTCTCCCAAGAAGAACTTATTTTCCTCAATTCTGTCTCATAAGGACAAAGGGGCAGAAGGAAGATGTGCAGCCCCACGGACATTGGGCATTGCAGGCCCCGAAGTGTGGTTCATACCACCAAAGTGCAGTTTGTGGAAATTTGGAGGATCAATTTTATCATTAGAGTCAGACAAGTAGTCTCAAGTGGCTAGTCATACAACAAATAAAAAAATAAATGTTGATGCTGAACGTTATTCACAAAGATATCTAATTTGTTATCTTATTACTTGTGAATCTTAATCTTTTAACAAGCATATTCTATGATCATTCTTAATATTTATCTACTAAAAATATTCTAAAACTATTTTAAAACAATACAAGTAAGCACATTCTTACCACTCTCATTAAAACTTCTGCAAGTTTGTTTAAAGAAATGTGAGAACAGAAAAAAGTAGAGGTATAATTTGCAAAGAAAAATTAAATATCAGCATGGTTAGAACCACATAAAATTTAAAGATAACTTAATACTAACTCATTATGGGTACAATATTAAAATTTAGCTAAATGGGTGGTTATAAAACTATAGATGTGAATAGCATAAACATATGAAAATAACAACTAGCTAGATAATATAACAAAAGAAGAGATGGTGATTTCAGTAGATAAATGAAAATAAGCCAACATGGTGAATATATCAATATATCTAGGAATGGTCCAAAGGAAGGTTTTATTAACTGAAAGCCAAACATGCCCCTGGATAGGAAGCCAGTGTGACAAAAGTGCTGTCTTACCCAGGGAGCCTAAAATGCAAAGCAATCCAAGTCACACTATCTAAGGGATATTTTGGTAGGATGGGCAGAGGAAGGCATAGAGGGGAAAATTGGGACAACTATAATAGTATTACAATAAAAGTGATAAAAAACAAATTCAAATATTCATAAATTTCATATAAAAATAAACATTTCGAGTGATAGAAATTGTTTTGAAAAAAGAGAGCTTTCAAATATTAACCATTTCAAACCATTAATCATTTAACATTGCCATTTACCATAAACCATTAACCATTAACCATTTCAAAGTATAATAATATATATTAAGATTTATATATAATAATAAATCAATGAAAATAATAAATCAGTGAAATATAAAGAACTTTTTGTTAAGTAATAAAATAGTATTAGAAAATGATAAATGATAAAATATTTTCTATGTTTAATATTTTATTTATTTATTTTTAGAGAGAGTATAAGAAAGAAAAATAGGAAGAGAAATATCAACGTGTGGTAGTCTCTTGTGTGCCCCTCTTACTGGGGACCTGGCCCATGCCCAGGCATGTGCCCTTGAGTTGGTAACATGTATTCTGCCTTCTGGATTAACAACTTTTGCCATTGTCTATGGCCAACTCTTAACTCTATTAAATCCTGTGCTCTCCCATTTTTGCAACAACATTCACTAAATCATTGATATTAATTTTATGTTGCATTATCCATTAAAAAGTATCCACAGAGAAAAATGCAATAGAGCTCGAATCTTGAAAAACGAAATGACTTCTAACGCCATTTCCACTTTCCACCTCATTTGTCATCACCATCCATCACAAAACACCTCAAAGCGGTCATCAACAGGTCTAGGTTTTAGTCTTTGTCTCGGTTTCTACTTCCTCTCCTCTATTCTCTTATAAGCAGACTCTCATTAAACTTTCATTTTTACCACTGTTACAGAGTTACAGTTTATATGATACCCACTTTTCCCAATCTTGTGGTCAATTTAAAGAACTTGAGGTATTGCCAATATCAACATCATTTAGTATTTTTTATCTTTCTCTCTATTGACCAAAATATTACTTTTTATCCCACAAGCAATTTTAATACCTTATTATTTTGTGAGGTCTTTCCCGATCTCTAAGACAAGAAAAATCCCTGTCACTGCGTGCTTCCATAGAACATTCTTTCAAATTTGCTTGGCATTTTTTGCATAACAATGCCAAGCAAATTTGCATGAATTTCATACCAGAATGCAACCTTCTTAAGGACAAAATCACGTCTGTTTATAGGCCCACAATTCTAGTGCTTCGCACACTCCTGGCATACAGCAGCTGCTCAATAAATATGTTGAAATGAATAAATGAATGCATGAATATTTTACAAAATATCTCCTGTTTCTTTTCCTGGGTTCTTCTGACACTTTTTCAGTTTTGTCCTGATAAAAGAAAATAAAGAGCTCCAGAAATACTTCACATATTCTGGCTCATTCTCTTAACCATAAAGTCAAGTAACACAGAGATGCAAAATCATACCTAATTACTTTACTAATGAAGTAGGAATAAAAAGAGTAACATTCAAATTACATTTTAAAATATGATAGGGACTAACATAATATAGGGATTATAATCTATGATAAACTGAAATCTTATTTAATATTTCTATTTAGGAAATAAATTTACATTGATTAGGTGAGCTAGAGCTTACCAGTTTGGTGATATTTCCATCAAGGGGAAATTGACACCAAGGCCCTATCACAATTTGTGACCCCAGACCTCTCCTTTATTGAACACCCAGGTTGAACTGAGCCTCAGAACCTATATGCAGCCCTATATCTGTGACTCTCTTCACACACATCTCTGTGTGATTTATGCCTTCACCTCCTTTATCTTTGTTCTGATAAAAATTGTATCCTCAGCCTAATTCTCTCTCGCCAGCTTTATTGACCTCATAGCATTTATCATCAACTATAAAATCAATATATAAACCAATAAAATGTATACATACTATATACATAGTATATACATACTATATACATAGTATATACATACTATAGTATATAGTATGTATATAGTATATACATAGTATATACATAGTATGTATATATATACATAGTATATGCATACTATATATATATACATAGTATATATATATACATAGTATATACATAGTATATATATACATAGTATATACATACTATAGTATAGTACATAGTATATACATACTATATATTTTATTGATTTATTGTTTTTTGGCTATCTCTTATCTCCAATAGAATGTAGTCATGATACGGGCAAGGATTTCTGTTTTCTTTATTCACCGTAAATAATATGCAATGATTTAAAGCTCATCTGGCAGAGAAAAGCACTCAATAATTATTGATGGAAACTAATTAACATTACACAACAGAATTACCTGCTGAGGCCACTTTCCCCTCAAAACAAGCCTATATTAATTGCAGTAAAATTGATTATATTAAACTCAAATAAAATAACTAACTTTCATCTTCTTAGGGAGGGTAGCATCCTTATCTCTAGATATATATGGAGGCAATAACATTGGTATGATTTTTCTTCTTCTCCCAAGTTTGTTTGGTTTAGAAGGTCTGACTGTATCCCACACCCTGACTATCCTTTTGAACCTTCCTTAAAGCCAGCCAGCAACAGAGCATTGCTCTTGATCTTTACCAAGCCAAAGCATGAAGTTCGTGATAATTTTTTGTATGACTAGTAGATTTTACTGAACTTTTAATAACCAATTGCATATTTAACATTATTTTAATAGTACCCAACTCATTTCCCAAACATAATTTCTAGGTCATGTTGTGTTGTCTCATTTTTCCTCTGGCCCCCTCTCCCTGTTTTTCTCTCCTCAATTTCAAATCCATGTTTCTACTTATATATTAAGCAAGGAGGTTTGGTTGTGTGTATATTAATTTTTGTGTATTAATTTTTGTCTTTAGTCAATGAAAACCTTCAAAGTTATTTCTTAATCAGCCCTTTATCAAGATATACTCTTAGTAAAGTTACTTCATACCCTAGGAGAATATATGGTATATAGCATATTTACTCTGGCATAACTTTTTAAAAATATTTAACATAGTTGTGTATTACAAATTTAATGTGGATTATTTTTCTTTTTTTCAATTGTACTTCCCCTTAAAACACACACATTCATTTGCTTTGCTGAAACCACAAGGAGGCAGCTGTGTGGACAGATGGCCTGTGTTGACTACACTGTAGTAAACTATATTAAATTCAATTATCACATATTCTTAATTCGAACAGGAAGTAGTTTAGTGTCATCTATTTCAGACCAGACTATATTTTGGGTGTATGTATGCTTTCATAAATCCTCAAATGCCATGTGTTTTTTAAGCGAGAGCTTTTATCATCATTTCACATTTTCAGACAGCATTTCACATTTTCACATTAGTTCATAGAATATTAGTTCATAAGAATTATCTTTTAGACTTTAAGTTATTAATGAAAACTTATTATTTGACCATATATTAAACCATATTGAAAAATTTAAAATCTAAATATAATAGGTAATTGTTTAGTATTTACTATATCATAAAAATAATCTAAGCATATCAACAATGTAGTTACTACCCCTATCTTTATTTTTATGGGAGAGAGAGCTGAAACACAAAGAGAAAACTGCAACCAATAAACTGCCCAGGATAACAGTATGTGTATTGATTTGGGCTTTAATTCTTAGTCGTCTGAATCCTGATCAAGAGCTCTTTCACACCATGCTTCAAAAGTCTGCAGTGAGCTCTAACCGTCTATCAGGAAATGAGGTGAAAGACTGAAAGTAATCATTAAATAATTTTTAAGTATTTGTTGCTTACATTAATTTTAATGTTTTCTTTTGCACAAAATGGGTATTTTTCATAGTAACCCTCATGAACATTCAAATAGGGTTTATAATATTACGGATTATACTAACAGGGAAACAAAATGTATAAATGTTGAACCTAAGACTCCAGTTTGAAATTTAATGTATTATATCAATGTCTATAGTCTATGTTTTATGTGACATTGAAAGAAAAATACAATTTCTAAGTCATTTTCAATAGAGCTATAAAATAATTTGAAATAATTATAATTGATTCCTTAATAACCACCATATGAGATAATCTCATAATTATGTTGGACATTATTATAGTATACAATTCCATTTCCTACAAGGTTCAGCATTTTCCATTCTCTTCTGTTTAATATTATGTATTTTAAAAGCTGGATACCATACAGCCATATAAATGTACATGGAAGTTTATATTATTGAAGTGACTTACTATAAATGAATATAAGCCATTTCAAGAAATAAAACTCTTTGGAAGAGATACCACTAATTTTTACTTTTTAATATACTTCTGTTAAGAATAGCAAGTATATTATCTGTAACTTTGGTATAAATTTATAAATAACTTTATAAGTAACTTTAAAATTCATCATATATCTACAATACCATGCAATGGAAGAGGACTAAAGAATTCTGAATTATAATACATGAAGAAAAATTTTACAGACATAAGATAAATAAGATAGTTTTTATTTGCAATGTATTTCTGTATAACAAAATTAAATTCTCACTTCTTGTTTTATTTATGTGATTGTGTGTCTATTATCTTCAAAGTTTCACAGTCAATTTCATTAACAATAAAAATACAAGTACTTACCACTGCTGTTACAGTCTTCATCCATGCCTTTCTCCAGGTTTAGAATACAGATCCATTCATCTGTTAAAAATACAAAGCCCCTTAAAGAATTAACTCCATGAGAACTTCCCTATTGATTCTACTAATAATAGCTGTCAGCTTCCTTCTTGCAAAACGATTCTGTACTTTTGGCCAAGATGGAAGCATAGGTAGAAACCCTTAGCTTCCTTACACAACCAAAAGGAGGACAACAACCAATTTAAAATCAATAAACAAACAAAAACACCAAGAATTCAAACTGTGTGGAACTCCAACAACCAAGGAATTAAAGAAAAAGTTAACAAGGACAACAAGAGTGGTAGGGAGGACCGGCTCAGTAAAACCACGGCCTGGCGGCTGAGGGGCAGGGCTGACTGCTGAGCTGGGTAGAGGTTTGAGGGAGAGACTGAATCAAGGGGAAAACTGAGACTCAGAGCTAACTGTGGGCCAGGGCTGGGGTTTACCATGGTGGAAGATACTTTCAGTCTGACTCAAGAGTCTGTTGGAAAGTGTGCTAGAGACTAGCAGGCAAGCTGCATAGTTCCCTCTCTGGTCCCTCCCCAAGAGGCAGTACAGCAAAGAGGATTGCCCTGCCCAGGTGAATTCATGAGTCCCCACCCCTTATAACCTATCAGCTGCACCAAGACAAAGAAATATTGCCAAAATGAAAGAACACAGCAAAACCTCAGAAAAGGAACTAAATGATGAGAAGACTGCCAACTTATTTGATGAAGAATTTAAAGCCCTGGTAATCAAAATGCTCACAGAACTAATTGTGCTTGGTCAAAAAATGAAAGGACGAATGAAAGATACCCAAAACAAAATAAAGCAAAATATTCAGGGAACCAACAGTGACAGGAAGGGAACCAGGACTCAAAGCAATGATATGAAACAAAAGGAAGAAACAAAAATCCATTTGGATAAGAATGAAGAAAAAAGAATAAAAAAAATGAAGAAAGGCTGAGGATTCACTGGGACAACCTGAAATGTTCCAATATATGAATGATAGAGGTGCCAGAAGGAGAAGAACAACAGCAAGAAATTGAAAACTTATTTGAACAAATAATGAAGGATGACTTTCCCAGTTTGGAGAAGGAAATAGACTTTCAGGAAGTCTAGGAAGCCCATAGAGTCCCAAAGAAGTTAGACCCAAAAAGGAACACAACAAAGCACATCATCATTAAGTTAACCAAAAGTAAATATAAAGGGAGAATCCTAGAAGCAGCAAGAGAAAAGGGGACAGTCACCTACAAAGGAGTTCCCATCAGACTGTCAGCAGATTTATAAAAAGAGGCCTTCCAGGCAAGAAGGGGCTGAAAAGAAGTATTCCAAGTCATGAAAGGCAAGGACCTACAGCCAAGATTGCTTTATCCAGCAAAACTTTCATTTAGAATGGAAGGGCAGATAAAGTGCTTCCCAGATAAGGTCAAGTTCAAGGAGTTCATCATCACCAAGCTCTTATTATATGAAAGATTAAAGGGACTTATCTAAGAAAAAAGAAAATAAAAAATGAACAATAAAATGGCAACAAACTCACAAGTATTAACGAATTAACCTAAAAGAAAAGAAAAACAATGAAAACAAAACCTAAGCAAACAACCAACCAGAACAGGAACAGAATCAGAGAAATGGACATCACGCAGAGGGAGTTCAGTGGGGAGGGGGAAGGAAGGATGGGGGAAAAACATACAGGGAAGAAAAAGCATAATTAGTAGGCATAAAATACATGGGGAAGGATAAAAATGGTATAGGAAACAGAGAACTCAATGAATTTATATGTACATCCCATGGACATGAACTAAGAGCTGTCAGGGCAGGGTGGAGAGGGGATAAAAGGGGAAAAATTAGGAAAACTGTAGTAACATAATCAATGGAAAATACTCTAAAGAACATTGAATTTGTGACCCTCATATGCTGTTTATAAAATATTGCCCTAAATTAGATATATAAATATAAATATATAGGCATTTAAATATATGAACATTGATATAAAATTTTTAAAGTAAATTGCATGCTTTTGAGACCTGAGTCTATAGTTTCTGCATCATGATATAAATCACTACATCAAGCCTAATGCTATATATATATGAATATGTGCTTAATAAATTAAAAAATAGAAGAATGCTAATATATTACACATATTCAAAATAATTTGTTACATTTAAAATGTACAATTTATAGTTTTATTTTGATAAAAAGATATTCATTTACATGTATAAATAATCTTGAAATCGATGCATTAAAAAATTCTGAAAAGACACATATAAAAATACAGGGGATAGGACTAAAGAATGTGATAAGACCTATACGTGCGTAGGATCAGGTGTAAGTATACATGCATATGTAACTCTCGGTCCTAAATAGTGGAGTTGTAGATGCTAGTGCCCTATTGGCCGTTGCTGGAATCTGCTCAGTTATCAGACTGAGACCGCCAGCCAAACATGGAATTCTATCCAACGCATAGTAAAAGAGAATTGAAATCACTGAATTAAATTAAATTGAAATCACTGAATATAATTTCAGGATAAAAATAATTTTACTCTTTTAATATCTAATATAATGTGGGAAAGTAAGTAGATATATGTGCAATATGTAATTGGAGTTCTAGGGTCCATTTGAAACTCCTGGTATGCTTATAAATATAGCTTACTTTTAGTAAGTTTTTAAATCAATTCAAGAAAGGACTGTTCGGTTAAAAAAGTAATGCATAATACAGTTTAATTTTCTTTTATATAAGATTAATGAATAAACTAAGATGTTTGAATTAAAATGAAAAATATAGTTATGTGTTAATAATTGTTATTAGTGTTAATAGTTATCAGGAAATTGTTGGTATTCAACATCAAGTGAACTATAGCTCTTTTATTATAATTCTTTGATGAACTCCTACAGAGAAAACTATTTTTCTCTAATTCTTAATCTATTTTTTTATTGTTTTAGAAGTACAGTTCACATGAACATATCTTGTTTTATTTCTATTTTTGTTCACTCTTCTGGTGCACAGTGCTGACATTCATGGTAATGAATCGTTCTCCTAATTTTGTAAGCAAATCTTTGTGTGTATTTTTCTTTCAATTTTCTTTCTATTACTGCTGAAGTCTTTTTATCAACCTCCAGATTCAGTTTTTCCATGTATAGGGGTGGGTAAAAGCAGGTGGACAATTGTGATTATGGAAAAGAATACAACAGTAAATAAGAAATAATACAAGAAAAAAACTGTAGTTTGCATACTCACAACTGCCAACCTGCTTTTGCCCACCCCACCCATATCCACTGCTCACAACACCCTCTACCCTCTGTTTATAGGAATGACTACTATTTAATTTTAAGGTCTTAATTTGTAATGTCATTTATTCAGAAAGGCATTTTCCTAATAATTCATATGATAATATTTTCTGTTAATTTTTCTTATTATATGGTTATGAGAAACAATGAGATCACTTAGTAATAATTGTATTTGCTTTCCATTGATATTGCACAAAGTAACTAGCCCAATCTATTTTATCCAGCATAACATGTCCAGTGTGAAGCCTCACCACCAGTGCAAAGTAAAAGTTCAATAAGTACCTGCTAAATGAATGAGATAATTACACGGTTGATTTGTGCCACATTTAGGCAAAAGCCTGTCCCCTTGATCAACTACTACATTTCAAATAATATAGCAACAGGGGAGTTGGAGGAGGAGAAGTAGTGGGAGGTACAGAGAACAAGTAGCATAGATGGTAGGTAGAAAATAGGCAGTGGGGAGGGTAAGAATAGTATGGGAAATATAGAAGCTAAAGAACATGTGACACATGGACATGAACTAAAGGGGGGGAAATGGTGGGGGAGGGGTGTGCAAGGTGGAGGGGAATGAAGGAGGGGAATGGGACAACGGTAATGGCATAATCAATAAAATATATTAAAAATAAAAAATAAAATAATATTTTGTGACAGATGTTTTTATAAGAATGAATTTAAATGTTTTGCATGGGTCCATTAATCTACACAATATTGCCACTCTGCCTTCTAAGCATTCTGAGAGAATGCCTGGAACCCAACAGCATTGGCAAAGAAGCATCTGTCTCCTTACCTTTGCACCTGAATTTGAGGGACCAAAGTACAGCTGGATAATAAAAAACTGTAAAGGACTTTTTGCCATCAGGGAGAAAAAAACAACATGTCTGCATCAGCATCAGTGTTTTGTTCTTTGGAACTTTTCTAATTTACTGACTCAGGCCTGCTGAAGCTTTTTCCTTCTCCTCATTACTGAAACTGCAAACTGCAAGTGTCTGAGAAAAAATAGGATTTGAAGAGAAAGACAGACAACTAAATATAATAGTCTTGAAAAAACTGGTTATCGGAAGCACTGAAAATAAGAATCTGAGAGGGGGGGAACCTCACGAATACATTTAATCCAACTCATATCCTTTGAGTACAGTCTGAATGTTGGTAACAAGAAATGCTACCTAGAAAAATTAGTCCCTCTCTCCCACTCAGTCTACAGCGTCACTGAAACAGGATAGAAAATATCTTGTGCTTTTAAGCTCAGACAAGGAAGGGAAAACTTTGTATCTGTCAAGAGGCCAAAAAGTATTCGTATAGTTATGAGTATAAACATTCGTTACCTTAAAAAAGAACATGTTTGTATCACAAAAATTGCATAAGAATGTTTCCCATCACATCTGTCAATTTCAAACATATTTTTTAAACGAGTGTTTTCCAAACTTTAACATTTCTGAATTGCTCAGCAGTGTTGCTAAAACGACTCAAAGGTCTACAGGCCCCAGGCAGGCAGCTGGCCTCCCTCTGCCCTGTCTGTGCCTCTAGCTAATGGCCCCAGGCCAGACATTGGTGCCAAATCTGCATCTGCACTAACCTGCTGAACACTGGTCACACAACCCCGGTGACTGGCTCCCTGAGAGGGAGGTGATTGTGTGTTCTTTATCCTTTACTACCTCTCTGTCTATTCCATTGCCTGATATTTAAGTGCTCAATAATTGACTTGCATAATGGATTTATTCTTTCCTGTAATAAAGGTCAAGTTTCATATCTTAGCTCTCAAGAAAAAAGAAAGACCAATTCTGAGTCTGTACTCCTGAGGTAAAGTATGAGATTGTGTATTTTTAATAACATCCCAGGTAACTTTTGAATAACAAAAGCATTTGAGTATTAAAATTATTTGTTAACAGACTTAATTTTCACTGATAACAATATTTTTGTTGTAAAATGTATGAACTGATAAAGATTTTAAGACCATTTATTTTAAATTTTCTTTATTTATTTTTAGAAAGAGGGGAAGGGAAGGAAAAAGAGAAGGAGTGAAACATCAATGTGTGGTTATCTCTCATGCCCCCTACTGGGGACGTGACCTGCAACCCAGGCATGTGCCCTGACTCGGAATTGAACCAGTGACCCCTTGGTTTACAGGCTGGCACTCAATCCACTGAGCCATTGTCTCAAGCAAGGGCTTGAGACAATTTTTCTTATCATCTCAGAAATATTGTGAATATTTTAAACCTATTATTATAATTCTTATTTCACAGATTAAGAAAATAGGCTGAAGAGTATTAGGTGCTTTGCCGAATATTGCAATCTAAGATGTATATATTATTAGTCATTTTATAAGCGTATGTTTTTCATTCTATTAGGTAAAAGTGAAAACAAACTATAGCTGTGCCATGTATACAGAATTTATGTATCACATGAATATTATCTTCAGTGTAGCCAATCTCAGAGCTTTTTTAATCCCCAATATAGACCTGGGCAACTTTCTTTTATGTTTAAAGAATAGAAAAGCATGTCGAGAGGAAGGGAGGGGTTCCGGCAAAGATGGAAGCATAGGTAAAAACCCTTCACTTCCTCACACAACCAAAAGGAGAAAAACAATCCATCTAAAGTCAATAAACCAGAAGTACCAGAACGTCAAACCGCATGGAACTCTAACAACCACAGAATTAAAGAAAGGGAAGGCAAGCACTCAGGGAAGGCAATCAACAGAGAGAAACTGAGGTGAGGCGGCGGACTATGGGGGCAGGGCTGGCCGCAGTGAGCTGCCTGGGAGGGGCTGACTTAAGGAGAAACTGAGACTCAGAGGTGGCTGTGGAATAGGGTGGGGGTTGTCGCGGTGGGAGATACTGCCAGTCTGACAGAGAGTCCTTGGAAAGCGTGCTAGAGATGATCAGGCAAGCTGCATTGTTCCCTCTCTGGCTCCTTCCACACAGGCAGCATGGAAGGACAGCAAGGAAGGTTGCCCTACCCAGGTGAATACCTAAGGCCCCTCCCCCTTACAGAATAGCTGTGCCAAGATAAAGAAGTATGGCCCAAATGAAAGAACAAAGCAAAACCTTAGAAAGAGAGCTAAGCAAGGAGAAGATTGCCAACCTATGCAATGGAGAATTTAAAAACCTGGTAATCAAAATGCTCACAGAACTGATTGAGCTTGGTCAAAAAATGAAAGAGCAAATGAAAGCTACCCCAAATGAAATAAAGCAAAATATTCAGGGAACCAACAGTGAGAAGAAGGAAACCAGGACTCAAAGCAACAATCTGGAACAAAGGGAAGAAATAAACATTCAACTAGAACAGAATGAAGAAACAAAAATCCAAAAAAATGAAGGGAGGCCAAGGAATCTCTGGAGCAACCTGAAATGTTCCACTATCTGAATGATAGGGGTCCCAGAAGGAGAACAACAGCAAGAAACTGACTTGAAGGAAAACTTATAATGAAAGAAAACTTTACCAATCTGGCAAAAGAAATAGACATCCAGGAAGTCCAGGAAGCCCAGAGAGTCCCAAAGAAGTTGGACCCAGAGAGGAACACACCAAGGCCCATCATTATTAAGTTACCTGAGATTAGAGGCAAATAGAAAACCTTAAAAGCACCAAGAGGGAGCAGCAACGAAGTGCCCATAATGCTATCAGCTGATTTCTCAAAAGAAACCTTGCAGGCAAGAAGGGGCTGGAAAGAAGTATTCCAAGTTATGAAAGGCAAGGATCTACATCCAAGATTACTCTGTCCAGCAAAGCTGTCATTTAGAATAGAAGGGCAGATAAAGTGCTTCCCAGATAAGGTCAAGTTAAAGGAGTTCATCATCACCAAGCCATTATTATATGAAATGTTAAAGGGAGTTACCTAAGAAGAAGAAGATCAAAACTATGAACAGTAAAATGACAATGAACTCACAACCATCAACAAATGAACCTAAAAAAATAAAAGAAAGAAAAAAAAAAAACAAAAACTAATCAAACAATTAGGACAGGGACAGAATCAGAGAAATGGACATCACTTGGAGGGTTTTCAGTGGAGAGGAGGAGGAGAGGAATATAATCGGTAGGCATTAATTAGGGAGAGGTCAAAAATAGTGTAGAAAACAGAGAACTCAAAGAACTTATATGTACAACCCATGGACATGAACTGAGGAGTGGGGGTGCTGGAGGGTTGGGGAATGCAGGGTGGAGAGGGGCAAAGGGAGAAAAACTGGGAAAACTGTAATAGCATAATCAATAAGAAAAAGAAAAGAAGCATACTACACTTGAATACATTGGCACAAATTATATCTGTATAATTTTAAATTCCTATACATACTTTAAAATATTGGATTCCTATCATTCTTCTTCATTTACAAAGCTACTTATTTAGCCAATATTTACTGAATGTCTATTCTTTGCCCAATATTATACTCAATAACAGGATGCATGATATTAAAAAAATTATAGTAATACTAATCTTCATATTTAAAAACATAAAGCGTGCTGTTCTGTTGTAGAGATACTCATGGTCAGGCAAAAATGAATTAGCAATTTTAAGAACAGAGAGTAATGGGTTAAAAAATCAATACCAGCCAGAAATGACTGTTCAGAGTTATCTAAACATAAGAAAGGCTATGGCAAACTTTACTGTTTCCGTATATTGGGATTCAGGGTGGCTTTTCATTAGTTCTTACTTTACTTGTCCAAGAAAATGGTTTACAAAGCAACTAAGTTGTAATAAAAGTTTAGGTGAATATGCAAGGTCAGACAGAAAGCTTTCAGGGACCAAATGGATGAAAACTCAAAAATAAGAATAAGATGGAGTTACATTAGGAAGTCCAAAACATCTGATTGCTACTGTTTTTCTTATTTAATAAAATAGAAAGTAATCAGTACAGTTTGCCAGAATTAAGGCACATCTAAACTATCACATTTTTATAGACAATATTGTTCATTTTGACATTATTAGGCAAACTGAGTATAAATCATATGTTATAAGAAAAATAGGTAACTGACTCTCTGGTCATTTTCCCTGCATCATTTCATATCTGTTCTGGGCAAGAAAATTCTGCCAAATCATCAGGAACTATGCGTTTATGTGAAAAGATATGTGGAAACAAGGAGGGAAGGACAGTAGGCTGTGTAATCAAGTTTGACAAGTCTGAACATTTCTACAGTGGCTGTAGCTACCCTGCAATAAAATAGAAAAATAGGAACAAGGCTGTCAGCACAACTATTTTTTTGTGGTAAAAACCTTCTTTTTTCTTAATAAAAAACAGTGTAATGAAAATAAGAATTTTAGTGCGAAGTTGGACTTTCCAAAAATGACAGTTATAGTACTTGATTTAGAAAATTGTGCTCCTGGAAAAAATGAAAACTTCTTAGATTAAAGAATTTTCATCTCAACAAACTTCATTTCAGATAGAGTTGACTTTTAAAATTTATTTTTTATCATTCTGACCCATGCAGTATATGAGCTTTATGGCTAAGTTTTAGGTACTGGCTGAATTAAATTGTAAGAACTTTAGAGTATATTTTGTTAAAGTAAATATTAAGTAAACTGAAGAAGATAGACAATTATTTTAATACATAATTATTTAAGAAATAAGCAGATAAATGGAACACTCTTTAAATCTTCATTTTATCTTAAATTATTAACAACTAATCAGAATAGAGTTATATTGTAATTTGTGTATATATAGCTGTTTTCGGTATAAATAGATTTCAGTAATAATTGAAGGAATATAAATTCAAGCAACCGAATACTTAAACTTTTATATTAAAATGCAATCTTCACTATGAAAACATTAGCATACAAATATGTAATATCAGAATACCATAATTAATGCATGATGATAACAAGAAAAGAATAGTTTTCAAATTCATCTGTAAATCTTGAAGAAAAAGTTTTCTGCTATACAGGACCTCAATCTATGAATTAGAATCGAATTTAGAGAGAATATAACTTATAGATAAATAGTATAAAATGCATAGTTATGTTGTCAAGTATTGCTATAAATCTAGATTTCTTATTATTTTATTTTGTTGTGCTTTCTCCTGAAGGCATAGAAAATGCAATTGTATTACAGCATTTTAGGGTAATTTATTTTCTGAAGAAGTGACTATAACCATTTTCTTAATACAGTATTCTAATTCTTTTCATTTTGTTTGTTTTTCAGATGTTTTTTCCCAAATGTTTACTCTATTACACACTTAAATATGTTGCTCTATCATTGTGCATACTGGGCTTTGGTTACTTGTTGCTCTTCCATACAACCCAGCAAGTTGGGACCTCATTTTTACTAACAGGGATTCAACTTTGTGGGGGCTCCTGCTCTGAGCCCTTCTCTCCCACAGGACCCAGAACTCTCCTTGTTCCCCAAAACTACAAGCCAAAACCATGCCCAGAAGCTTCCCACTTCTTTATCTGTCTTTACACCGGTCACACAAACAGATCTCCAACTCTCTGGAATGTGCTCTGGTGGGTTTCAGAGTTTCCATCATCTTGCAACAGCTTTCTCTGGATCTGGGGTGAGCTGCTTCCATTCTCCATGTAGCGGTCGAGGACCCAGGTGCCCTGCTACCTGAATCATAGTGGCTCAGAGGCTGGAGCTCAGGGACCCTGCCTCTAGGAGTGGGCTCCCATCCAATGCAGGGTCTAAGCCCTTGGAGGGTCTCCATAGCAGGAGAGTGACTTATCTGTACCAAGTGCCAAACCAAGAGTGGGAGAGAGTGAGACACTTTCTGATCCTTTGCTTTTAAAAGGCTCTTCTAAAATCCCATGTGTGCAGGAAGCCAGTGGAAGTGTCCAACTTTTCCGATGGTGTGTCCGTGTCTGCCATTTTTGTCAGCTTCCCAGTGTCCTTGACCTTCTTTTGGCTGATATCTTTAGTCAGGGAAAAATTTCCCAACTATGCACAAGTGCACCTGAATGTTAATCCGGCACCACTGCAGCTGTACGAGCCTCCCCTCACCCTTGGACCTGCTACACCACAAGTGACTCTGCTGCAGTACTTTCTCACAATCACGTTGTCTTTGTTTACAGTTTGTTCCAGGCACCAGCAGCCTCCTTCTGCAACCCTTCCTTTCAGGGAAAGCACAGACTGTTCTAAATGGCTTTAGTTATACAATGTGCCTTGAATGCTGTGCGTTCTGCTCTGCTGGCCCCCTCTGGCCCCTGCCTTTATGCCGGATTGGAGAGTGGTTCCTCTCTTTTTGAGGGCCTTTCCTCTGACCTACCCCATCACAGGTCTTCATCATTAAGTATATAAATAAAAAATATACCACTAAATAAATTACATACATTTTGTTACTCCATACATTTCAACACTTTTTAAATTTTTTTCTTGATTTTTAGGTGGGGGGGAGAGAAAAACATCTATTTGTTATTCCACTTATTTATGCACACACTGGTTGATTCTTGTATGTGCCCTTAACTGAGGACTGAACTGGCAACCTTGGCATATGGGAATTATGTTCTAAGCAGCTGAGCTACCCAGCCAGGGAACAAATGTTTTTAGGTAATATATTTTTCTTAATCTTTACTAGTTCCATTAATATTCTTCTTACATATCTGTTTGACAGTAAAATTTTTGATCTATACATTATTTCCTTCTTTCAGATGAGGCTATATTCTCTTTTTACATAAATGCATTTCAAATGACCAATTAAATTAAGACCTCATTCTGGGAGATTGGGTGGAACTATTTTATTATGTGGGAGGTTAATATTGTGCCCTTGTTGGGAAAATGTCAGAGTTGAGCACATTCTTTTACAACCCCTATTTTGATCAGCAACTCAGTATGCATTCCGGGTTTTGCTGATGAATATCTGAAGGTGATAGGCAATGAAACCTTGGAATAGAAACTGGAATAGAAAAGAGACAGAATTGATCTTCACTGCTTTTACCAGGGAAATAATACCAAGTACATAAAGGAAATGAATGTGATAAATATAGTGATTCTTTTACTCATTCAAAAATATTCATTTATACTTAAAAATACTGCTTAGCCTGAAGATTCTACATCTTACACAGTTATAAATACTATATAACAATATAACAGGATATGATATAAGTGTAATGCTCATATAATTTTAAGTTTTATGAGATTTAAAGATCATTCTAGTTTAATTCTTTAAACTAGAATAACAAATACTTGAAAATCTCAAATGATACTTGTTTCAAAGGTGGAATGAAAGGTAAAACTAGTTTTGTCATTTAGTTATAGCCAATCTTGCTTTTTACTCCCAAGGTTACTTGCAAAGTGTCTGCTTTGTTTTCATCATTTTCTATTAAAATCCTTAACCATGTATTCTTTGTTACTCTCTTGGGTTTTACTTGCATGAATATTCACTCCATTGCTCTCTATATTATGAGCTTTTGTCTCTTCTATTTGCATTTGTTAGTAAAAAAAAAAGTACTTTTTTAAGGGCCTAGAGATTCTGGACAAAATTTTTGGTTCAATATTTTTCTTTACTAGTGATTAATTATTTGTTCTAATGTCAAATAATAAGATCATGTTGCAAAATTATATTTTTGAAATCATTATTTATTATTTCACGAAGACTTTACTATGAACTGACAGTTTCAATAAAGGGCTATAATCTGACCTGGTCTAATTACCTTCAATTTTATCATATTGGTACTGAATGGCTAGAGCCCACTCAAAAGCAATCATAGATTTCAGTCACTTATACAAATTTTCCAATAAGAATGGGTGCTTGAGTGAATTCCTCATTTAAAAATATAAGAAAAAAGATACATAACTTTGAAAGAAATAACAACCAGTAAAGAAACATGACCCTCCTGTTGTGTCTATCAGGCAATATAAAGTAGTCCTGTCAACATTTAAAAGCAAGGGCCACAGCAGTTCAGGGAAAATAGACTGTCAATGTAAGCTTAATGAAATCACTGGACTAGAAAACTAAGTGCAATTAATTTGACCACGCTGATAATTTGAACAATGAAAATGTGTCTTTGTTACAGAACTGCAACTTCTAGAGTTAATCCAGTCCACCTTGTTTCACATTTCCATCTGATCATTTAGCATTAATATTACATGACTTTTACCCTTACTCTTTGGTAAAAATGTCGGCTTTTCTGAATCTTTAATCAGGTGTCAAATTAATCCTAAAAAGCTTCTACAAATGATAAAAGTAGCCTCATTTGTTTTCCTTATTGGTCCATTTGGTCTTGGCAAAATATTCTCCTCTATTAATCATTACGAACATTTAAACTTTCATTGGCAGAGATGGCTTTAAAGTATCTAAACTATAAATATACAAGGGCATTTTATAGAGAAGTGTGCAGACACAGAAGGATTCAGAGTCTAGTCATAAAGGAGGCGAGAGAATACTCAGAAAAATGGAAGACAGTAATTGCATTCATTGAGAACCATGCATTGCTGGGTATGTGTGAAGAGTATTGGCCCAAGAGGAGGTCACAGACCTGGGATCCCATCATTACAGGCAACACCAGTGAGATCTGATAAAAATTATGTGTCTCAAAATGCAAGAAAGTGTGGCACCAGCAGGTATATCTCACAGGATTATTTTGTCTAATTTTCATTTCTGAATGTTCAACTATTCACATTCATTTACAAAACTTTGAAACTAATATCTTCAATATGAGTTAAATAAATCAGTAAAAAGAGGTATGTGTGTAGATTTTACATGGATTATATAATTTTAAAATATTTAAACTCAATTAAATCTTAAACTATTTTTAAGTACCCTCTATCTTATATAATTGATTTCCTCAATATGCATTAAATATATAATACTTAATATATATAAAATATATAGACTGTCTAATAAATTTTTACTTTGTCAACTAATAACATAACCATAATAATAATAATAGCTAAGATTTATTGGTTTATCCAACATACCAGAGATTCTTCCTAGGAGCCCAAATGTATTATATTAACACGTTTAAACTTGACAATGACTTTATGAAGGTAAGTACTAGTATGTTCCTTGTTTTTATAGATAAGAAAAGTGAAATAGATAAAGGTTAAGTAACATTTAACAACCACGTATAATAGTTAGGAGATAGTCCCAGAAAAACTAAATTATGTAATAAACTACAGCCTTCTCTCTCTACCTCTATCTCTCTTTCACAGGCACACACACACACACACACACACACACACACAGCCCTATACATTGTCTCTTGAAGGCAAGCAGCAATTTATGATAGAGCTTATTATTCTGAGAATTTTCAGAGATATTTTAAAGTAAAAATGAATTAAAATAAATAACATTTCTCACAGAAAATTTTTAAAGGATATTTTAAGTGCTACTTATTTCATCAGGATTATAATTTTGTTGGTTAATTTCTACTCTTTAAGAGTGAGAGGCAGGAAAGAGAAAATGGGTGAGAGAGTGAAAGAAATAAATTTAGAGAAAGAGTAATTAATTCAGTTACTACAGCTTAAAAATGTTATGTTTTCATATAATTAACATATCCCCACTTAATATGTTATAGATGTATTGATACAATAAAGTCTAAGTAGCTGACTATACTAAACAATCTCTTTAAAAGTATCTTTGATAAAAACTGCAAAAATACAGATTTTATGGGCTGATTCTATTAAAAACTCTTTAATATTTATATCTCATTTCCACCTAGGCACCAAAAAACAAAAAAGAAAAGAGAAAAGAAAAACTACTCTTTGGGAAAATCTACATGGGAGAGATACTTTACAGCATAATTTTTAACACTCATACATTTCTTCATCCGTAATTTTTCTGCACCATGGTTTTACAAAGAAATAGACACTTTCTTCCATGTTTTGCTTTCTCCAGATTCATTTCAATGATGTATAGTGAGTTACTTTCCTCCCTAATTAATGATTCCCTTTTTCTTGAAATGTATTCAGTCTCAGAGTCTACTGTGCAGTTCTCGACCCCTTTCCCTCTCCCACACTAGGCGCTGTTGAGTTCCTCTTCTGGACCATATTCCCCTAACTGGCATTGTAGGTCTCAGCCCTCAGCTCTGTTTCTCTTTTCTTTTGTGGATGAAAAAGGAGCCATGCACTAAACAGCCCCTAAAAGGGGGCCTCACCATCTCAGAGACTGAAAGTAATCACACAGCACGGTCGGAACACAGAAATTCCTAATTCAACGTGATTCATGGTTGGTAGTGACATTCTAGACCTGTAGCTTACAAAAGTGAGCCTATCTATTGCTTTTTGCATCTAAGTTAACATAGCCTTGGAGCATCAAAGTGAACTTACCAGATCCCTCAGGTTACACCCACTGCACCAGAAGATGTGACTGCAGAACCCTTCCTCGTTACCTTGTTCCCCAAATACCATCTCTGTGTGCTTAAATGTTAACTATCCCGCACCTACCAATATAAAAGAAGTACCTATCCCTTTGTTTTATTATTTATTCATTTTCAGGGATTTCCACATTCTGCTTTCTCTTGCCTCTCTATTCTACCACCAATGAATTTTGTGTAACCCCTTACATCTCCTTCTTTGATGGCAATGTATAAATTAGGTGCACAACTGCCATACTCTGGCAATTGCCATTAGTTTTACTCAAAAAGTTCATAAACACCCTTCACACATTTGGGTCTTCTTATATCCTCACTCTTTCATCAACATTCTATTTGCAGTGTCTCTCCAAGTGAGTCAACCCAGGTCCCTGACAATTCTGTCTATATAAGACCAAATCATTTCATATCCTCATTTCTTAACTATGATAGAGTTCTAAATTAATACAGACATACCAATTGCTATAGCATGTTTAATCTCCACTTAGATTTCTAATAAAACATCTCAAACTTAACATCTCTAATATAGGAATATGAATTCTGTCCAACTTCTTAACAGCAAATTTCTCCAGGCTTGCCAGTATTATTAATGGTAAAGCCAAAACTTAGCAGTTACCTTTAAGAACTTTTTCCTAGTCTTTCTTCACCCAGCTAATTATAATACTATTTATTTTTTCTCCAATGTGTAGTCCTCCCCCCCAATTACTTCTGTATCTACCCTAGTCTTAGAGACTCTTTCTTCTTCCCTGATCTTCTGCAATTTCTGACTAAATAATTTTCCTGCTTTGACTCTGCCAGCAGAGGAATAGGTAAATGCATTTCAGGAAGGCTCAATGATGCCCTGGTTGGTGTGACTCAGTGGACTGAATGCTGGCCTGTGAACCAAAGGGTCACCAGTGCAATTCTCAGTTAGGGCATGTGTCTGGGTTGGGAGCCAGGTCTCCAGGGGGGGTGCGGGGACACAAAATGCAACCATATATTGATGTTTCTCTTTCTCTATTTCTTCCTCCCTCCCCATCTCTAAAAATGAATAAAAATCTTTATAAATATTATATTTAAAAAAAGGGATGCAATGAGTATCCACTGCCCCCCTCCCATGGCCATAACATCACACTGAGAATGAGATACAAACCCCTTCTAACTCTGACCTCTTCTCTTTCCCTGGCTGACAGCATTTAAATCCTCCAGGCTCCTTTCGTTTTCTCTTTCCAAGTTTTCCGAAATTCTCTTCACCTTAGTTTCTTCAATTTTTCCCTCTGCTAAGTGTAATCTTACAAGGAAGTTTATAGGTCTGGCCGATTTTTCCATTCCATCTAATTAAAATGTCTTCTTTTCTCAGACTGCTACCATTCTGTTTAAGGAAACCCTTCATCCCTAAAGTACCTCTTCTTCTACCATCCTCTCCTATCACCCTCATTTTATTTAATTCAAAACACTGTTACCACTCTTTAAGTTCATGCACTTCAATTTCTTTGTGAGGTGAGAATTTATTGACCATCTCACCCTACTATTCTCAGATCTGACTTATGACACATTCCCAGAACTTGGAACAGTAGCCGTGAATTTCTAGTGCTCTATATACATGCATCCAAAAATGAACAAAGTAATAGACTAACCCCTAAGTAAAAGAAATACAAAAATGTTAACTATCGCATTGGATTACTTTATCTACTTGTCACTTGTTTAGCTGCACTGAAAGGGTAAAATATTTACTGAGAAAGTTAACAGCAGACTCTGAAGAAATGGCCATGAGGCAGCTTTACAGGTCACAGCATGTTACCGAGTAATCGTGTTGCCTTTCCAATATTTGAAAATAAATTCAGAAAATTTCACAAAGAGCTGACTTTTGTTTTTCAAAAATTTGTATAGTAGCCAAATGGATATTTAAGATAGATAACAGAAATACAACAATGGACAAGAACTTGAAACAGAAATAAAATCCTAAACACCTTTGGGGGACTTTATATTTTACCATGCATTCCCTCCCTTCTTATCTCAAGAAGCTGTTATCTAGACTGAATAATCTCCAGACATTAAAATTACAGTCACTATTTCCATCTAGTCCATAATGTGTCTTCCTGGAGGGCTCTTTCTTGAGTCTGCAGGCTTCAGCTGGAAGAGCAACACTCCATGCTATGTGCAAGTTTGAGCTCCATGAAAATTACTTTCCTTCATCTCTGTAATATATGAACTAATATTTCTTTTCCAAATCTGAAAAAAATGTGTTCTTGTATAAAACTTCTTTGTATATTGTAATTAGATCTACGTTATAGAAACTAGAACTGTGGTTTCTCATTTCACCCTAAACATGTTGGAAAATGAACATAGTGGGCTCTTAGGTTAGGAATTTTCCATCTTGGTTTTGTCAAAAGGGAAATGTCAACATCCTACAGCAAATATGGACAGACTATGTATAACGTAAATAGCATTCAAGTCTACAACTTCCTCCACTTGAAATCTCACTGAACAGTGTCACTTACAAGCTAAGTGATTTAGTTATTCCAACCATTCGATTATTTATTTATTTATTGGAAAATGAGTCTCCTTTATCAAAAATATGAGAGAAAACTTTTATTTTAGTTCAAAAGTTTTAACAGACATACACTGAGTCTAGTTTTCAAATGAATGACTTACATCTTTTCAGATGTTGAATCCCATAACCAGGCACAAATTTGAGCTTTTCGGTGTTCAAAATTATAGCCTAAGCACTGAGGAGACCTTCCCGGGAGTTGTTCTAAATATGAAACTTCAGTGTTACAGTGTCAAGAGATGGTGCTCTAGGTATCTCTTTGAAGAGAGAGAAAAAAGAGAAAGAGTCCAAGAGACTAAAGCCATGAAATCTAAAGATAAACATACAGTATATAAGAGCTATAGCTAAACATAATAATAAATATTAATGCACTTGTATATATAATAGATACAGCATAACAATAGACATTAATGTATTTATTAATTCCAATTTTCTCATATATCTTCTTGTTATTTACTGTAAGTCAAACCTGCAAAAAGCAACTGAAATCCTGAACACACTGAACTAACAAGAGGTCTTTATGAATAGTAACTACACCCCTAATTAACAATTAATAGATGATTATCCTTAAGTTTAAATAAAAGTTATGAATAGTAGTTCATAGGTTCAAAATATATACTGTTTGATTTTAGAGTCTATTGTATAGACTTTATTGAGTAAACTCTATAGAGTTTATAGGCTCTATACTTTATTGTATAAACTCTATGAAGTTTATTGTATAACTCTGAAGCATTCTGTTCATCTCTTTATTCCTACCTGGAAATATGTGGCTTCCAAGGTTTTTACTAGATTTTTTTTTGCACCAGATCATGGAAGGGGTCTGGAAGTAACATTTATATTTTCTCATATTCCTTTGACTACAACTCAGCCACATAGTGACATTCAAATAAAGAGGAGGGTAGGAGATGAGATTTAGATCTATTACTAGGAAGATAAAACAATTAGTAAAAAGATAGCTAGTCTTCTTCTGATAATTAAAAAGCAATTTTACTTTTTATGATAGAATATATTCACCCTCTCCTGAAAGAAAGGCAACCCTAAGTCATATCCAATCACTTAATCCACTAAAATTGCTACATCTTTGATGTCTAAGATGTCAAAATATTAAGACATCTTATGTTATACAAACCTCCATTAAAACAAATTTTGATTAAAAAAATTTAAAAAATCACACAATTATTATTTCTTTTTACTATAAAGCTCAAGTTAATATGAAATTATGTCTGAACCCTGGCTCAGTGGATCAAGTGCTGGCCTGAGAAGCAAAGGGTCACTGGTTCGATTCCCAGTCGGGGCACATGATTTAAGTTGCAGGCCAGGTGCCTAGTAGTGGGCACTCAAAAGGCAACCACACATTGATGTTTCTCCCCCTCTCATTCTCCCTCCCTTCCCATCTAAAAATAAATAAGTAAAATCATTTAAAAATAAAGAAAATAATGTGTGCTTGATATTTGTTGGTTGGTAATAAAGAAATTTAATTAAATTTAATGTGTTGAATGTTTAGTTTATGCTCAGATCTGTTGTCATCAAGATGGAAAGAATGTGATTTTTAATTTAAAAGCCAGCTTCTTTTCACAATAAATGTGTAATCTAACCCATTAAATTATTCTAATAGCTATTATAATTTGTTCTTTCTATTGAGAAATAAAGAATCTACAAAACAAAGGAGGTAAGAATATGAGGTCTGTCAGGAAAAAGTCCAGCCATTGTTAACATAATAAGAATGGTTTGCACAACATCAGTGTAACTTGAAAGCCAAGGAGAGTGGACTGGAATGCACATGTGTAAACAATGATGACTTCACTGTACTAGTCAGTGGGGGAGGTAGATGCTATTGAGTGATGATACATACTCTGTGGTTGTCACATTCAAAATATGAGCGAATAGAGAAACAAATCTGCATGAGATTTTGCATTAAACTTGAACATCCCTCCACAGAAACTGTCCAGATCATTCAGAAGGCCACGCCTATGAGCAACTGGTGATTGGCAGCTTTATCACCACAACATACCTGCTCACGCATCATGTCTTGTGCAGAGTTTTTTGGTGAAATATCAAATCACCCAAGTGATTCAGGCTCTGGCATTATTGTCCTATGCACAATATTTCTTGTATCTTCAATAAATGTCTCTCCTTTTCCTATTATGTGGCTGCATAATTTGTGGACAGACCTCATATATAATGGAGAGATGAGAGCCTGTTCAGTAAGTGGTATTGTTAAAGTAGACAAATGTATGCAAAAATGAAAATAGGCCACTTTCTTATACAACATACAAAAGTATATACAAAATGCATTAAAAACTTAAATGTAAGATCTGAAACCATAAAACTCCTAGAACAGAACATGGGAAGTAAACACTTTCACTTCAGTCTTAGCAATATCTTTTAGGATATGTCTCCCCAGGCAAAAGCAATAGAAACAAAAAATAAATAAATGTGACTACATCAAACTAAAAAGTTTTTGCACTGACCTGGCTGGTGTGGCTCCGTAGATTGAATGTGGGCTGTGAACCAAAGGGTCACTGATTCTATTTCCAGTCGGGACATATGCCTGGGTTGTAGGCCAGGTTCCCAGTGGGGCCATGTGAGAGGCAACCAGACACTGATGTTTCTCTCCTTCTCCTTTTCCTTCCCTTCCCCTCTCTCTAAAAATAAAGAAATAAAATATTTTTTAAAAAGCTTATGCATTGAGAAGGAAGCCATCAACAAAATGGAAGACAACCTACTGAATGAGAGAAGATATTCACCAATGATACATTCAATAAAGGAATAATATTTAAAATATATAAGAAACTCATACAAACCAACTTAAAAATCATTTTAAAAATGGACAGAGGACATGAATAGGTTTTTTTCCCAAAAGTACACACAGATAAACAACAGACATATTGAAACATGTTCAACATAACTAACATCAAAAAGATAGAAATCAAAACCAAAATAAGATGTCACCTCACCCTGTCAGAATGGTTATTAGCAAAAAGTCAACAAATAACTAGTGTTGGCAAGAATGTGGAGAAAAGGGAACCCTTGTGCTTGTTGGTTGGACTGCAATTGCTGTGGCCACCGTGGAGAGGGGTGTGGATATTCTTCAAAAAACTAAAAATTGAACTACCACATGACCAAGCAATTCAACTTCTGGGTATTTAATTAAGAAAATAAAACCACTAATTTAAAAAGATAAATGCATCCCATGTTCATTGCAACATTCTTTCTAACATCCAAGTTATGGAAGTCACCTAGGTGTCGGTGGATAGAAGGATGGGTAAAGAAGAGGCGGCATGTACATGCTCGCATGCATGCATACACACCCTGGAATACTAATTAGCAATAAAAAGAATTAAATGTTGCCACTTGTAACAACATGGATGGACCTCAAGAGTATTATGCTAAGAGAAATAAGTCAGCAGAAGACAAATACCACCTAATTCCATTTATCTGTTGAATATAAAACTAATAAACAAACATAACAGAAGCAGATTCACATACACAGAGAACAAACCAATGTTTACAAGAAGCGAAGAAAATGAAAGATGGTAGGAAAATGTATAGGGGAATCAGGGATACAAGTTTTCAGCTAGAATATAAATAACCCATAGAAATGTAGTATGCAGCACATGGGAATGTATAGTCAATAATGTATCTTTGCTCGGCACCGATGGACACAATACCCACTGTAGTAATCATGTGTGAGGTTGATAAATGTTGAATAGTTTTGCTGTACACCTAAAACTAATATAATATTGTATGACAATTACACTTTAATTAAAGCAATTAAAGAGAACATAAACATGGAAAGCAAAGATTTTTCTAATTTTTACCTACTTTATTCTGTAGAAGATCTAAACCTTGTTTAGAAATTGTTGTTACTTATGCAGAAAAAACATGTCTCCTTTACATTTAAATTTTTCACAAACATATGACTTCCTTTTCTTTGATCCCTGGAAACATTATGACAGGAAAAATGTTACCTCAAAAGCTAAACAACAAAAAATAGAAAAAAATGTTCAACAAAATATTATAGCATCAATATATGGCTGTTTTAAAAGCAATTTTCTGGAGAGGAAAAGCAAAACAATTTTACACCTATTGAGATTACTTTTTTTTCCCCTAGCGGTCATAGCTTGTGTACCTCTTGGGACAGACTGTTTTGTTTTTAATCATGGTTTTCTACTACCTAAAAAAAGTCTCATTATTCTTCGTTATTTTTTGAAGTATTTACTGGAATTCAAATAAGGCATTACTGTAATTTTTACCCTCCAAATCCATTCCTAATAGTTTCAGTACTCAGTGAAATGTGATGCCAATCTGCCAAGTGATACTTCTTCCCATTTCTTTACTAATTTGCATAACTTTTCCAAACAATGTGCACTTTATTCACTTATGGCAATGTTTGTAGGAAGAAAACCAATAAGAGACATAGTTTATGTTCATTGGAATATGGAATCATTTTTACCTTTGTGTTTTTCTTAATCACAAGTATTCACATTTTCTTACTGAATTTTGAAAATATGTATTTCTTACCTATTTAGGGTTTTCAGTCATTATAATGTTAAAGGGCCCACTTATTTTTCTTAAAGCTTGACAACAAAATCATTTAACTTTTATCTTAATGAAGTAGCAGCAAATGACTTGAGTGGCAGAAAATACGATTTAAATTGTATTTCAGAATCTTTAATAAAGAATATCTGATGAAAGAGTCACTTCACCAACAGAGAAAAAGTTTTATCGAGACAATGTTTTTCTCTGAAGTTTGAACATACTGCCTTGAGATTTATGGATTTTTCAAAATTTAATGTGTTGGTGTAAAAAAATCAAACAAACCACGTACCCACATGCTTATTTCACTCATGGTATTATAATGCATACTGTGAGCAACACATTGTTAAATGGGAGTAAAATACAAAGGATGGTTGCCTAAAAATCATTCAACGAAGAGGAACCTACAGTAGGAGAAGATACACATATTAATAAACTAAACAAATTGTTTTGAGCCCTATGACAAAAAGGCAAACAATCGTAGAAAAGAGGTAAATGCAAGAAGTGATCCATGAGCTGCATCTTGAAAGATACATAGTTTATAACTTAATTTGAGTACAAAGTGAAAAGCATGCCAAGCAGAGTTGTGGAGTATGAGCAAAGCTACAAGATCTGGAGAAGAATACAAAACATGTGCTTTGGAAACATAAAAGGTGGGCTCCATCTAGGTGCAGACTGTGAGGCAGTGTGTGAGAGAGGTTTGTGGGTTTTCAGGCAGGTGCCCTTGCTGTGGCTCTTTCCCCGACGGATCTCCCCTGTGCAGATGCTCATTCCAGCTGTGTTCCGATAGTATCTCTTCTTCATGTGCGTGTCCAGACTTCTTCGAGTTAGAGGTTTTTACTCCCTGTCTTCTCTCATTGTTTTGATCCATATTTGACTGTAATTTAATAGTTCAGTGTGCTTTAATATTCTAATATGTACATATTCTCTTTTTCCCGATTCTTTTAGCAGATTTTAATGGACTAGACTTAATTTTTAGTTCCCCTGCAAAATGTTACATACATAGCAGTGGTTTCATAAAGTTTGATTAACTTTAATAATTTAGACCTTCTTGTCAGCCTTTCTGTTGCCAGAATAGAATAAAACAACACATGATCTAATCTCTTTGTTAAGAATTGTGTTTACTATACTATTGTGACAAATATCACAAACATAACAGCTTAAAACAACACAAATTTATTATTTGACTGATCTGGAAGCCAGAAGTCTCAGGACTAAAATCAAGGGATTGGCATGGAGGTGTTCTTTTCTAGCAGCTCTAGGGGAGAATTCACTGTCTTGCATTTCCAGATCCTGAAGGGGCTGGCGGATTTTGACTCAGGGACTCCTTCTCCCCTGAACAAAGCCAGCAATGGGCACTCCAATCCTGCTCAACTTGCACCATGATATCCTTCCTTTTGTTGTCATGCCTCCTCTTTGTTTTATTTGCTTCCCTCTCCCACTTGTAAGGACCCTTGCAATTACAGTGAAGCTACTCATATAAACCAGGATAAACTCCCTGCCATAAATTCAGCTGATTAGCAAATGCAACCGTAATAGCAGTTGTAACCTTAATTCCACTTTGTCCTTTAATCTAACATATTCACAAATTCTGGGGTTAAGAGTAAGGATATCTTTGAGTGGCCATTATTCTGCCTTTTACACGAACTTATGATTTTTTTTAAATTTCAGGATCAATGCCAATTGCTACTTAAATATTTTTCCACAGAGGCATTTCAAGTACAGGCAATACTGTCAAATGTTAAATTAAGTAATAAGAAATAGGCAAAGAAACTCTTCATCTCATTATTGCTTTCTAATCACCTTTTTGTTTAGTGTACATGTTAAAAATTTTTATAGTGACTTTTAAAAAGATTTTATTTATTTATCTTTAGAGGGGAAGGGTAGGAGGGAGGGAGAGAAATATCAATGTATGGTTGCCTCTCGTGTGTCCCCTGCTGGAAACTGGCCTGTAAACCAGGCGTGTGCCCTGACTGGGAAGCGACTGAGCGCAGGCCTCCCACTCAATCCACTGAACTGCACCATCCAGAGTTACATGTTAAAATTTTTAAGGGATGCATAAATTATTTCTAATACTGACTTTAATATTAATATGTCATACATTTCTATTCGTTTATCTCTGATATTAAAAACTCTGAAATTGAGAAACACATAAGTGACTTGGTTTGTTCCATCAGACTGATTCCAAGATATCTTAAATGATTTTTTCTCTATCTCCTATAAAGCAATTCATTTAGATAAACCATCTTTGTTCTTCGTCTTCCTTACACTAAGAGAACACATGCAGGGAAAATATAACTTTATTCTTAATATAATATTCTCTTTAGCCAGAATTTAAATTTTCCTAATTGTTTTCCAAATTACCCAAGATCACATCCATAGAGGAGGATGGTCCCATAAGATTATAACGGAGTTAAAAGTAATTCTTCCCACTCAGTAATGCCATAGGACAGCACTTTAGTCACATGTTGTGGTGATGCTGGTGTGAGCACAATTACTGCACTGCCAGTTGTATAAAAGCATAGCACATACACTTATGTACAGTGCATAATACTTGATAATAATAATAAATGACTATGTTATTCCTTTAGGTACTCACTATACTATATTTTCATTGTTATTTTAGATTATACTTTTTCTACTTACAAAAAAATTTGCTGTAAAACACTATGCCATGTTATACTGACAGTAGCCTCACATTTCTCTTGTTTACCTTGTCTGATTGCATCATTTCCTCTTGTGCTTGAATTAATTTTGTGTTGCCTTGTGCATGATGGCCCCTAAGAATATAAAATCTACTGCTAATGTTGCCAGTAAGAGGCTGCATCAAGAGACTGACATGGAAATAAAACTGGATGTGAATAAGGCCTGCAAAGGTAGAAAATCAGTGATAGTCATTGCTCTCTAGTCAGGCATGTCTCATTCCACCATAGCTATAATCTTGAAGAAGAACAAATGGAAGGAAGCTATTAAAGGATGTGCTTCATTGAAGATGATGAGTCTAACAAACGATTCAAGAAGGGCTCATATCAGACTGGAAAACTTCTAATCACCTGGAATGAAGACCAGACACAGCACCATCTCTCTCAGCACCATGATTCCGGCCAAAGCAAAAGGTTTATTTGCAACATTGAAGGAAAAGGCTGGACCCTACTATGATATTGAACTTATTGCTAGTCCTGAGTATCTAAAAGATTCAAGAATAATTATTCATTACATAAGAGGAAAGTGAGTAGTGGAGTTTGAGTGATGATTAAAGAATTTTTGGAAACTCTAGATGAGCTGATTGTAAAGTAAAATTGCCTTCCACAGCAAATAATCCATATGGGTGAAACCTTTCTATTCTGCAAACAAATGCCTGAAAGGAATTTCATCCCTAAGGATGCCAGGTCAATGCCAGATTTTAATACTTTTGGGACAGGATAACAGTGTTGCTTGGGGACAACATTGCAGGCTCCAAATTGAAACCCTAGTGATCTGGCACAGTGAAAACACTGGGGTCTCTATGCATAGCAATAAGCACACACTGTTAGTGTGCTACAGGATCAGTAGAAAGTCACGGATGACCCAACTCCTAATCCAAGGTGCCCTCCTGAATTGCTGTGCTGATGAAATAGAGAAGTACCGTTTGGAGAATGAACTACCCTTCAATATTTGCTTATTGTTAATAATGCTCCAGGACATCTTTCTTTTGTTTGGTGATCTAAATCTCAATATCAAAGTAATGTTCCCCCTCCAAACACCACCTCTTTGATCCAACCAATGTATCACTCTTATAGCAGCTTTTTTCAAAATTTATTTTAATTGTTGTTCAAGTACAGTTTTCTATCTTTTACTGCCATACAGCCCACCCCTCACCCATGCTCCCCACTTCCCTCCCATTTCCACCCCTTTTAGTTTTTGTCTATGTGTCTTCTATACTTGCTCCTGTATAGAAACTCTTTCTCCTTTCCCCTGAAATTCCCTCCTCTCTCACCTCTGGTCCCTGTCTGTCTGTTCTCTATTTCAGTGTCTTTGGTTATATTTTCCTTGCTTGTTTGTTTTGTTGTTTAGGATCTTGTTAAAGGTGAAATCATACGATATTTGTCTTTCACCACCTGGCTTATTTTGCTTACCATAATACTTTCCAAATCCATGCTGTTGCAGAGGGTAGGAGCTCCTCCTTTCTTTCTGCTGTATAAAATTCCACTGTGTAAATGTACCATAGCTTTTTGATCCATTCATTTAATGATGGGCACCTAGGTTGCTTTCAACACCTGGCTATAGTAAATTATGCAGCTATGAACATTGGGGTGCATAGGTTCTTTTGGATTGGTGTTTCAGGGTTCTTAGGATATAATCCTAGCAGTGGAATTGCTGGGTCAAAAATCAGATCCATTTTTAGTTTTCTTAGAAAATTCCATAGTGCTATCTGTAATGGTTGTACCAGTCTGCAATCCAACCAACAGTGAACTAGGGTCCTTATAGCAGCTTTTAAGACCTACAATCTTAGAAAGACAACTACCCAGCCTATTATTGTAACTGAGGAAGACACTGAGTAGATACTGATGCAATTCTAGAAGGATCACAACACCTAAGACTACATCAGAAACCTTGTTTGGGTTTGGGGTGTTACAATGAGAGTGTATGAATGCATCTGGAAGAAGACACACTAGAAGTTCATCCATGACTTCAGGGTTTTTTCCAAGGATAGTTTGAAAAATCAACAAGGTTTTAGGTGAGATAGCAAACAATTTTAACTTGGGTATAAATGAGGAAAAAAGTTGAGGAGCTCCTACAGGTTGTTCCTGAGGAACTGACTAATAAAAACTTGTTGGATCTGGAACAGGAATGGATAGCCAAGGAAGAGGTAAGAACAAAAGAAACAACAGAAGAAAAAGAGAAACCCTTGAGGAAATTCACACTGAATGGTTTAGCAGAAGATTTTGCAGACCTCAAAAATCTTCTTAAAAAGTTTGAAAGCAGACTTCAAGACAAAAAGTTATTATTAATAGAGAAGAATTGTATGGTATAGTATCTACTTATGAGCAACTCTATGATGAAAGAAAGAAAGAAACCGAGGAAAGCAGCATGGCCATATTTCTGAAAAGAGTGACACCTTATCAGAAAGAGCGTCCGGCAAGTACTTCGAGAAGTGCTCCAGAAGAAGGCATTGCTATCACAGGAGATGACAGCTCCATGCATGTTACTGCCCCTGAAGACCTTCCAGTGGGACAAGATGTGGAGGTGGAAGTCAGTGATGTGCGTGGTCTTGGCTCTGTGTAGGAGTGAGCTAGTGTATATGTGTATAGTTTAGTTTTTAACAAAAAAGTTTAAAAAGTTAAAACAAATAAAATGAAAGAAAAACTTGGAGAATAAAGAAATAAAAAAGATTTTTGTACGGCTATTCAGTGCAGTTGTATTTGAAGCTAAATGTTACTATGAATCCAAAAGTTAAAAAAATTAAAAATTTTATAAACTAAAAAATATGTACATGAAGATTAATCTGTTATTAAAAAATAAATGTTTAATAATTCAGTACAGCCTAAATATACAGCATCTATAATGCCTTTAGTCATGTACAGTAAGGTTCTTGGGCTTCACATTTACTCACCACTCATTCACTGACTCAGAGCAACTTTAATTTTGTAAGTTTTATTCAAAGTAATTGCCTTATACAGGTGTTCCAGTTTTTGTTTTCTATTCCAGATTTTTACCATATTTTCCTTTGCTATGTTTAGATATGCTTAGATACACAAATGCTTAACACTGTATTACAATTGCCTACAGCAGTCAGTACAGTTGCATGTTCTATAGGCTTGTAATGCCGGAGCCGTAGAGTACACCGCACAGCCTGTGTGCGTAGGCCGTCCCATCTAGGTCTGTGTGCGTGCACGCCGTGTGGTTTACACAATAACAAAATCAGCTGACGACACATTCCTCAGAAGGTGTCCCTGTCTTAAGCAACAGATGAAGTTGTGTATCTTTTCTTGATTTTGACACATTTTAAGCTATCATCTCCTCTTATTCCGTTCCTTACTCTTTACTGGGTATATGTCAGAACAGCTTCTATCTTTTCTACCTCTTAAGCTTCTTCCCCCACCCCCATCTCTTCCGGGATCACTTCACACACTGAATGTTCTGGAGTTCAGAGGCTGCATGACCAAACCCAGCAGTGCCTGCCTCTTACTGCATTCTACATAGTCATCACGTATGTTTCTAACTCATTAAAGCTTCCTTCCATTGTTTAAATGGTCTCATGGTCTCTTTAATACTTTTTCAATTATTATGTTTCTTATTTTTATTTCTGCATGATCTCTTTATTAGCTTTTGGGATCAGCTTGCTTATTTTTACATCTCTTGTTTCTTAACATCTATCTTTTACTTTTTAAAAAATATTTAACACAATTACTTTATAATCAGTGTTTAAGAATTATGTGTATCTTTGCCAATCTCTTTCTATTTTTCTATTCTGTTCCTTGCGATGCTATATTTGCTCTGCATTTGGTTACTCTTGATTGGAACTTGTATTGTTTTTGTGAGGGAAGAAGGCCTACCTGGATCATGATTTCCATTTGTAATAGCTTATGCTGTGGATGATGGGTTCCACAATACAGGACAACATTTACTGTGTTCTTGCCAAGTTTTCTCAGAGCGAATTATGTGAATCAGAGCTGCAAAACTCCAGGAGATTTTGTTTGAGTTTGCAGTTTCTCAAAGGATAATGTTTTTTCTTCCTCACAGAGCCAAAATCAAGTCAGGTAATTTTCTTAATTTCACCTTTTCAGGAGTAGGTTTATTTCTAGTCTACATATTCACTAAGAGTAAAAGCATTTTATGCAAATTCCTTTTAGACTCTTAGTTAGGGTGAAGTTCCTGAGTTTTTCTCCTGTTCTGTGTCTGTTTCTTCTTCCATGTGGCAGATGAAACAGACACTGAAGTCAAGAGGAAATGGAACCTGCCCTGAAGCAAAATCAGCCCCACTGCTTTCTACCTCTCAAGATTAGCTCTTTTCCTTTACAGTTAGGTTCTGAGGATCTATTAGTTTTGCCAGCTGAGATAAGCATACATAATTTTGTGCAGCATATTTTGGGTTTTTTTGCATATAAAATTAGTAGTCCAGGATATTTATATACCATAATGCCAAAAAGAAATATCCTTGTAACTTATATCGATGATATCACACTGTGTATTATTAGAAATGCTTCTTAGCAGCATCCTTATATATTTTCTCCACTAGCATACATAGTCAATTTTTAACTTATATTTAATTTTATTTTTTAATTATAATTTGTATTCAACATGTTTCTGTATTAATTTCAAGTATGCAGCACTTGGACATATATGGTGACCATTCATATAGGTTGCAAAATGTTCCCTCTGATAATTCAAATGCCCACCTGGCATCGCTGATAGTTATTACAGTATTGTTAACTACAGTCCCTATGTTTTACCTTACATCCCCATAGATGGACTTGGAGGGTGTTAAACTAAGTGAAATCAGCTGGAGAGAGTAAGGCAGATGTCATGGTATCGTTTAGATATGGAATCTAAAGAACAAAATATAACGAACAGAGAAAATAGAAAGAGATTTATGGATGCAGAGAACAAATAAATGTATGGAGGCCAGAGTAGAGGGGTGTTAGGGCTGGGGTAAAAAAAGTGACAGGAAGCCCTGGCTGGTTTAGCTCAGTGGATTGAGTGCAGGCCTTCAGACCAAATAACCGTGTTTCGATTCCCAGTCAGGGCACATGCCTGGGTTGCAGGCCAGTTCCCAGCAGGGGACCCACGAGAAGCAACCATACATTGATATTTCTCTCTCCCTCTCTCCTTCCCTTCCCCTCTAAAAATAAATAAATAAAATCTTTAATAAAATTGACAGGAATAAGAAGTACTAGTTAGTAGTCACACAGTTATATTTAATAATCCAAAGGAAAACAAAGTGCAGGTATTACAAATCTGTAGAATTTTAGTACTTACAACAAGAACAGGGAAGCCATGTGCACTAACAACAAATATTTGAAAATATATTACTTAAGGAAACATAAAAGAAACCAGGAATTACTAAACATAATTACTAAACACATAAACATTTCTGTCCTCAAATCTTTCCTTTCATTTGATTGGTTTTAATTGACAAAATGCCAGTACTAATCTTTCTTTGGTTATTCTAATCATATATAACTGAGTCAAATGACATCCATAAAAATAGGCTGCTAAAAATAACCAAGTAGTTATTTTGTGTATCTTATCAACAGAACAAATTTGTCCATTATAATTTCTTCAGCGATCAATATAAAAACATCAGTATTGGTGGATATTCATATTCTCTGAGGTGCAGATAGGAACATAATGGAAGTAAAGATCAGTAACCTTGTATTTCCTGAATGCAGAAAGCAAATAACACATAGAAAAAAGTGTGTATTAAATTGGTCAAGCAAACAGCCAATCATTTTGCATAAGTTTTAGCTGTCTGCCTGGCCCTAATTTAGATTATTTTGACAACCACAAAACTCAAAATTATTCACATTAACTTTTCAAACATTCAACTTTGCTTAAATAATCAATCTTACACAGATCTGAGCATTTTAATCATTAATTTAAAGGGATCTATTCTGAAGCTTACATCTCAATGAGCTCCTAAGAATTGAGGAATGTCGTTCTCTAACATGAAGGATGTGTTCTGGCAGTCTTCATCTTGCCCCTCCAGTTCCCCACTTCACACATTCCATTCTGTTCTCTACCTCTGAATGTTGACCTATATGGACTAATGAATGAGTCTCCTTGCCTTCTAGATTCCAGGTGGAGTCCATCAGTGAGAGCCCTAGGAGAGATTTGTGGGGAGAAAAGAAGTGGCTCTCGGGGTGTTTATTTCTGTAAGATCACTCTCTGTAGGATGGCCTTAGCCTGGAAGCATCTCTCCACTAAATGTCATAGCTTCAGGAAAAGCGGCCTTCTCCCAGGTCCCTGCTTTCTCATTCCAGTAATTATTCTCTCCTCTCATGAAAGAAAAGAATGGCAGTATCTTCATCCTGTATTCACATGCTTTTTCTTTACTTCAGCTGCAGTGTGAATTATCCCCTTTAATAAGCTCTTTCAATTTTTCTAATTGGTTTGCATCATTCTTTATCTTTTGATACCCATCATAAGAATGTGTGGCTAGAACTACACTAATATTTACGGAAACAAAGAAAAAGTGATGGTATGAAAGTTATTTTTTTAGGCTAAAAATGTATGCACTGGGTATCATATGGATTGGGAAAAGGTAGGGGAGAAAGGAACAAAAAAACATTATAGGTTTAAAGTCTCGTAGAATTGATGTTGGTGTTTGTTTTATAACATGAGACAAAAGTGTAGAGAGGAACGCATGCACACGTATTCCCAAGAGAAAGCATAGTTTATTTGAAGGCATCAATCTATAAGGAAATATGAATTACCTAATTCATATCTAAAAAAGACAGCTAGCTCTGGCTGGTGTGGCTCAGTGGGCTGAGCATTGACCTGCAAACCAAAGGGCTGCCCATTTGATTCCCAGTCAGGGCACATGCCTGGGTCCCTAGTTGGGAGCCTGCCAAATGATGTTTCCCTCACATATTGATGTTTATCTCTCTCCCTTCCCCTCTCCCTATAAATAAATAAAATCTTACAAAAATAAAAAATGCAACTATGATTTTTTTCAGTAGAAGCAGAAAGAAGAGAAAGGCAGAACAAGGATCACCAAATGCAGAGGTTCTAGAGCCAGATATCCTGTATTTAAATGCTGGCTCTGCCACCTAGTAACTGTGTGACTATGGCTAAGATAGCCACACATAGTCACTCTCCTGCTCTGTACATCAGCTTCCTCAGTGGGTAAATGGTAGATACAGCAATATCTACTTACAGAGCAGATATTTGTAAAGCATTTGAAATAGTGCCTGATACATAGTAAGCACTATAAATAGTGCATTACATACATACTTACTATGAAATGAAGCTAAAGAGTTCATTGGGGCAAAATCATAAATAAACTTAATATGGAGGTTAATTTTATCCTGAAGAAATTGGAAGATCAGTTCAAAGGGTTTAACTGAGTAAATGGTATTATCAGATTTGACAATGTTTCAAACACGACTTGCGATTAATGGGGCTGATGAATCTGAAGAAGAAGAAATTTTAAAATGTACCACATTCAGGAAAGTATTACACACTGAGGGGGGAAAAACAAAGAAAGGATGATTTTAAAATCTTAGGAGAGAGGAATATATGATCTAATCATTGACTAGCCATAGGAGGTAGAGGACAAGGTCATCTAAGAGGTCTCAGGGACCCTGGTGTGTGTGCCCAAGTGGATGGCGGCATGGTTCACTTTGGTAGACAATATGAGAATAAGGGTAAGTATAGTCTGTTTCTGTGGTATGACGGTACATTGGGTCTTCAAGTATTGAGGCAAAATCTTTAGGTGCATTAATTTACTCAAATTTATGTAATTAAAGCTTTATAAAATATAAATAAATTGTTTCTTTTCAGGAGTTGCTGCTTTCAGACAAAATGTTGTATACTAAAAATGTGCTTCTTTCTTTTTGGCTGGAACTGCCATCTTCCAGTAATTTGCCAAAATGACTAACACAAAGCAAAAGAGGAGAGATACCCATTGTATGTTCTCTAGGCCTCATAGAAAACGTGGAGTTGTTCCTTTGGCTACATATATGCAAACCTACAAGAAGGGTGATATTGTAGATACCAAGGGAATGGGCGCTGTTCAGAAAGGAAAGCCACACAAGTGTTATTATGGCGAAAGTGGAAGAGTTCTCAGCGTCACCCAGTGTGGGGTGGGCATTGTTGTAAACAAGCAAGTCAAGAGCAAGATTCTCGCCAAGAGAATTCATGTACAAATTGAGCATATTAAGCATGCTGAGAGCCAAGATAGCTTCCTGAAACATGTGAAGGAAAATGATCAGAAAAAGAAGGAAGCTGAAGAGAAAGGTATCTGGGTTCAGCTGAAGCCTCAGCCTGCTCCACCCGGAGAAGCGCACTGCGTGAGAACTGAAGGAAAGGGGCCTGAGCTGTGGGAACCCACTCCTTATGAACTCATGGCATGATAAGTGTGGAAAAATCGAAGATTTCCATACTGATAATAAAAATAAATAAATAAATAAATAAATAGTTTCAGGTGCGAAAATTATAAATACAGCACATTAAATTTCAGATGTCTAAGAAAATTACACTGCTGAATAAAAATAGATTGTTTTAATTAGTTCTTGTTTAAGCTATGTACATTTCAAAGTGATTTTTCTTATGCTGTACTTTCAAATTTTTGTGGACTTTCTTCATACTAATGGCAGGTAGAAAAGTTATAGTGTTGAAATTGTATTTTTGACAATACAGGTTAAAATGAAATAATTAATTTGAATAAGGTTTGTGAGTATGACATTATGTAAAAGAAGCAAACAAAATAACCCACATCAAAATTCCAGATGAAGAAGTAAAAGAGAAATAATACTTAGCTTTGATTAATATTTCAACCATTGATAGCAGCATTACAAAGGATTTTCTTGTAGACTTATCAGATATTCTCTTTGCTGCAGAACACTTCACTTTTCTTTCTGTTGAGGTTCTCCTTTCTTCTATTTTTAATTATATTTTATTGATTATGCTATTGCAGTGGTCCCAATTTTCCTCTCTTTTAACCTTTCACTCAGCACCCCACATCACTCAGGAAACTCCTACACCATTGTTCATGTCTTTGGATCATGCATATAAATTCTTTGGCTACTCCATTTCCTACTGTACT
Source organism: Sturnira hondurensis (assembly GCF_014824575.4). Lineage (NCBI taxonomy): Eukaryota > Metazoa > Chordata > Mammalia > Chiroptera > Phyllostomidae > Sturnira > Sturnira hondurensis. The sequence continues at coordinate 7,841,278 of NW_028094767.1, forward strand.
TTACATCCCCATGGCCATTCTGTAATAGTCAATTTGTACTTCTTAATCCTTTCACTTCTCAGTCATTCCTGTACATCCCCTCCCATCTGGCAATCATCAAAATGCTCTCTGTATTGATGATTCTATCTGTATTCCTCTTATTGCTTACTTTGCTTTTTAGATTCAATTGTTAATAGAGATATACTTTTTGCCACTGTATGATTTATATCTTTGATCCTCTTTTTCTTAAATAAGTCTCTTCAATACTTCATATGATAATGGTTTGGTGATGATGAATTATTTTAGTTTTTACTTGTCTGAGAAGCTCTTTATTTGCCCTTTGATTTTAAAGAATATTTTTACTGGGTAGAGCAATCTTAGCTGTAGGTCCCTGCTTTTCATTACTTCAAATATTTCTTATCAGTCCCTTCTAACCTGCAAAGTTTCTTTTAAGAAATCAGCTGATAGTCTTACAGGAACTCCACTATAGGTAACTAACATTTTTTCCTTTGCTACTTTTAAGATTCTCTTTTTATCTTTAAGTTTTGGCATTTTAATTATGATGTGTCTTGGAGTGGGCCTCTTTGCATTGACCTTGTTTGAGACTCTGTGCTTCTCAGAAGTACACTCTGTGCTTCTCTGTTCTTCTCAGAATTAGGGAAGTTTTCTTTCAATATTTTTTCAAATGGATTTCCAATTTCTTACTCTTTTTCTTCTCCTTCTGGCACCCATATGATGCAAATGTTGGAATGCTTGAAGTTGTCTCACAGGCTGTTTACACTATTCTTGTTTTTTTGGATTATTTTTTTCCTTGTTGTTCTTTTTTTTTCTTCCACTCAGACTGCACTCACTCCCTCTTTCTTACTCTTCCAAAGGAAGAGAAGAACGATCATCAATGGCTATTGGCGGTTGCAAAAGCAACACCAAAACCTGGCTTCACACTCAGGAGAGAACACTGTACCTCCTCCTTGTGGCCTTGTTCTATATGGTCGGTTTTGGTTTCCTTATGTTCTAAATCATTGATTCAGTTTTCAGCTTCATCAACTCTACTCTTGTTTCCCTGTAAATTATTCTTTATTTCAATTAGTGTATCCTTCATTCTGACTGGACCTTTTTTTATGCTGTTGAGGTCTTCACTAGGTTCCTTGAATGCCCTTATAACATAATGTTTTGAACTTTGCACCTGATACATTGCTTATCTCAATTTTGTTTAGTTCATTTTTCTGGAATTTTGATCTGTTATTTCATTTGGTACACAATTGTTTGTCTCCTCATTTTGGCAGCCTCCTTGTGTTTGTTTCTTTGTATTAAGAAGAGCTGCTATGACTCCCTGTCTTGGTAGTGTGCCCTAATGTCATAGGTGTCCTCCTATAGGGTCCAGTGGCACAGCCTCCTCTCTCACCCAAGCTGGGTTCTCAAGGTGCACTCTTTTTGTGGGCTGAATACACACTCCTCTTGTAGTTGAACCTTGATTGCTGTTGATAGGTGAATGGGAGAGATTACCCTGGTTATTCAGCTCCAAGGATTGGCTATAACCACTGACCACCAATTTCCACTCCTGTGGAGGATCAGCTGTGCAGGGGCAGGGTGGTGGTGGTCCATTGTGTTCTGTAATTGTCCACTGGGTGAATGGGCCCTGGGTTTTCCCAGATGTTGTGGGACAAGGTTAGCCCCACTTGTGATTTTCCTGGGACCATTCTGTCTGAGCTATAAAGCAACCTGAAACAGCTGCTACTTGTACTAGTCTTTGAGATTCCCAGGGAAAGCCAGCTTTGAATCTAGGCTGGCTACTGCTAGTGCTGTAGCAAGTAGTGAGGGTTCTGGGGGATGACTGAGGCTGGCTGCTTCTTGTTTGAAAGGATTTAGGAGGTTGTGGAGCAAGAACCAAGACCAGTCATTCATATGGAAAAGCTTCTGTTAACAACTGTGAGTTGGGTGGGACAGAGCCTCAGGCAATCCCCATAGTGGAGCAAACAGTGTTAGCCAAGTTGGTGGAGTCTCAGATATGGCACCTGCCTGCTGGCTCTGTGACTGTGGGGGAAGAGGGTTCTGAAAAGGGACAATTGCCTCTGCCTGCCTTTCTGTCTGGGAGAAAGCTGTCACCCAGCTTTTCCCTTGATGCCAGCAGGGATCTGTTCCTCCCTGTATGTCACTGCTGTTTTTCAAACTACTACCTTGTTTTTGGAGCTCAGAGGGAGTAAGTTTGAGTGAGTTTGTGTGTGGGTTCTTTAAGAGGAACTGCTTGAGGTTTCTTCTACTGCCTCACTCTTCACTGGTTTTTGAAGCCATAATTATGGGACTTATCTTCCTGATACTGTAACACCAATTTGGGGGGCCTGGTGTGGGGCTGGGGCTCCTCACTCCCCAAATATCCCTCCTTAATTTTTATCCACCACATGTGGGACCAGTCTATTTCACATTTTCATCCTCCATGTGATTTGTTTAATTCCGTAGTTCTCAGACTTCCATTCAACTTGATTTCTGACAGTTCTGAGTGATGGTTGTTCTGTAATTTAGTTCTAATTTTGATGTGGTCATGTGAGAAGATGAGCTGTATTTACGTATGCTGCCTTCTTGACTGGATATCAAAGTTCTTCTTTCTTTTCAGGTTGGCAGTTTTCCCAAAAATGTGTGCATTAGTCTATTACATCACATAATTTGGACAATGATTCTGGTCACATGACCTTGTGTTAAAAGGAATACAGGAGGAGAAGAATTCATGTAATAGAAGGTTTGTGATACATATATAAATAGATGGAGATATAGATGCTATAGATATAGATGATACAGATATAGATAGATATACTACATATGTTAAAATATATACTAATTTATAGATATATAACTATATACGTACCCTGATATTAGCCACTGATTGCTTTAAAAGATAAAAGAGTGATTATTGATGTAGCAACATGAAACATATACAAAAACATATATGGTAGTCTAAATGGTTTGTTTATTTGTTATTTGTTAAATAATGTATTTTTCAAGGAGCAACAAATACACTCCACTATTAACTATGTTTAATCTTATCAGGCTAGCTCCTGTTACAAACCACACAGATGGTGAATCTACAAGTAAGATAATACATTATATTGAGATATTGCCAGTTCTCAAACTACCGTGTAAATCTTGAAATATTGAGAAAGGTTTTAATAATTCTGTGCATATGGTGAAAAGAGTCTAACTTTTGAAATAGAGTCAGATCTCTCAAACTAAAAGGTTTATTACCAGAATAAATTTAGAATTCTGACGGCCTTGAAAAAGGGGCGTATAACAGCACCACATGTTTTGGTTAGAGTCACCAGTCTTTATGTCATTCTATGACATGCCTAGCACTGAAGTAAGGACATAGAAAAATGAGTAAAGAGGACAATTTCTTTTTTGTATAATAGCTATACCCTGCACCCCCAATAAAGAGTGAAAATTATGATTCTTAAAAAATAGCATATATATATATATATATATATATATATATATATATATATATGGAATTTGGGTCATAATATTAGAGTGAATAATTTATGTAGATATCCAAATGTAACAGTACTTGTAAAATAAAGAGAAAACTTTCTCTGAGAACCTTAAATAAAACAAAAAGACAAATTAGGCTGTGGTGATAGAAATTAGAATAGAAAAAAGACAATGGTTTCTTAAAGTTGAGCTCCTGTGAAAGAAAATGAGAATTTAACATGTGTGTGTGGCTGAGGATTAGACCAAGGTTCACCGCATAGACCAAAAATTTGCAACGATCTATGTAAGACTACTTGTTCATAACAAGTAGCTGATTTCTTAAACTGACAGGCTGAATCATACAAGTTTCCACAAGATGGGAGCACTGGCTTGAGGTGTAAATATGAAATATCCTTCTAAGGCATTACATTTAAATTACCAATGTATGAATGCTTTTCTTCATTAGATTTTAGAGGAAGGGCAGAGAGAAGGACAAGAACACCTCTGAGAACAGAGAAGGTATGGAGATAGAAGGGGGGAAAGCCTATCTGGAAATATAAATATTCAAGTTAAAACTTTATAGCCCAGGGACAAACTTATAACAATTCCAACAGAGTCAATGAGTTAAAGAATTCATTCCTGATGAAACTAAAATTATAACATAATATGTAAAGGACACTTTTAGAAGTATGTTTAAGTTTCTCAAATCTTAGAAAACAATTACATCCATAACCAAAGATAAGAACTTATATTGAAAAAAAGATATGAACAAGAAACATGTAAATTTGGAGAAGTATATAAATTAAAATAAAAAGCAGATATTAAAATAAAAATGTACCAGTTAGATAAATTGTAGAGTGAGTTTAGTAAAATATTTCAATTATACATTTAATAGACATTGTAGAATTAAAGAACACAGGAAATAGTGGGAAATGATGAAATATATAATAGATATTATCTGCATAATCCCTTATATTATGAAAGGTGTGAGTCTGTAAATTGAAAAGACTCAAAGGAAAATAAAAATAAGTATACATGAAAATTAACATTACAAAGAACAGAAAATGTGCACTATATTAGAAAATATTAAAGATAACTAAAAAGAAAATTTAGAATTGTTTATGAACTATGACAATAGATTAGTAAAGGCTTTTTATATTCAAAAGTGTTTCCAAAAGACATTAAAATACCAGCTTCAATTATTAGGGAAAATAAAATGCACGTCTTTCAAGTTTCAAAGAAATACACAAAAATATCTAGGCATACTAATATAAATTTGTATCTCATCTGAAAGAGTTGCTGAAGGTATGCATCAACTAAAACAAGTTATCAAAAAAGAAGTCATTAGCAAAAACTAATAAAATGTGATAATAAATCTGATTAATTTTAAGTAGTAATGATCAATTTACAGGTGAGTTAAGAAACACAAATCTAAAATACTACATAAGAATTACAAACCAGTTTTGGTAGTACATTGTAGAGGAAATTAAGTTCCCTATCTTGATCAAGAAGAGCATGGATGCACTAAGCATCTTGGGGTATAAAATACATTTAAGACAAATTATCTTTAAAAATCATGGGAAAGAGAAAATTTTAATATATAACTTTCAGTTAAAGATGAGGAAAAATAAAATGCAGAGAAAGCATTGTAAGTGAAATGCAAAGTGACATTGAAAATAGTTGAAACATTATAATATTGCAGTAATTTTAATCAATTAAAAATACCTAGTAAAAGACAGAAACATTGAGGTTTCAGAAGAAGCTATAATTTACCTATATTGCTTTTAGAAGAGAATAATCAGAAACAGAATTTAATGAGACAGTTTTTAAAGATAGCTGCTGCAATAATAGTGATATTCTTAATAGTTATTTTTAAAGCGCAAAAACACTTTTAAGGATAAAGGGGAAATTATAGTAATTGAATGAGGGAAATACTATTTTACAAAATATTTTATGTAAACTTGTGTATATCTTAATTTCATAAATTTATATATATATATAAAACACACACACACACACACACACACACATATATATATATATATATATATATATATATATACATGATTGAGCTATTTATCTGTCTCAGAAATTAAACTAAACTAAAATAATTAAGACTATATAATGTGAAGGGCACAATAAAAAGGTTGAAATATTGGAGATAAAAATAAGATAGGGAGAGGGAAACAGTGAGGGGAAGAGAGAGAGAACTAGGGAGAATCTGTACTGGCTTTTATTACGCATTTCTGGATGTCCCATAGTGTCTCTTCTGCGGTCTCTTCTGCCATGTTTACCCAATGGTTGGATAAAAGTTACAAAGTCTAGCTATTGTTCAGAGAGAAGGGAACCCCTGAAGGAGGCACGCCAATGTCACAGAAGAGTCTGTTACCAAAGACCTTCTGAGATATAATGTATATTGGTGTGGCCACTTTGTGATTTTCAGTATGTTTATAACATTTGAAATTTTAGAAGCCTGATTCTTAAATTCACTGAAGCTTTCTCTACAAATATGTAGAATATGTGTGTTTGTGTATGTGAGTGTATGCTTTTGTACATGGTGCTGTAAGCCTATCTTGCTTAATTTCTCTTAGTCCATATTAGTTAACCTTGGACAGAGAGTGTTAATACTAAATAAATTAGTAATTTAAGGATCACAAAAAACATAATTAGAAATATTCCATGTCAATTTAAATTCCTTACAAAAGACTTTTGAAGTAATCTGTTATTAAGTTACAAAGTTACCTTTTACTTAGATAACTTTGTTCCCTTGGCTCATCTTATGTTTAATATAATAATGTTTGGAGAAAAATGAGGAGGCGAAGACAGCAACAATTTTTTTAGAAAAATAAGTAAAAGTGTATATGTCCAGTCTCAACAAAAATAAAAAGTAAAATTTGAGCAACAACTTACAAAGAACTTTGCAGATTTATAAACCTAAGGTTGTAACATGTCCGTGCCTTTTCATTTTATTCATTGCAAAAACTGGCTTGGATGTGCCAGCTACAACTTCCCTTAAAGCCATAACTGCAACAGTAGTATTTGCGTAGGACGATTATTAGTCACAATAATGATTTTTATCTTGAAACATAGCTCCCCATCACGTGTATATCCTGTCTTTTGTCATATTAATTTTCCTATATGTTGTGGGAAGATGTTGCTCTAGTTCATAAAGTTTTTCTCGTCAGGCTATTTAGCTGCAAATGACAATGTAATATGTTGTAATTTTTCAGTAAGTCAATCTTATATGAAAACATATGTTATCTTAAATAATTGCTTTTATATGCAGATGTCTGTGTGTCTTCAGAAGGTGAAAGTATTGTATAAGATTTGCACTGAGATTGAGGGTCATAGTCTTCACTGATTTATACTCTGCCCCATGATTGTTTCCTGAAAAGTATGTACCCATATGTCTATGCTCGGTTTATGCAATTCATATCACATGAACTAATAATAGAAATTTCATCTAATAGACAAATACATGAAGCTCTAGGAATCAAGGTTAGCTAATAGTATCTAAATTGTTAGGATCTTTTTCAAACTTCACATGTTAGCAATATTTATACTATGCCCATAGAACAAACCCTGAAAAAGTGGTCTCCAGACCAGAATCATTGGCACCACCTGACACATTGTTACAAATGTAAATTCTCAGTCTCAATCCCAGACACACTGATTCAGGAACTAGAGGCAAAACCACACAATCTCTAATTTTACAAGGCATTCAGGTAATTCTGGAACATGCCAAAACTTGAGAACCAATGTTTTATCCATTTGCTGGGCTTACGTTAATATAAATTAAACCCTACCCTTAGCCAGAGAGCTCGGAGAGATCTTAGAAATGAATGACAGGCGCTCTGGATCGAGCAAATGCAGCGAAACTACAGCAGGTAATTCAAGTTTGCAGAGTTGAAGTATTATGTCCCATAATATATTAATTTTCCTAGAAGTGTTCTCCCATCAAGAGCATAACAGCTAAATAAACAAACAAGTAGCCTATGACTATTTTCTTAAATAACCTTAAATGGTTTCAGAATATGCAAACACCAAAATGAGTCAAGATGGAGGTAAAGGCATCACGCATTGATAGATCTTCATAGATGTGGATGGTTTTTATTGTTGATGGATTTTTATTATTCTTTCGTATCCACATTTTCTCACTACAATTTACCTCTAAATATAGCTCTGCTCTACCTTTTTGTTTGTTTGTTTGTTTCTGTGCCATCATCGTGCTTCTCGTGTACCCAAAGCACAGTACAAACCCTTTTCTGTGTACTCTAGTTACTCCCAGAGAAACCTTGGAAGAATCACTAGAAGTGAAATAAATACATATGTAACACCAAATATAAGGTTCTCCAAATGAGTAGGAAATATTTCCTAATCTTTCAATTAGTCTGGGTCCAAGGTTTCTTATTTTAACTTAAAGTTATGAAGGCCCCAAGACTTATCTAATTAGGCTCATTTAAAAGGTCCTTAACACTTCTGATAACTTATGACCTTATTTTTTTCTTAAATTAATTTCATAATTGTTTAATAATTATTCTCTACCACATCTCAGCCTGTGGATTCTAGAAATGCTTATTAAACCAATTAAGGCCTGATTTTTTTCTTAGTTTTATTTGACTTACTGATTTAGTATCTATCCTCCTACTTATTGAGTGTTATGAAAATGTATTTATATCTTACAAAGAATTTTTTCTCTCTTCTTTTCTGCATCCAAAATAAGAAAGTGAATTAGATCAATATGATAAACAGTGCGTAATGTCTCTGTATGGCCAGAAGAAAGTAAAAACTTCTGTAGCTTTATTCTCTACGATGCAAAGTCCATTATGCTAATTTAAAAGATGTTAGCATTAGACCCTGAGAGTTTCTGTTTTATGGCTCCTGGGATTCCAAACAAGGCAAGGCAATAGACCGGCATGTTTACATTTTAATCTGAAAGTTATCTTGCAGCAATAGGGTTTTCTTCTAAGGTGTTAAAATGTGTTGAGAAGCATACTGGAGAGACCACACTGTGCACAGAAAGAGCCAAATAATCCTATTCTATTCAATTTGATATGAATAGAAAGATAAATGAAACAAATGAGCCCATGGAATACATAAACAGTTTCAAGAAAAAATAGGAATGAGAAAACCACTGGATGACGAGCAAGCACTGGTACTTTGGCAAAAGATTTAAGTGACATTTCCTCCAGACAATAATACAATTATAAAATGTTGTTATTTAAAGAGTAGTACTCTATAGTCAACCCTTCAGCTTTCTCCAAATGATAACAATAATTTTCCATGCTAGGTGCTTAAAGCTTAATTTTTATACACTTAAAGTATCATTACTCTTAAAGATTTTTCTGTAGCTCCTCCTAACACACACATGATCAGGTTTTGTTAATTGTAATAGAGGTAAAGCAGCAGATATTTTTTAGTGTAAGAGAAATAAAAAAAAATATGAAGATAATGTGTTATGCCAAATTTCACCAAAAACACATGGTGATAGGAACAGGACAAGAATGCGTTGTATTCATCACAGTACTGAAAATCTAAGTCACAGACAGCAGTTAGGTCACAAAAATAAATAAAAGGCATCCAAATCAGAAAGAAAGAAATAAAATTGTCTCTGTTTGCAGGTCACATGATCTTATATTATATAAAGAAAGCCATAAAGGCTACTAACAAATGTAAGAACTAATAAATGAATTTGGTGAAGTTGCCAGATATTGAAAGTGTGTAAAGAATTTATACAATGGAATAACAAGACAGCAAACAATCCTAATAAAAAAGAAGCAAAAGAGCTTGTAGACATTTTCAAGAAAGAAATAGAAATGGTCAACAGGTTCATGAAAAAATGCTCAACATCACTAATCATCACAGATGTGGGAATAGAAACCACAACAAGTGGTCATCTCACACCTATTAGGGTGGCTGTTATCAAAAAGAAAAAAATCTCAACAAAGATCAAAATGAGTCTTTGTGCAGTGTTGGTGGGAATGCAAATTGGCATAGGCATTATGGGAAACAGTACAGTAGTTTCTCAAAAAAAAAAAAAAAAAAGAAAACAAAGAAAACTGCCATAATATACAGCAATCCTACCCTTGGGTATATATCACAAGCAAGTGAAATCAGGGTCATTACAACATTATTTGCCATAGCCAAGATATGAAAAAAATCTAAATGTCCTTCATCAGACGAAAGGCTGGAGATGTAATATAATACAATACATATATTTACTATATATATATACACACACACACACACACACACACACATATATATATAATTTAAGCACAGAAGAGTATCCTGCCATTGGTGACAATACAGATTCAATGAGGGAATTACGGCAGAGAGAAAGACAAACACTGTATTACTGTATAGCATCACATATACCGGCCATATTTATAGAAGGAGAATATAATGATGGTTGCCAGGGACTGGGCACAAATTTTCAGATTCAAGAAGAATAAGTTCTAAGTCTCTAATATACAGTATGGTGACTATAATTTATAATATACTTGAAAAGTATACTTGAAAATTTCCTGAGTGGATTTATATGTTCTCATCACACACACATGAGTTAAATATGGAAATGATGGATGTGTTAACTATTTTGATCTTGGTAATAATATCACTATATAATATAAATGTAAATACATAAATATATAAACATTTGAAATGTCATTTCTAATTGAATCAATGCATTACTTTGATCATGAAACTGTTATTCACAACTAAGCAAGTATAGTATACTTCTTAAATGTTTTAGAGTTTTCTCTAGAAAAATAACCATCATGTTCTTGTTCTTCTTATTTGTCCTTATGCCTATGAATGATGTTTTTCTACTGCTTTCCAGTCTTATTGAGTCTCATCATCTCTCTCATGTTGGATCTTGAACAAGATAGATTTCTGGACCCTCTTTGGTTTAATATTTTATGTAAAAAGACATATAATCACAGTAGCATCCTTTTCATTTTTTAAAGATTTCTTAAATTTTATTTTTAGAGAGAAAGGAAGGGAAGGAGAAGGAGAGGGCAGGAAACATCAATGTGTGGTTGCCTCTCATGTACTACACACTGTGGACCTGACCTGCAATCCAGGCATGTGCTTTGACTGGGAATCAAACTGATGACGCTTTGTTTCATAGGCCAGCACTCAATCCACTAAGCCACACCATCCATGTCTGTGTGTTTTGGTGATAGCATTAGTTTTGAGACCTTGCATGCCAAAACATTTTATTGTCAGAAATAAGACACTCTAATAATGTATTTGGTCCATTTGCTATGTCTATGAGTGCATTTTGTTTATTTGATTTTTTCAGATTCCATATCTGAGTGAAGTCATATGGTATTTGTTTTTCTCTGTCTGACCTATTTTACTTAGCATAATACACTCTAGGTCCATCCATGCTGTTCCAAAAAGTAAGATTTTTTTGTTATGACCAAGTAGTATTCCACTGGGAACATGTACCACAGATTTTTAATCCAGTCATCTGTTGATGGACACTTGGGTGGTTTCTATATCTTGGCCAATGTAAATAATGTGGCAATGAACATAAAAGTGCATAGATTATTTTCATAGCTGACCTACGGGGAAAGGATGAGGGGGCTGGGTGAAAATGTGAAGGAATTAAAAGTACAGATTGGTAGTTTCAGACTAGGCACAGAGACGTAAATCCCAACATTGGGAATACAGCCCATAATCTCATAAGGGTGATATGGAGCCAAGTGGGTACTTATATATGAGACCACTCTGTAAAGTATGTAATTTTCTAACCACTCTGCTGTACATATAAAACTAACACAAAATAATATTGAATGTAAACTATAATTGAAGATATATATATATATATATATATATATATATATATATACTAAAAAGGAGAAATGAATCTTGTCTTTCACCCAGTACTCAATTTCAAAACTGTGGCAGATTGAAATTCTTACCTTCTAGGAGAGAGGGCTAAAATGGGGGGCAGGTATAAACTGGGTATGTGAGGAAAGGGCAGGCAACCTTCTTATCAAGGTAGAAGGAAGGCAAAGCATAATTCTTAATATCCCTATTTTTTTCCGGGTCCCTTTGGGCATTGAATAAATGGGCACTGGAAAAATCTGTATTTACTGGAATTCCTCCTGACTCTTGGCGTTCGGAACAGCCAGTGGACACAGAATCACTTACAGTGCACTTTCTAACCAATGCAAACAAAATTGTGACTCTAAACAGTATCTGAGCCTAGAAAGATTTAGAACAGGGGTGTCCAACCTGTGGCCCATGGGCTGCATATGACCCCGGATGGCTATAAATGGTGACCAATACAAAATCATAAACTTACTTAAAATATTACTTAGTTTTGTTACTAAGTTTTATACTAAGCTTTACTTCTTAGATATGTATATTTTCTATATTAGTGATCACAAACTTGGGACCCACTGCACAGTTTTAAAATATTATTGAAAAGGCTTCTGCATAAATAGGGTTATTATGTGAGGACTTTTTTCCTTACCTGTGGTGACAGATATCACAAAAATCATGTATGGACCTTTTTTTCTCATTAGTTTTGGTTAGTGTTTGTGTATTTAATGTGTGACCCCAAACAACTTTTCATCCAGTGTGGCCCAGAGATGCCAAAAGGTGGGGCACTACACTCCTGATGAGAGCATATTGTAAGAACACAAAAATTCTCAACAGGGAAATGTTAAGGGTTAATCTTACAATGATACTATGTCAACATTAAATTTGGGAGATAAGTTCTGAAACGCGCTTCCTATTGTGGTGAGATTATACTGCATTATCTTCAGCACTGAATACCTTTGGGGTTGAGTATAGAAACCGAGGTTGGCAATCCTTTTCCTTGCGGAGTTGAAAGCACTCATCTATTGTTCTGTCACTTCTGGCATTGCTGTTGAAATGTGTGGTGCTATTTGGATTCCAGTTTTCTTTTGTGTGACTTTATCACAACTTCTGAAAGCCTTTAGAACCTTCTTTTATCTCCACTCCTCTGAAATGTCTTGATGACCCAGTGAGACACTTTTATCATTTATTGTGCTAGGAATTCAGTGAGCCCTTTCAGTTCAGGAACTCATGAGCTTAGTTAAAATGACTTTCCATTACTTCATCTGATTAGTCTAGTTTGGGGAAAGCTGCTTCTACTTTGTTTTTACATTGTATTAAAATTCCCCTTTCTCCCTTTATTTTTTAATGTTCATAACAGTGGCTTGTTCTCTAATTATTGGCCAAAAAGTCCATGTGCTTTTTTTTCCCCATAAAATAAAAGACACATTTTTTATTGTCACCAATAACTTTATTTCCTTGGATATTTTGATTTCGCGGGCTATGTCCTGAGTGGCAGTGAAACCAGAGAAACCAGTGTTTGTGCTGCCTGTCACCTATCCGACCCACCTAAGCAGAGACAGGGCTTGAATCTTTATGGGAGCTGTATTTAGATGGTCAGTGATCTGAGAAGATAGCAGGTTTGTACCCTGTCTTAAATTCCATTTTAAACTGACACTTTTTACAAAAAGAAAAAAAGTGTAGATAAGGGGCTTTGAATTCACGGAAAAATTAATCTGATAAAAGCTGCAACATTCTTTCATCTGTGTCCTGGGTGGTGGCTGTCTCACCCTGGAGTACAATATCTCCGATACCAACTTGGTTGCTTGCAATCCTCCTGAGGCCCAGAGGTGGAAGGGTTTATGCTCACCAGGAGTCAAAGTGGTTCATACTTTTACAGAATGAACTTGTAGGGGAGCCCAGATACTGTTAACACAATATGTCCCCTGCCCCTGGGGTCTTTCAGTTCTAGGTTCATGTTGCCCAACACCAGTAGGACCTATGGCTTTCAATGCCAGAGTCTGGTAAAAAGGAAAGGAACTGTTTATTAAAAACTTACAGGTTTAGAGTAACAGCAGAATGTCGCCATTAAATCCCCAAGTCCCTTTTAAAACACCTACAAACGCATACAATCCTGCCTCCCCTTGCCAGACTAGGCCAGTTAGGGTTACTGCATGTTGGGAAAAGAAAATAGAAGTCTGTGGCTTAGCCAGAGTCCTGTTGTTAATTCAAAACCTCATCCTCAGGGTGAGCCAGGGAATCCTTCTGCATCCTTTCAAACCACTAAGAAAGAGCTACACATTGCTGCTACGTCTTGCTTTCCTGCTTTCTAAGCCATGTGGTCAAGGGAGCCCTCACTCCACTCCCAAAAGCACGCGGTTAAGCTCCAGTGTGGCTGCCTGCCTGGGTTTAAATCCCGGTGTGAATCTTCATCCATAACCCCACTTCCAACTCCTCCCACGATTGGCTATACCTGCTAGTGCTCTAGTATTTTCTGCCTTTCTTGGCTGCCACAGTATTTCAGGGCAGGCATGGCCCCATGGCTTGGAGAGAACCATATCCAAGCTCTCCCACATGCTTGGTAACCAGGGGAGCTGCCTCCCAGTTACATCATGGGTTAAAGCCATGCATGCCTTTCTGTACTACACTCAGGCTTGAAGACTAGTCTGCTGTAATTGGTAGGCAAAATAACCATTTTTGCGTATAGGTATGCTGCTAGCCTGCTGTTTTTGGTATACAAAATAAATCTCAACCTTTGTCTTGCTGCTTTTCCCAGTCCTCCAATAGACTTGTGGGGAAGGGGGTCTATGGCCTCTTAGCCTAGCCCCCATTACAATACCTTCAGCTCCTGGAACAATAGCTTTTTACATGCATTGGTTACTAAGCTTATTAACTATTATCTCTACTAACATTTTCCACCTCTTGAGTCCCCTCTCAGTAGAACGTTGATTGTTCTCAATGTCTCGATTTGATTCTTATCAACTTCAACTAGCCTACCAGACCCAGAGAGTCGTCCAGTGAGCAATCTCCAGCACGAAACTTCTCAAATCACTTTTGACGTGTTCAGTACCTTCTCCATATACTGCACGGATATATTTTTAATTTCAATTGCATTTTTACTTTTCTTGAAATAATAAAGCATAATACACCAAAAATGTTGCATATTTTCTTCCATCTTCAATATTAAAATGGCTACACACAAATTCACCAATTTTGACAATTTTTTCTTAATGCATACTCATATGAGGGTGTCACAATACAATCTAACAAAATTGCTTCAAGTGAAGTTAAAGCCAACTGAGCATTACTAGAGTTACATTATGGGGGGAAAAATGAAAGAACTTTTTTGGCCAACCAAATATTTACTTGAAAGCATTCTATTATTCTTTTAGTGAAACAATATTTTTATAAGTAGATATTTTTAAGCTTTGTTTTATAATCATTTAAATTTCCTCCAGTTTTCATGTACCTGTTTTTATTTTGTAGACAATCTTCAATATATAAGGTCATTACAGATACAACTTCATATGTGGAAAAACAGGAAAACATTAACACGATATGATAGGTGCATGAACTGTACATATTGAAAAGTACAGAGTGTTGAACAGGATCTGCTTTGTTTTGCAGAATTTTTTAGATGTCATTATAGACCTCTCCCATGGGTCAGCCCTTCCAGAAATGCCTTATCTATATCAATAGTATAAATATATTACCACTATTCTGGGAGATGAGTTGAAGAGGTTCTCACATTTTAGAATGCAGATTCCAACTTACTGATCTTAACTTCAGTAAAACAGTATCCCCAATCTCATCCTCCCCTGATGTCTGTGAGTCTAGACACTCTCTCACATTCAGCTGTGTAAGAAAGTCAAATCCTTCTGCCCGGGTGGGAGACAGATGGTTGGCTGCCTTCCTGGTCGAGACGGAGTGGTGAGAGTCTAAATATTCTCTGTACTTTATTTTCAACCAATTCTTCTGCTTTTATTTCCAGTCCAAGTATGAGGTGTTTTTGATTCTGGAGACTTTCAAAATCTCCTTGACTTCAACTGGATTCTTTTACATTAGTACATTCTAGTACTAACATTTTGATTTCAGCATCTCCCTACCCTGATAATGTTAGCATTTATATCTCCACATTTGATCTTCCCAAAGTGTGTTTATTTATTTTTTGTCTTCTATGGTCTCTTCTAATGCTTTGTTCACTTTTTATGTATTGATACAATTTTATGCTGTTATTTGAAGTTTTGGAGAAAACAAAGAGAAACTATTTCAATCCTTTTTGCTTACCCAGAAATCCCACGCTCCTCAAATTTAGGATAACAGCTATGTATTGAGATTTGTGAGACTAAATGAGACTGAATGATACACTTACTCAAAGCCCCTAATTCTATCTCATCACAAAGTTAAATAACATGTGTCTCTACATTTTAATATATGCACTGTCTGCAGAATTAGATTGAAATTATTTCTGAAGTCAGGGACTATAAACTCTCTTTCTTGTGTTTGTACTTGTTTAATCTATTCTGAATAGCTAAGTGTACATGAAATTTACTCAATAAATACTTAGTTATTGAAAATGTTTGCATTAGAGGTTCAAAATGGTCCATGATAATGTCATTTTACTGTGGTTCCTTTTCACAAATACATAAAATGGGAAAATGAATCATTTGTCTATGTAATAAAGTGCAAATTCTTGGTCCTCACTTAGCTACAAAATTCATTCATAAAAGATTACTTTAGTCAGCATCAGGTTAATTATTTATATAATTTTTATTTTTACATGGAGGTATAATTGTAGTTTAATTGATGTAATACAAGTAGAGTATATAAAATAGAGGACTTTTTTCACAAAAGCATTCCTCAAAAAAAAAAGCATTCTGTTTTTATTAAAAATATTTTCAAATACCTATTATATGTTCCATGAGGGAAAGACTTTTTGTCTGTTTTGTGTGTGTGTATGAGTGTGTGCATGTGTATGTTTGTGTGTATGTGTATGTATACACACACACACTTTATACAAATTCTGTTTTTGGTAACTGTAAATGTGACCTCACAATTTCAAATGTTGGAAATTAAAACACACAAATCTCTCAAAGATCAATAGAACTGACAATACAGATCAATAAAATTAAATTTGTTACATTTAGTAGATCACAAATATATACAACCAGTATAAATAATAATTTTTAAAACTATCCCAATACTATGTGTTGTTGTATGTCACTTGGAATAAAATTCCTAGTGACTACATCCCTAAGGAATTCAAAAAGTGCTATGTACCCATCCACTTAGGGCAATAAAAATGACTTGTTAAGAAAAACTAAGTTAAATTACTCTAAATAATAGTAATGATAAAAAGACAATAATGTTTTCAATGCTTCTATTGGATATTTAAAAGGAAACTTTTCTTCATGAATCTTGGTATTAATAATAGCAATATTTTTAAACATGAGAGTTTATTATTTTAAATGTGCATATATAAATCAACTACAATGCTTCAACTTTTGCTGTTAAATTTTAAATTCCTAAAAAAAATTATAGTTAAGATAGACAAAAAGCTACTTTGTGGAATTTCTTTCACTGGGAAAATGGGAGTTGCCTTATACTTCATATTATATTTAGGCATTTACATTAATCCATCTTTTTCTAACTCCCTCTATTCATATAGGTTTCCTGTAATGTAGTTTTTAGACCTCTACTAGATTCAATTAAATACTATTTGAAAAATTTTGTTAATAAAAAAGAGTGATGATTCTTATTTATGCCTTTGATTTATCACTTTGTTCTTTCTAGAATGAAGTGCTAAATATTTTTAAATGGTTATACATATTCAACTATCACCAGAATATTCTCTCATTGTATGTTTCTGACAAAAGTTGGAAATGATCTTTGAATGTATTAGAGCATATCTGAGTTGGTAACTAGATGGATAAGATTCACGTTAATTCATTTTTGCTATTGATACTTTGGACCCTGAAAAATGGTACACTTTTAGAAAAGATAAAAACACAAATATTCTCAGATATCTTTCATTGTCTGTTTCTAGTCTGCCAAGTGCTAGTGTTTTTTTTTCACCAATCTGTCTTATGTAACATTTGTAACATGAACATGCTCTTAGACGTTGATTTCTGTCAGTTAGGTTTATGATCTGATAACTTTTGTCAGTGAGTATAAATTTACAGAATTTACGTATAAACACTGTATGAGAAAATGCTGTTTTCACAAAATCTGGACAACCTAACCAAAAAAAAGTCTTACATTGCAATTTTTGATAGAATTATAATATTTTTAAAAATAATATGTCTATTCAAGAAAACACAAAATATTCTGGTTTCTTCTTTAAATGTGTAGTATGTTTACATTCTTTTGTTTTCTGAAAAGTGGAATTAAAAGAGGTACTCCATGAAAGTGCGTAAAATGAAATTTGTAAGTGAGAGATTGCTACTCTAAAGGGTTCAAGATTCTTTACTCTCTTTTATAACTAATAGACAGGATCTTCATTTATTTCTTATTAATCAGAATCTGTATTGTTTCTAGTTCCCCTCTACTCCTTAATTATTAAGTCATTTCAAGACAGGACTTTGTCTTGTTATCAGCCCATGAATATAATCTTGTCACTATGCATAGCTAGCACTTTCTTGGTGCTTAACAGATACTAAATAACTCAGTGGCTAATTTAAGGTTAAATTCTTTAAGGTTTATGCAATAGGGTTTTGTATGGCATCTTTGCTCATATATAAAGAAAATTGTGGTTCATACCCACGGTACATACCCAGATCATTTTCTTCCCTAAGTAGTTAGTGAGGTGAGCATTAAATGATCTAAATATTTTCATCCAAAAGGTGGCAATGGGTTTCTTTTGTATGGCTCACCTCAAAAGTTAAAATAAAACAATTTGTGATATAAATAACATAAGTAGTATAATATGATACTCTATATTAACATAATTCTATATTAGACAAAATTTAACATACACCACACACACTGCATGAACCAGGTTAGAAATAATTTATAAATACTATAGAAAACACCTAAGTGTTAAAGATCACTTGTAATACCAGAAAGTTTAGTATTTAAATTTGACCAACCAAAAGATCTATACTTCTTTTTTTCCCCCTCAAGGGCCATGAACAGTTGTCTACCATTCATGAAAGGATCTTGGGATGCATAGCTTATGTTACTTTTCTTCTAAAATCCTGAACTGAATCAAGACAATAAATAGTCATGGTAAGGATGGTATTAACAAAATCTAATAGAGGCCTAACAAAATGCTTCATAGATGGCAACTGTTAAATAGTTAATTTTAATATGTTTATATTTGAGTTAATTCTTAGGAAATTTAATCTAATTTTATCAGTTTATCAATTTTCTGCTCATATTCTTAACGTAACTTTATAAAAATAAAGCTACATATACTTTTACTATTAACTATTTAATCATAATTTTACATCTTAATTTTCTTAAATAATGACTGATAATTTTTCTTCTTGATGTAATATCTATAAATATAGATCATAAATAGCACTTTTATTCTTATGTGTCATATTTATTTAAAATTCTTTTTAGATTTTATTTACTTATTTTTAGAGAGAGTGGAGGAGAGACAGACAGGCAGGGAGAGAAACATCAGAGTGTGGTTTTCTCTCATGTTCCCTCCTCCAGGGACCTGGCCCATAACCCAAGCATGTGCCTTACCAAGAATCAAACCAGTGACCCTTTGGTTCACAGGCTGGCACTCAATCCACTGAGCTATACTAGCCAGGGCTAAAAATTTTATCTTTAACAATGACTCAAAAAAAAAAACCAAAAGTGCCGATTATTATTGACTTTGTACCCACAGACATGACAATTTAGAAATATTGAAATAAATACTAAGCTGTATCATTTTTTATTATTTTAAATTAAACTGAGTGTAGTAACATTGGTTAATAAGATTACATATGTTTCAAGTGTACATTTCTAATAACCAAGAGTTGATCAAATAGGCTCAGCTTAACTTTAGTATTCTCTAATACAGTGGAGAGAGAGAATTCTCAAAATGGTAAAACAAAGTATATTACTAGAAAGTGTGTTTAACTCACTGATTCTGCTACAAGGTTCTACTTCTATAGATAGTAATATCGCAAATTTATTTTGATGCAACTGGGACTACTCAGGTTTTTGCATAATTTCTTAGTCACTGAAAATGAAATATACTACCATAAAAAAAAAACTCTACAGTGTCACAAACTAACAGTTGCACTGAGACAAAAAAATATGGCCCAAATGAAAGAACAGATCAAAACTCCAAAAATAGTACTAAGCGATGAGGAGATAGACAACCTATCAGATGCAGAGTTCAAAACAATGGTTGAGTGTGGTAATAAAATAGAGGAAAAATGGAAGGCATACACTTCCATACAGTGTATTTCACTCTGCATACAGAGTGAAATAAAGAAAAATGTACAGGGAAAGGACAGTGAAAGGAAGGAAACCAAGACTCCAATCAATGATTTAGAACACAAGGAAGAAATAAGCATTCAACCAGAACAGAATGAAGAAACAAAAATTCCTAAGCCTCAGAGGCTTAGGAACCTCTGAGACAACTTTAAACGTTCCAAGACCCAAATCATTGGGGTGCCAGAAGGAGAAAAGGAAGAATAAGAAATTAAAAACTTATTTGAAAAAATAATGTATGAGAACTTTCCCAACCTAGCAAAGAAAATAGACTTCCAGGAAGTCCAGGAAGCTGAGTCCCAAAGAAGTTGGACCCAAGGAAGCACACACATCAAGGCACATCATAATTACATTACCCAAAGTTAAAGAAAAGGAGAGAATCTTAGAAGCAGCAAGAGAAAAGGAGACAGTTACCTACAAAGGAGTTCCCATGAGACTATCAGCTGATTGCTCAAAAGGAACCTTGCAGGCAAGAAGAGACAGGCAAGAAGTATTTAGAGAGATGAAAAGCAGGGATCTATGTCCAAGATTACTCTACCCAGCAAAGCTATCATTTAGAATGGAAGGGCAGAAAAGTGCTTCCTAGATAAGGTCAAGTTAAAGAAATTCATCATCACCGAGCCCTTATTATAAGAAATGTTGAAGGGACTTATGTAAGAAAAAGAAGATGATCAAAAATATGAATAGTAAAATGACAACAAACTCATGACTATCAACAACTGAACCTAAAAAAAAAAAAAAACTAAGCAAACAACTAGAACAGGAAAAGAATCATAGAAATGCAAATCACGTGGAGGATTATTAGCAGGGAGGAAGAAGGAAAATGGGAAAAAGGCTCAGGGAATAAGAGGCATAAATGGTTGGCATAAAATAGACAGGGGGAGTTAATAATAATATAGGAAATGGAGAAGCCAAAGAACTTGTATGTACTACCCATGGATATAGATTAAGGGGGGTGCACTTGCTACAGAATGGCCCTGTGGTGGGGAAAACAAGGTACTGTTACCAAACAGACTCCCCTCCCCCCTTCCCAGGGTCTCTTTGTACCAGTTTCACCGTGCCTGTTGCCCTTGGGAATTGGAATTATAGCTCTCAATGTCAGAGTTTGGTGAAAACAAAAGGAACTATTTATTGAAAAGTTATACAGGTTTAGAGTAATGACTTAATGTCACTGTTTAACACTCAAAGTCCCTTAAAACATCCACAGATACACACAGTCCTTCCTTCCCCACTTTGCCCAGTCAGGTCAGTTAGGGGTAGTGTATCCCAGGAAAAATAGAAGTCTGTGGCTCGGCTAGCTCCAGGTTCTTCCCAGTAATCCGTGCTCAGCTGGCAGATCTCCCGTAGACCCCAGAAATTTCAGCTGTGTTGCCGTGATCTCCAGTTCTTACTCCAATATCATGTGGCACCTTCTCATGGCTCACCAGCAAGAGAGCTTTCACCCCTTTCCCTCCCTGCAAGGTCTCTTATTGTCCCTACCCCTAGTCCTGCATTGCCTCTCCTGCCTCCTAAACTGCATAGTAAAGGGAGTCCCCAAACCATGTGGTTCCAATCCACATGGCTGCCACACCTGGGTTTTAATCCTGGTGCATATCTTCCTCAGCAAGTCCATTTCTGACTCCTCTCACAAATGGCTACACCTGCCAGCATTCCTGTATTTTTCCAGCCTTTTTAGGGTACTGTAGTAAGTCCAGGCAGGCGTGGCCCTGAGGCGTGGAGAGAACTATCTCAAAGCTCTCATGCAAGTACTATAAGGAGGCAGGGCAAGGAGCAGAGGTGATGCCTCCCAGTTACATCAAGGATCAAAGTCACTCCCATCTCCCTAGCTAGCCTGCTATGGATATGTAAAATAACCAGTTTTGCATAACAGGTATAAAGCTGGCCAACTGTTTATATGCAAAATAACCCTCAGTGGCCCAGCTCCATGTGTCCCATCCCCCAGTCCAGACTTGTGGGGTAAGGATATCCTATATTTTTGTATTTCCTGGATACCCTGAGTTCTTGACTCCATTACAAACCCTTCTTTGGAGGATGGGGGCTGGCTGCACTCCATTAGAGATTGCTGGAAGGAACTGGAGTACTGGGCATAGGGGGCCAAAAGGGAAAAAGTGGGACAACTATAAAAGCATAATCAATAAATTATACTTAATAGAAAATTTTTAAAAAGAAACATCAATATGTGGTTGCCTCTTGCCCGCCCTTTACTGGAGACCTGGCCCACAAGCCAGGCATGTATCCTGACTGGGAATCAAACCAGCAACTTTTAGGTGTGCAGGCTGCCACTCAATTCACTGAGCCACACCAGCCAGACCTGACTTCTACTCCTAAAACAAACTGAAGAAAGATCTTTGATTTTCAGGACTTGCGTTAGGTCTCCCTAAGCTCCATGTAAAAAAACAACAAAACAAATAACAACTAAAAACTACAATATCTTCTTGCTGAAGTTTATATTTTAAGTTACAAGTATGTCATAACAATTAAGAAAAAATAACTTGTTACTGTTTCATGCTAAGGTTTAGCTTTTGCAGTATATCATCTATATCTTTTTTTAAGAACTTTTTAATTATACCGATATGTACATTCTACTTCAGACAATATCCCTACAAAGGTAAGGTATATTTTATATTTATAAATCAATTGTTATACTTTGTTAGTATAAAAATGTAAAATTGTAGGCCCCAGTTCTCAGTCTCTCTCTTATCTCCAATAGCTAGAAATACATACTATTTCCATTACCTAATATAATATCACCTGTCTCTCACAATGTTACCCTTTAAAAGTAAAAGTGTTTGGATGTTTCTATAAATGTCTTCTCCAACTTGTCATCATTTATTTTCTTTTTTGTTTAGTGGTTTGACTTACCAGTCCCTGATATAGTCCTATAGAAAAATTTGAAAATGTACTACTAAATAAACAAACATTCAACTTTGACAAAAATAGCAGAGAAATCACATTCATTGGGATTTGATTTATGAATTCTTTGGCCTCCCCATCCCAAGGCCAATTATGTGTGATTCTTGCTGTTTTGCTGTGATGCAAAACAAAATATTAGAGAGAGATTAAAATGTTCAAATACCTGTCCAGGAAGCTTCTTTATAACTGGAAAAATGTTCTTATCTGATTTTAGGCTTTATTCAAATTGACATACAGCAATGCAATTGAACAATCTTTGTTCTCCTCCTCCTCATCCTGCTGCTTACCCTCTTCCAACTACTTTTTCTTCTTTTTTATTTGGTAACATGATTTATTCAGCTCTAATTTGTGTTTCTTTGACTGGCATCTTACTGACTGGTCTAATTATGAATTATTTTGATGAAATACAAAAAAACACTTTATGTTGACTCCAATAATTTCAGTCTCCTATTTTCTATATTTTAATTAAAGCATTGCTCTTTATGTATGCTTAACAACTATAGAAAAAATCTGAATCTAACCAAACTAATGTTTTATGCTTAATAGTATAGTATAGTATAGTATAGCATAGTATAGTATTATATATCCTCTTGAATTCTTGATATATATCATCTTAGCTCCATTTCTTTGTTTTTCAGTGCTTGGTTCAAGGGGAAGTTGAGATCCAATAAAATTCATTCAGATTTATTTATGGAATTGATATCTAAGGGTAAAATAGTTAAAATCATTCTGTTTCTCAGCTTGGAGAGTATAGGTTGCTGCTATCCATCGTGTTCACAGTACTGAAAACCTTTGCATTTAGGATAAAGGCAATTATAGGCAGAGTTTATAGATAGATAAAAAGCTTAGTTGATCTTCTTTGATCCCAGATACTCAATATTTCTTGAAACTAGAATTACATCTAGACATTTAAGTGAGCCCCCCCAAAAGTGGTTTTATTTTGTTTTTTTCAAACATGTTTAAGTTAGAAGTATGTTAGTTTAAACTATAAGAACCCAAGAGGGCTTTTTTATTTCATATTTTGTTTAGGCTTCTATTGCTTTTTAAAGGTGTTTCCCTTTCTGGTACTTCATTTATTTAGTTAAATGGTACTACCGATACGTTTACAGTCAAACTTGGTGTCATTGTGGGAAACATTTTGTCTGATTAATACAAACTTACATATCAACAATGATCTCATACATGTTAGCTTTACATCTAATCCAGTGAAAGCATTCCTATTTCTCCTATTCTCAACTCTTTCCAGACTTTGCATGTTGTTGCTGCCAGGTATTCCCACACACTCTTTCTTATGGTGTTCCACTTCTGCGTTTGCAAAGCCTTTGACAAATCTTCCGCCTACTCTTATGGAAATTCTCTAAATGCTTGATGAAATCTATCATGTCCTGAGTATGTTTCTATCCAAGGCAAGGTTTTTATTTGTCCTCATTTTTCACGTTATCAGAGACCTTGGCTGCGTGCTTTGCTTTCTCGTTCATTGCAAATTGTTACTTTCTCTTTTAAAATACTATATGAAATGTTTATAAAATCCATAATTGATATGGACAATAAAAAGTAGCAATGAGCCCTGGCTGGTATAGCTCAGTGGATTGAGCACAGGCCTGCAAACGAGAGAATCACGGTTCGATTCCCAGTCAGGGTACACGTCTGGGTTGTGGGCCGGTTTTCTGCAGGCCAGTTCCTAGCAGGGGATGCACGAAAGGCAACCATACATTGATGTTTCTCTCCCTCTCTCCTTCCCCTCCAAAGATAAATAAGTAAATAAAATCTGTTTTAAAAAGTAGCAATGATATATGGCAGTTGTACTTGTTCAGTTAACATTAATTTTGTCAAAACCAACATGTTATTCCATGTGAAGAGACTCCTGATATCGGACATACATTCAGATATAGTTATGCTTGAAACATCCCTGGATATCCTTACAGGCTGGATAATTCAGAATCAGTGAACTTTGATACAACTGAAGGGAAGAATATAAACATTTCAATTAAATTCAGAAAATATGTTTTACATAAGTTATCTGGATTTCAGTAAATTGCCATTTTCCCCTCAAAATACAACTGATTATTCCTTTATAAACAAAATGATAAGTTACATAATGCTAGCAGAATAAAAGTATGAATATATGGTAGCAGGTGATTCTGTGAGGGCTGTTTTCTCACTTTCCAATGCAAAATGAGTCTAAGATTTCGGGCCCATGGCTGCGTTCTTTTCTAACTTGGCTGGCTTCTTATCTCAACTGGTTACCAGCTTCACGTGGCCCATCCTGAGCAGGACAGGCACCTTTTCAGGACAGGATTGCATTGCTTATCTGAAGTGCTAGGATTCCAGTAATGACTTGAAGTTTTTACTTTCAAATGTATAGCTTTTATTTCTAAAGATAAAATTTCCTACAATGGTCTTGATTTGGTTTTAAATCAATGAAATGATAGTAGAAGCATGATAAATTGTATTTGGATGAGGTTTTGGAAAGGAATCATTTTCTTTCAACTGTGCATCTAATAAAACTATGTAATAAATTCTTTCTTTGCCTTGCTGACAGGGTCATCTTCCAGAAGATTGGGAACATAACCAAGGTAGTTCAATTTTGACTTAATTTTAACAAAAAGAAGTTCTGCCTACTGAAGAGTGGTGATGAAAAATAGGGGAAAAATTATCAAGTCTCTGGGTATAGACATAAACACTATTTTACTACTACAGTGGTAGCATTATTCTACTATTTTACTCCAAAGAAAAAATGTAAAGAGCTTTAAGAAGACAATGGAATAATTATTTGCTAACAGAGTATAACAATACAGAAGATTGTTAGAGATTGGGAGAAACATGGCAGAGTAACTAAAACCACCGAATTCTGCCCATTCCACTTACTAACAATATAACCTTCATTATTTATAAAATAAGAATAATGATAGCATACATTCCAAGGGTTCATTGTGAGGATTGAATGAATTGAAATATGTACATGTTTAGAATAGTACCTGGCAAAGAATCTTACTGAGAAATTTTGATAAATAAATCATATCAATTAAATAAATGGTAAATAGAGAGTAAAGGAGTGCAAGCAATGTAACAACTCAGGTATTTCTCCTATAAGGATACACATATATATATTTTTTAATTTTATTTATTTTTTAGAGAGAGGGGAAGGGAGGGAGAGAAAGAGGGATAGAGAAACATCAATGTGTGGTTGCCTCTCATGTGGCCCTCACAGGGGACCTGGCCAGCAACCCAGGCGTATGCCCTGACTGGGAATCGAACCAGTGACTCTTTGGTTCTCAGCCCACACTCAATCCACTGAGCTACACCAGCCAGGGCTATTTTTTCATATATAAAAATACAATACTTAATTCTGGAGAAATACACTGATAGAATGAAAACACAATAGTACCAGTGTGACTATTATCAAAAATGAATGTACACTTGTAAAATATATTTTTAAAAACAAGGAATTTGTAAATATGTAAATTTGGATATACTAAACATTTAAAGCAAATCTTAAAGAAATAAAAAATTACTGTTAAATAGAATGTGATTGTTTTTTCTTTGTCAAAGAGAACAATTTGCAAATTGGAGAGTGTTAGCAATTCATAGTTGAGGGAACTCTTTCCATGACAAGTGAAGGAAAATGTTAAATAAATTAAAATCTCTATACATTGAGGATTATAAATATGACCTGATAAATAATTTCAAGTGTGATTGTACATCATTATTGGCTATCTGTGAAATATTATGAATAATAGGATTAAGGCCAGAATTGAAAAACATGCAAATGCTACTTTTTATAAACAAGAAGATGATATATTCTGGAACCTAAAGGCAAAGTGCACTAAAAGTCTTCTCTGGTAAATTTGAGTATTAATTATAAATTAGATGGTTTGTAAACAAATTCATGGTAGACAATGAACCAGAATGTCAAGATTCTAAACCTTATATGTCACATCCTTGTTCTGTAAACCTAGTCAAGAGACCTCATTTTCTTGATTTATAAATTTCGTAGCCTGGAAAGTGAAAGATTGTATTACACTACTTGGGTTCTCTTTTAACTAGAACATTTTCTAAACCTATAGCTCTGCAATTTGATCATTTGTTGGCAAGAGTGAAAGATCTCAAACAAAACACATGCCATTCTGTATGCAAATAAAACATGTTGAAAATTAAAAGAAGCTATGGATGTTAGCATTGTTGAATAAAAACTAATCTGGATTTAGGAAAGAGAGACTCTCTTAGAATGGAATGTTGCAATGAGGGAAAAGAACTATTGCAGCAGAGGGAGGGTGAGCAGTGCCGTGCAGTGGGGAAACACTCCAGGCTATGAGATCTGGAAGAATCTCAAAGTGCAGGCAGAATGGGAACATATATACACACATACATGGAAATGTAAACAAATCTTGAAAAAAGAGGTTTAAGTAAATGGGAATAGTGCATGCAGATAGTGTAATACGACAGTTGATCAGACTATGTCTAATCCTGAGGTCAGCCTTCGCTCTCTCTGGGAGGGGTCATGAAGGAGGGTTTGTGCTCCCTGCAGCTGAAAGTGAAGCAAAGACCACAAGCCTGGGTGACGTATCAAAGTTCAACTAAAATTTGATCAAATCAGATCAATGGGCATTTTGTTTCAATAGATCCCTGAAGTCAAACAGTTCAGCGAATTTTTATGAAACACAGATTTTGGAGAGTCTGTGCTTGGAATTTTCGTAGATAAACCTAAGGAGGGAAACTGCAAGTCATCTCAGAAGGAGTGGTTCTAGTACGCCTTTCTCCTGGAACTCAGATGGGAGTTTTGAAATCATACCTGTTTTCCAGCATCACAGACCTTGGTAGAAGTTAGGTAAAAGTCAACATTGTCAATATACATATAGATATGTTTTTTTTCCTCTGATAAGTATCTAGGAATGAAATCACTGACTCAGGGTGTCAAAGAAAAATTGTACCACAGAGTTCAATAGGGCAAAGGTATATTTTATTTAGGACTATTGCAATAAAAGAGAAGCTGAAACTGGAAAAGCCAGCATTTGTGCTACCTGTCACCTACCAGACCTAATAAGCAGAAACAAGGATTAAGTCTTTATGGGAACCTAATTCAGATGGTTGGCAATCTGAGAAGATGGTGGGTTTGTACACTTAACAGACCTTCTTAAATTCTATCTTAAACTGACCTTTTTGTAAGGAGAAGAAAAGCATTGGTAAAGGGTTTGGAATTCAGAGAAAAAGTTAATCTGATTAAAGCTGCAACATTCTTTTTCATCTGTGCTTTGGGCAGTGGTCTATACCTGTGTCCTACAGTGCCCCGAGCAGTGGGTGTCTCACTCTGGAGTACAGTGGCTCAGATACCATCTCGGTGCATGCGGTCCTCCTGAGGTACAGAGGTGGAACTTCTCGTGGTCTCCTGGTGTCAAGGTGGGTCATACCACCAGTTCCTGAAACAATAGCTTTTTACATACATTGATTACTAAGCTTAATAGCTATGACCCACACTGAAATTTTTCCAACACTTGAGTCCCCCATCAAGACTCAATTTAACCCCACTGAAACAAAAGGCATGAGAGTTTTTAATCACTGTGTTGAGCTAATGGAAAAGTAATGAAGGAGGTTAGTGAGGGAGGTTGGTCAATGTGGGTAAGCCACTTGTCTTTGCTATTTGGCATTTAGCAAATTCAATCTTTCATTCCCTCACAGAAAATTCTTTTACATTTCAAAGAGCTGCCTATCAGGTCATTGAGATAATCCCTGGGTTCTGAAACTAGAAAGAGGTCAGGAGAAGATTTACATCTCAAAATGGGCAGATATAGAATTGATAATTGAAGGTTTTCTAAATCAAATGATCTAAGAAAAGAGAGGTTAGCAGCCTGTATCAGGAATAAACCTGTAATCAGGTTGAGGTAAACATTAAGACCATCTTGGTTAATAGTAAGTCTGCTCTATTTACAAGAGAGTGTCAAATTGTTTTTCAAAATAGTTGCAGTATTTTGCATTTCCACTTCATTATGACAAAAAATAAAAACGAATTCAAATGTCCACGGGCAGGTAAAGATAAACAAATTGTGTTATATTAAAAATAATGAAATAGTGCTTGACAATAAAAGGAAATGATTGCTGATATCTGCAAAAGATAGGTGAATCTCACAAACAATATATTGATTAAAAGACGCCAGACAGGAAGGATTATTTACTATATGATTCCATTTACATAAACTTCTGAAAAGACAAATCAAATCTACAGCGACAGAAAGCAGATTAGTAGTGGTCTGGGGCTAGGAGTAGGGCTAAGAAGAACCATTTGGCTCTTTTAGAGTTATGGACATGTTCTATATTTAAATAGTGGTGGTGTTTAGATGATCACATGAATTTATCAAACTCACAAAAATTTACAGCTACATGGGTAAAATTAATTGTAAATGATATCTCAGTAATTTTTTTAAATGTACAAGAAGTTATAGGGGATAAGAGCTTTAAGTAGAAAGAAGATCACTTATTGATTACTTTTCATTTTCAATGTACAAGCTGGTTATTAGATTCCTGTTAAGATAAGATAAAGGGTCTAGAGACAAGGCTATATAAGACCTCAAGCTCTACAGAACAAAGCAGCAGAAATGTGGGAGAAAGATCTTATTAAAATTTAAATTTATTTACTCATTCTGTCCTTCTAACTATTGAGAAGGAGTAAGAAATTTCCAAAGATATTCATAAGTGATGACAAAATGTTCCCTGAGATCTTTAGCACATGCTTCTTTTTAAACCTTTATGTAAACAACCTTCAACTTCAAAGCATGTACAATATCAAAATGTTCAAATCTTCTAAAGGCTGTTTGGCTTAGAGGAAGAAATTTTTCCCACTTATATGGTAAATGAACTTGAATAGCCTTGTGTTTACCTATACTATAATTACATAAATTCTCTATCTTCCTTTGCTCTTCTGTTAAGATCTCAGAAACCACATGCTACCTTTTTTTTCTGTGAGCTGGCAAGATAAACCATGACATGACTCTTACAAATTTGAACAGAAAAACAAGTGAAGCTTTGTTTGTTTCATAAAGGATAAACTCGGTGAATGAATAGCTACACACTATGTCTTAATTTCTGTTGTATATTTTTAATTTATGCCACGAGATTTAGTGGGCAAGACAAAGAAATGCTTTATGAAAGAAGGCTTAGAATTAATTAATCACACTTGACACAGTTTGAGAATAATGATAAGAATATCAGCATATCATGGAGCTTGGTCTTTTTCTGTATTTAAAAATCTTTGTCTCTTGGTGTGCTTGTCATTAATCCATTTGACCTAAGACCATTTCTCTCCTGTTGCTCCAGACTTTCAGAAGGCTAGCTTGTCCAACATTTGCTGAACTCTCAACCATTAGATGGTTCTAGAAAGGAGTAAAGGAGGAAAAAAGAAGAAAGAAGGAAAGGAAGGAAGGTAGGAAGGAAGGAAGGGAGGGAGGAAGGGAGGGAGGGAGGAAGGGAGGGAGAGAGAGAGAAAGAAAGAAAGAGAGAGAGAGAGAGAAAGAATATGTGTTCCTTTTTGTTGTTTCTTTACTCTCAACAGTACCACTTTCTGTGTTGACAGCCATTATTGAAAATGTTTCTTTTTTAATATATCTTATTGATTATGCTACTACAGTTGTCCCATTTCCCCTCCTTCACTCCCCTCCACCCTGCACACCCTCTCCCACCCACATTCCCCCCTTTAGTTCATGTCCATGTGTCATAAGTTCTTTAGCTTCTATATTTCCCATACTATTCTTGCCCTCCCCTCTCTGTTTTCTACCCACCATCTATGCTACTTATTCTCTATACCTTTCCTTCCTCTCTCCTCCTCCCACTCCCCTGTTGATAACCCTCCATGTGATCTCCATTTCTATGATTCTGTTCCTGTTCTAGCTGTTTGCTTAGTTTGCTTTTGTTTTTGTTTTAGGTGTGGTTGTTAATAATTGTGAATTTGCTGTCATTTTACTATACATGTTTTTTATCTTCTTTTTCTTAGATAAGTCCCTCCAACATTTTATATAGTAAGGGCTTGGTGATGATGAACTCCTTGAACTTGATCTTATCTGAGGAGCACTTTATCTGCCCTTCCATTCTAAATGGAAGCTTTGCTGGATACAGCCATCTTGGATGTAGGTCTTTGCCTTTCATGACTTGCAATATTTCTTTCCAGCCCCTTCTTGCCTGCAGGATCTCTTTTGAGAAATCAACTGAGAGCTTGATGGGAACTCCTTTGTAGGTAACAGTCTCCTTATCTCTTGCTGCTTCTAGGATTCTCTCCTTCATTTTTATCTTGGCTAATGCAATTATGATGTGCCTTGGTGTGTTCCCCCCACCCAGGGCCAATTTCTTTGGGACTCGCTGGGCTTCCTGGACTGCCTAGAAGTGTATTTCCTTGGTTAGATTGGGGAAGTTCTTCTTTATTATTTGTTCAAATAACGTTTCCACTTGTTGCTCTTCCTCTTACCCTTCTGGTACCCCCATAATTTGGATGTTGGCACATTTAAAGATGTCCTGGGGGTTCCTAAGCCTCCCCTTTTTTTTGAATTCTTGTTTCTTCATTCTTTTCTATTTGTCTTTTTCTTTCTTCCTTCTGGTTCACTCCATTGATTTGAGTCCCAGTTTCCTTGCCATTACTATTGGTTCCAAGTATATTTTCCTTCATTTCACTTAGCATAGCCTTCATTTCTTCATTTAATTTGCAACCAAATTCAACCAATTCTGTGAGCATCCTGATCATCAGAGTTTTGAATTGTGCATCTGATAGGTTGACTATCTCTTGGTTGCTTAGAAGTATTGGCTCTGGGGCTTTGAGCTGTTCTGCTTGAGCTGTAATGTTTTGGTCTGTTCACGCCTGTTACATAGTGAGGGATGGAGCCTTAGGTGTTCACCAGGGTGGGGTGACCCAGTCGCTGGGTTGTGATGCTGTATGTGGGGGTGGGGTCAGAGAGGGAACAATGGTGCTTATTCATCTCTCTCTTGGATTTTGGTCCTCTCTGCCACTTCCCACAAGCAAACTGGGCCTTTCTGGTGCTGATCCCCAGGTGGGTGGGCTTGTGTACATTCTAGGACCCTGCTGGGTCTCTCCAGTGAACTCTCCTGTGAGGTTGGGAGTCTCTCCCAGTACCTCAACATGCACAGGTGTTTTCAATCAGTGTTTTGAGGCTTTATTTCTCTGCACTGGGACCCTGGGTTGCGCAATCTGTCTGACTTCCCAGTTTCACCTGGTTTATCTGCAAGTGAATGTGGAACCACCTAATCTGCCAGCTACCTTGCGTGCAGTGCCTTGCTTCACAATTTGCCACCCCGAGAGTCCAGAGTCTCCCGGCCACTGCCTGCATGTCCAGGGTCTACCTGCTGCTGCCTTGCATGCCTGTGCTGTGCCACCGCTTTTTGTGCTGCAACCCCTCCCTGCCCAGCTGCCTGACTTCATCCCTTAGAATGTGTCTGGATGAATGTGTGTATTCTATCTCCTTGGTTGTCCAACTTCCATACAGTTCAATTTTTTGCCAGTTCTGGTTGTTACTTTGTTTCTAAATTGTTGTTGTCTTTATTCTGGTTGTGCGAGGAGGCACACAGTCTGTCTACCTATGCCTCCATCTTGGCTGGAAGTCCCATTATTGAAAATGTTCAATAGCTCCTCTCCATGTTTCTAGTTTCCTCTATGCAGCATCTTCATTAGGGCTCAGAAACACGATCTGCCTCTAAGGATATTTTCTGCAATTGCTAATCTATGAGTTCCTTCATAGCTCTTTGGTTGGCTTTCATGTTTTAATGCCTTTGCAGCTATTTCCTCATGTTAATTTTACTCCATCAAACTATGTGCTATAAGCTGTGCTTTTGTGATTTGCCCTTGATCTTCACTGATGCAGTTTGCAGGTTTATTGTAATTAGAGGTGGCATGAAAGTAGTGAAGCAGCGTGGAGAGAATCCCCCAAACCCTTACAGCCCTTGGTTGAGGGATGGGGGGAGTAGACTATACAACAGTTACGATAGTTTTCATAACAATGGCAAGTTGACGGCTAGCTCATAGCTGTGCTACCACCTTGGGATACAAAGTGTGTGTGTGACTTTCAGAATGTACGGTGACTCATGACACAGCTGGGGTTTGCACAACGCTTGCACAAGAGGCAGGGAGGCAGTTTCTCTGTGTCACTGAGTCACTCTTGCCCTGACTAAGGGTGGCAGCCAAGAGAATGTAAATGACATAGGAAACTGTCAAATGCCACTCATTGTGGGAGGAGCCACATAGAGAGTAGCTGTAGGCAGCTTCGGGTCAGGATTTAAAGGTGGGTGGAGAGAAAGAAAGGCTGGTCCTCCATGAGGGCAGAGACAGTAGGTAGCAGCCATGATGGTCTGCAGGAAAAAGGTCAATCATATAAGGGAGAGCCAGCCATGCTGCTGGTGGTGAGATAGAAGCCATATGAGGGGAGCAAGTATAGAGGAGAAAGAGCCATGATGCAGCAGCTAGGCAGTTTGTGGTCAGGATTTGACCACATGGCCCAGTGTAGTAAGGGAGAGAACAGCATGCTGATGCTCTGATCACACCCGCTCTAGCTGACTCGGAAGACATCAAGTACTCTGCCTTGAAAGATGCTGACCCTTGGGCCTTGGGACATATGGAAAGGCCACTCTTGGGGCTTGGGCCTTTCCTGGATTTCACCATAACCCACTGTAACATGGCACATGCTTTCATCCACTACTGCCTGGAAGCTGAGGACCATGTACTTCAGATCCTGAAGGAGAGAGCTGCTGCAGGAGAATGGTGACTTTGAGACGCACAGCTATACTTCCA
Source organism: Sturnira hondurensis (assembly GCF_014824575.4). Lineage (NCBI taxonomy): Eukaryota > Metazoa > Chordata > Mammalia > Chiroptera > Phyllostomidae > Sturnira > Sturnira hondurensis. The sequence continues at coordinate 7,874,654 of NW_028094767.1, forward strand.
GAGGGATTGGGGAACTGTTTGTCCCCCGGCGTAATGGGGGGCAAATAAAACCATTTCTCTCAGCGCTGATTGTTGGGCCATGCACCAAGGTGCCACATGAATGGACTCCTGTTTGCTAGGTTACAGCAGGGTCGTCAAAAAGGGAAGGATTAAAAAAAAGTCTTGACAGATGTGTTTTCCATTTTATCTGACAATAATCATCTTGATAACCTATTAATATTTAATTCTTATATTTTTTCCAATAAATATTTATAATAAAGAACTGTAGCTGTGCTACACAAGATGCCTTACTAGTGGTTTATGAACTCATGCAGGGATAACATGCCCTGTATCACAGATTAACAATTCTAAAACAAATACTAATATAAACTTTGGGGTGTACATGAATCAACATTTGTGAAGCAAAAGAGAGGAAGTATATTTGGGCACAGAAAGAAGTAAGACTTCAACGCAATATTGACAAAGCCTCAAGCAAACTCTGGAATGATTATCACCGTTCATAATGGTCTACATGGGATCTAGATGGCCCAGGCCCTTAAGGTCATGCCTTACTTTCTAGATGTAAGCTTCGCTAAAAAGAGTTGGGGGGGGGGGGTTTCTCTAGTTAAGGCAGACCCAAAATAAACTGAAAATTCAAATCTATATGCTTACTATGTTTCTCTCCTTTCCCTGTCTTGTCTTCTTCCTTATCCCAGGTTCCCTCTCCAACACACAGCTTGGCAACAAGTCTTTTCCTTGAAGTGGGAACTGGGTGGTACATCTCCAGGTATTCCACAGTCTGCTTTTGAGTCCTAGATCTCACATTACTTATTTCATAATCATGGGCAAATTTAAATCTTTTGTCTCAGTTTACTCTTCTGTAAAATGGAATAATAGTAGTACCTACCTGTGATGGTTATGATAATAAGTCAACTTGGCTAAGATATGGTGCCCAATTATATGGTCAAACACCAGTCTAAATGTTACTGTGAAGCTGTTGCTTAGATGTNCCATTTCTCTCAGCGCTGATCGTTGGGCCAGGCGCCAAGGTGCCACATGAATGGACTCCTGTTTGCTAGGTTACAGCAGGGTCGTCAAAAAGGGAAGGATTAAAAAAACGTCTTGACCGATGTGTTTTCCATTTTATCTGACAATAATCATCTTGATAGCCTATTAATATTTAATTCTTATATTATTGCCAATAAATATTTATAACAAAAAACTGTAGCTGTGCTACATAAGATGCCTTACTAGTAGTTTATGAACTCATGCAGGGATAACATGCCCTGTATCACAGATTAACAGTTCTAAAATGAATACTAATATAAACTTTGGGGTGTACATGAATCAACATTTGTGAAGCAAAAGAGAGGAAGTATATTTGGGCACAGAAAGAAGTAAGACTTTAACACAATATTGACAAAGCCTCAAAAGTCTGGGAGCAAACTCTGGAATGATTATCACCGTTCATAATGGTCTACATGGGATCTAGATGGCCCAGGTCCTTAAGGTCATGCCTTACTTTCTAGATGTAAGCTTCGCTAAAAAGAGTGGGGGGGTTTCTCTAGTTAAGGCAGACCCAAAATAAACTGAAAATTCAAATCTATATGCTTACTATGTTTCTCTCCTTTCCCTGTCTTGTCTTCTTCCTTATCCCAGGTTCCCTCTCCAACACACAGCTTGGCAACAAGTCTTTTCCTTGAAGTGGGAACTGGGTGGTACATCTCCAGGTATTCCACAGTCTGCTTTTGAGTCCTAGATCTCACATTACTTATTTCATAATCATGGGCAAATTTAAATCTTTTGTCTCAGTTTACTCTTCTGTAAAATGGAATAATAGTAGTACCTACCTGTGATGGTTATGATAATAAGTCAACTTGGCTAAGATATGGTGCCCAATTATATGGTCAAACACCAGTCTAAATGTTACTGTGAAGCTGTTGCTTAGATGTGATTAATATTTACAAGAGTAGACTTTGAGTAAAACAGATTACATCCATATGTAGAGGGGTCTCAGACAACCAGTTGAAAGCCTGGAGAAAACTCATGAAGAGGAAAGAATTCAGTGTTCAGACTGCTTTCAGACTTAAGGCCATAACATCAACTCCTGCAGGGATTTCTAGCCTGCAGCTTTGTTCTATAGGTGTTGAACTTGCCAGCCCCCACAGTCTTATGAAACAGTTTCTTAAAATAAATCTCTCTTTAGTATATATACATCCTATTTGTTCTGTTTTTCAGCAGAACGCTGACTAACACAATATCTCACAGGGCTGTTATGTGGCTTAAATATATTGAGACATAGTACAGTATCTACCACATAGTAAAGATATAATAAATATTGCCTCCTATTTTTACCAAAAGGTTTCCATTTATTACTAACTTAAGAAAATATAAATGTATTACCTTAACTATAAAAATAGCGAGTCACCTGTAAATGAACAAAACTGGATTTAGATACTAATCATTCTTGAATATTTTCAAGTTCATCTAAAAATTAAATATACCTTTTTCTTACTTGAATATGTTTAATTTTATGATTTTTACTGTAGTCCCTAGATACTTTTTTTCCCAGCAAGTCTCTGAAAATTTATCATGAATATTATAGTATACTAACCACCTTTTAGTACTAGAAGACTGTAAAATGCATTCCTTGGTCTTTCAATGCATGAAGATACTTTCAGAGTGTTTTATGTAGCGTAATCCATTTACTAAAACTTGCAGTGCCCCTTGTTTTATGAGGTTCTGAAAAGATGACAGATGCTTCTTAATGTTTCACTGTTGGGAACCGCTCTGCCTGGTTTCAGGAGTTGTAACTGCCCCCCATGGCTAAGGCTGAGAGAGTGACCTCCAGACTGTGAGCCACTAAGGAGACAAAGCTTATCTCCCTGGCAGCAGCGCTACTTCTGCTTCATCCATCTCCTGCCCCCAGTGCTTGGCCGGTTAGTCAGTGATGGGTCCGACCCCTCAGGGGGGGAGGGGCAACCTAAGCCAGACACAATCACTTGGGAGGCCCTCAAGGAAGGACTCTGGGGGCTACAGTAAAGAGGGGGTCATAACCTCCCTTCCCAGCTATTCTGACATAGCCTGAGTCCCCATTTCCATCTGGGAGAAGTGCTTCCTGGCTCTAATCCACTTAAGCCTAAAAACCTATGACTGAGAATGTGGTGCAGTCCTCTGCCTGCTAGAGCAGGTTCCGGGGTGATCGTTCATAAGAAAGAATTCCTAAAGTCCTGTGAAGCCTGCTTTGCTAAGAGTGCTTTCACTCACATGATAAGGGTCTGAGCAGGAAATGAGTATATCTCCCAAAGTTTTTGCAATCCCCTTACCCGACAGACACTGACTCAGATTAAGCCCTTAGATCTCTGTGAAATGTTATCTATTGTTTGATCCTTGCTGCCTGACATTGATTGATAAGCTTTACCTGTATTCCTATTTGTTACAAACCTAATAAAAGCCACTGAAGAAGAGGTTCCTGGTCTTTCTCCTTTGAGAGATTGACCACCTCTCCTCCCCAGGCATGTCTTGGTAGTATTATTTTCATCCATGGCAGATGGCGGGGACTTGCAGGCAAAGTTATCCCCGCATTTCATCACAGGAATTCTCCCTCAAATAAAGTTGCCTACACAGGAAAATATGAATGTAGTAGATTCAATTGTCTAGAGGATGAAAATTCTCTAATTATAACACTATTTATTATGAGTTTCATAAAAATATTTGCACTAAAGCAAAATGTACTGAAGTCAAATGAGTAACTCAAGTTGTCTCTTAATTTCCATGCAAAAGGTTATTGCAAAACTATTTTCTAATGCATGGTATAAATATCTGACCTCCTATGTAAGAGTAATGTAGAGAGATTGTACAAATGCTGATTTCTCCATTAAAAACGATTTTATTCACTTATTTTTAGAGAGAGAGGAAGGGAGAAAGGGAGGGAAAAAAACATCTATCAGTTGCCTCTCCCACACCCCAATCTGGGCAACTGGCCTGCAATCCAGGCACGTGCCCTAACTGGGATTTGAACCAGCAGTCTTTTGGTTTGTGGGACAACACCCAACTCACTGAGCCATACCATTTAGGGCTGATTTCTCTATTTTTACTGGTACCCACTGGATAAGAATCTCTCCCACAGGGAGAGAGCCTCCACATCTCCATTTTTAACAATAGATTGTACTTCTTATCTACTTTACAGTTTAAGGTCCACTAGACAATATAGTCGTGAAATGAATCTAAAACTGAAGACATTTTCAAAACCAATGCATGCCTAGATATATAACTGAGTAAAGTAGTTGTTTGACTTATAATACCTAATTAACTGCTGTGTTTTGATAAGAAATATACTAGTTGGGTTTGTAGCATAGTACGCGAAAGCAAATGATTAACCTTATGACAAGAAATAAGTTTATATTGCATGGCAATTACCAGAGAAGAACAAGGGTGGAGGGAGGTAGAAGAGGCTAAAGGAGGGATAAATAGTGATGGAAAGCACCTGACTTGGGGTGGTGATCACATAACACAATATGCAGATAGTGTATTATAGAACTGTACACCTAAAATCTATATAACTTTATTAACCTATGTTCCTACGATAAATTCAAAATGGGTAAATAAAGTAATTAATTAAACAAAGGCAAAAAATAATTAAGTCTATATCATCTTATTATGCTTATATCAATTAGATTTTGACCTAATGCAAACTTAGATCAACAACATAAAGATGCTTTCTTTTTGAAGTTATTGAAAAATGTCATAATAATTCAGACTCAGTAAACAACAAATTAAATTAGAAATATGATCATTTTGATGAAACCATTTCACTTCTCCAAAGCATTTTCATCTCCTTGTATACTATTAATTATATCTAAATGATTAGTTATTATACATCTGCAAAACTACAAATCAACAGAAAAATATCATCTAACATGATACTCAAGTTATGGTGGGGAAAATAACTGATTTTTTTCTCTTTCAAAACCCTTTCTTCTTCTTAAAAAAAAGTTTTGTTTATTCATTTTTAGAAAGAGGGAAAGGGAAGGAGAAAGAGAGGGAGAGAAACATCAATGTGTGGTTGCTTCTCTATGTCCCCTCCCTACAGGAAACTCGGCCTGCAACCCAGGCACGTGCCCTCACTGGGAGTCAAACTAGAGACACTTTGGCTCACAGGCTGGCACTCAGTCCACTGAGCCACATCACCCAAGGCCAAAATCCTTTCTTCTTTAGCATAATACAAGGATAGAATGACTAAAATCAATTTTAATTCATCAAATGTTTATTCAATACCTATTATATACCAGCTACTAGTATCTTCCACATAAATTAATAAAATCCTTCTCTTGAAAGGATTTAAAATTTACATTAGAAAATTTTTTCTTACTTTCTTAACATTTCCATCTGCACTGCATAATTTAAGAACTGTGATCACCTACAAATAAGAACGATCCCCTACTAGTTTTCTTTTGTGGCTGTAACAAACTACTAGAAACTAAACAACATACATTCATGTTCTTATTGTTTTAGGGAGCAGAAACCAACATCAGTTTATGTGGGATCAAGGTGTCAGGAAGGCTGCACTACATTTGGAGACAATAGAGGAGAGTTGTTTCCTCATCCCCCCTTCTAAAGCCACCTTGCTTAGTGCAGGGGCTCTTTCTCCATCTTCAAACCAGCTGCTCCAGTGTAACACCGGTCTATGTAGTCAAACCTTTTTTCTCCTTTCTTCTTTAAGGACCATTTTAATTAAATTACACCCACCTAGGTAATCTCTCCTCAAAGTCTTTAATTCAATTGCATCTACAAAATTACTATTGCCATATAAAGTGGTATTCATAGGTTCCAAAGAATGGCCTTGTATATCTTTAGGAGGCAATATTCAGCCTATGACACGATTCAAAACAATGGCTCAAGTGAAGAAGAAGAAGAAAAAAGAAGGAGGAGGAGGAGGAGAAGGAGGAGAAGGAGAAGAAGAGGGCATTTTAAAACTCGAAAAATAAAAGTCCAGAGCAATATTTAAATCTAGAATGATGGCATTGCAATGGTGGCAGGGAATCAGCTCTCTTTCATATCATCTCTTTCATGTCACATCTAGGGTGTGACACTTGTCCAAATCCCTATAATCTGGTTTATGGAGTTCTTCTATCCATTGCATCCATATTCCATGTGTTAGAAAGCAGAACGAGCAAAGTACAACAACAAAAGAACAACAACAAAAAAAAAACCCCTGCAAATCATTTCTCTACTTCTCTTTGGAGGACTTTACTAGAAACCCCACCCAACAGGTTCAGGTAACTTCTTACTGGCTAGCACTCAGTCACATGACCCTGTATGGCTTATAGGAGGCTTTGAATGACACTGTTTAGCTAGTTACATTGTTGACCATATAAAGTTTGATTTGGGAAGGGGAAAATGAAAATCGGGTACAAGGATCTGCTGTTATACATCAGTATTTGGTATAAATCTATATTTTTCCATATCTATTATGAAAATAAATGCATTGTTAAGTCACTGATTATACCATCTCTTACTAAAGCCACTGCTTACAAATAAAAAAAAACCCTTGATTTTGAAATACACCATCTTTAATAATAGGTTCTTTCTTTTGGGTGTATCTGGAAAAAACAGTATTAAATATATGGTAGTCATGCTGTATCACAAATAAACATTAGTTGTCATAGTGTCATGCAATATAGTCTATAACTAAATTTAGAGTGAAAGTGCTGGAAATACAAATGTTGTAGGAACTGTACAGGAAGATGACTCACTTTATTCACCCTTCTGAAAGATGAAAGAATTATTCTGCCAGGATTTCTGGCAGAAATTTGAAATAGTCTGTCTCATTTAGTTCTGCCCCCTGATTAGGTCTCTAATATTTAAGTAACAAATTCCTGCATAGGCACATACAGAGACATTTCTAATTTATTGAAACTGTCTTCTAATAAAAATATACTATTAAAATGAAGAATTAATAGATTATGTTATAAGAAACATCAAAAATAAAGTATTTTCTGATAATTTTTCAAATTATATATTTGTGTTGACTTTTAGCAGTTCGTTTTTTTCTTAAGATATCCTGAAATGATTTTGCTGTCTTTCCCATATCATCAGTGCTATTTACATTGAGTCAGACCTAAGTATATTCTCATTTTTTTTTATATTTTTAAGCTTTCAGAGATGTTTACACTAAAAATCGCATATATACAGAATTGCTTCCTTATGGCACAAACCACATTGATCTGTTTTGCAATTTTAAATATCAGAGGTAATTCTGATGTATTCATTTAGTGCCTTTCACTCAATAACATGACACTCATCTGTCCTAGTTTTCACTTACTGCTTCTCTTCAGGTACTTTATGACAGACATCCTGCCCTCTCTGACTCTCCTTAAATGATGATGTTCATCACAGCTATTTCCCTCTCCTTTTATCTGACTACTCTGGGAGATTTTGTTGTCCTTAACTTGTTTATGACTACCAAATTTGTATTCCCACTTCAAATCTCTCCTATAAACTCTAACCCTGTAGGTTGATATTCCAACTGAAGTTTCCCATTTAAATGTCCCACTGGTAGCTCCCACAAAGCCTTTTCAAAGCTGAGATCTCCCCTAACCCCTACAAATCTACCTTTTTCTGCTCCTTCCATTAGTGAAAGTCACAGTCATCAGGAACTGAGGTCTTCTGTTTGTGTCACTCTCTCCCCCACTAGAGCTGACTAGCATGTCCTGTAAACTCTCATTCCAAAATATCTCTAGAATCCCTCTACTCATCCAAATCCATTATGATTACTTATGTACAACAGCTTTGCAACTAACCTCAAGACCAATTGTATACAGGATATACACTAATCCTGGTCTCATCCCACACTACAATGTACTCACCTGAAAGCATATATCTGACTTTATGTATGCCCTCTTAAAAATCCTTGAGTTAAATTCCATTTGTCTCCAAATGACTACAAAAGTTTCTCCTAATTCAGGTTCTGGGTTTTGTATTTTTTTATTTCAGGCATATCTCCTTCTTGATCTAATCTCTAGGTTTGCTAAACAATTTTTTAAATTCATAAATGTACCATGTGCTCTCTATATTCTATGTATTTAATATAAATATAAGATCTGTTCTTTCTATCTGAACATCCCTGTCAGTCAGTGTTTACTGATGCTTTGAACCCCATTTTAATTGTATTATTCTTTCCTAATTTACTCTATCTGGTAAAAAAGAAAGAAAGAAAGAAAAGAAAAAAGAAAACAACAACACAGACACACACGTGCACACGTGAGTGCAAGCACATGTGCACATACACACATATGCCTGACATAAGCCTCCAAACACGGTATCTGCATGTATGTGTACATGCATACATGAAACTTGCTTGCCTCTCATATTTTAAGAGAAGGTTAGTTTCTGATCTAATTTTATAGATTAAAATAAACTAACCTTAGGATCTAAGAACTGAGATACATATTGGGAAACAGTGAGCATAAAGGGAAAATGTAACAGTTCTTTGCTTTCCTCCTCAAACTTCTTTCCTAAAACTGGCCTGAGAAGAAGAAAAGGAGGGGAGAGGTGGAACTCCTTAGACTTGTGGTATCTTTGATGTAGGTAACACTCATATTGCCTTTGAATGTGCTTTTCAGCTTTGGACTAATCCATATGTGGCAGAAGACTGTTCCACATCGATTAGTTTATTTATCCTAGATATATTTGGAAACTTAGTTGCTTTCTATGATTGTCCATAGGGGATTTTAAACTATTTTTATCTTCTTTCTATATACTTTCTTGTTCAGTCCTTATAACATTCATTATTTTTGCTCACTGTCTTGTAATTAGAATGTCATATCTTATTTTTATTGTTTTATTTGTCATTTACAACTTTGTAAATGTAAGGATGTATTTTATTATACCAAACTTTATTAAATCAGAAAAAAAAGGCTCTTGTGAAAGAAGTTTCATGGATTAAAGGGGACCATATTTCAAGGATGAGACTGGAGTGAATCTACTTTAGGAAATTCAAATCAAGGGAATCTTAAAAAAAAAAAACTGTTTTTTTAAGGCGGCAACAACAACAATAACAGTGAGAGAGGTCAAATTTTCTTTTATCTTTTTTGTTTATAATTCATACAGACAGTGCAGAGAATCTGAATGTGAAAATATTCAGGGAGAATTGTCTCCCAACCATAGCAATAATGTGGATAGATGGGAAAAGGGAAGACCACACGGATCATTATGAAATGTTCGATGCATCACAGAAGAGTTTCAAGGTGGCACAACTACTGTAGGTGAAAATTAAGCACCAGTAGTAGCCTGAGAATACATGGCCTGGAAACTTATAGTCTTAGAGTTCCAAATCAAGCAACAGAAGATTGAATATACTAAAATAAGGCCAAGCCAGGCAATAATACTAAGTTAAAATTACGTCTGGGAGAAGAAGAGAAGATGCCTTCTAGGTGGGAGTATTCAGCCAAAAGAGTTAAAAATGAACTTATTTTTATGTTCCCTGAATGTGGTGATTTAATATCTCTTGCTGAAACTAACACAGAGCAAAACAATTAAATCAATGATTAATTTGGCCAAGAAAAAAAAATCAATGGATGCTAAAAGTAATTGATAAAAGTTTGATGAATAAAGAAATACTTATATAGTCTCTCTGCAAAATACTTATTGATTACAAAATGGAAAATAGTAGTCCTGCAGTTGAGGGAATCATCAAACACTTTCCTACTCAAGTGATAAATGTCAACTTCACCAGTAATGGGGGAAATTACACTGTGCCACCTAATGGATCCAAAGAGAAGAATGCATCATGAATTCTTCTGTGATATTTTGCCAGAAATGCATTATCAGAATTGAACCATAAGGAAATATCAAACAAACCAAAATAGAGGCTTATTCTTCAAAATAATTGCTAGTAATTGTCAGAAGTTTCAAGGTTATAAATGTAGATGCAAGACAGTGGAATTGTTCCCTATTGAAGGAAGCTGCAGAGATATGATGCATTATCCTGGACTGTATCATTTTTCTGTGAAGAAAATTATTGGAGTAAGTATTGAACTAAATATTGAGTATCAATCAGAATCTCATAATATATCAATGTTAATTTTGTGATTTGGGTGTTTATATTTTCATTACACAAAATAATATTTCTTGGTAGAAAATATTCTCTAGAACTTTTAGAGTAATGGGGGACATCAGTGAGCAACTTATTGTCAAATGTCTTAGAAGGAAAAAAAGACTCTCTTAATTGCTTTAAGACAAATTTAAAACAAGATGAATTTAAAATATTTAGAAGTATCGTATTTGTGTTCATTATAAAATATTGATTAATTAGTATTAATTGGTAGTTATGATTTTATTAATTATGAATATCTCATTTTTATGATGCACAAATCATCATCTATAATATTTAAAATATATTTTTCATATTGCCTCACTTGTTTATGGCTGCTAACCAAAACCAAAAACATCTCAGAAAATAAGCTATCCAGGATGGTCTTGAGGTCTATTTTTTTCCTTTGTCATTACAGGTAGAAGGACACATCTTAAACTTGACTCCACATTAGAATCACCTGGTTGGGTTGGTAAATGTTCACATGCCCACACTGCACCCAAGAATGCAATATAATCATTCTGGGTAATACACAAGCACTGTCATTTTAAAAAATATATGCTATTTATTATGCTATTAGAGTTGTCCCATTTTCTCTCCCCTTTATTCCCCTCCTCCCTGCACCTCCCATCCTACCAGCATTAGCCTCGCCCCTTATTTCATGCCCATGGGTAATAAATATAAGTTCTTTGGCCTCTCTATTTCCTATACTATTCTTGACTCCCCCTGTTTATTTTATACCTACTAATTAGGCTTCTTATTCCCTGTACCTTTCTCCCCCTTCTCCCTCTTCCCCTCCCTGCTGCTAATCCTCCATGTGATCTGTATTTCTGTGACTTTATTCCTATTCTAGTTGTTTACTTAGTTTATTTTTGTTTTAGGTTCAGTTGTTGATTGTTGTAAATTTGCTGTAATTTTACGATTCATATTTTTTATCTTTTTTTAGATAAGTCCCTTTAACATTTCATGTAATAAGGGCTTGGTGAGGATGAACTTTACCTTTTCCAAGAAGGTACTTTATCTATCTTCCATTTTAAATGATAGCTTTGCTGGATAGAGTAATCTTGGTTATAGGTTTCTGCTTTTCATCTCTCTAAATACTTCTTGCCAGCAAGGTTTCTTTTGAGAAATCAGCTGATAGTCTTATGGGAACTCCTTTGTAGGCTGTACCATTTTCTCTTGCTGCTTTTATGATTCTCTTTTTATCTTTAATCTTGGGTAATGCAATTATGATATGCCTTTGTGTGTGCTTCCTTGGGTCCAACTTCTCTGGGACTATGAGCTTCCTAGACTTTCTGGAAGTCTGTTTCCTTTGCCAGGTTGGGGAACTTCTCCTTCATTGTTTTTTTTTTTAATAAGTTTGCAATGTCTGGCTTTTCTTCTTCTGCTTCTGGCACCCCTATGATTCAGATGTTGGGATGTTTAAAATTGTCCCAGAGGCTTCTAGATCTCTCCTCATTTTTTGAATTCTTGTTTCTTGATTCTGTTCTTGTTGAATTCTTATTTCTTTCTTCTACTCCAAATTATTTATTTGAGTTTTGGTTTCCTTTCCTTCACTGTTGGTTCCCTGTATATTTTTCTTTATTTTACTTTGCATAGCCTTCATTTTTTCTCTATTTTGCTATCATACTCAACCATTTCTGTGAGCATCCTGATTACCAGTGTTTTGAACTGTGCATCTGATAGGTTGTCTATCCCTTCATTGATTAGTTGTATTTTTCCTGGAGTTTTGATCCATTCTTTCATTTGGGCCATATTTTTTTGTCTCAGTGTGCTTATTACATAGTAAGGGGCTGAGCCTTCAGTATTCTCCAGGGTGGGACAACTCAGGTCACTGCGTTGTGACACCTTATGTGGGGGAGGGGTCATAAGGGAACAGTGACTTGCTGGGCCTTCAGCCAGCTATCAGTCACTTCCTTGGCGACCCATACAAATTCAGACTCTTCTGGTGCTGATTCCCATGTGAGTGGGTTTGTGTACATTCTAGGACCATGTGGATCTCTCCAACAAATTCTCCTGTGAGGCTGGGAGTTTCTCCTGTTGCCTCAACCCCCACAGGGGTTTTCAGTCAGAGGTTTTGAAGCTTTATTTCCCTGCACTGAGACCCTGGGTTGTATAGTCTGTCTCACTCTCCAGTTGTTCCTTCTGGTTTATCTACATGAAAATGTGGGACCACTTGGTCCTCCAGCCGCCACCTTGCCGTGAGTTCTCTCCACCCTGACTGCCCATCTCTGCCCCTCCTATTGGTCTAGATGAATGTTTCTTCTTTAACTCCTTTGTTGTTGCACTTCCATAGAGTTCAGTTTTCTGGCATTTCTGGTTATTTTGCTTCTAAATATATCGTTGTCCTTCTCTTAGTTGTATGAGAAGGCAAAGTGTATCTACCCATTCCTCCATCTTGGCTGGGAGTCTAGTATTGTCATTTTTCATAGTGGGAAAGAATAGAAACATGGACACCACCAGAGTGGAAAATATCAGGTTAGAGATGTTGATAATGATGACCAGTAAATGTATTGCTTTTTATTCTAATATTTATTTTGAGAATGCTTGATCAGGGAATTTTGATAGATCAACTCTGTACCTTCTATTATTGGTGAATGAATAGCATATTCTTTTTGTATCAGGGAATTAATAATAAAAATAAAATGTAATAATTATTTTGTCTAAATAATTGTTTCAGACATTGTTGAATTTTTGTATTTTAGATAAGTAAAGCTTACCTACCAAGTTTTGTAGAACATTTTATCATGGAAATATTTGTTCTGTGAAATGCCTTCTAATTCTTCATTTGTGAATAGAAACTAACACAGACCAAAATGAGTACATAAAATTTCAAATAATTTAGAGTTTATTTACTAAAATAACTGATCAATAACTTATTCAATTTATTAAAAACAATATGATCACTTAGTTTCATTTTCAGTCTCTATTGATACAAACATTATTAATAATTTACCTGCATCTGTCTCTATATCACTTTATAGTTTACTCAAATGATTTAAATATAGTGCTTATGTTCAGAGTTTAGGATATCATCACCTCTGTGTCCCCAGTTCCAAGGAGACCACCTGACCAGTAGACTGAATGAATTAATAAGCTTAGATGATGTTACACATTTTTGGTTTCCTTTTTTGGTTCTCCAAATTATAGTGTGCTTTTTATTTTTCCCCACATATAAAGTTATCTCAGCTGCATTATGTTGTAGCTTATATTTTTTGTAGAAAATGCCTAAATAAATCCCCAATCTTTCATAGAGAAAGATAACAAAACAAAGTTCTTGAGAATATTGCCAATAAATTGTAGTTGCATGCTTCTATAATGAAAAGCTTCAAAACATGTTGTTTCATGCAGGTTTATCCTAAGAATATATACACTGCTATGTTCATAGTAGCATTATTGTTTGCAATGGCCAAGATCTGGAAACAGCCAAAGTGATCATCAATAAATGAATAGATAAAAAAGCAGTGGTAAATTTCCACAATGAAATACTACTTGACCATAAAAAAAAAGAAGGAAACCATACCATTTGGTGGGAATGAAGACTGATGTGGCAACTGTGAGAACAAATATGGAATTTCCTCAAAAAATTAAAGATGAAATTCATTTTGACCCAGTGATTTCACTTCTAGAAGTACAAGGGCCTTTTCCATGAAATGAAACCTATGTACATTCCTCTACAAGGAAAATTCCTCTACAACAAGGAAAAAAAATCTTACTGAATAAGTGCCATTTGTATCCATGTAAATAAAAATGGATAGATACAAGTTATAAATGAATGCTCTTTTAAACCAATACACTGTCTTTTATCAATACTAGCTTTCTTCTGATGTTAGTGTCTTACTCACCTCATTCCTTTTTTAAAGTGGTTAAGTTGGTCAAGTACAGTGCACTGCAGTTTTGATTTGTGCCTTTCTCTGTCCTTAGCATTCTTTGCCTCTTCATGGAAATGAGCCTAATTTCTTCTGTGGGCTCCTATGGGGCTATAAGTCTCTCAATAAAAAAGCTGAATAGTTCAACAATTTTTTAAAATATTTTATTTATTTATTTTCAGAGAGAGGGGAAGGGAGGAGAGAGGGAGAGAAATATCAATGTGTGGTAGCCTCTCATATGTCCCCCACTGGGAACTGGCCTGCAACCCAGGCATGTGCCCTGACTGGGAATTGAACCGCGATCCTTTGCTTCACAGGCCCACGCTCAATCCACTGAGCTACACCAGCAAGGGCAACAATTTTTATTGAGTCTTGGTTGAACAGCCCTCAGGGAGATAAGCACAGAAAGGAAGAGATGGAGAAAAGTAGTCAAGAGTTGTAATAGCTTCATTGTAAAGACATACAGCACCAGTCCAACAGACACAGAAATATCTTGAAATTTAACAGTTTGGCATCAGTGTCCGTCTCCCTGTGCCAAACGATGAGGCGCATAGAAGAGAAATAAAAGTGGCATTGAAGTTAGTTTTGCTTTTCTTTTCATTTTGTAAACACCTGATATAACAGAATTATGAATAGTCAACACCAGCATTCTTCTGTTTCTTTTAAGTACATTTTAACTTAAAAAAATAAGAGTACATGTACATAATTAAGGTTGGATAGTGTGCTGGCATTGCTGAAGTTATTTCACCACCTCTTGGCCTTCCTCAGAGCCTTCCAGTCCTGTTCTCACAGCACTTACACCTCCTTTGTCAGGCTCAGAGAAAAGAAAGAACATGGGAATGAAGGAGAAAGAAAGCTATAAAAGTGGACATATTTCCCCCCAATGACAATGTTTCTGATAGGTACTAGACAGCAGGAACTGGTGCCTAGGAATGTTCAATGTTCCTTAGAGTCAAAAGAAAGCTTATAGAGTGCTCCTATGGGTTTACTATTGTTCTCTGAGATATATATGTCATGAAAAGCTGTTTCAAAAAGTTTTCTATGGTCAGATAACGTGGTGGAATTCTGAGTGGAAGAAAAAATTAGTGCTGAACTTGTAAAATTCACTGTAATGCACAACATTGTAAATCTTCAAGCAAGGGAAAAATGCAATGTCTTCCAAATTATGTATTTTCTCTTCAAAACACTTTGAAAGTAGAACATTAACATTGTAGAGAATGGAAAAGTGGACTTATGTCAAATAACTCACTGATATAATACATCAAAGAGCATCAAATGTTTCTATCATATTTTAAGCTAATTTTAATAATAGTTCTATGAATAAAAACAGGCAATTTCCTCCTACTGATCCCCCGATATACATTTGTTCTTAGAGATAGGGAGACTGACCCTAAGAAAAGGGACACAGTGAAGGACATCATTTCATCAAAGGAAAAAAAAATACACACATATATTTAGATTTCTTCCTTCAACTTCAAGTTTCCAAGAGATAAAACTCTTAAATAAATTTCTCTGGAGGATAATGTTCCCTCCAGATTTATTCTTTGATAATTCCACCTTTGGGCTGTTTTTCCTCGGTATAGATGTCAAGACCTCAGTCAACTCTGCTGTCCCAGGAAAGTCACCACAGTCTCTACACCTGGGGATTCATATCCCATTAAAGCAGAAATGCTGGACAGTCTGGAAGTTTACCTTACACACATGAACACACCATAAATACAAGTATGCTGTCAGAAACACAAGCCATTTTGTTCAGAGATCAGAACTAAGACAACAGAGGAACTTGGCATGCTTAGTCCCCATGGCAACATCACCCCACAGGTGATGTGTTGAGAGCATAATGTCACCAGGTGTCTTTTACTGAAAACACGTTCATTAAAACAATTAATCAATAGACTACAAGAACAGAACATTAGTGTGGTATTTTAAAGCTAAGAAAGGGCAAGTTTTTGAATCAAAGAGGTAGAAATCTGGTTCTTTGCTTTTTTTAATAGCATCCTATTTCAATTTTTAAATTATCAATTAAAAAATTCACTATGTGATTTATTCACTATGTAAAGTGGGAAAAGGAAAAGTTATTAAAAATATAGAAACTGAGGAAAATATAATGTAAGGAGAATATTATTTAATTTTTTCAGCATTTCAAATTTTCTCACATTTAGAAATGGAATAATGTAAACTCTTTGTCTAAGTACTTTAGATCTTTTGTCAGATGCTAAAGCAATTAGATTAAGGAAACCCAAGCCCATGAAAGACTACCAAACCAAGAACTAAGAACTTTAAATATTGGCTGTATATAGATCTATTAGATTAACATATTCAGTTCAATGCCATCTAAACATTTAGGGGGTGTCTATCTTTATTTCTTATTAATGCCACAAAGACACAGAATATGCTATTTTGCTCTCTTAATGACATTCTTTTTCTTGGATTTTTAGAAAGACTGATTCAAATTATAAATCTGAGGTCTAATCAACTACACATGAGGTAAAATAAAATAAGTCAGATCACATTTCTGCTTAGTTTAGAACAATATTATTCCAAAGAATTCATCTAATCCACGTAGTTATCCAGGAGAAATATATTGACTTGTATTGACTTTTTAAAAAAGTTTGTAGCTAAATTCACATAGTTTTGAATTTATGAAGATTTATATGAGATCAAAATCTTATTCATTTTATGGGTGGAAAGCCAAGCAAACGGAAACAAATGAAAATATGTTACAAGCAGCTCACAATTTGCAGACTCTTTTCCCCATTTCATCTCATTTTACAGATGTTTAGCTTTCATCCTCTCATCTCCTAACAAATTGCAATCATGAGTTCCATCTAAGATAAAAAAAACTATACTTTCCATATAAATAGCTCCCAAAGTTATGTATCAAAGATGTGAAAGTTTTGATAGTAATATTCCATTCCTGAATTTAATTTCAATTTTCAAGAAAAAATAAGTTAAGGCAAAATTTTATATATTTAAAGGATTTTTTTTTACTGGATATATTTAGAAAAAGGACATTCTGTCTGACTTGGGAATTATTCCTATAAGAAGGCATATGAACTTTTGAGTAAGGCTGTTATACCAGGTACTGGAATATATAACCCATATAATTCCAGGAAGTCAAAAAGCATTTCAAACTTCATGTCCTAGGGTCCCACAGGTAGTGGAGATTGAATCAGAGCAATTGTGTTCCCGGGAGGGTGCGTCCCGTGATGCAGTTAAAAAATTGTTGATCAACTATTGATAATCAACAGATAAAGAAGTACCAGGAGAATTACATCTGAACTGCAACTTTTGTCCAATTAGCCTTCTTTCCATACCCCTTACCTGCCCTTTCTTCTACTTATAAAAAGGTCAGCTTGGGATGAGATGTTAAGATGGTTTCTGAGGTTATATAACTCACTATTTTTGCAGCTCACTGTCATCTGAGTAAATCGCCCATAAAGATTCAATTGTGTCTCTACTTAGTGGTTCTGGTAGTGATAGGCAGCACAAATGCCAACTTTTCTGGTTTCAGAAAAGCAGTTCAATACAAAATATAGGAGACTGAGTTCAGAAGAGAAGACTAAATAGAAGATTAATTTTGTGGGTCTCGGCTGTAGATGACAAGTAAGGCCTGGAGACAGGATGAAAAACATTAAAGAAATAGGTATAGATAAATAGGTTAATTGATGGAGCCATGAGAAGTTTGCACCATCAAAGTTTGGGAGGTGAGGATGCACAAGCAAAGAAAGGAAAGAACTAAAGAGCAGTGACAGCAGAAAGAATAAGAAAGTGTCGATTCCTAACAGCCAAATGAATAAAGTTAAAAAGAAAAAAAGCTGTGAGTGATCGATGTATAAATGCATCTGCAGAGTTGTTAGATAAAGACTGAATATTGAGGAAATGAGTTCAGAGAAAATACGAAGAGAGCAATGATAGATTGTAAAAATAGACAACTTATTCAGTTTTGCCATAAAATATATGAAGTAGATTGAAAGGGAAATAGAGGCAAGAGAGTGTTTCGGTTTGCTTCATTTTGTATCTTTTAAAAAATAAAAAAGTCAGCATATCTTTATGAAAATGATCTAGTTAAAAGGGAAGATATGGCAATGCAGAAGAAAGATGGAAGAATTGCTCTCAATAATATACTGTTTCCTGTCAGTTCTACTTGACTCTTTCTCATATCTGGTCTTTGTGTCCCCAATGATGCTGTCTCAAGGCCTTACAGGGAAGGCTAAGAAAGGCTCCTAGGTTATGTAACTGCTTCCTTGCTTTGCCCTCCAGTGCACTCTGTAAAATGCTGCTCTGTTCTTCTTTGTCAAATATACATCTCTTCAGGTTTTTCTCCTGGTTCGTATCTCTTCGTTGCCATCCTAAGTAATTCCTTGACTTAGGAGTGTAATCTTAGCTTTTCACCAAGAGAACCTTTACAATCTGTCCTCTATACGTTTTTTCAGTTTGATGTCTTACTATCCAATCTCACCACACCTCATCTCACTTTCACTGTGAACATTTTAGGTAATGCAGTCAACAAATTATTAGCATTTGTCTGTGTTTTTCCCATTTATCAACGTATTTGCTCTGGTTATTTTTTTAAGCAAAATATTATTTCTCTCTTTTTTTTCTTTCTCAGTCTCTCTCTCTCTCTCTGGTTAGACTAACTCAGCTTTAGTGTTTCAAGATAGCTGAAGAACTGGTATATTTATCAGCTCTGTAATATTGGTGTTCCTCTTCTGTGAGGCTATAGCACCCAGTCGAAAATTTTTTCTTGTAACATATTCTGTAACCTAATAAAATTATTCCTTCAAGTTTATCATCTCTTAAAAAAGATTCATTCTTTGATGAAAATGGCTATATCTTCCACCTAGTTAATGTCAGCATCTGGCATATGTAAAGGCTCAATAATTATTTGAAGAATACATTAATAAGCTAAGAATTACTTAAAAATTATCCTGGAAAAAATATTGTCCCCTGTGTACCCTGAAACCTCAAAATATCCAAGAATAGGAGACCTAAGACTCTGAGACAGAATTTAATGTTAGTTACAATACAATATTTTTTCTCTAAAGCGTGTGCATATATCATATCAAAATATGGTGGATGCCACTTGAAGATTAAGAAAAAAGTATACAATTTTATCAAAATTTAAAATGTTGCTTTAACATAAAAATATAAAACAACACATATATGTATATGCAGACATACATATATACTTATTTGTATCTAGTCAAGAGTTATGGTCAATAGAAGAAAAATACAATAGAAATATCAGAACTGTAATATGTATCTTAAAATGTAACCACACAGGAGACACAAGAAAACATAACTCATGATATAAATTTCATGGCAGTAAAATAAAATAAAATATGATTTTACTTAGACCAAGACAATATTTTCCACACAAGATAACAATTTGGTGTCACTCAGAACCATTACATTTTCAACAAAATGTTGATTTTTGTCTATATAGCTCATTGTTTCTCTATTTTTAAAAAATTTTCCCTAACATCAGTATTATGGTTGCAGATTAAAATGTTCAAAGATTATAAAAGAAAATAAATCATTTGTTCACTGAAAGTATCATTAAACCATGAAATATTTATTATCAGAATTCTGGTTCACTAGTAGCTGGCAACCCACAAGATTCATGGGCCTTATAACTAGATCAAAGCTTAGCACAGATGATTAGAGATTGTTGGCATTTTGTAGCTGTATTGTTTTTAACATTAGAAGACATTGCTTACTTCAGTAACATCAAGCTTGTATCAAAATTTCCGGTCAATAGGGTCAGTGGCATCAAGTTCATATGAAATTTCCAGTCATGTAAGTAGCTGCATGTTGCCAACTGAGTGCACCCTCAACTTGTCTCTCATTTATCTTCCGTCTATAGACAGAAGGTGGTCCCATATCTCACCATCTCATGTAACCATCTTGTCCAGAATAAACTGAGTTCAAAAGAAGTAATAACTGAATGGTAAAAACTAGCAAGACTGAGGCCCTGGCTGGTGTAGCTCAGTGGATTGAGCGCGGGCCTGCGAACTACTAGATCTCGGTTCGATTCCCAGTCAGGGCACATACCTGGGTTGCAGGCCAGTTTCCAGGAGGAATAATTTTAAAAATATTAAAAACAGCCTCTGAAAAGGTAAATATCTGCTGGGGTCAAATAACAGATCGGAATAAAGTCAGCTGAAAAATTAAGCCAACATTACTCCCAAAAAAATATCGTAGAGTCAAGGTGACTTTGGGGACTACTGCTGTCATACTCAATATGAAACTGTGTTCTCTGAAGTCAAAGACACTTTGTTGTTCAAAAACGTATCAGTAACCCTGGCTGGTGTAGCTCAGTGGATTGGGTGTGGGCCTGCGAATCAAAGGATAGGAGTTCGATCCCTAATCAGGGCACATGCCTGGGTTGCAGGCCAGTTCCCGGCAGGGGACTCATAGGAGGCAATCATACATTGATACTTCTCTCCTTCTCTCCTTCCCTTCCCCTCTAAAGATAAATAATTAAAATCTTTAAAAATAAAAATATTAAAATAATTATAAACTATAGTTAATATATCTGATATTAAGTTATTTTTTCAATCTAATTTTATCTTATAAGAAAAATATACAAGAAAAAAATCCAACTTCCAATTTGCTATGTGGATTTGGCTTAGGGCAACTGCTTATCCAATGTTGTGGCTCCACTTTCTCATTCAAAACAGCTAAGCATCAGAGAGAGATGAAACAATAGCTGTGTTAGCAGAAGTCTATTTCTCTTTTCTGGTTAAAGATTAAGTGCCATCCCTCAGTCCGTAGTACATGAGGCACAGTAGGGATAAAAGTGTTTATAGGATCTTTGAATGCCCCCTTATTATCCCCTGGCTGATGATGCGGCTCTGGATGGAATACCCCTTGTCCTTGATGGCATCCGTAAGCATCATTATCAGTTAATTCTGCACATCCATGGAAGCTACTCAGAAGTAATATGTCACAAATTTATCTTTCTCCTTCAGGACCATTAATCTCCTTGAAATAAAACCTGCACTGGCCCTTAGCAATAGATACTTTCCATAGCAGAATAACCCAACGGTATGGCTCTTTTATGCAGTTACAATCATTTGGAAATGGGCCAATGCTCTCTGCTTATCCATCAGAAGAAAAATAAAGATGTTAAAGTTACTTGTACCATAATGAGTGAATTTGATTTACCACCTGTAATATGTGTGGCTGAGAGCCCTGTCTCACTGATGCTGTGCTTGAGATGTTTGGTTCTGAAGAGATGGTCAGGTAGGTTCTGTGAGGTTCTGAAGAGATGGTCATGTAGGAGGGTTGCTAAAGGAAGGAAAGGAACAGTCATCACATCTTATGATAAATTGTGCCATCAGAGAGAACAAACAGAGAATGGATGATTTTGAAATTTTTTGTCATTTGTCAATTTGTTCTATCTACCATCCATCTATCGTCTACCTTTCAACCTATCATCCCTCTAGTCTGTGTATCATCTACCTAGCATCTGTCATCTATCATTTATTTACCTATGTCTATTTATCTTTCATCTACAAATGTCTATCTCCTTTTCTCTGTTTTCTCCCATGCTAATTCACTTCACTCTCCACTTTTTCCTTCCTATTTCTTGAATGTGACATCTCTGTTAGAAGCATAGACTCTGACTAGGTCAATATCTAGAATTGATACTGAGCTATTACCCATGTCATTGCATTTGCTTGTGTAAATTAGGTAACTTCATTGTCCCGGCGTTCTCTTCTTTAAATTGGTATTAGATAAGATATCTAAGTAGACATATTAGGTGGTCAGAATTTTGTGTTATACAAATGTTTGGTATTCTTACTAAACTCTATTACTCATTGATAGATAAAGAATTATTATTTTGATTTTTTGTAGTAGCATATCTGTAGTAAAATTCAACCTTTTTATATGGAGTAACTGATATCAGGGTTATCGCTAATTTTTAAGGAGTAAAATTAGCAAATAAAATGTCCTATCACCAACAATGTATTTAATTATGTTAGATAAAGACATGGATAATTTTATTTCTATAAAAGATTTTAAATATTTTAGTAGAATTTTTAAAAGTACTGTTTAGGTACCATAAAATACTTTAAGAGAAATGCAGGATCCAGAGTCCTTTTCTTTCTACCCAGTAGAATCTGTGGACTTCCAAACCTGGATTTGTAGGTAGTCATCCTTATTCATCCAGTACAAAATTAGGAGAGCCCTGACAAAGACATGGTGAAGAGAAAGGAGAGGTATGAAACAGACTGTATTCTAAATTACAATGATCAGGAATTACATATAATTAACTTGGTCTTTTTCTTATTTGATTTACCAAATTGAATAACTACTTGGTATTTTTCTCTACCTACAGTTGTTTTTCTCTTAAGCAGTTTCTCAAAATATTTTGTTTTTCTTTAAACGTGGTATCCAAGATGTGTTGCAAAAAATATAATTAGCTAAGAATTATAATAAAATTAACTTTCTGATGCATAACTACATAAAAGGGATATTTATTATGATGATACCTTGATAATTACCTTTTAAAATTCAATTGGCTAAATCTGGTATAGAAACTATTAGAGAAATGTTGGTCCCCTTAATATAAGATTGATCATTGTTATTGTTCCTGTTAAAAACAAACAGGGGAGGGCTGGAAAAAAGTTGCTGAGGGGATGAAGCAAAAGTTCCTGAGGGGATTAAGATTATATATAATATATATAGACAATTAAGATTATATTATATATAATATAATATATATAGATTAAGATTATATATTAAGATTATATATAATATATTATGTCTATCTCTCTATATTATATTCTCTCTATATATATAGAGAGAGAGATAGATAGACAATATAATATAGAGAGATAGACATAATATATTATATATAATCTTAATATATAATCTTAATCTATATATAGATATAGATATAGATATAGAGAGGGGGGATGATAGCCAGAGTAAAAGAGGGGATAGGTGGAGGTAGGCAAAGAGGGGCATAGGTGATGGAGAGACTTTGCTTTGGGCAATGGACACACAACCTGATGTGAAGATGATGTTTTATTGATTTGTACACTTGAAACCTGTGTGGTTTTGTGAACAATGTCACCCCAATAAATTCATTGAATAAACAAACTACTAAATGATCTTAGATGTTTTTACTGAATGAAATAAATAATTATTTTAGTTTATCTGAAATCTATGGCTTCTTGTAAGCAGCAACCTTCTATTATTCACACTTGTATATTTACCTCTGTTACAAGTACTTTATTTATTCTATATACACACTGAAGACTCATACGAGAATTCCAGTGTTTACTTTGCAATAATACATAAGTTGGTATAGGTCAAAGAAAATTTTGGGAACAAGCATGCAAGCAAACAATGACCTAACACCCCTTCCTGTTTTTGTGTCTTGTTCTTTATATCTCTTTTTCCTCCTGTATTTCCCCAGAGATGCATCAGCCTCTTCAGCTGCAAACATTGAAGAATCTGGGAAATGAAAAATGTCAACAACTAGAAAAAAAATGTCAACAAGATGAAGAAAAACAGGATCAAATAATATATTGCTATTCAACATTTATTGCACAATGTGATGACTATGCATGCACTCTATTGTGTGTTTATTTCAGAGTCACAGAATATATTTGACCAGAGCTAAAAAAAGTGAGAATGGTTATTGGTACAGTAATGAAAGCTGTTTTCCTTCTTGTTTTTCTTTTTAATGATTTGCACTTTGTGACATTTTCATCAAAGTGAATAAGGAATTTTAGATAACTGAATCTTATTCAGTATACTAAAATAAATATATATTTTTCTTGCTAAGCTGAAATACTTTTATTATATATAACTTCAGACTATTTATATTTTCCCAGGGGAAAAATCAATAGTCACTAACTGAAAGTGACATCACGGTTTTCATAGAAACTTATGAGGATGACATTTCAGGTATGCCCTTTATAGGTTATTCTTTTTTGCTCCACGATGGGAATTTGAAGTTGGAAATGAGTTATTTTGTTGTTGTAAGGAGTCAAAATTGCAACAATATAACCATCAATGAGATTTTTTTTAAATACAAAACCCACTGTGATGTTAATAGAATTAACTTTTGACATGTATGTAGTTCAGACTTTGCTTTTTAAGAACACATTTTGGCACAGAATTGTGTGATATTAAAATGTTCTCTAGGTGCTTGTCAAGATTTTTTTAAACATTATTATTCGCCTCTTAAAACTATAACCCTATTACAAGAACATTTTCATGTAAACTATAAAATGACAATGAGTAAAGACTGATGGTATATCAGTATAGCATATTTGGTTTATTAGTATACAGGCTGATTGACATTTACTTAGCAAATCTGATTTTATTAAAATTTACTTGCTAATTAGATTATCACAACATAATTTTTTAAATAAAATTCACTTTATTTCAAAATGTCCAGCATAATAACTGATACTTTATAGGCTCACAAATATTTGTTCCTTAAATGATAATTTAATAAGTTATGTGATCCCCACATCTATTTTAAATATCAATAAGGTTAATCTATAATCCCATTATTTAGAAAACTAAAAAATGAAAAGAAAAATTAAAATAGTTTACAAGAAATTCTAATTTGTATATTTTTATACACATGGATGAAAATATCCACACACAGACCAAAACCTTTAGCTAAATATTTTCAAATATTACAACCTGAGAATAGCTCTAAAATAATTGGTTTAAAGTGAGAAAAAGAATTTAAGGATTTTGTGGCACAGTTGGGTAAATCTTTTTAGAGTCCACCTTGTTCTAAATTATGTTGCTGTTGTTGAATTTCTCAGAAGATATGGGAATATTGAGGTCATATTAGACATGGGACAGGATATAAAGGCAGCAAGACTAGGGTCTTAATTTTGTATGCACTGTTTGGGCAATATGAGATTAACAAAGTGTTAAGGATGAACAATTGGGGGCTGCTATGGACTAAATGTGTGTCTCCTACATTCATATGTTGAAACATTAATCCCTAATATGATAGTATTTGGAGTTGTTCCTTTAGGAGGTAATTAGGTCATTAAGTGGAGACATCATGGTGGAATTAGTACTCTTATAAGATGCAACAACAGAGAGCCTGCTTCTTCTGCCTCTGCTTTCCTACATTTAAGGAAACAACTGAAAAATCACCATCTAGAAACTGGGAAGTTTGCTCTCATCACACACTACTCTTGCCAACACCTTGACATTGGACTTCCCAATCTCCACAACTGTGAGAAGTAAATTTCTGCTATTTAAGCCAATTTGTACATAATATTGATAGCAGACCCAACTGGCTAAGAGGGCGGCCAAGGTCTTCCAAGTCTCAGTGAGAAATTTTTATCCTTTAAGGTCTTTTAGAGATTTTTTTTTCATCCAGCATTGGCACCAGGGCTGACCAAACTGTCACTGCTATATGATATTTCTAAGTCTGAAAAAATAATGAGATATAAACTTAGGAGGTAGTCAAGTCTTGAGTAAGATCATTATTTCCCTGTGTGATTTTGTGTTTCTTGTGCTGACTCCAATCATATGTTGAGCTAACAGGTATATATAGTAGGAGCAGAACAGAATGCAATATAAGACTGAAATGCCAAGGACAGCAAGATTTGGTTTGCAAAAAACAACTCCATCCATTAACTGAATTTGCTAAAATAGGTGACCCAGAAATTGACACAGTGGTCAGTTTTCCAAGCTTAATTATAGTATTCATCTTAGTCTTTATTTTGTTCATCAAATGTTGACAAAACCTCAAGAATTATACCTTGAAAATCAAATAACTAGAATTAGTGGTTGAAAAAACTAAAATTGTCTACACATATAAACTGTAGAAAATTTAAGACATACTTATGAAAAGAAGATAGAGAAAAAGATATTGTGAGACATAACGGTTCTTGGCATTGAAGTATCTTTGTTTGGGAATCTTAGGCAGAAGCTGTCTACATATGGAAATCTGCTCCTTAATTTGAATTTCTTGGGGAAGTTATCTCTTTTACTATGCCATCTGTTACCAAACATTTCAAGAGACCTTCAGGATTAAACTTGTGAAAAGTGAAAACATCCTATTATTGAATCATAATTTTATAAGTATGAAATGCAGATGCATGGAGGTATGACTTACAGCTTAACTATTGGTCAGTAGGTGAGGAATCCTGATGTGGTTCATTCCAATAAAGTTCAACAGCACAGTCTTACATTAGTGTCATCACAGTAAGTCAGGCCTAAGGGCAGAGGGCACGCAGAAGCTCTTGTACTTAAACATGGAAAAGTTGGCTACACTCTTAGCAAAAACGTTGTCTATATTACATTAATATTTCATAGTAACTTTTTAAATAAGCTTGCAAGTTTGATTTTATGGAAACAGTTCTTTCCATTTTTATTGATGATTAACAAAGATAACAGTAATTCATTTTTGCATGGGGAACAGTGTTTTACAAAGCTTATTGATCAGGCTTTCGTCAATGGATAACTCTTGATAACTTAATTGGTAAATTAGTTGAAGTGATAAAAAACTTGGAAACAAATTCTAGATTTTTTTAAGTTTGGTGCTTTGTTTATTTTTTTGTTTCTTTTTCTACTATTTACACAGTTGCCTTTTGACAGTAAAAATCTTCTAGCCATCAGGAATATAGACAGAAAATAGTAAGAACTTATATTAATTCTAAAGAAGCAGTTGTAAAAAATACATCTTCAAATGTTTGAACCAATTTTAAGGCCTTTGAGTTCCTACCCAGATCCCACTTTTACTTTTCGGTAGGGATATAACATAGGCACGTGAAACCAGGGCCAGAACACCCTCAGAAATTTTTAATAACATAGCCCTAGCAGTGCATATTTAAATTTGATATAAATTAATCTGAGCTAGGAAGATAAAACTTAACAATTTTAGACAATATATTACATTGGCCAAAATGATTAGAATGAATATGAGTGCAATAGTCTCTTGAGGCTTAATGCAATCGTGCGTAAGGACTGAATTGATAATTACCCAGTGAGGATATTAGCAAATCTTCAGTGACCTTTGATTTGTATCATAAAACATACCTCAGTTGTCTCTTATTAATTGACAAGTCTATTAAGATACAGGAACAGGAACAATTTTCAGACAGTTACTGTACCTGTGGACAATTATTCATCACTTTAAGTACGTACCTTTAACTTAGAAACAGGTGGTATATATGTATTATACATATACACATATATATGTTACTTATATTTAGTTAAACCATGATGACTATTATTTTAATATAATTTTACCATTGTTATTTTATTTTGATAAAAATATTCACAATAGTTATGATTTAGTTATAATTGGGAGAATGAGCTCAAACTTAATTATACTTATTATTCATTTTATATTCATTCCATCTATAAAATTAAGTAGTTAATAATTGTGTTAAAAGGTAAACCATTCCAAAAAACACAAAGGTAATTTTAGCAAATAAAACATCTTAATTTTATTTTTCAGTATAGAATTTTTTTTGCTTTTTTGTCACACACAGTAAAGTGACAAAAATAGAACAGTTTCCATGTAATATTTACCCAAATTCTTCTTTATTATTTCATATAACAAATTAAAAATAAAAATTTCACACAACATATTTCATATAACAAATTAAAATGAGAAAATTAAATAAACTAGAACATTTATTCAGATTTTCTGATTTTTTCCACAAATTTCTCCATTTTCCACAAAAATAGAAATTTTTCCACAAATTTCTATTTTGAATGTAGAACTAAGTCCTGAATTTGAGAAAAGCAAAACCAGAAGANCACAAAGGTAATTTTAGCAAATAAAACATCTTAATTTTATTTTTCAGTATAGAATTTTTTTTTGCTTTTTTGTCACACACAGTAAAGTGACAAAAATAGAACAGTTTCCATGTAATATTTACCCAAATTCCTCTTTATTATTTCATATAACAAATTAAAAATAAAAATTTCACATAACATATTTCATATAACAAATTAAAATGAGAAAATTAAATAAACTAGAACATTTATTCAGATTTTCTGATTTTTTCCACAAATTTCTCCATTTTCCACAAAAATAGAAATTTTTCCACAAATTTCTATTTTGAATGTAGAACTAAGTCCTGAATTTGAGAAAAGCAAAACCAGAAGAACTGATAAAAATTAGTATTTTTCTCTTACAGCCAAACTGGAGGTGAAGGTGGACTCGCTTTACCTCTTTGCACAACCATAACAAGGATAGTGGCCAATCTAAAAACAAAAAACAAATAGACTGATAAAAAAATCAAAGTGTATGAAAGTCTGACAACCAAGTATTTAGAGAAGAAGCATAGGTAGGAGGGGTGGAGAGGATGCAGTGTGGTGTGACCAGATGGCAAGACAGCAGTGGTGAGTCAGCAGCCAGCAGAATGGGGGTTCCCACATTCACATGTAGTGGATAAAAACCAAGAGGGACAAATGCACGGCAAATGATCCCAACCCCAGGCCAGACCTCACAGCCCAGGGTTCTAGTGCTGGGGATATAAAGCCTCAAAACTTCTGGTGGTAAAAATCAGTGGAGGTTGGGAGGCAGAAGAAACTGCCAATCTCTGAGAACAGTCTGTTTAAAGAGCCCACAGTCCCTAGAACATATGCAAACCCACCCACTCTGAGAATCAACACCAGAGCTGCAACTAGAAGGCTGCCAGCTGCATATAGGAAGTGTGGGAAGTGACTGGAAACAGGGCGGGGGACAAGCAAGCAGCATGGTTCCCTCTTTGACCTGTTCCCTACATACAGCACCACACAATGGCCAAGCGGCTTGCACTGCCCTGGCAAATACCTAAGGCTCTGCCCTCTGCAACATAACAGGTGTGCCAACACAGAAGTCAAAGCATCTCTACCTGATACACAGAAACACAGGGAGGCTGCCAAATTCAAGAGACAAAGAAATATGGCCCAAATGAAAGAACAGATCAAAACTCCAGAAGAAGAACTAAGTGATGAGGAATAGCCAGACTCTCAGATGCAAAGTTCAAAACACTGCTGATCAGGATGTTCAGAGAAATGATTGAGTATGGCCATAAATAAAGGAAGAAGTGAAAGCTACAAAAAGTGAAATAAAGAAAAACACACAGAGATCTAACAGTGAAGGGAAGAAAGCTGGAATTCAAATTAGCAATTTGGAACAAAAGGAAATAAACATTCAACTGGAACAAAAGAAGACACAATATTTTTTTAAAAAGAAGAGGCTTAGAAACCTCTGAGACAATGTTAAATATACTAATATTCAAATCACAGGGGTGTCAGAAGGAGAAAAGGAAGAGCAGAAAATTAAAAACTTATTTGAAAAAATAACAAAAAAAAATTTTCCCAATTTGGCAAAGGGAATAGGCATACAAGTCTAGGAAGCTCAGGGAGTCCCAAGCAAATTAGACCCAAAGAGGCCCACACCAAGTCGCATCATAATTAAAATGTGAAACGTTATAAAAAAAAACCTCAAAGCAAACAACTAGAACAGGGACAGAATCACAGAAATGGAAATCACATGCAGTGTTATCAGTGGGCAGGGGCAGAGAATGAGGAAAAAGGTGTAGGGAATAAGAAGCATAATTGGGCCCTGGCTGGTGTAGCTGTGTGGTTTGAGCTCGAGCTTGTGAACCAAAGGATCATGGTTCAATTCCCAGTCAGGGCACATGCCTGGGTTGCAGGCCAGTTCCTAGCAGGGGACACATGAGAGGAAATCATACGTTGATATTTCTCTCTCTCTCTTCTTCCCTTTCCCTCTAAAGATAAATAAACTAAAAAAAAATCTTTTAAAAAAGAAGCATAATTAGTTGGCACAAAATAGGGGGAGGTTATGAATAGTATAGGAAATGGGGGAGCCAAAGAACTTATATGTATAACCCATGGACATGAACTAAGGGGTGAGGGAGAATACTGGAGGGAAGAAGGTGCAGGGCAGAGGAGGATACAGGGGAGAAAAATTAGACAACTGCAAATGCATAATCAATAAAATATACCTAAAAAAAGAAAATAAACAAAATTTTTAAAATATCAAAGGTTAAAGATAAAGAGAGAATCTTAAAAGCAGTTGGACCCAAGAAGGAACACACCAAGGCACATCATAGTTACATTAGCCAAGATTAAAATGAAGGAGAGAATCCTAGAAGCAGCAAGAGATAAGGGGACAGTCACCTACAAAGGATTTCCCATCAGACTGTCAGCAGATTTCTCAAAAGAGACCTTACAGACAAGAAGGAGCTAGAAGGAAGTATTCCAAGTCATGAAATCCAAAGACCCACATCCAAGACTGCTTTATCCAGCAAAGCTTTCATTTAGAATGGAAGGGCAGATAAAGTGCTTCTCAGATAAGATCAAATTCAAGGAGTTCATCATCACCAAGTCCTTATTATATGAAATGTTAAAGGGACTTATCTAAGAAAAAGAAGATAAAAAATATGAACAGTGAAAGGACAGCAAACTCACAGTTACTAACAACCACACCTAAAACAAAAGCAAACCAAGAGGACAGCTAGATCAGGAGCAGAACCATAGAAATGAAGAACACATGGAGGGTTAGCAACAGGGGAGTGGGAGGAGGAAAAGTGGGGAGAAGATACAGAAAATAAGTAGCATAGATGGTAGGTAAAAAATACATAGGGGGAGGGCGAGAATAGTGGGGGAAATATAGAATCTAAAGAACTTGAGACACGTGGTCATAAACTAAAGGGGGGGAATGATGGGGAGGGGGTGTGCAAGGTGGAGGGGAATGAAGGGGGGGAATAGAACAACTGTAATGGTATAATCAATTTTTTAAAAGCAGCAAGAGAAAAGAAGACAGTTATCTACAAAGGAGTCCCCATAAGACTATCAGCTGATTTCCCAAAAGAAACCTTTAAGACAAATAGGGGCTGGAAAGAAGTATTCAAAGTTATGAAGGGCAAGGACCTACATGCAAAATTACTCTAGCACAGCTCTCATTTAGAATGGAAGGGCAAATAAAGTGCTCCCCAGATAAGATCAAGTTAAAGGAGTTCATCATCACCAGACCCTTATTATATGAAATGTTAAAGAGACTTATCTAAGAAAAAGATGATCAAAATTATGAATAAAAAAATGACAATCAACTCACATCTATCAACAACAGAATAAAAAAAAACAAAAACAAAATAGGCAAACTAGAACAGGAAGAGAATCATAGAAATATTGATCACATGGAGGATTATCAGCAGGAAGGGAGAAGGAGGAGAATGGGGGGAAGGTACAGGGAATAAGACACATCAATGCTATATACAGAATAGAGAGGGGGATGTTAAGAATAGCATAAGAAATGGAAAAGCCAAAGCACTCATATGTACCCATGGGCATGAACTAAAGGGGTTGGTTCTGGAGAGAATAAGGATGCCAGGTGGAGGGAGACAATGGGAAAAATAGGATAACTGTAATAGCATAATCAATAAAATATACTTCATTAAAAATGTTTTTCAAACTAAAAAAGTAAAAAAAAATAAAGCAATTAGGAACAACTATTAATAGAAATATAACTTTTAGTATAAGAAACTTTTGCTCTCTTGGTTGGAAATAAATCGCTTATTCCACAGAAATAATCCCAGATTCTAAATTTACCATCATTATTTTTTTCGATATAGTATTTTTTGAAAAACATTATACCATTTGATCTTTATAAAAAAATCAGTGAACAGAGTAAATTTCTTCAAAATGTAATAACTATTTCTTTTATATGTGCTTTATTATTCATAAGCTTCATAATATTTTTCTCTTTAATTAAATTTATTCAGGTGACATTGGTTAATAGAATATATAGTTTCAAGTGTATATTTATGCAGAATCGGTGTATTGCGTGGTATGACCACCACCATAATCAATTCATCTTCTGTCTGAAATACTTGGCTCCCTTTACACTTCACTACTTCTCCCACTCCCTTCTCTCTGTGTCTATGAGTTTCAGTTTTACATTCCACATATGAGTGTAATCATGTGGTTCTTAGCTTTTTCTGTCTGACTTATTTTGCTTAGCATTATATTGTCAAGGTCTATCCATGCTGTTGCAAATGGCATTACTTCATCTTTTCTTAGTAAGTTTCATAATCTTAATAAAACTTATGAGTATAATGCTAGATATACATAAATATATAACTATATAAAATAAATAGACATCAAACTATTAATTTTACCTTTAAAATATAATGAACTCTATAATTATGTTTAGTAAAACTGTATATTTTATGGAAATTTCTATCTCAATGAAATGATTAACAATTTCTTTTAGAAAGTAATTATATCAATCATCTTATATATATTCACACATATCTTACATATTAACTTTGAATAGTTTCAATCACTTTTACAAATTTTAAGGTAGCAGAAAAAGATATATATAGAATCACCAAAAATATTTGAATATCTTATTCATCTTAACATATTTGATAATAAGACTAAGGCTAAATTAAAACTACATGTAGTGATCAGTGTTTGTATCACTTTCATACTTTATAATTGTCGAGGTATCAAAGTTTGTTTATTAATTAACTTAATTTAACATTAGTCTAAGATTTTTAACTGAGTTCAGGACATTATCGTCAACATATTAAGCCCTGACTATTGTAATATTATAAGTATCCATGAAATTAAAGCCCTCTAAAGACATCCTGTTATTATAATTTCATTAAGTTAATCATAACTTAATATATTTGAAATTTTAAGCATTTTAGGAAACAGTGATGGCTTATTTCACTTCAAATCAATACAGAAAATGTATAAAGTTTAAATCATTAAATCTCTGTGTACCCCGTAAAGAGCCAAAGTACAAAGTGGTGCTATTTCCAGCAGAATCAACAGTCAATTTCAGAGTCCCAGTAAAACTTGTTCAGCATGTTTTTGCAATAATGTGTGGGGGAGCTAGGCTGGACAGCCTGGCCAAAGAAGTTCCAGTCCCAGGGTTTTCAGAAAACAGAGCAGGAAGGGCTAGCTACAAAAATAATTGCCAAAGAGCAAATTTATAGAAAAGAACTCGCCTTCATGGTAACAGAAAATAAGTGAGGTCTTGGTAATTCTACTTCTGCAAAAATTCAACCATGTTTTATTTTTTTGAGGGGTAAGGGAAATGACATCAAGTTTATTCTAAAAATTATATGAAATAATAAAGATACAGAAATAGCTAGTAAATGCTCAAAAGAAAAAGTAAAAGGGAATTACATAATCTAAATCTACCAGATAATAAAGCATGCCTATTAATAAAAAGTGTGATCCTGAAAAATGAATGGACCAATAATACATCCAGAAATTGAGCAGAATAGGTACGTCAGTGTACAAAATAAGAGTTGCCAAGAAATTTCCAAAAGAAAGGAGGATTCAATAAATTAATGTTGAATATCCTGGTAACCATCAGGGAAAAAATGACATCTATATTTATACCTCATATCAGGAATAATTTTAAATAAATTGTATGTTTAATTCAAAATAAGACCATAATATACTAAATAAAAGAAGGAATAAAAGTCCTTTGTAGCTATGACTAAAAATCCAAAAAGCCGAAAAGTAAAATTAGTGAATATCACTATTTATATAAAACAAAATATAAATATATAATAAATACTTATAAATTATAGAATATTACATAAATTTCATTTATGAGAATAAATTGTGCATGGGAAAAATAAGAAAAATCTTAAGACTAATAAAAAACTGGGAATACTTATAACTCATATTTCTCAGTGCTAACTTCATAGTATATAAAGAACTAAAAAAAACACATTTTAATCATCTCCCTCATCAATTAGATCTTGTAAGTCTTTAATTCTTTAGAATTACATAGAGCAGTGCTAACTTCTAACGTATGAGAATATGAAAGGCTGTTAAAGTTCACTGATTAAATGTTAAAAATCTCATGTGTCAGAGGCGACTTACAGAAGGTAAATTACCTACCTAAGGTTAATCAAACCAATAAAGAGTACTGTGGCTTGAGCATATGATTTTTCTTTTTTTACTCCTAGGCTCTTTAACACTTCTCTGTGTTGTTATTTTAATGTTATCAACATTATCTTCATGATTAACTCTTAACCACCATTAAATAATTTAAATTGAATTGTAGATTTTACAGTGACTGTACACTAAAGTATTGCCTTAGTGTTATTTTTCTCCAGTGCTTACCACAGTAACTATTGCAAAATAGGCACTCAATAAATGTCCCCATTGTTATCCTTTAAGCATTACAGGAGAGTAGAATGCTTGAAAAATCACTGCCTCCCAAAAGAAAGAACGTGTCATGATATTTCAGATTCATTTTGTTTTCCCAAAGTTTCAGAATTTTCTAACATTAGAATGTAATATAGTTTAAATAGTATTTAAAACAATGCTCTCTAGTACTCTATATTTTATTTGTTGAAAAGTGAATAAAGATAATCTTTAAAGTAATG
Organism: Sturnira hondurensis; assembly: GCF_014824575.4. Classification (NCBI taxonomy): domain Eukaryota; kingdom Metazoa; phylum Chordata; class Mammalia; order Chiroptera; family Phyllostomidae; genus Sturnira; species Sturnira hondurensis. The sequence continues at coordinate 7,908,985 of NW_028094767.1, forward strand.
TAATAAAAGTAAATGCATAATATGTTAATTAAAATTTATAATATTTATAGCATAGTAACACATTTTTAAATTATTTAAAATTTATCTGGATGAGCATTTTGTTTTGAGTATCAGGTGAAGTGCCTAGATATTAATGCTTTTATGAAATATGGGTATTTCTAGATTGTCTGTCCTCTGAAGCCAATAATACATTATTTAGAAGGAATGCTATTTTATTAAATAAATTAAACTACTTTATAACTACCAACTTTAAAATCTTATTCCTTTCATCTTTTTCATTCAGCTCCCAAACTCCTCCTTTTTACCAATCAACAATTTGGAATGTAAAGTACAATATAGGGGATACAATCAATAATGTTTTAATAACTATGTAATATATGGCACCTTGTGGGTACTCAAGATACCGGGGGATCACTGTGCAAATTATATAATTACATAAACACTATGCTGTACACCTAAATCTAATATAGTATATTATTGAATACTAAATATAATTGAAAAATTAAATAAATAGATAAATAATTTAAAATAGATTTATCTTGAATAATTTTAATATAATTCTTTTTCATCCCCGTTTTTGAAACTGGAATATTTTTCTACATATTGCAATTGTTGTCAGAATAATTAGTATTACATTAAAGATCTTATTCTAAGAAACTGACCTGGCAAGATAAACTGTAACATAGGATAAAGTGTATTTACAAAACCCAAACAAAATAAACAATAAATTTTAAATATACTGCATAACCATTTATTTATAAAGTTTATAAATTATAAAATCAACAAGGTAAATGTTTTAGAATTAAATAATAAGCAGAAAATAGAAAGTAAGGAAAGCAAAAGAATTAATAAAAATATATTTATAAGAAACTCATGCATATAATAATATAACTATTATATAACTAGTTTTGCATATTTTCAATTTAAGTAGTTTTAAAGAGACCTATATTTATGATCAAATTTTATATTTGTATGCATAAACATACAGATTATATATATACATATATTTACTTACATACATATAAGTGTTTGCCGCTTTCATATCTAAAAAGATAATTGTTAGGTATTGTGAAATATCAGGTATTTCTAAGCATAAATTTACATGTTTCCCTCTGAAGAAAGATAGAGAAAAGAGTATTGAGCATACATGTTAGTGAATGATGAAACTGATAGGCGACAGAATCTGAGTTAAGTACTTAAGGAAAGAAATCAGAACATAAGGAAGAAGAGAATAACAGTAAAAGGATGGTAAAGTCAGTGAAGTAGACAACTGGTGGGATTTTTCTGGAGTGGTGAAACTAAAAGAAAGTACTGAAAATAGAGGAGATAATGTCAAAGAAATGAAACGTTTGAAATGGATGCAATTAGTGCCAATGATGTGTCTGATGGAAGTCAGGGGACGGACAAAATTATTGACTGTGGAAGAATGTATAATGAATTAATAAATTTTAAACATAATGAAGTACCATTATATGTTGAAAAAAATAACAAATAGAGAAAATAGATTTCTAGGGAAAGAAACTGGGTGGAATACAAAAGCAAAAGAATGCAAGAGAAGATGCAAATGAGTGGGAAGAAGGCTAGGGATAGTGGAGGAAAGAAAAGAAGGTGGATAGATATGAGCAGTTCATATAAGTTATTATAAAGGTGAGGAGACGAGAAGTCTCTTGCTGGATCAGAGAAGCATATCAGCTTAAAGTAGATAAAGTTAAAATAAGGGAAGGAGACATGATTATATTAACCTGATGCTTTCCTTGGACATAATCAAATGAGCTTTAGGGAGTATTTTTAACAATTGTTAGACAATTCTGAATTCTTACTTGAAGACTGTGATCATTAATGCAAATTAAAACTCTTCAGTCCTGTTGTTTTATTATCAGTTTGCTGTAGATACCTAGCAGACAAATGCCGTATTTATGTTTATTCTTACATCAGGGCAAGTGAAAAAGAAACACTAGGTAAGGGAGTAAATGTTAGTAAGGAAGGCTGGAAACTATGTTGAATGATGAATAAGAGAGAGGAGGTTGATAAAGGGTACCGAGAAAGTACTAAGGTTTATGGATTAGTTGGAGTAGTTTGAATAGTACCCCTCCAAGACTCATGCTCACCCATATTCTCAGAATATGATCTTATATGGAAATACGTTCTTTATAGAAATCATTAATTAGGATGAGGTCATACTGCTTTGGAGTGGACCTTAAATCCAATGACTAGGGTCCTTACAAAAGAGCAGAGAACACAGAGATGGCCACAGAGGGAAGGTCATGTGAGGATGAAGGCAGAGATTGGTGTGATACTGACACAGTTCAGAGAGCAGGAAGAACCATCAACATTTGAAAAGGCAAGTAAGAATTCTTCCCTACAGCCTTTGGAAGGAAGGTCACCGTGTCAGACTGCGATTTCAGATTTGTAGCTCCATGAATGATAGAAAACAGTTTTCTATCAGCCCACCTAGTTTGTGGTCATTTGTTACAGAAGCCCAAGGAAACTGACACGTCTGTTTTAGAGGATTAGCACTTTTGGCATTTATGATGATTAAGGAAGTACGTAAATCAGAAGCCTGTAAACTTAGCGTGAAATGTGTTTTAAAAATGTGATTTCAGATTGGTGCAGTTTCTGGTAATGTCCAAGTTAAAAATAAGAAGATGTTAAGGTATGACTGTTGATCAGGAAAAGGTCAGATGATGACAGGTAGGTGAAGAAACTAGCCGGAGAAAGCAAAGCTAAAGATAATAAAGAGAAATAAGGGCATTTAAAATGGCAATATTAATAAGGATAAGTAGTATGAGTAATGTGGGAGCAAAGGGAAGGTCTGATTCATGCCGTCTTCATGATGTATTATAACAGTGGAACAAAAGGACTGAAAAAGGAGGGGTCCCCTCAAAATTATTAGATTTATTTTTCCCATAGACTAGAGGGCTAGCAGCTCAGGAAAAAAAAAGAAATTGAATTGATATGAAGGGGGAAATCTGGTATTTCTTGCACACCTGAATTTTTAGATTATAGGACATACCTACTCCTCGGTCAAAATTAGAGATCAAGCCCTGACTGGTGTGGCTCAGTCAGTTGGGTGTCGTCCTGCAAACCGAGGGAATCGCCAGTTTGATTCCTGGTCAGGGCACAGGCCTGGGAAGTGGGCCATCCCCAGCTGGGGGGCGCATGTGATTGGCAACTGATTGATGCTTCTCTCCTGCACGGATGTTTCTCTCCCTCTCCTCCCTCATTTCCCCTCTTTCTATAAATAAAATCTTTTTAAAAATTAGAGGTCAAGATTTTTTTGGAGCACATATTTTCTTTCGTCTTCTGATTCTGAAATACTATTCATGTATTTCACTGTATATTTAAAATTGTATTCTATAATTTAGCTATCATTATTTTTTATTTAGAAAATCAAAACTAATCATTGAAACATTTTCCTAAAAATTTCAGTAGATTTTTGGTAAGTTTCAGCTTCAGAGCCAAAACAATGTGGCCCTCTTTTTTAATAAACTAATTTGAAAACAAGTATTGACTCTAATAAACTTGACAATATTGGTAATCTCCAAATGTAAATCACCCTAGTCAGTAATACTATATTCCCTTCTTATGTCCTTTGGTGGGAAACAAAAACAGACTACAGGCACAGGCACCCTCATTTCATTCCAACCGTGAGCTTTGTGCATAGCTTTTTATTAGGTATTTGGTGCTCAAAAAGAAATACAGTTATTTCTTATCTAGGAATCCTTGATCGCTACTGAGATAAGCCACAAAATGCTCAAGTTCCAAAATGTATATATAAAGTTTAAGTAGCAATAGAACAACTAAGAAATACTGACTTACACTCCTGTGCTCAAAATTTTGCAATTCAACCATAACTACTTCAGCTGAAAATCCTCTGAATAATGTTCAGCAAAATGTGCTATAAATACTGGAAAATATGCTTTAATCAAATATGTTTTGAAACTATCAGGTTAGACAAAAGAGAACCAGTTTGTTAGTCAGTTTGTTAATTAATTAATTAATTAATTAAGTTACATAGAAATATACTTATTTAATACTGAAAGTATAATGTCAGAATTGTTTTCATGCTGCTTGTATTTTATTAATATTTTATATTAGCACAATTGTAAATTAGCATTCATTATAAGATATAACACAGATGATATCATATAACCTTATACAATTTTCCCCTCTCATAACATATCACAATAAAAAATTGATATAATAGGTTTAATTTCAAAGATGGCTCAGAATTCTAACATTCCAATGATTCTTGTGATGTTCTGAAAGACAATGATATGCAAAATGCTCTATTTTAGTTATCCATCTTTTTACCTTTTTACTATTTTTTTCCACTTAGTAAGCCATGTCATGAGATCTGCACTCTATGAAACATGCTGTAGAAAACCCCCTAGAAACACAATAATAAAGTTGTATCTCCAAACTCGTGCCCCAGAGTTGATCAAATAGGGGTGACATTTTGAGCTTTCTGGACTAGAATGCAGGAGGTTGTCTAGACAAAGAGAGAGGTTGTTTGGACACAAAAGAAATAACAAAATGTACAAAAAGTAACTGACATTAGTTTCAAAGCAAACACCTGATTATGGTGAGTAAATATATTTAATTATGAGTGTATATATATATTTACTTATATGTGTATATGTTCAGAAAAGTGAAAAAGGTGCTGCTTTTAAGAATGATAAAATTCACAGAGACAAATCTGTGAACAGATTAAATTTCAATATGATATTTATGCTATTGGTTTTATTTATTAAGTATGCTATTGATTATGCTATTATAGTTGTCCCAATTTTTTATACCCTTTATCTTCTTCTGTCCTCTACCGCCCCCACCCTCCAACATCCCCTCCCACCATTAGTTCATGTCCGTTGGTTTGCTCATATAAGTTCTTTGGCTTCCCCTTTTTCTATACTATTCTTAACCTTCCTCTCTCTATTTTGTGCCTACCAATTATGCTACTTATTCTCTGTACCTTTGCCCCCCATTCTTCCCCTCCCCACTGATAATCCTGCAAATAATTGCCATTTCTGTGATTTTGTTCCTATTCTAGTTGTTTGCTTAGATTTTGGGTTTTTTGTTTGTATGTTTTTAGGTTCAATGGTTGATAGTTGTGAGTTTGTTATCATTTTACTGTTCATAGTTTTTTATTTTCTGCTTTTGATTAGGTAAGTCCCTTTAACATTTCATATAATACGGGATTGGTGATGATGAACTCCTTGAACTTTACCTTACCTGGGAAGCACTTTATCTGTTCTTCCATTCTCAATGATCACTTTGCTAGACAGAGTAATCTTGGATGGAGGTCCTTGCCTTTCATAATCTTGAATACTTCTTTCTAGCCCCTTCTCACCTGTGAGGTTTCTTCTAAGAAATCAGATGATATTCCTATTGGAACTCCTTTGTTGGTAACTTTCTCCTTTCTTCTTGCTGCTTTTAAGATTCTTCCTTTATCTTTAATCTTGTGTAACAATTATGATGTGTCTTGGTGTGTTTCTTCTAGGATCCAACTTCTTTGGAACTCTCTGACTGTCCTATACTTAAGTGCTTAGTTCCTTCACCAGAGTAGGGAAGTTTTTCAAATAAGTTTTCAATTTCTTGCTCTTCCTCTTCTCCTTCTGGCACCCCTATGATTCGGATTTGGTATGCTTAAAGTTGTCCCAAAGATTTCCATTCTCTCCTCATTTTTTAAAATTTCTGTTTCTTCTTTCTCTTCCAGTTGGATGTTTATTTTTTCCTTTTGTTCCAAATTGTTGATCTGAGTCTTGGTTCCCTTCCCTTCACTCTTGATTCCCTGTATATTTTTCTTTATTTCACTTTCTGTAGCTTTCACTCCCTCCTTTATTTTTTGGCCATACTCAATCCTTTCTCTAAGCATCCTGATTACCACTGTTTTGAACTCTGCATCTGATAAGCTGTATATCTTCTTGTTGCCTAGTTTTTTTCTGGATTTTTTGATCTATTCTTTCATTTGAAGTGTATTTCTTTGTCTCTGCACACATGTTACATTGGAAGGGGCAGAGACTTAGGTATTCACCAGGGCGGGGCTTTAATCCACTTTACTGAGTTGTGGCACTGTATGTGGGGGAGGAGTTAGAGAGGGAACAATTCTGCTTGCTCACTTGCTCTGCTCTCACCCCACTGTCCATCACTTCCCTCACTTCCCACAAGCGGATTGTGCCCTTTCAGGTGCTGATTCCCCAGGTGGGTGGGTTTGTGTATGTTCTGGGATCTTGTAGGCCTCTCCCACAGACTTTTCTATGAGACTGGGAATTTCTTTCACCACTAAAACCCACACAGATTTTTACAGCCAGAGGTTTCGAGTCTTCATTTTCCTGCACTGGAACCCTGCTTACGAGGTCTCTGCACTGGAACCCTGCTTACGAGGTCTGTCTCACTCCCAAGTTGTTCCTTCCAGCTTATCCACATGCAAATGTGGGAAATCCCATCCACCAGCCACTGTCTTGCCTGCCCTGATCAGCCAACCACCACCTTGCCACACGTCCTCTCTTCTGTGCCTTCCCATCTCCACCTCTTCTACCAGTCTAGATAATTATTGCTTCTTTTTAAGAATATTTTATTTATTTATCTTTAGAGAAGAAAGGGAGGAGAGAGGGAGAGAAATATCAATGTATGGTTGCCTCTTGTGCATCCCCTGCTGGAACCTGGCCTAAAACCCAGGCATGTGGCCTGACTGGGAATTGAACCTCGATACTCTGGTTCGTAGGCCCGTGCTCAATCCACTGAGCTACACCAGCTAGGGTGATGATTGTTGCTTCTTTAACTCCTTTGTTGTCAGACTTCCATGCAATTTGATTTCTGGGCATTTCTATTTGTTTTTTGTTTTTAAGTTAGTTGTTATCCTTCTTTTGGTTATGTGAGGAAGCAAAGCTTTCTACCTACACCTCCAGCTTGGCTGAAACTATTAAGATATAAATTTGAATTTCCACTTTTTAAAATTTAAGTATAGTTGGTATACAGTTTTATATTGGTTATAGTAGTTTCAGGTGTACAATTTTATATATTTTTATGCAATGCAGTCACCCCACTAATTCTGGTAATTATCTGTCTCCATGTAAAGCTATCATAATATTTAATATAGTATTCTTTAATGATTAGATGCAAAATGATCCCTGTTTCCTTGCATTCAAGTACATGCTTGACAAACATTTTTTCAGTACCTGAAATGTGTCAGAATCTTTCCCAGGAGCTAATAATACAGCAACAGTAAGACTTAACCTTTACTCTTAAAGCAATCACAAACTAAATTGAGTAGCAATCAAAGGATAATTTTAACAGTTGCAGAATACATGTAAAACAATTACCTTTTTTCTATAAAAAATTTATATTTTGATCTATTTTAGTAATGGAGCCATTATTTGAGTTTGTCAGAATTGACTGTGGTTTATGATCTCAATGATATCAGTTATCTCTAAGTGACTATTTTTGTTTAAAAAGTTTAAAGAAATCTTGAGACAAATATTTAGTGAAGAATAGGTCATAATACTCTCATTAATATATAACTCACATAATACACAGTTCACCCTTTTAAGCTGTACAGTTCAGCATATTTTGTGACTGTCACTATTACCTAATTTTAGAATATGTGTCACCCCCTAAAGAAACCCTATACCCATTAGTAGCTACTCTTTATTTTCTCTCTTTCCATAATCCTGGCAACTAATAATTTATTATGTCTCTCTATGGGTTTATTATTCTGGACATTTTATGTAGTGGAATCATATATTTTGCATGATTTTGTGACTGACTTCTTTTACTATTTTCAAGTTTCATCCTTGTAGTAGCATTTATAAGTGTCTTGTTCTTTTTATGTCGAATAATATTCTAATTAATGCCTAAACCACATTGTATTTACCCATTCATCAGTTGACGGATTTTTGAATTGTTTTCACTTTATGGCTCTTAAATGTCTTCATGATATTTTTAATGCATCTTTTCTTAGGCATCTTTTCCTAATGTTTTGAATTTGAAATACTATATTTCACATGTACACACACAATGCCTATGAAATAGATTGTGGTATGGTGCTTGGCTATTGAATGTAGATTCTGGTGCTCTAATATTTATGATTTAAAATTTCTGTGTCATCACCAACCTGATTTCCTTTTTAATTGTCACACTGCTATGTGTTTTAGACAAGCCTGTTTACTTAATTGCACATACATCTCTAGAAACAAGAACATTTTTGAGAAAAATAAAGTTTAACCTACATTGGAGAAAAAAATACCATCTGAAGTGAGAAGGTGACTTCTTTCTTATATGCACCGAGTGTCAGATTTTGTAAAATATACTGTGGTAGTTTTTGGTATGGTTTGGGATCCTAAGGCATAGTGCAGAAGCACCATTACCTTTTAGTGGTTTTTCCTTTTATTAGCTTAGTTTAGTTCAAGTTTAACCATGCAAAAAAGCAGAAGGAAGAGGCTTAGATATGGTCCCAGATTCTTCCCGTTATTTTAATAGAGCATGTAAGTCTAATTATACAACAGATTTGTGAGCTAAAATTATTATAGAGTTCATTTTATTCAATCTCTAGCCAATAATTAAGCTTTCACTATTATGTCTCCAATGATACATTTATTTACCATTAAAAGTGAGCAAACTGTTTTCTTTTGCTGGGTAAATATACACTAACCTGATAGAGGTGATAAGACCACAACACAGATCTGGTCTTGCCTACATCAAATGCACATTTATGTGGGGAAAGGTAATTAAGTAAATAAAAAAATTGCTTATTTTGATAAATACTTTTAAGAAATAGAGAATGACGATATGGGCAGGAAAGGCACATAGAACAGATCTTTCAACTTCAATGAACATATAAAGGATGTGAAAAGAAAAACAGCAATAGGAAGATCCGGGGGAAAAGAATACCTCAAAAAAGTTAATTCCAATAACTGTTCATGATGAAGGGATGTTGATGGCATAGAAAACATTCAATATGGTTCAAAAGTAGTAAAGAATTGTGGCAAAAATGGAAAAGGATTACCCAGAGTCTTCTAGAGAGTGCGGGTTTCTTTCTAAGTGCGTCTGAAAGCACTGAAGTATTTTTGGAGTGGGATAAAATGACACAGAAACTTGGTAAAAGGCCTTTCTTCCTGTCATGTGATAAATAGTTTAGATGATGGGATGTGTTTAGTGGCTTTTAGAGTCTTCCAAGCAGAAGATAACAGGAAGAGGAAGGAAGGTAGCATTGGAGATGGAAAGTATTAACTGTCAGCCTGTCTTGAAATCCCTGGAAAAACTGTCTCCAGAGGCAGTCTAAAATGAACACTTCCTGTTCATTTTAAAGAGTTGAATTGTTAAAAAGTTTTCCTGAGAATGAGTCAGTTCTTTTGCTTCGTAATAAATACTCTCAAAATCTGCTGACATACAACAGCATTCCTTTACATTCTTCTTTCCAATGTGCACGTCAACAGTGACTTTGCTAGATTTGGACAAACTTGGCCTGAGACTTCGGGTTGTGACTAGGTGTTCTCAGTGGGTATTCCCAGTTTCTTTGAACAGTGGCTACTGAGGTTGTGGACAAAAGGGAACCCTAGTGCACTGTTGGTGGGAAGGCAGACTGGTGCAAACACTATGAAACACAAGATGGAATTTCCTCAAAAACGTAAAAATGAAGCTGCTTTTTGACTCAACAGTTCCACTGCTGGGATTATACTCTAAGAATTCTGAAACACTAATTCAAAAAAACCTATGCACCCCAATGTTCATAGCAGTGCAATGTTCATAGCCAAGTGCTGGAAGCAACCTAAGTGCCCATCAGTAAAAGAATGGATGAAGAAACTGTAGTACATTTACACAATGGAATGCTGTGCAACAGAAAGAAAGAAGGAACTCCCACCCTGAGTGACAGCATGGATGGAACTGGAAAGCATTATGCTAAGTGAAAAAAATCCAGGCAGTGAAATAAAAATACTGTATGATCTCACCTATAAGTGGACCCTGATCAACCAAAAAGCAAGCTAAATAGAACCAAAGATATCAAAATGAAGAACGTACTAACAGTAACCAAAGGGAATGGGAAAGAACAGAAGGGTCATCAAGGAACATGTATAAAAGACCCATAGACAAAGACAACAGGGGCGAGAGGCAGGGAGGATTGACTGTGAGAGGTGGAAGTGGGTACGACAGGGAGAGAGTAATGGTGGAGGGGGGGTGAGGACAACTGTAATTGAACAACAATTTAAAAAAAAGAAGCATTCTCATGGCAATTGAGTAAAGTGCCAGAGGCCAAGGCATACCATGCTAGTTTGTTTGAATTTTTCCTTGGACTAGGCATCCTGTCCCTTCAAACAACATATTTTTCCCAAGCAAGTCAAATAGTCCCTCATAATATCAGTGTAGCAGGAAAATACACCATCTACTTCAAATGGAAGGGCTAAATGGCTAAGGATGTAGATGTATTATTCTAATACCAAAAAAAGGTAAAGAACTGGGAACAATACCCCAACCTATCATATGTAGTAGCTATAATTTTTACCTACTAGTTCTTAAATTCCTCATTGTAGCCACACACACACACACACACACACACACAATCTTTTTTTAATGTAATAGGTGAAAATCAACAACCATGGACAAATCCCTACATATTTTTAAAAGAAGAAGTACCATACTGAGTTCATGTAACCATTTCTTTTGTGTTAGAATAACATTAAAACACTTGATGTTCTGGTCCCAATTGTCCTTTCAAGCCTTATGTCTTGCAAAGGCTTGAGAGCCTGAGCATTTACCCAGTTCTTCAATCACAAAATCAGATTCATGACTCCTTAAATGCATCATAAAGTTCCAACTTGCCATGCATCTCGAACTATTTTTTTAGCTAAAATATTCCACCTCCATCTTGTCATCCTGATAAAATTATTTTTCCTTTTACAATACCACATTCAAATGTCAAATCTACTGCAAACTGCCACTGATCCTGAAGGCAATTTAATAGCTTCTTTATCTGTGTATCATTGGATTCTTTTTAATGCCATTGGTAATGTAGTTATTGGAGATATATTTTTTTTCAAAAATATAGAAAACTTTTATTTATGGCATTAAGGAGGATACATCCCTCAATACACTCTTATTTAGCCTTCACTGAAGGAACCAGAAACTCTAGTCTTTCAGACAGAAAATGGCTAAATAGAAATAATTAAATGATTTAAAAGTGCTGGAAGTGCTGGAGGAACCTGATTGATTTGGTCTCCAGGCACAATTCCCAGAACTAACCCACCAGGGACTGTATTCTGTCCTACGAGGAAGGAGAAAAATCAGAAACATGCTGCCGAATCAGTCACTTAGGAATGCACTGCTGTAGCTGGAACTCCAGGATGGGGGCCAGGGGGTAGAGGGTGGCAAGAGGCCATCAGCTGCTCCCTGCACACCCATACGCTGGAGCTTGGATACAGCAATGCTGCTGCAGTAACTTCCACATCTCTGCAACCTGGTTTGCCAGCAGGAAACTGCAAAAAGCAGCAGGAATATTACTCTCATCGACTTCCACTTTTCAAACCTTAAGTCAGTGCATTTATTTGTGAAAGCCCATTTACATCCATGTACCCAACTGCAAGGGATTAAAAACATATAGCTTTTAGCAGTGGGAATATATACTGAGTGCCAAATTGTGTATTCTACCTCTTAGTCTTACCTCACTTTAAGAGGTACAGGCAGTGATCTGATGGATGAGCTAGGTCAAAACTGACAAAAATTGCTTCACATTTATCTGTCTGTGTAGACAAGTTATTAAAACAGTGAGAAAATAAAGCATCCCTCTTTTGTGCTCTTGAGTCTTCTTCACTTAACAAGGTGTGAGGCAGCAGCTGCCCACATGAACATTTTCTCTGTACACATGCCTTTTCCCTTGACCTGGTTCCACCTCTGGTTCAAAGGAAAGTGTTCTGGAAGACTAATCCTATCTGCCTCAAATGTAAGTAGGGTTTTTTTGTTGTCGTTGTTCCTATCCTGGCATTATGGAAAGAAACAAAGACAGAGCAAAACAAACAAACAAAACAACATATTCAAAGGGTAACAGAGTTGGATTATATTAGCATTCCATAACTCCAGAATTTATGTGCTTGTAAATCAACCCCAGGGTTAAAATAATGAGCCCTTCACAGTAAAGAGAATCTTGGTGCTTAGAACTCAATAGGCTTTCAAATATTAATTTACTAAAAAATTATCTTCACTAGAAGATATTCATTTTTTATTGCTTTTAGAGAGAGAGGAAAGGAGAGGGGAGGGAGACAGAGAGAGAAACATTGATGTGAGGAAGAAACATGGACTGCCTGCCTTTTTCTCCTCGCCCCCACCAGGTATTGAACCCACAACCTGGGCACGTGCCCAGACTGCAAATCCAACCCGACACCATTTGGTTTCACTGGATGATGCTCCAACCAACTGAGCCACACTGGCCAGGGCAATAGCCTTTGAACTATTTAGATTTAATTTAAATAAATATGATATTCATTTAATATCCTTTAAGTTCATGTAATAAAAGGACAACGTATTGATATCAATACAGAGTTGTTGGCAGTTATGCAGATATAGGTTCAAACTTGGCTTTGGCTCTTGACAAAAGCCTCTTACTGCGATCCTTTATCTTAAATTTCTATATCTTTGTTCTGTTTTGTTTTTACCTGCAAATAAGATACAGTATCACCTATCTTGTATGGCATGTGTGAAATGTAAATGAATAGTGTTCATAAAAAGTGTGTTAATGAGTAAATGAAAGGTGCTTGGTTTTTTCTTCCCTTTTTCGTCTCCTCTCTCCTTAAAATTCTTGTCACTAGCCTCAGGACAAGATCGGTGCATTCTATTTTCTCTCAAAGTGTAATGCCTAAAATTGAACGCAATGTTCCAGGTGTGGTTTTTCTAACACGTTATAGGGAAAAGAAACCAAAATAATTCAATTAGATGTACTTGACATGTCAATAGATTTTTAAAAAACAATTTATACTATTGATTTATATTGCATTTAATGAATTCCTCAAGTTTTGTTTACACCAGCTGTTTTAGGAGTATGTCTACATTCTTAGTGTGCTCAAAGCAAATAGTACACATTAATCTCTATGTTTCATTTATTCAATTTGACTCATCCTTCTGCCTGTCCAATTTTCCTTTGTGTTGATTATACATTTGTGACATTGTAAAACATGTTGTTATTTATAATCCTTTGGCACACACTGATGATCCTCATCAACGTATATATAAAAAGTATTGACTAGGGCAAGCCTAAGACAGAGACTTGAATTTTCCATTGGAGATCACTTTCTAGATTGACATCAACTTTATGGTACTGATTACCTAGTTTATCAAATTATCAATGTCCTTAGTTATGGTCATTCACCCTAGATACCTCAGCTTGTTCCCCAAGGATGTCATGATATATTTTGCTAGAAAAGTTGAAGAAATAAAGGTTCACTTGACATAAAATACAGCTATCATCCTGTTTGAAGAAAATTATAACCTCATTTTTAAATTAACCTAATTTTTTACTATAAAGCCAGGTTCTGTTCATGAATCAAATTCAGACATGCCAGTGTATCTGTGATCAACTTAGGGAACAGGTTGACCATGAGGCATTCATTTCCATAAATTAATTGTAAGAGTTTTAAAAAGGCTGCATGCTGGAGGAGTAAGGAGAAAGGCAAAGATTGTCACATCTGTCACCTCCCACATCTCAGTTATAGACTCATAACTGAGCCTCACGGAGAAAAAGCTATCAGCAGAACCTGAAGTAGTTTTTGTCACTTTGCATCTTTTGATTGCTCTGCTGCTTTGTTGCCATATGGTGTAATATGATGGTTGGTCTCCTTTTGAACAGGCCCAGCAGAAATTTAACATATTGAGTATGCCAAAAATGTAGTGACAATCTGGCACTTTTAGAGTACCAGCATTTTGTGCATGGAGAGGCACCATCCTTGTGTAGCCATTAGTGTTTAAAAAATCAACAAAGTCACTGTCAGAAGGCTGTGGACTCTACAAGCAATGGATTGAAAGGAAGGACAAGAACAAGAGAGTAAGTGCATGTTACACACTGTAACCAGAGTGCTTTGAGTGTGCACATGAGATGGCATCTGGGAATGTTTAGAAATAACTACTTAAGATTTTGCGAGTATCTAGAGATAACATCTAAGTAGCTGTAACCAGAAACTGGCAACATTTTAAATATTAATATTATCATGATCTATTATTTACTCACAGGCCAAGTTCAGGGAAAGCCAAGTTTCAATCATAAATAATTATTTAGCCTAAAATCAAGTTACTATATTGTTCTTTTTCTTTTTAGTTTCTATCTTTTGGTTTATTTATTTTTCTTTTTCAAAAGTGAATTTATTGATCTTTAGATAGACACAGGAAGGGAGAGAAAGGGAAGGAGACATTGATTTGTCATTCCACTTTTTTATGCATTCATTAGTTGCTCCTTGTATGTTCCCTGACTGGGGATGGAACCTGCAAACTGGCATTTGGGGATGTTGGTCTAACCAATTGAGCTACCAGGACAGGGCTTGATTGTTTGTTTTGTTTTTTTGTCCTTAAAATACTGAATGCCTTTCAAATAAGTGAAATCAGAATGACCTTACTTTTTATCTTTTTCAGGACAGAAGCCATATTTCATTCACTTTTTAAGCTCTTGGTAAAAGGTGGACTATAGTATATGGTTGATAACTATATTGGATTGTAAGGTTTGAATTTATAATAAAAGTTTTGAATTTATTAACCATTGTACTTTGACTAAGTTTCAGTAAGTAACTTTATTTACAGTTTTCTCTGAGTCTACATTGGTATTAACAACTCTTAGGATGTTAGAGAACTTAACCCATAGACAACAAAAGAGCAGACACCTGCACTTTCTCACACCACAGAATCATCGTACGTAGAGACGACAAACGTGTGTACAAAACTCATTTAGAAACAAGCCAATGAAAACTGGAGTGCCAAAAATACACAGATTCAGGCTTCACATTTTGCAAATTAGTTTTGCCTCCTTTAACAATACATATGAGTCTATTATGCCAAAGTAAAATTACAGACAAATTTTACTGGAGACAAGTGACAACAGTAGACCTCAGCCTTTATCAATAGGTTTTTGATATTGGTGATATATTAATAATAAAAGCATATTGCCCCCTTTTTTCTGAATGCTCTGATATGCTAGATAAATTCCTATGAACAAATACAACTAAATTTAAAAAAATTGGGGGGGAGGGGCAAGGAGGGAGCGAGAGGGAGAGAAATATAGATGTGTGGTTGTCTCTCACATGACCCCTGCTGGGGGACCTGGTTCGGGGACCTGGCCTAAACCCCAGGCATGTGCCCTAGACTGGGATTCAACTGGCAACCTTTTGGTTTGCAGGCCAGCATTCAATCCACTGGGCCACACCAGCCAGGGCTATTTGATTAAAGAAAAAAATTCTAAAAGCTACTCTTGCAAGCCAGAGAGGTTACTGAATCACTTGTTTTGATAAAGAGTCTAGTAAATAAAATATATGTACTATTAATGTGACAACAATGAGGAAAAGGAACTGGAAGAGAAAAAGGATATTGGGAATCAGGACAGTAATTGAGAATATGTCTGAGGTTCAATTTGTAGAACTGTAAACACTTTATATATGTGTGAATAATGTTCAAACAATCAAATCTGCCTTCTCACATTATTCTCTAATGAAGAATAGACAACTTAAATTTGTCTAAATTTACCTCATTGGGTTTTAATATGGTTATACAAAATATCTGGTAGACATAGTTTTTAAAAGTAAAAGAAAAGATCTCCTAAAGTATTATAAATTATGCAAATTTTATAATCAAGATGGTAATACCGACACAAAGACTGATGCTAAGGAACTCAAGGGATGCCATTATTATCAAGAAACATATTAACAGTAAGGTGTTGTGTAACTGAGCCAGAGCTACTTAATGGTGAAAACAATAAGATAACCAAACTGACTTTTTCTATTGTTTAAAATATCACACATCCTATTTCATATACATCTCCAAGTAAAAAAAGATTTTATTTTTGTAAAACATGTATGCCAGTAAATAACATTTTAAATGCTTCACATACTGTTTTATTTAAATAGGATCCAATGTATTCAAATAGATCCATTATCCTTATTTACTTTAAATATCAACAGATTACTTTTTAATTTTTTGATACTATCCTGATATAACAATGCATAGATTATGTATCATAGGAATGCTCACTTGAAACCTATATGATCCACCCTGACTGGTGTAGCTCAGTGGATTGAGCACGGGCCTATGAAGCAAAGGGTTGCTGGTTCGAATCCCAGTTAGGGCACATGTCTGGGTTGCAGGCCAGGTCCCCAGTAGGGGACACATGAGAGGCAACCACACATTGATGTTTCTCTCCCACTCTTTCTCCTTCCCTTCCCCTCTCTCTAAAAATAAATTAATAAAATATTTTTAAAAAGAAACCTATATAGTCCTATTAACTAACCAATGTCACCCCGATAAATATAATACTTGAAAGGAAAAAGAAAGAAAGAGAAAGGAAGGAAGGAAGAAGGAAGGAAGGAAGGAAGGAAGAGATAGAGAAAAAAAGAGAAAGAAATTATCTAGGATCTATAGAAAAGGACTGAAATATGGAAAAGACTGCTATTTATATGATATGAAGGCTGATGCTAGAAGTTGTAGGTTAAAGTCCAACTTCTAAAAATGTCTGAAAAGGTGTAGGGAAAAAACATAAATATTTGAATTAATTATAAGCTTTCAGAAAAATGGTCTTTGATATTTTAATCCCATTACTCTTTACCAATATTGTCTCACAAATGTACTAGGCTTCAAACATGACACAGACAAGTTTGGAAATGAATTTGAAGAAAGGCAAAAAAGACTTCACTGTCTGGAAATAGAGTCAGTTAAATGCTTTAACTTGCCATAATTGTGGTGATTCATGACTTACAGTTTACCCAGTGAAAAATTAACAACAGTTAGTGTTTTTAAGAAATAAGAATGGTTAAGAAACTAACGAGCTTCCCTGGCAACCACTAGCATTCTTGCAGGCCGTGGCAGAGATGGCTTCCTGCATGTGTGGCCTGCACTTCCACACGGGGCTCTCTGCTCAGAAGGACTTTGTGCTTGGATAAGACTCTGCTGTGCCACTTTGAAAGTCTTAAACATTTTACATGAGAGACCAATGTTTTCATTTCCTACTGGGCCCCTCAAATTATGTATCTGTTCCTGGGCCATGGAATGAAAGTTTCCTCTATTGCTAAATGTCCTTCCCCTTTACCTCATTTGAAAGACACACATCCATTGTTTTTTCTACTCAGCATTGTGGTACCAAGAAATACTAGCATTCCATTTGCTTATTTAAAATTAATGACTTTTTATTGTTGTTGTAAAGCAAGTAGTAACTTTGAAATGGCTCTGAATTAAAAATGAGGAAATATAAGCTCAAACATCAGTTACCACTAAATATGTTCCATCTTAGATAAGCCCCTCAATTTCCATGGACCTTTGTTTTTAATTCTAAACATAAAGATCATATTGTTGTAGTACATTTTAATTGCTATTGTCAAAATTTCAGATAAACAGATCAAATATGTTATTTAATAAATACATATATTATTAGGTGCATGGACTTTTTTAAAGAGAAAAGTAACAAATGCCAAGTTTTCTCTGGGATCATTTAAATTTGATACTCAAGTGATCTGGCTAGACCTTTGCGCTTAAAGCAGTTTTGCAACTACATATATACTTCCCCAGATATTTTGATAGAAGAAATCATATTTACAATTGGAGGCTTAGATAATGCTGAAGAATGAGAAGTGAAGGGAATATAGAAGTTGCCTTTTCCAATGATCTTTGTACCTACAGTAGTAAGAAAGGTGATTCTTAGCGAAATATTTAATAGACAAAAACAAAATTCAAGTTCCATATGCATACACTTCCAAGTGATGGAATCTACCCAGAACTCTGAATACAAGTAGATTCTAGAAATCTAATTTCTAGGCTTTGACTCCTAAAGTGTAGAGAAGAACTTAAGTGGAGAAAAGAATGTCCAATATAGTCCAGACCTTTGGATACTCATTGTTCTTGTGTTCTTTTCAGTGCATTTCTCTTCCAAGCAAGCATAAACAACATTATCTTGCCTCTCGGCCCAATATCATGCTTCTATTCTTTTTCAAAATAAAGACTTCCCAAGCTCTCCCCACCAAAATGGGAAATCCAAAGTTCTATGTCCATATATATATTCATCTCTGAGTGATGTTCATTGCTTTCTACCCAATTCACACCTTCTCTTTCATAATTTAAGGACCGAATCATGACCATCAATATACTTTACATAACCTTGGTGAGAAATAGCTAGAGAAAAAATAATGGTTAACATATAAAATATACAGTGTGGAACAAAAGAAGGTTTATAGTTTTGAGTATGTGAAACACTTTCTTCTCACATTATTATTTATTCATTATTGTATTATTTTCTATACGAACCACTGTAAACTTACTTTTGCAACACCCTATATACATATAACGAAGAAGAAAATATTCATAGCCACTAAAGCCTTTGTTTCCACAACAAAACAAGAGTCTATTTTTTGAAGTAAAATGTTCTTCCATTATTTATTCCATATTTCCTTTGGCATCAGTCAACATCCCAGCTAGACAAAGAAGGTTCTTAAGCTCCTGTGATGAGAAATTTCACTCCTGAAAGATCTGAGCCATATGTGATCTTTCTTACATTGTGTTGCTATGATTTTTTATTAGCACTTACCTGCAAATGTAGAAGTACTAACAGACAACACAGGGGATCATCTGAGATCTGGAAATACCCGACTTACTAATACTTTACAGCACTGTGGACAGGAAACAAGTTTCAACGTGTTCTGATTACTGATCACTCTGTGATGAGAAGATTCAAATGTAACCTGCCAATCACCTTATCTCATCATTCCATTATTGACTAGTCCATATATCCATTAGCTAAGCACAGGGGTGACCGAGAAAATGTTGACTAATATTCACTAACTGAGTCATCTTAACTATTCATCATAATAGACTTCCATTCTTCCATTTTCCACTATTGGTGTGACCCTTACATTCTTGAAATCTAACCATCTTAGAAACAGTTCCATTACCTATTACTGTGTCTATTGGTCTGATAACAGAAGACACTTAAGCTATTTAAGTAGGAAAGGTTTAACTCAGGGAACTTTAAACTGATATAGAATTTGAAGACTGGGAAGCAAATATCAAGATAGCAGCTCTCAGGGAATCTTAGGTACTAAGGGAAGTCATATCCAAGGTGCTCACATGCCTAAAAGTACCAAAAAGGTGCTTGAGTGATACTCAAAAATAGCTCAAAATCACTGCCAGAGAAATTGGCTTCTTCTTCCCTTCTACCTTCCAGATACAAAACAAGTGATGTATTAGTAATATACAGGGTCTGGCAAAAGTCACACCTGTTTGAGTGTGGTTGGTAAGGTAATAATATGGATGGGTGTAATAATTTACAGCTTTAATCTGAATATTTTACCAAAAGTGTCATGTGGTATGCTTGAGTATGATATTGTTATGTTACAGAATTGCATGATTGTGATTTTGTAATAAAATATTTTGTAATGAAAGGAGGTCATTATTTGTGCCAAACCTCTATGTAAATGCCTTATTGGAGGAAATGAAGAAAAATTCTGTTGGCAATTCTGATAAAGCCTGGGAAGTGTAGTTTCCAAGAGAACTTCCCCAAGTTACAGAGAAGAACATAGAATGGCAGGGATGGATTCAAATATGAGCAAATTGTATCTGACAACCACAGTAAATCTTGCGCACTATGTCACCAACCTCAAAATTCACTTACCAGGACCTTATGAAAATATTCATTTAAAAATGATTTTTCATATTGAACTGCTACCTTATTGGTGCTCATTTTAAAATACATATTTTATAAGACATAAGAATATGCTAAAATCAAGCCCTGGCTGGTGTAGCTCAGTGGATTGAGCACGGACCTGTGAACCAGACGATCGTGGTTCGATTCCCAGTCAGAGCACATGCCTGGGTTGCAGGCCAGTTCCTGGCAGGGGCCAGTTCCCAGCAGGGGATGCATGAGAAGCAACCATACATTGATGTTTCTCTTCCTCTCTCCTTCCCTTCCCCTCTAAAAATAAAAAGATAAAAAAAATAAAAAAAGAATATGCTAAAATCATCTCAATGAAAATTTATGTTTTTATTTATTAAATTCTATGCATTTCCAGAGAAACTTTTTAGTTTCCTCTATATAGTATATACTCAAGATATGTTGCCAACTAAGGAAATAAATTATGTTTACTCTTTTTTTAAAGATTTTATTTATTGATATTTACAGAGAGAGGAAAAGAGGAAGAGAGGGAGAGAAACATCAATGTGTGGCTGCCTCTCAAGCGCTGCCCACTGAGGACCTGGCTGCAACCCAGGCATGTGCCCTGCCTGGTAATCGAATGGGCAGCACTTTGGTGTAGGCCGGCACTTAACCTACTGAGCCATGCCATATTTCTTGTTTTAAAAAATGTTGAGAATTAGGATAGTTTGTGGATAAAATAACATTACTCTTCTTGTGATGTAATATAACTTGATTATGATTAGAAAATATTTATCACTTTATTTCACGGTTAATGATGTTAGGTTTTATAATATGCTTAAAAAAGATGTCTCTCTCATCTCTCAAATATTGTTATATATTTTCCCTGTATATTTTTAAGATTTTATTTATTTATCTTTAGATGGAGGTGAAGGGAGGGAGAAAGAGAGGGAGAAACACATCAGTGCATGATTACTTCTTGTGTACCCCCCACTGGGAACCGGCCTGCAACCCAGGCATGTGCCTTGACTGGGAATTGAACCAGCAATCCCTTGGTTCTCAGGTCAACGCTCAATCCACTGAGCCACACCAGCCAGGGCCCTATATAATTTTTTAAATGATACTTTGAGACCATATGACTACCATATTCCCAAGCAGCTCTTTGTTCAGTGTTTCTACCATCAGTTGGTGATTCTTGACTGATTCAAGAATCTTACATTTGTGGATGAAAATTGGCTATATCTGCTTTTATCATTTCTTCTACTTGTAACTTGTCATACTTCTGTAAAGAAGAGCTTTCTCTGCCCATCCCATAACTTTATTTTAAGTAGCATTATAGTATCATGAAGTACCTTTTAAAACTCAATCTGTCAAAATTCATTACCAATATCATTCCTTTTATTTCAAAATTGTGCCAAAATTGAAAATGTATGTCAGATTTTATGTCATTTTAAATTGTTCCTATTATAAACATTTCTTTACTTTTTAAAATAGTAAGATACTGCAGGCTCATCTTGAACTTTCCTTGGCCCAGACACAGGGGCATTAGTAAAAAATGGTATTTAAAAGCCAAATTCTGGTCATTGATGCACTCGTGGCAATTGAATTCCATAGCTTTTAATTTTTTTCCAGTGGATAGATTTGAAATATATGTATATGTAATCAGAAAATAAACCTGATAATTCCATTAAATACCAATATTGTAGAATCTTTTTTCCCATTGTTTATTTCAAATTGATGTCTTTTCATTATATCTTGTCCTCTGAGTAAAACAATGAAAATGCAATATGTTTTTAGTATCTTTACTTCTATAACTTGAATGTAAGCACAAGGACACAATTCAGACATGTGGTCTGGACTTTTTACGATGTCAGTAGCAAATCCCACTCAAAAAAAGAAGAAGAAGAAAAAGACAATGAGATTGCTTCATATTAAAGGAATTCCAAAGATCTCTGATATCTGATTCCAAACACACATAAACAGTGTCCTTGAGTGAGTCATGGATTGTGAAAGGTAAAAAGTAAACAAACATATTTGACTATGATAGAAAAATAAATTTGAAAATGATGTCTATCCTGGAATTATTACTGTATCTTCATAGCAATAATACTATAAAATGCATAGAAAACCATTCTCATTCTTGATATTTCATGATACACGTGCTTAAGTAATGAGGAATAAAGTGTCATGATATCTACAACTTCAGTTCAAAGTTTGCAGTGAACACAAACATGCACACTTGCTCACATAAGAAGAGATAAAGGGTATGTAGCCAATGTTAATAATTGCTGAATAAAAGTTATACTGCCGATCTTCATTCTATCCTTTCAACATCTCTCTAAGTGTTAATTTTTTTCAAAATGAAATTTGGAGGGGGAAAATAATGAGTCATCTGTATAGTAATATGAAAACATACCTCAGATATAGCCTTTGGGGATAGAAGCATGCTGTAGAACCGTGCATACAATAGACCACTATTGGTTTAGCAATTCACATTTTTTAAAAAATAATTATGTTTTTCTATATGTATCAGATATAATCTTTGCAAAGAAGACATAAACTAAAGAGAAAAATAATGATATCAAAATCACAAGGCAGCACACTTGTTTAGAAAGGAATTAGTAATACAATTAGTGGTCTTAAGAAAAAATTATGCCATTCTGCTGTTAGGTTGAAAAAAAGTAAGCAAAGCTTTAATTCTAGACTTTATTATTTGGGGAAATATAGAACTATCTATTAACAAAAACTTATTTGTTGTATTATAAATCTAGGATATTAAAAATTATAAAAGCAAAATCATGTTTTAGGTATTGTGACATAATGGAAAATATATATTTTTCTTGGCCCCTGGATCCTGGCACAGTTCTTTTGAAACCCTTACCTTTGTAATTTCCTGAGGGGAAAGAGCACTGAAAACATCCTTTGTTCTAATATATGGTCTTTGACTTCAGTTGCCTACACAGGGATCCTAAAATCCTTATAATTTTCTGGGCAATAAGAATCTCTTTTCCTCAAACAAGGTACCTCTAGGTATGTTCCTAGATGAGGGTTGGTTGCTGAAAAAATAAGCTGTGGAATTTTCACCCCAAGCCTCATTCTCTTGAGAGGGTAGAAGGGCTAAAATTGAGTTAATGACTGATCATTTTTACAGGATGAGCTAAAGCAGACACGGGCCCAGAGTGTTGGTGGCATTATGGATGGGATAAGAGACAGATTCACATGGACTACCGAGTCCTGTCGAGGAAAAGGGATGGCATGGCTACTCTCTGAAGGGGAGAGCGTGCTGACCCTTGCCCATACAGGCTTTTATTGAGTTCAATTAGCACAGGAACAAAGAAAAAGTTCATTAATGGTTGTCAGGGGGTAAGGATCAAACAATAGATAGCATACAAAGAACTACAAGGGCCTATTCTGAGTCAGGGTCTGTTAGCTAAAGGACTACAGAACTTTGGGAAACAAACTCATTTCCTGATCAGACCCTTATTATTTAATTTGATAGCATTCCAAACAAAGCAGGTTTCACAGGATTTTATATATTGTTTCTTAGGCCTGATCACCTGGGGAACTGCCCGTCTCAGCACAGGGCTGCACCACTCTTTGTCATTGTTTCAAGCTTAAATCAGGCAGGGGAAGTAAAGCAGCCAAGAGATTAGGAGACTTCTAGCAGACAGAATGAGGACTCAGGCTATGTCAAAGCTCAGGGGCGAGGGTCCATCACCTCCTTTTGCCCCCCAAGTCCTTCCCTGGGGCTTCCCTGTGATTGTGCCCATCTTAGTCATTCTCCCCTTGGGGGAATCTTACCCGTCATTGGCTAAACGACCAAGCATTGGGGGCCAGTTATGGAGGAAATAAAAGGAGCAGAAGCAGCACGCCTGCCAGGGAAATAAGCTTTGTCTCCTTAGTGGCTTATGGTTCAGAGGTTGCTTACTCAGCCTCAGCCATGGAGGGGTTTACAGCTTCTGAAACCAGGCAGGGCGGTTCCCAACAATGAACTCTTCATTAAAAGGTCTAGTATGGCTCATTTGTCACAAGTATATAGTAAATACCATTTGTACAAAGGGGGATAAAAATAGAATTAAGTTTCTATTATAATCATGACACCTTTCCAATTAATGAGTCTGATTAGATAATTCATAAGTCTCCTTCGAGTCTTCCTTTGGGAAAAAAATAATAAAATCCAGAATGGTCCGAAAAAAATTTCAGGTGCCAAATTGTGACATTCTTATAAATAAAATGAAAACATGAAACAGATTACTGAGGTAAAAATAAGAGAAATTCTTGACAAATTAAAGATCTCTGATTTAACTCCAGACTTTTTAATATAACAAATAAATTTCATAATTCTTACTCAATATCCCAGAGAACTTATGATTCAAATATTATCCTTTTAGTTCCTTTGAATTTCCAGATTTCTTTGTCAAAAGAAGTAGAGTATACTTAGTTATATACATATTTAATAAATTTCTATGCTAAAATCAGTATTTTTCTTCTGTTAGAATAATGTCAAAATTTACCATCCACGAACACCAACACACTCTTTTTCTTTTGTAATACACAGATTGAGATCCTAATGACACTTGTATTCCTGAAATAGACTCATGAGGTTACATAAAATGAGCTATTTCCCTTCTTACCCCCACTATTGCTACCAAATGTTTCCACTTTGAAGAAGCATTACACACCCTCTATTTGCTTGTCCATTAGGTGTCAGGTGGGTCCTTGCTTGGCAAACTTGCCAGGTAATCACATGCATAACTTGGCAGTATGTTCCAAATATGTTAATCCAATATTTCTGCAAATTTTATCCACTAATTATGCAATTAAAAAATGTATAGCTTACTTTCAGCCTGCGGTTAAAAAATGAAGCAAATCGAGAAGGATTTGAAAGGGCAGGATGGCAGGTAAGGACAACACTCTCAGCATTGTTGGATCTTGCACACAAGGTGTTTGGGGTGAGTAACCTTTCTCTGATGAAAAAAATGTGCCCCAACAATTTATTCATTTTTAAAGCACACTTTAAAAAATCATATTTCATTTAGAATGTGCACTGTAAATATATCTTGAAATGAACAGCAATGAGTATTTCACTTGGCAGAGTTCACAATTAAGAAAAATTCCTATCCCGCCCTTGGTAATTGCATAGGTACTTAGGAGCTTTTACTGACATTGTAGGAATTTGTCCATACTCAAAATTTGGAACATAAGGAAAAACCTAACTCAGAAAAGAAAATAACAAGTTAAAATCAGAATATATGTCCTATTAACTTTTAGTGTGGAAACAAACACATGGAACATTAAGTGGTGAGTCATGGCCACTCACTGGAAGAGTTCAAAGCAAATTCTGAGTAAATGTACTAGCCAAACCATCCTTCAATGTAAAAACAGTTTTAGGAGATTGATTCAGAGCACCTGAGGGAGGTGAACCACAGATCCTCTTGACTTTTATTTATTGCACAGTACAGAATGACCACAGATGGTAAAAGAGAAACATGTCTTTTCCTCAGGGTAAATAATGAAAACAACAAGAGAATTTATTAATCTTCCACAAGACCAATAGCTGCACTTAAATTTGACCAGCATGGATTTTATAATATAAGAAACAAACTGTTCATTTGACAAAAGTGCACACACACGTATTCCCGTGTGCACGCACAAACACACACACCAAAACTGAGCAAGAGCAAAACCTTCCTGTATATAAACAAACCTCCATGTTTGGGCAAAATTTGTTTTTGCTAAATAAATGACTACATTTATGAAGATTGAAAGTAAGATGCTTGTGGTACAAAAGGTCCACATTTATGTTTAGATATTTTAATTTCAGTTGCAAATGCAAGCACGCTCAATAATGTATATATGCCTTCTTGTTTAAATGAACTTATGTCTTACCCAAGTTCATAGAAATTTTAAACTCAGACATGTGTAAGCATTGAGTCCCAGGGGTACGGCAGAGTTTTGTGGCTTAATGAAGTTGTGAAGCATTTGGGGAAACTCATTGATCATATTCCATTGCTCCACCCTGATCTCACCTGAGATAGCCATCTTTCTACCTCCTATGTTCTCTCAGACCAGATGACCCTGTGCTGATTTTAGGTCATTCCACTGATATAAGACTCTGTGCCTAGAGCACATTATTCTTGGGTGGTAAATACCTTCTGAGAAATTGGCATTTCCCAAGACCTTGCCTTAATGTGCTGCCTGGGCTCCTGGTGCACTCTCTGTGTCCAAAAGTGTTCTCTGAAGAACATTAGCATTTCAAAACTTCTTATATATTAAATTCCCAAGGCTTTTGTGTGCCATAGACATGTCTGATACTCTGACAATGTCTATATATTGATTCTCAAAATAATGTTATAAATGTATTTATTAAAAGTCCGATCTTATTGAAATAAATTTTCAAAATATTATAAACAAACTTGTTACATGATTATACCTGAGTACTTTCATCACCACATTAACAAATACGATGAATATAGGGGTGGATCTTAAACTCAAAGTGATTTTGAACTAGTGATAATCACCAAGGTTATTTTGAGGTATTTGCAACAAGAGTGATATAACAAAGTTGCAGGTACTGTTAGTCCTACTAAGATTTGTCATTGTTGTTGCTGTTCATAATTGAAAAAATGATACACTGTAATTAGAGTTAACTAGGAAAAACTAATATAATGTTTTACATTCATGCTAACAGAACCCTTAAATTCTTATTTGTGTCCCTGAGTTAGGAATTTCTTCTTTTTTAAAAGAATTTATTTATTTATTTCAGAGAAAGGGGAAAGGATAGAGGAGGAGAGGGAGAGAAACATCCATGTGGAAGACTGGTTGCCTCTCTCCACATCCAGAGACCCAGACATCTGAACGGAACCGGTGACCTTTCTTCCTGCCGGATAACGCCCAGATGAATAAGCCATATCTGTCCGGGCAGAATTTCTTCTTCGTGAGAGATCTAGGCTTTTACAAAATGAAGAAAGTGTGAAACTTCTTTTCCTTCATCTTGCCACTTAAAAATATTACCTCAGGAAACGCATCACAAAGCCTGACTTTCTACTTAATCAGTAAGCAGAGAAAATCTCAATGAAGACAAAACAATTTAATATTTCACTATATACTTTTACGATGTATATTTTTATTGGATTCAAATCCAATAAACCTTTCTGCCCTCAAAAATAACAATTCTGTTATATAGCACCAAATTCTGAAATATGCCAGACAAAATAAAACAAAAGGTATTTTTAGAATTGAACAAGGAAACAATCAATGTTAAAAAGTCCTCACTTAGTACAGGACTGCTTCATAAATCACCAAAAGTCCTTAATTTTTGTAAGACGTACTTTGTACTCTGCTTCCAGAATCTTTGTCACACATGCTCCATATTATTCTCTCTGCACTGTATGTCTCTCTGGCCACACAGAGACGCCAAAGGAGTAAGATGCAAACTCCCACTATCAGGTTTGCAGTGGCTCCAACAGCCAAGACATGGAGAGGGGTGAAGTGTTGAAGACGCCCATTCGTGAGTTGCGCTGGCAACCAGGACAGCATGTTCATGGCAACAGCAAAAAGAGGCACGATGGTCTGGTGCCAAAAGCTGGGGAGGTAATGGGATGTGAGGTGCAGAGCCGCATGTCTACTTCCTCTGCAGGAGATTATGGGGGCAGTTTGAAGTTAACAGAGTGCGAGGGAAATGCGTGGTTTTGCTTCCCCATCCCCTGGCTGGTGGATCCGCAAATGGGGGTTTGAGGTGCCTGAGCCAGCCGGCCTTGCTGAGAGGATTTTCTGTGTCTCTGAGGTCTTCAGCACCTGCCTGCCTGTGTTCCAATAAAACGGTAGGCGGCGGGGTGGGGGTGGGGCTCAAACTGGTTGGCTCAGAAAGTGGGGCTGTCTGGCAACCCCCGTGCCCCTTCCCCAGATAAGAAGCAGTGGTGGCTGGCATCCGCCTGACCGCATCCCTGTTGGGTATGGCCCCAGCGCAGCCGGGGAACAGGGCCTGCGGCCCTCCCCAAGCACTCCAGGCCTGACCGGTAGCACTGTGGACGCTAGTCTGGTCAGAAGGCAGAAGAGGAGGCTTGGGCTCCTAGCTCCCAGAGGCGCATGGCCAGGCCTGACCACAAGGCCTGTGCCTCTCCCTGATCACAAACCCACAGGAATCCACCACAGCAGGCACGGGCTTTGCGGGCTGTGCCAGCATACTCTTTTGAGGTTGGGGCGGGGGGCGGGGGGTGGGTGGGAGTTCTTCAAGAAACCTGCTATACATATTTTTTTAATTCTTTTTTCCTTTCCACTGGACTCTGTCGTACTCTGTCTCCCGAGTTTTGTTTTGTTTTTTTAATTTAGAGGGGAAAGGAAGGAGAGAGGGAGAGAAATATCAATGTATGGTTGCCCCTCGTGAGTCCCCTGCTGGGAACTGGCCTGCAACCCAAGCACGTGCCCTGACTGGGAATGGAACTGCGATCCTGTGGTTCACAGGCCCGCGCTCAATCCACTGAGCTACACCAGCCAGCCAGGGCTGTCTCCCACGTTTTTGACTAGAGGTGGCAAGTGGTAGGACCCCACTGGTTGTCCAATTGCCGTTTGACATTAGCAGGGTTCAGGTATGAAATCAGGAAGGCACTAGTCTTTCTTCTTGGTCTCATGCTCCTGGTTACCCCACAGCTTTCTTTAGTTTAGGCAGAGTCCTAAAATGTATCACCTGCTGCTACAATAACACTGGCCTTTGGTATCCTATCTGTGGCTAGCACAGTAAGTATGGTAACTCTTTTAAATGTTCAAAACCCACACTACTATCTTGGTGTTATACTTCACTCATAAATGTCAGTTAGGCTCTGTTTCCTCTCCATTGGACGATTCCACACTTAGTTATATGAAGGGTCACAGAGTGGTCACTATCTGGTTTGAAATGTTTAGAGTTCCCAGCAGGAGGTCTCCACGTTAATAAAAAGTTATTCCAATTTTCTCTTTAGCATCCCATGAGAGCCTGTATGATTTTCTCAGAAATGCAGACGGGAGCTAGGTTGGTTGTAAAGTGGGGTGGGGTGAATCCTATGGATTGGAGTGAGAAAAAGAGAAGGAAGTTTTCAGAATTAAAAATAATCAGGACAAGGTTACTTTTTTCCACCGAATATAAAGGTGAAGAAAAAAATGTTTTAGTGAGTCAGATATTGATTGATTTCTTGTTATATTCATTGGCTTGAGGTGATCAAAAACTCAACAGTGAAAAAAATTAAAGAGCATTTTGTGTGCTTTTTCCAATAAACAATGGAATACTATTCCAATGATAAATGTAGAACCAAGGAATGTATATGATAATTAACTGCACCTGAGTGGAAAAAATGGCTCTGAATGTAGATGTATTAAATGTAAAAAATAAAATAAAATAAAATAAAGGTGATACTGATTGTGCTATCCAAAATAAGCCAAGCTGAATACTTTTGTCTTTAGTCACTTCCTTTCTATTTTCTATAGCATAATTCTCCTTTTCACTTTCTAGACTTGTATTAGTTTTAATTTATTCAAAGATAAAGAAATTTCCTTCTACACGCAAACTTCATTAACTTTAGTGCAGACTGAAAAGAGAAGATGCTGAGGCCTACCACACACACAGATGCATCTGATGACTAATTTAAATGACATCTTAATGATTTATATAAAATGCTCCCCCTAACCTGTCAATGGGGCACAAAACAGTCTGCACTTTTTGCTTCATAAAAGCAGACTTGGTAGATGTGAACAATCTCATTTTCAAAATGTGCCTTCGAATTCTTTTTAATACCGAAAATACTGAAAATAAAAGGAAGGGATGGGCAGCACAGCACATTTGCCGGCAAATGCAGGATGTCTCGAAGTAATTATGATTCAGCAGTCCCAAAGAAGTGTGTCCAAGAAACAGTCACATCTAATAACAGGATCGTTTCAAAATAAATCCTTAGAGGGCAAACACGTGTCCTTTGCCTCCAAAATGTTTACTCAGTTTGTAATTGTTCCACCAATCAGTATACACACAAAGTTAAAAAAAATGTAAAATTTAAAAGGCTACAATTTATAGCTATTTAAATTGCTAACAACAATAACATTTTAAATGATGACAATAATACTGCAACATTTTTTTGAAAGTCAATATTTTTATTTAGGTAAAGTGACCGGAGGTAACACAAGGATATTAAGAACAATTCCGTCATCAGTGAGTACAATTTGACAAATAAAGAAAACTAAGAAGAGGTTTCAAAGAAAGAATGGAAGAATGGAAATGAAATACTTCATGAATCCTAAAGAGATTTTGTTGATATAAATAAAAAATAGAACAAATTTAAAATTTTCATCAGTAATTTTTTAGAAGTTCTGGAAATCACAGAAGTAACATTTATTGATAATTGCTTATAATATCACTGAGATAGACATTTAGAATAGCAGGAAAAATTAAAATATTTTGCTAATATTAAACAATTTTCATCAGTAAAATTGTATCAAATGTGATAATTTTCAAATATAGGTATAACATTTTTCAACTAAACCTTGAGAAGCATTAGATAGGAAATAAGCATAGATGTGTTATAGAATCCAATGTACTTGCTGTTTCTTTCATTGCTCTCTTCATTTTTCCTTCCTCTTCACTATTCTTTTCTTCTCTTTCTCACATTACTTCCTTTTTTCAATTCAGAATTCTGTGATCCCTTTTATTAGGTTAGGTTCAGTATTCTAGACAAATGATTCAGAATAATGTAACAGATAGTCCCTACTTTTGAACAACTCCATATTGTGGTGGACAAAGACAAAAGAGTATAAAATTCTACATATTATATTGTAGCTATTTGCAGGAAGCTACAGGATACAGAAAATGGAAAATGATACAGTCTGAATGGTTCATGGAATGATTATTTAAGTTAATAATTAGAATCTGGTTCAAAATGCCTCTAGGTAAGCAGAGACTTGTCATGAGACTGCATTATTTAGAGAGTTACCTCAGTTCAGCATTTTGAAATTACTGTGTGAGTTGGGACCAATGAGAACCAAAGATGAGATCGGGAAGACAGTCTGCACAGTATCTGGAAGGAAACTATGTAACTTTGAAAAGTTTTAGAGAAGGAAATGCATTTATTGAATTAAGTAAATGATGTCATAGAAACTGGTTTTAGTTAAATTATTATGGGTCCCTGTTAAATCCTTCACCATTATTTTCTTCCATGAAATGTGGTTATTTGTTCAATATGTATCTTCTCATTAAATGTAGACTTTAAACAAAAAAATAGAAATAACATAAATATATTATGATCATGATATTACCAATGCTAATCACAGGATAGGTGCTCAATAATTATTTACTAAATGAAGAAAAAAATAGATTTGTTTATTCTGAGGAAGTTACATACTTTATAGTTGTTGTTATTAGATCTCTTGTATCTGAAGTTTTGACTATGTGGATGTCAAGAATAATGTAGAAGGTGGTATTATAAAAATATCCTCTAAAGGTTCTGAGCCCCTGGTTATTCAAGAAATAATCTAGATAATTGTGTGAGAGGACTTTACAAATATAATCAATGCAACTAATCAGCTGGTTTTAAGATAAAGAGACCGTTACAGATTATCCAGAAGAAGGCAGAAGAGTCAGTCAGAGAGATGCAGCAGGAGAAGGCTGAGGGAGTCACAGCATGAGATGGACTCAAGCCACAGGTATTAGAGGAAGGCCACATGGAGAATATGAGCAGTTAAATAGATTTTGCAGGAGCAAAGCTGGCCACTGGTTGATATCCTGCAAGGGAACAAAGTCTTCAAACTTACAATAGCAAAAAATTTCATCAGCCATCAACCCGAATAGTCTTGGAAAGAGATGCATCTCCAGTCTCTAGAAAGGAACACACCCCGAGGAATATTTTGACTTCAGTCTTGTGAAATTCAGAGTAGAGTAGCCAACAAATTCATGCCATGCCCAGACTTGAACTGTTAGATAATGCATGGGTATTGTTTTAAGTTGCTATATTTTTAATATTTTTTTCTAATTTTTAAAATTGTCATTCAAATGCAGTTGTCTGCATTTTCCCTCCACCACTCCCCCCACCCCAGCTATCCCCACTCCTCACCCTTGATCTTACCCCTCTTTGGTTTTGTTCATGTGTCCTTCATACAT
Organism: Sturnira hondurensis; assembly: GCF_014824575.4. Taxonomy (NCBI): domain Eukaryota; kingdom Metazoa; phylum Chordata; class Mammalia; order Chiroptera; family Phyllostomidae; genus Sturnira; species Sturnira hondurensis. The sequence goes on from NW_028094767.1 coordinate 7,940,910, forward strand.
GTTCCTGAAAACCCTTCCCCCTTTTTCTCCCATTATCCCCTCCCACTTTTCCTCTGGTTACTGTCAGATTTTTCTTAATTTCATTGCCTCTGGTTATATTTTGTTTGTTTCTTTTGTTGATTAGGTTCCACTTATAGGTGAGATCATATGATATTTGTCTTTCAACACCTGGTTTACTTCACTCAGCTTAATGTTCTCTAGTTCCATCCGTGCTGTCACAAAGGTTAGGAGCTCCTTCTTTCTGCTGTGGAGTATTCCATTGTGTAAATGTACCATAGTTTTTTTGATTCATTAATTGACTGATGGGCACTTAGTTTGCTTCTAGCACTTGGCTATTGTAAATTGTGCTGCTATGAATATTGGGATGCATAGGGTCTTTTGAATTGGAGTTTCTGGGTTATTAGGGTATAACCCCAACAGTAGAATTGCCAGGTCAAAAGGCATTCCATTGTTTAGTTTTCTGAGGACATTCCATACTGCTTCCCACAATACTGCTTCCATTTCTGCTGCCTCAGTCTGCCCTCCCACCAACAGTGCACCCGGGTTCCCTTTTCTCCACATCCTCTCTGACACTTTCTGTTGATTTGTTTATGATCAAAACAAGTAGTTATAATATTCTTTCCTTCAAAAAAAAGTGGTATGGGAAAGTAAACTTTGTGGTCTCAGATATGCCAATCTCCTTTTACTTTAACACATTAAAAAGATCTAATAGGTTTCTGACATGATGCTTTTCGAAGTGAGAGAGAAGAAAATATTTGAGTGAGAGTTATACTTTGCCAGAACTCAGGGGTCATTACTATAATCCTTTGGAAGCATCCTGAGACCACATTCCTTCACATATTTACAAGTGCCATGACTATTTAAGAAAAGCACAGAGGGGTGTCTAATGGGGAAAAGAAGGTGAAAAGAAAGAGGACTTGCTTGGTGCTCTCCGTTGTTTCAGTGAAGTATAAGGTTTTCTGCTGATCATGGAACAGTCAGTGATTAAGTTTGAAATTTAAGCAGAATCTGAGGAAATAATTAAACTATGATGACAGTGAAGGTTGCTGAGTTTCAAAGAAAAAAAGAGATAACAAAGCATAACTAACTTACATATTAACTTACATATTGGTACCACATGTAAGTTGTTGTACTTACAGTTAGGTACAACATATCTAACTTACATATTGGATATGTTGTACCTCTCTCATCTCAGAAAATTCAGTTTGAGTCATTTAATGAATCTTTAGCAAAACAAGCTACTTCTTTTCCTTTCTGTTTTTGTTTTGTTTAGGCAAGACACATACCTGCTTTCTTTAAAAAAAAAATATTTACTTATTTTTAGAGAGGGGAAGGGAGAAAGAAAGAGAGGACCACTTAAACGTGTGGTTGCCTCTCATGTGCCCCCTACTGGGGTCCTGGCCCACAACCCAGTCCTATGACCTGACAGGGAATCAAACCAGCAACCCTTTGGTTCACTGTGGCTCAATCCACTGAACCACACCAGCCAGGGCTACATGCTTTTTTAAGAAAACAAAATTCTTTAGCTCTTCTATGTTGATCTAAATTATTAATTATTAAAATCATGAAATAATCTGAATAAGAATATCACTCCTAATGCTTAGCATATTAAAAAATATGGAACCAGCCCTGGCTGGCGTAGCTCAGTGGATTGAGCACTGGCCTGTGAAGTAAAGGGTCACCAGTTCGAATCCCAGTCAGGGCACATGCCTGGGTTGCAGGTCAGGTCCCAGCAAGGGACACATGAGTGGCAACCACACATTGATGTTTCTCTCCCACTCTTTCTCCTTCTTGCCCCCTCTCTCTAAAAAATAAATAAAAATAAAATATTAAAAAAATATGGAACCAAATCCAATTTATAAAGATCTATGACAATTGTATAAAACAAATGAAACGTAAATTAATGGTAACACTTTAATACAACTGATGGTGTTTTGCTGAATGAAACAATCCACTGTGAGATGAATGGCACCCCCTGCTGTCACACAGGGCATTGGAGTTTGTCCTTACTGTGTGTCATGCATCTCACGGTATCTCCTGTGTGAACTCGCTCTCCCACAGCTTCTTCCCAACCTGTGCTAACGCTAGGTATGCCTTCGCTTGACTGAAATATGTCATTCACAAGTTAACTGGTCCTCTTTTTTTCTTATTGTCCTATCCTAACTAACTCATATTACATTATACCAATATGTTTAAGGGACAAGCATTGTATCATCGCCTATTAAATATGCCTATAATAATGTTTTCAAGCAAATGCTGTATACCTTTATTTTAAAAATTGATAAGGAGTACATTTGCGTGATTAAACAAATGGGAAACAAACAAGTAATACTGCGAAGAATACAGAGCGACAGGTTAGCCTTTTTCCTGCAGGAGACGCCCGTCCCTCATCCCTCACATGGGGTCAAACACTGTTCCCCTTTCTGATTCTCCTTCTAGAAATCATGTGTTCATGTGTGTGTGTATAATTAACACATTCACAATTATTTTTATACAACTGAAAGCTGCTTTGTGCCTGGCTATCTCCACATAAAAAAAAATCTTAAAAATTTATTGAAGATTTGCTATATTGTTTTAGTAACTGCACAGTATTCTCTTTTTAAGAATATGTCATAATTTCTTTAAACTCTTATTGATAATCCCTAGTTGTCTGGTACTACAAACAGTGATGCTTATGTGTTTAAGTATTTCACATTTTCTTTTATCCAGTAACACTTTTTTAGTGGACTTTATTTTTTTAGGGTAATTTTAGTTTCAGGAAAATTTAGCCCGAAGTATAGATTTTTCCATGTACAATCTGCCTGACTCATAAACAGCCTCCCCATTATTAATACCCCCACACTATAATGATATTTTTGTTACAACTGATGAACCTACATTGACACATTATTATCACTCAAAGCCTGTAACTTACCATTCACTCTTAATGTTGTACATTTTATGGGTTTGCACAAGTGATTAATGCTATGTACCCACTATTATAGTAACATATATAGCATTTTCACTGACATAAAAATCCTCTATGGTCCACCTATATTAAATTTAAGATCATCCACAGAATGAAAAATAGCACAGAACACTAAGGTAGATTAACAGGGGGGAGTTTGTGAAATACCTTTGCATAGGTTCTACGAGGTGAACTGAAATATTACTTCCAGTTTACCAGACTCAGATTGTTCCAGAATAAATTAGCAGTCCAGAAACCGACCTTGATTTCTTAGCAGAAGAGGGCCAGGAAAATGGGTATGCACAATGGTCACTAAAAGCCTGTTTTTTTTCCCACAGATCAGTGGACCCAGGTTCAATGACATAGTCCAAGATAATAAGGAAGAAGAAAAAAATATGTAAAATTGATCTTTCCTGAAAAACACCAGTAAAGATAAAAAGTAGAGGGTTTTATTTCATGTAAATGATTGAAAAAGAAGATCAAAGAAAATGAAAATGAATACAGGATGAAGAGGGTTGATGTAAAAAAATGACAAATTGTAGGAGGAAGGAAACTGAATAAAGAAATATAGAGGAGGAACAAAAAATTGGATAAGAAAATTAAATTCAGGGGAAGTTTTGAAATCAGTGATGAAAAAGATGCAACAGCATAACATGGGGTAGATTTTACTATTCAGGCAGCATCAACATAGTTTTGTACTTTTCATAAAAAAAGTTATGGTTTGAATTCAGTGTCTTCTATAATTCAGCTCAATGGTTTACAAGTTTGCTTTTTTTAAATTTTCATTTCATTTACAGGTTTTTAAAGTCGTCTGCAAAAATCTGTTCCCAAACAAAACTCAGACCTACCAAAAGAATTAAACATATTTTATGCACTCTTAAGACAGTTTTATCTCTTCTAAAAAATAAGATAAAAATACTATTACCAACCTCTTCCTCTTCCACATAGTTAAGATGGGAAAACATTTTAATATCAAGCATTATGTATGCCATTTGCCCTTCAGTAAAATAAAATAAACATTTAATCACATTGAGATACTTATGTTAATAAAAAGCTTCATATATGCTGATATTTTTAGATAGGTTTTATGACGCATTCATAAATAATAGACCTTATAACTTGCAACTATACAAGTGAAGAGTACATCTAACATCCTTGGAAAAAGATGTTGCTTTTAAAGCATGTGCTGTGAATTTTATTAACAATATATAAGATATGGCTAGCCATATATTATTGGCTTTATAGAGAGGACTCCTTAGAGATATTTTATTTTTAACTTACATTCACATTAAAAAAATTGATAGTTGGTGCACAAGAAAGAGTTTAGCAAGTCATCTTATATTCATGTACTAAAATTGATAACTTTGTTCTTAAAAAACAGTAATAAAAGATGGATAGATATAGATAGACATGTAGTTTATATAATACTACAAAATTTAGAGATAATAGATTTATTTAAGTTTTGGATCATATATACAATATATGCTTCAGCTTAAACAGTATACTACCATTGATAATATTTAACAACGTACATTCACATATTTTGATTCAATGGTATTTGATTTAAATGATTATAGTTATTAAATTATAATATCTTTTACAACTGGGTCTTTATATATCTATGTCTTAGCAAAGCTTCTGAAGTATATAGTAGGAATTCAATAAAAAACTTTAAAAAAATTAAAATAATGTCTTAACATGCTATATTCCAACACCCCCTGCTAATGTATACACCATTTATTATTAAAGACCACACAAAAGCCTAAATGCCTGGTAATATTCATTAAACAGTAAGCACATAATTACAAAATAACAAATAACATTAAATCAAGATGTCCTTCCTAATGGCTCAATATAATTAATATTTGTATTAATGTTCACTGCATAAAACACATTTTGAAATTTAAAATACTAATTAACTGATTAACTTTATATTATAATTAATGTTTTATAATTAAATATTATTTGAGTTACATTTAGGTCATAGATTGAGGTAACTTTAGCTAATATATATACTATCTTATATATAATTAAAGCATAGATGTAAAAAGTCCAGTCAAATACCAAAAAATAGGGATACTTTTCAGGTAATTTTCATTGATTTTAAAATATTCTCATCTCCTCTTTCTTTAGTTTATTCAGTCAAGGGAGTTCTTATTCCTCCAAAAAGAAAAAAGATTCTGAATAACATCAACCATGTTTAAGTTCTTCCACACCAGCTGGCTTATGTGCACTAATCTGGAATTTCTCAAGTCTGATTTTTTCTCCTCTTTGGTATATGAAATGTATTTGTATTTTGTATTGGAAAGTATTCTCTGTTATGTTTAAGATTACAATGATTTTTGAATGGTGACCACACAGTTTTTCTAAACTTTAATCTTCTTTTTCTAATATTTTGACATTAGATTCTTTTTGGGTTCTCTATACACAAATATCTGTGAATTATGAGTTTTCTATTTTACTATTAAAAAAATTAATTGTTACAACTTTTTGTTTTCTTACTGTATTAGCTTAAATAACAATGATACATATCATGATTGTCTGGAGTCTAATATTTTTTAAATATTTGAAATATTTACTTTGCTATGAAACAAATTATAGATTATTTTATAGATACATTCAATGAACTTCAAAAAGTTATCTTTACTACCTAATTCAATACTTTATTATGAATAATTGTTTAATTTTTATCCAAAGATTTGTGTTTCTGTGTCTGTTAAATAAATGGATTGGGCCTTAGTTGGCGTGGCTCAGTGGATTGAGCGCAGGCCTGCGAACCAGACGATCGTGGTTCGATTCCCAGTCAGGGCACATGCCTGGGTTGCAGGCTGGTTCCTTGCAGGCTAACTACCAGCAGGGGACGCACAAAAGGCAACCATACATTGATGTTTCTCTCCCTCTCTCCTTCCCCTCTAAAGGTAAATTAAAGAAATAAAATCTAAAAAAAAAAAATGGATTGGTTCACTTCTTTCTTCTCCAAACTTAATAAATTATATTTTTCTTTTGTTATACATCCACCCATAGAGCTTTATGAATGCTTTTTTCTCTATTTTATTTATGTATTCGTTTTGAATATTTTTGTATCTATTTAAATTGTTAACATGAATATGCATATATGGATATATCTTATTCTGTCTGTTATTCATATTTATTATCAATTCTAGAAAATCATCATCCAATTCCTCTTGAGTGGTCAATTTGATACAATCTCTTCATTTTTTCATTTCCTGCCCCCCCTAGAATTTTGACTAGATACACACTAAGTATTAAAAGTATGTCTTCTATATTCATTATTCTCTTTCATGTTTTGTTTCTTGCCTGTGTAATGTATTCCAGTACATTTTCTCAGGAATATCTTTCATTTTGCCTATCAATTTTTATCTATCTAAATAAATATATTACAAATCTTTCTCTAAGTTTTTTTTTTAGTATTCTCTTCATTATTAGCTTTTTTTTCATTTTCAGAAGTGGTATTTAGTTATAATTATTTTTTTATTTCTTCTTTTCTAATTTTAGACATTGAATGTCCCATCATTTTATATTCCATATTTCTTAATTTCAACATCCTAGAAATGTAATTTTGTTGCTTATTATGTTAATTGATTTATATTCTCACATCTTGCTTATTTTTACCTATATGGTAATTAATACTAGGAGCTCATATTTGACAGAGCTCATATTTAAGAGTTCTAAGAGTCTGTATTTCAAAGATTTTATTTTGTTTGTTTTTAGAGAGAAGGGAATGTAGGGAGAAAGACAGGGAAAGAAACATAGATTGGCTGCCTCTTGCACAGCCCCAACCATAGCAGAGACCTGACCTGAAACGCAGGCATGTGCCCTGACCAGGAACTGGTGACCTTTGCAGACTGGCAGTTAGTCTGCTGAGCCACACCAGCCGGGGCTTATCTCCAAACAGGAATTCATCTTCAGACACAAGAAATAATACAGAAGAAAAAAATTTAAACTGAATAGTCTTATATAACAAGAATCATTTTCAGTTTCCAAAATTATGTTCCTCCTCTACTTCTAAGCCTTCACTTGAAGTGCCTTTAATATTCATATTTCAATCACTAAATGTATTCTTTCAGGTAACAAAGGTGTTATCTATCATGATTTTGTCTTAGCATTTTTTGGAAAGGGAAATCTATACACAATCTTTAGCTGATAACATTTCCAAGGAAACTATTGAAGATGCATCCTCTTTTCTTCTTGCTGCTTATGTTAAAATGTAAAAGGAAAGGTAAATTGAGGAAAATTTGATTAGTAAAAAAAAACCCACTACTTGATAATTTGGAAAATATAAACATATACAGAATAAAAAAGATACAAAAATTAAGATATTCACTGTTAGGAAAACAGACTTCGGAGGAAAGTCTAAGTGTGTGACTAGAAAATATTTTCCTAGTGTTAAAAAAATTAGGTATGTGAGTCACAGATCCACTCAACCATCTCAGCAGAAGCCAGGAATAGAAATAGAATTATCCAGGAAACATCTCCTAAAACCTTTCTTTTCTAATGGCATAAATTTCCATAACATCCATGAGACACCACAAGATTACTTAGATTACACTGACAGAAACATGGACAGCTTGGACACAAAGAGAAAGTACAAAATAAAAAGGTACTTGAAGTCTCCTAATTCCCCAGGCAAAAATAGGCTAAACAAAGCTATTCAGAGGCAAATATGTTACATCTTTTCTTTAGTTTTTTTTCATTTTGTTTTTCAAATACAGTTTTCTGCCTTTTATTCCCATCCCAGCCCACCCTCCCAGCCCTCCCTACCTCCCTCCTGTTTCCACCCCCCAACCCTTGTTTTTGTCCCTGTGTCCTTTACACTTGTTCCTGCAAACCCTTCCCCTTCTCTCCTGAAATCGCCTCTCCTACCCACTCTGGTCACTGTCAGCCTGTTCTCAATTTCAGTGTCTTTGGTTATATTTTGCTTGTTTGTTTGTTTTGTTGATTAGGTTCCTATTAAAGGTGAGATCATATGGTATTTGTCTTTTAAAGAAAAAGAAGGATTACTCCAAAGGCAGAGCAGTGGGAGAGAAGGTTTTCAGACACAGAGAATTATTATTCTCAGGTCTTAAAACATAATTAAATTGGCTTTGCTGAAATTTGAAATTTCTAAGGCCCAAGTAACTCCTTTATTCTTCCAATTATCTCTTTTTTGGAATGAGATGTCTATAACTAATATACTACACCTATACCACCATAATATTTTGACAGCAGACAATTCGTTTCCTAATTTCACAAATCCACAGATGAAAATAAATTTTGCTCAGACTGGACCATATCCAGATNGAGAAGCGGAATCCTTTGTCCTACTCCGCCGCCATCTTCCTGTTTCTCTTAAAACATAATTAAATTGGCTTTGCTGAAATTTGAAATTTCTGAGGCCCAAGTAACTCCTTTATTCTTCCAATTATCTCTTTTTTGGAATGAGATGTCTATAACTAATATACTACACCTATACCACCATAATATTTTGACAGCAGACAATTCGTTTCCTAATTTCACAAATCCACAGATGAAAATAAATTTTGCTCAGACTGGACCATATCCAGATTATCAATCACACCTAATTCATGCAATGTAGTTGATGAAATGTTAGACTTTTGAGATGATGGTATTTGTATGAGAATTTTGACTTGAATTGATGCTGTAATAAGTTGACTATTGCAGATGTTGGAGTCAGTGTGAATATATTATTTATTGGAGATGGACATAAAATTTTAGGGTTAAGAAAGTGGACTATATATAGTGAACTAAAAAAACAAAGAATATCTCTCCTCATTAAAAAGAAAGAAAGAAAATATCTATGTCCTAATCCCTAGAATTTGTGATTGTTACTCTATATGGAAAAAAAGGTCTGTTCAGATGTGATTAAATTAGGGACCTTGATATTGAGAGATCTTTCAGATTATCTAGGGGTTTCTTAAAAATAATTAGAAGTTTTCCTATAACTGAGATGCAGAAAGACATTTGACACACACAGAAGAGAAGATGACAATATTACCTTAATTTCTGTAGTTAGGTATAGTTAGATAACCTACAGTTAGATATTCTTGGGTGAGGAGTATTGCTATTGTTATAATAAACATTTCCCTTGGAGCCAACTGACATCAAAGTTTTTCATTGGTTCCTCCATCAGTAAACAAATCAAAACAATCCATTATTCCATTATAGTGTTTTGAGGATACAGCTTTGAATCAGGAGTCTCAGATTCACATCCCTGAAATTTTAAAGGCCCAGATGCTGCTAATCTCCCAAATTCTAAATTCCTATTATGAGAACTTCTTATTGCAGTATACACACTTAGTAGTTACTTATTATTATAATTTTAGTTAGTTTTTTTCCTACTCCTTGGGGGTTTCTCTTCCATTCAATAGAGCTCAACAATACATTTAAAGTTGTGTTTGCTAAAATTTATCTGAGATCTCACATTGCATTGCAATATATACGATCCAAAATTCTGGAGCAGGCGAATGTATTCACTAGTAACATTCTTTTTTTATTTAAGGGAATTGGGGAAATAATTTACTCTTCAGCATAATTTATTATGCTAGTAACAACGTAACTTTGTACATCATTTAATTTTTTCAGCAAACGTATTTTAAGTGTGACCAAATTTTAGATAACTAAATTTTAAGATTAAAGCTTGTTTTCATTTTCTAATTACCATAATGAAGAAAAAAACTTGTATAGCTGAAAAACTTTTACACATTTATACGGTTAGTCATGGGTATTATTTCATGAAACAATGATTACCAAACAAAATTATGTTTTTCATAAAGTGTAGATTATTGAATGCCTAGAAATTAGTTTTTGTTATATATAACTGAGCTAATTTAAGGATTACTTTTAAAATGTCTCTTCAATTAATCTGTCTGTCCTTTCACTTGTTGTGCAAGTAGAAAATAGAACTGAAGTGGTGTGCACAACACTGCATTTCAAGGCTAACATGGCAAAAAAGATTATCTTAGTTAAGGAACTTACAGTTCAATTTAGGTCCCCACATTTTTCTTTCACATTTTAAGGTATGCAGGTTGTAATTTATCCCTCTGGGTACTACGGGTTTGACGCAGTAGCTGTATCTCTATTCTTTCTTTTCCACTCAAGAATATCACTGGAATGTAAACAGAATAGGGATGTATTTACTTTTGAGGTATAATTGAATCACATTTATCATAATGACAAAATTTAAAAATAACCCTTTTATTTAATTATTACCATTAACAAATTAATTTGGAATGTCTTACAGGTAATCACAACATATTGGTGAGTTACAACCCTACACACAGGGATTTTCTTTGTAGATATTAAACTTGAAATTAATAATTAATAGTAAAAAATTTAAGAATTAGAGACTTTAAGTGTTTTAAGCTATATATGTGTATATATTTACATATGAATATTTATTTAGCATAATGTGGTTATTATTTGTTTGTAATAGAATGTTGAGCCAGAAATGGTTGCTGAGATTACCTAGTTCAACTCTACTGTCTTTGAAATGAAGAAACCGAGCCTTGAAAATGCTCATCTAAAATTTACAGCTTAGTGGTTGTACCAGTCTGCAATCCCACCAACAGTGAACTAGGGTCCCCTTTTCCCCACAACCTCTTCAGCTCTTGTTGTTTGTTTCCTTGATAGCCATTCTGACTGGTGTAAAGTGGTATCTCATTGTGGTTTTAATTTGCATCTCTTTGATAGCTAGCGATATCGAACATCTTTTCATGTGTCTCTGGATCCTCTGTATATCCTCCTTGGAGAAGTGTCCAAGTCCTTTGCCCATTTTTTAATTGGGTTGCTTGTCTTCTTAGAGTGGAGTCCTGTGAGTTCTTTGTATATTTTGGAGATTAAACCTTTGTCTGAGGTATCATTGGCAAATCTGTTTTCCTGAACAGTTGCTTCTCTTTTTATCTTGATACTGTTTTCCTTAGCCATGCAGAAGTTACAACCACTATGGAAAACAGTATGGAATTTTCTAAGAAAACTAAAAATGAACGTGCCTTTTGACCCAGCAATTCCACTATTAGGAGTATATCCTAAGAATCCTGAAACATCATTCCAAAAGAACCTATGCACCCCAATGTTCATAATATATAATAATGAACATACATAATGAACATATAGCAGCATAATTTACGATAGCCAAGAGTTGGAAGCAACCTAGATGCCTATCTGTCAATGACTGGATCAAAAAACTATGGTACATTTACACAATGGAATTCTATGCTGCAGAAAGGAAGAAGGAACTCCTACCCTTTGCAACAGCATGGATGGAACTGGAAAGCATTATACTGAACAAAATAAGCCAGGCGGTGAAAGATAAATACCATATGATGCCACCTTTAACAGGAATCTAAACAACAAAACAAACAAGCAAGCAAAATATAACCAAAGACACTGAAATACAGAACATGCTGACAGGGTCCAGAGGGGAGATGGGAGAGAATCATAGGGGAAAAGGGGAAGGACTCACATGAACAAGTATAAAGGACACATGGACAATAACTAAGGTGGTGGGCGGAAATGGGAGGGAGGTGGGGAGCACTGGGGGGGCAGGGCTGGGAATATAATACAGAAAACTGTACTTGAACAAGAATTAAATAAAAATAATAAAATAATATTTATAGCTTAGTCTTCTGCAATTTTTTTTCAAGTAATTTGGATCAAAATAAAGAAGTTACATTTTTCAACTTAGTGATGACATAAAGCAGAAAAAGATAAAATATGATGGGTGACAAAAATAAGATTCATAAAGTTCCTGACAGAATAAACTGAAATACAAAATTCAAGAGGATCATGTTTAACAAGAATAAATGTAAATGAATGCATTTAGGTTAAAAAATTCTGCAAGTACAAGAATTGGTAAGAATCGGATCCACTGTAGTGCTTGTTAAAGGTTTGTTTATTTATATATTTATTCATTTATTTGCTAAATATGAGCCACAAAAGTTACATGACTTTTAAATAGTGAATGTATTAATTGAAATAGTGTTGAGTACAAGATAGATAAGCACTGAAAATAGTCCTATGCAAACCATGTCATTGAGTGCATTACTTTACTCATACCATCACTGCAGCTCTGATATATTGTTAACATTCTAAGGAGAGTGTAAGAAATCATAAGAAATCGTTATTTGATGATATTTTGATAAGCAAAAAATAATGGGCACTTAGTCTTGATAACCTGATTTGTAGAGCTACCATGAAGAATGTTGTCAAATAATAAAGGGGATTCATGTGCAAAGGGGTTTAATGTAATGTTTTTATTTTTTAAAAAGCCTGAAAATTAATGGGGGATTTGCCTGTAGCATATGGGGTAAAAATGAATCCTGCTTAGAAATCAGAAAGCCTGGGATTATGTCTTAGCCGTCAATTTTTAAATATAACATCTTGAAAAAACTGCAATGTCTATTAACCATGATTCTAGCTGGAGGCTTAGGATAGTTTATCTGCCACATCTATTCGATAGATCATGATGAAAGTAAAATAAACACACAGACAACCATGTTTTGTAAGTATTAACACATATGCAAATAACAAGTTTGTAGGAATTTTGGTTCAACTAATGGGAAATGAGAAGGGCTATCTTTAACAGAATACTGTGGAGGCTTCTGCATGCATTAAAGCAGACACCAAAAATTACATGTTCAGGAATCTTTTTCAGATAAAACAGTGATTTAGGAGGAATCTGAGATATCTACAAAGTGTAAGATTCTAATTTATGAACGAATTATACAATCTATAAGATAATTAAAAATATTTGATTCTAGGTGAATTAATCTTTCAATAAGTGATCCTAAACAATCACCCATAATTCTAATGCCAAAAGAATTAGATTCTTCTCCACTTTTTTATCAACACAGTAATTATTATGACATAATAATTTTCTGTTATTTGTGAAGACTGGTGTTAATGCAAATCCAATTGCTAATCTTAGTAATAAAATGAATGTAAAGAAAAAAGTTATTTCTTTAAAACGAGTGGCCATTAGCTACCAAAACATTTGAAATGAGAGTGAACTAAAAATTTGGAAATGACAATTACTGACAATGTGAATAGATCACTCATATTCTCTATTCAAAAACCACCAGACATAGCAGTTTCTCAAAATTTTTCTGTGCATCTTCATACACTTCAAGGGCAGTCTGTGTTTTATTTATTATTTGCATATTTTTAAAAGTAATGGGACTTATTTCCTAAGAAATGCCAAAGTTGATTGTATTTTGTAGTTTAGAACTATAAGCAGAAAGTTCATTTGACACATCTCTGTGTATTCACACAGTGGGATTTTTGTCATTGTACACTTACAGTATTGTATATCAATAAATGGTATTTAAACATTTGCCATTCATTGAGAACCATTATATATATCTTAGCTGAAATATTATGCATTTATAACTGTTAGGTCAACGTTCATCCATTTTTTTTCCAAATTTTATGAGAACCTTTATTAACATTACTTTAAATACTTCGTTAGGTAAATTACTTGTTCTGTTTCATTAAACAAATTAAAATTGCAGAATATAAAATCTATACACGAACTCCTTTGCATTTTTTACACCACCACCGGGAATGTGAAGGGCGCCTCTCAGTCTCCCAGCCTCAGGCTTTACAACTTACTTGTCTGCCTTGTTCATTTGATTTTCTGAAGTCCTGCAGATTCCCTGCGGTGCAGTTCCCAGATAGTTTGCGTGAGAAAAGGGGTGAATTCAGTTTAGAGAGAGCTGAGCTATGGTGGTGAGGCAATTTGAAATGACAGAGCTGAAAGTTGCTCTACGCTTTTAAAATAACCTTTCAAGAAACCAGGCTTCCCGGGCCTGGGATTTGTGTGATTTCATGGTTCCCGCCATCTGTGTGAGCGTATAGACTGAACTGTAGGAAACAACTCCATGAAGTCTTTTTCTTAACTTTTTCAGAAGAAACACTTCACAAAAGCTTTGTGCTTTTTTACAGACCTTTTTAACAACAGTACAGAAAACCCACTTTGTTAGAAAAACAGAAAATTATGAACAAATTGTGCAGGTTTTACCCTAAGCAGAAACTTCTTTGACACATGAACCGGCGCTGGGAATCTCATTGAGCGGTTGACCTGGATCCAAGCGGCCCCCTCACGCAGCGGGGGTGCCATCCTGGTGTATTTGAACACAGTTTCCACTAGGACAGCCAGATGGTGACTCTTAAGCTTTTTATTGTCCAGCTCTTTGAATGTTTTCTAGACATTTACTATCTTGTACCCCCCCCCAAATTACTTTTTCCTTCCTAATTTAAAAGTAAACAGCAACAGAAATTTGTTTTTTAATTACAGTGTGCTCACATTTTTTTAATACGGGTATTGAGAATATTCTAGCTATAGAGTTTAGCTATTCGATTTATACAGTGTAGTTTTTTTTTAAATAGATGTTTTATAAAAGGAAAAAAGTGACACTACATCAAGCTAAAAGGTCTCTTCAGAGCAAAGAATATAATCAACAGACTGAAAAAACAACCTATGGAACCTTAGAAAATAATTGAGAATTATATATTTGTTGAGAGGTTAATATCTGAAATATATAATTAACTTACACAACTCAAAAGGAAAAAAAACTGTCCAATTAAAAGACAGGCAGAAGATCTGAATAGATATTTTTTTCCCCAAAGAAGATATCCACTGGCCAACAGGTACAAGAAAAGGTGCATCAGGGCACTGCAAACCAAAAGCACAATGAAGTATCACCTCACACCTGATAGAAGAGCCATTACCAAAAAGATAAGAAATAGAAAACATTGGTGAGGTTATAGAGAAAACAAATCCTTACCCATTGTTAGAAGGAATGTAAATTGATGCAACCTCTCCATAAGATAGTATAAAAGATTCTCGAACAGTTTAAAATAAACTACCATATATTCCAGCAATTTTGTATCTGGGGACTTACCTGAAGAAAACAAAAACACTAATTAAAAAACGTATATACACCCCTATGTTCATTGAAGCATTATTTATAATAAGCAAGATCTGGAAACAATGTAAGTGTCCACATATGGATGAACAAATTTTATATAGAACATCAGTATATTTCAGCCATCAAAAGAATAAATTAGTTTTATTTACAACAAAATCAATCTTTGGATGGACTTCCAAAGCATTATACTAAGTGAACTAAATTGAACAAAGAAAACTAGAGGAAAACTGGGTGATGTCTCTTATAGGTGGAATCTTGAACAAACAAATTCATAAATAGAACAAATTGGTGGTTTTCAGAGATGGGGGTAGAGGATGAAATAGGTGAACTGTTCTTGTTTTATTGTTTTAGTTTAATCATGCTAAACTATTTTTTAATCTAGTTATTAAGGTAATCAGCTCTGGAGTTAGCAGAAAGGTTTAAAGGGAAGAGATTTCAATATTTTTGAAATTGTGCTCTATGTAAGTGATTAAACCGAAGCTCTGACTCGCCCTCTCTTTTTCTTTTCCTCACACAACCTTGCCGCCAACACCATGCTGTGCACTGTTCTCAGTCACTGGGATTGGCATGAAAATGTACTGAAGTCAATTCTAAGGATTTAGGGTAATCTGACTTTGAACTTTACAAACTCCATCCTTTGGATTACCTATAGCACTGATTTTTTTTAACTTGTCCAAAGTGACTATGATTTTGGATCAAAATCAAGACTAGAGATTATTAGCCATAGAAAGTTTGTTAATATGCTTCACTTCTGTCAGTTTTAGTTTCCTCACCTGTAAAATGGAGATAAAAACTCACTACATAGCCACATTGAGGAACTAGATGATTCTTATAAATCTGTTAAAAGTGTTCCTGGCAAAAAAAATAAATAGATGAAAATAAAAAGGTCAATGCACTCTCTGATATAGCAATTATTGTAAGTGATCACTGTTGTCCATGTCTGTGCATACACTCTGTGAGGACAAAGACTTTGCGTTTGTTTCTCAACTACTCTACCCCGTGACCCCCATAGATGCAAGCTCTATAGGTACAGTGCAGGTATGTATGGAGGATACGCATGTTAGCTTTGGCATCAAACAAACCAAAGGGTGAAGACTATATCCCTGCTCCTGTACTTAGGACTTTTTCTTTGTTGTTGTTATTTGTTTGTTTGTTTTAACACTGAGTTCTTGATGTCACTGGGTCTCAATTTCCTCACCTATTAAATAAATAGATTTTAGTCCATTAGTTTGAGCTGAATTGTGAGAATTAAAGAAAATTGATATGTGATGAGAACTCCATTAGGGCTAAAAAAATAAATGAAATGTTAACACATTTATTCTTTCTTTACAGAATTCTATTATTTGCAACTCCCTGTTATATGTAGATGTATATATGCAATGTTTTTCTTCTAAAATAATAAATATTGATGCAAAATAAATATTTATTAATGATATTATAATGCATATGTTAATATTGACAAACAAAAATGTCTAATTTAAGGTAAAATATATTGAACGGATTTTGTTCATTTTTATTATTTTGTTTTATTTTTGTTTGAATTTTTTTTAGATTTTTATTTATGTATCTCTAGAGGGAAAGGGAAGGAGAGAGGGAGAGAAATATCAATGTATGGTTGCCTCTCATGTGTCTCATGCTGGGAACTGGCCTGCAACCCAGGCATGTGCCCTGACTGGGAATCGAACCACGATCCTTTGGTTTGCAGGCCCTGATTTTATTCTTGATGTGATACATTTAGGTGGCAAATCAGAGAAAAGTATATAAAAGTCTTCTCAGGGCTGAATGAATTCAAAATGCAAAACAGATTTCATTCAAGATCAAGGATAAGGATATTGAAATTCTCAATCATTTTGAAAAAGTGGTTAGAAGTAAGATAGATAATATGCAAAGGAATATTGAGAAAAGAAGGGTCTAGGAAAAAAGACAATTAAAAAATTAAGAGGAAATAACACTGTTTTCTACTTTAAAAGTATTTACACAACTTTACAACCTTAGGCAAACTGCCACTGCATTGCATCCCTTTCTGACAATCACTCACCAAAGCTAACAAACTTGTCATTTCCACAAGCTGACATTGCTTGATGTACTTTATACATATGTAGGTACAAGCATATTTAAGAAGAGGGAAAATGGAATAAGAACATTAAGCGTAGATCTATCTATTTATCTATTACTAATTATCCATCTAATTTCATATGATGATGGTCATTCTGGATATTTCACACTATATACAACCTATTAGATACTTTCAATCTAACTTGATAGAAATCTATTTGATATGTTCTGTTATTATCCTGACAGTGTGAGTTGAAGGACTGACCTTCAATAGAACATTATCCAAATTCACAGAACCGAGCAGCTCTGGAACATGAAGCCAGGTTATCTGGTTTGCAAACCTATGCTGTACTGTTCCTTTCAGCCCTTGATTGACCAAATGCCCTTTCATCTCCGGAAAGACAGCAGGTGAACTGATGAAATCTCCTGGAGTTGAACAAGATCTAAGTTGCTCTTTTTGTTTCTGAACATTGCAACAGGCCAGTGGAGACGTGGGGCTTGACCATGTAGCTTTCCAAGCCAGACTATCTTGGTCTACATATCGGCTGTCCCACTTAGCACAATAATTTATTTTTATCTGTATCAACTCCTCATGTTCATCACAAAGTAAAATTTGTGTCTGCAACTGAAAATAATTGGGAGAATATAAACAATTAATATATGTAAAGCAATATTTAGCTTCATGACTCCCTAACATTTTCAATGTTACTTAGCACATGCCAAATAATCTACAAGTTTCAAAGTCCAAAATTTGCCCAAGACACTTTTCAGTATAGATAAATCTTGAATAAAAATATTTTTAAAAGATGCAATGCAGTTATTCAATTATATGAAAGCATTATAGCTTGATCCCATTCCACCTTGGTAACTAATCTGTCTGAGTTATCTAATTGTTCATGGTGCTAAGAAATAACTGAGCCAGCTCAAACACTTGCTTATTATTTCAACTGAGTAGTGCAGTTTCATTCTTGGCTTACATATGGCTTCCTTCCCTGCAGTCAATAATATCTCCAGGTATATAGGTTACATTTATAAGTGTTAATGTAATGTATCAACTGTGTGTTTTGCTTTGTAAGTTAGTCTATGTAGATAATTATAAAATTTATCATTACTAAAGATCTCCTTCCATCATAATGTGTCACCGTAATAACTATTTAATGCATAAAATAATACTTAAAGTATATAAAAACTTGATGGTTAAGTGTAGAATAGAAATTATATCTCAAGTCATTACACTGAAGCCCACCAGATGTAATAGTCCAATCACTGGGCATTAGCCTTGTTCCAGTAGGTATTTATTAATCACATCTTTGTTGCATAGTCATGAAATGCATTCTTAAAAAAATGTTAAGACTGAACAATGCCTAAATTTTTTTGAGTTTCATGAAGGTATTATCAGTGCCTAAAATATAGTATTGAAATGATGATTTTGTGAATTATTTATAAGGCATAAGCATATAAATAAACTACTTAAAAGTGTTTTTTTAAGTTTGAATCAAATGAAATATTAAAACTAAGAGCAAAGTACTAAAACTTAAAGAACATAACAAAGATCTAAGATGAGAGTTCTGTTTGTCACAGTGAAAGTATTTCAGCCTCAAAAATACAAAATAAAAAATTCATAGTTGAGGAAGTTTTCATCTTATTCTGAACCCATGGTAGCCTCAGGTTCTAAACATTTATGCTGAATATAAGTTTCCTAAAATGTGAATTATTATATTCTCACATTTTATATCTTATATTACTTGGCGAATGGTTTATGTATAGAAATTGCTTAGAAATTAAATTGAATTCAAAAACTTTTGACTAGTTATGATAATATCTGTTCATTTATTGAGTTCACTTTTTGAAAAGTATATGTTTGTAACTTTTTATAATCTCGATGCTTTCATTTACATGAATAAAAACATAAATTAGAATATCTGCTTCTGGATCTCACAGGTTTCTTGAAAATATGTGGTGAGTTCAGTAGCCTAGTTAGCTTGTCAAAACACATTGAACAGAAACCCTTCATTTTTCATTTCCCCATGCAATTTTTAACAACTCTTATGGTCTAGAGATTGCTGTAAAGACATTTGAAGCATGGTAGAAATTAAAGTCTAAATTGTTTTTTTTATTTTTAAAATTGTATTTCTGGGGTGTTCAATCTAATGGCTACGTGCTTGGACTGTATTAATTATTCAGCAACTATGAGTAGCATAAATTACCATATAATACATGTTATGCATATGTGAATAGTATGCATATGTATTATTGTTACTATTATCATTAATAAAGGAAATACATGAATGATCATGGCAAATTTTCCTAGAAAAATTATAGGTACTTCTTTTTCTATGAGAGATTCTTTCCAGAAATTGGGGAATAATGAAATGGCATATTTATTCTAACTTGTTCTATTCATTTCTCTCCAAAACAATAAACCAACAGTAGTTAACCAATAAAAACTAAGTAAAACAGCATTAACAAACATTTTTTCAATTGTAGAGAAGAAAAGACCTGGTTTTACTTTTTATTTCTTCTGATGTTTGTGTCTGTTAAATTAAAGTTATATAATTGTCATTGTCAAATAGAACGTTCATGTTTTCTTACCTGCTTTGTTCGATTTAAAAAGTAGCCTGATTAAAAGTATCATTAATTTTCTAACTTTACCAAACAACATTTTGGTATAATATTAATGGAAATTAGCTAGGCATTTGTAAATGAATTAAATAATCTTTGAATGTGAGTCCTACGCACTAATTTAGTAGAATTCCTCTTTTTGAAATATATGCTAAATAACAATGTGTCAAGAACAATGGGTTCATTTGTAAGTAAGATAGATTTCACGATAATACTTGCTTGAGAGATATTTAAAATTGGCAATTTGACAAAATGTTTTCACGGTTTTCTTTTGTTCAATACTTAAATCGGAGATGTAGGCTTTATGACATTTTTACAAGAGTGGAATCTTAGGCTCACTGCAAGTTTTGCCAGCCTTTTTGCAACAAGGAAATAACAAACAAAGCTACACCTCAGCCGCGCTGCCTTATGGTCCTCATGGGTTCATATTGTTACTGAACCAAAGTGGGATTTGGTTGACTGCTGCCACCAAAAGAAAAATTCTGGAGGCCAAGGTTGGTGAGAAAGGAAAGAGGTTTTTGTTAAAATACTGCACAGTTTGGGAAGGCAGAGGACTACCTGTCTCTAGACTCACCAGGCTCATCTCGTCCACAAAACACAGGCAAAATCCAACTGTTCCCAAGACGACCAAAACCCCGCAAACCCAAGGCAATACCTAGAATCCCCGCTTCCTCCTTACCTGTCCTTTGGAGCCTAAGGCAGCTAAACAGGTGGCTGTCCAGCTTCAGGCTTCTTCCTAGAGTATCTATGTGTGGCTGGTGCCATCATGGGCCATGTGGCTTTCAGTGCCATAAGGTCCTACAAACACACCACCAGCAAGTCCACGAGGTGGGTATACTGGTCTTCTCTTCTTCCCCTGGGTTTATATAGGTTACCTGTGTGGGCCGGGCCAGGTGCTTTTACCAAGCTCAAACTTCTGCACCCTCTGGAAGACTCAGGCTCTCCAACCATTCCCATCATTTCCCCAAGCTGCACTCCCTAGTCTTCTCTGGCACAGTACCGCCCTCTTTACCATCTTGACCTCTAAGGTACCTGTGGTTACTTTCTCCCAGTTACAGTCTCAAGTAGGGACCAGAAAGGAGGGTAGGAGGGCTTTTCCCTTAGCGATCGCTTTTGCCAGCCTTGCACATGCTCAGTACAATGTTTCTTCTGCCCTTGTCTTGCCTGGGGTGGGGGATCTGTCACCAGGAACAGAACAGGCCACATAAGGGAGCAGTGTTCACAAGGTGATCTTGGCTACCAGGTGAGCACAGCCTCAACCGCTGCCTCGGGCCCGACTGCCTCGAACTCTCCTTCCCCACCCCTCACCCCGCCAGTCTTGCCCAGCTGGCTATCGGTATTAAGATAGCCTTCTGTTTTACAACAGGGAGGATTCCTAATAGAATAAGAATGTCTCAGAAAAAAAGTGATTAATAAACAACAAGGATCGTAAATTTTGAGTGAAAAGTTAGTATCAGCAAGATTGTTACAGGTTTATTAAACAAACGGTTGCTATTGTTTATGGTTCTCACAAAGCTATTGTAAAAAAGAAGGATGAAGTAACTTTAAATTTTGATATTAAATATGATTCCTATAATAGAAAATACTGAAGATATAAACTTTTGAATTATATGATATCTTTAATCTTGCATGTGCTGACCAATCATCATACTTTTATTTAGAACATCATAAACATGGTAAAGAACATTTGAAAACCCCACTGACTTTGTCCATATGTGCAATTTACAATCTGATTATAATCAATAAAACACTGTGATAATTAAACATATCTGTATGTTTTTAGTTTGGGGTGGATGGGGAAGAAAAATTTGTTTGTCCCTCGAAAGAAAATTAAAATTTCACTTTTAGTGAAGGCTGTTTGCACTATGTTTCCCATTAAGTTAGTTTTCAAGAATAAAAAAATGATTAATGATCAAGACAAAAAGGTTGCCAGAAAAATGAATTAGAATTAACACCAAGAGATGAGATTGAAAATGTAATTCACCACTTTTTCTGTTACTTATTAAATGTCATTGCTTTTCAGAAGGTATTTTTAACTGTTCTCTATAAAACTAAAACAAAATTCAACCAAAAAATATTCAACCATATATAGTTAATACTTCCTGGGTGGTTATTTAAAATAAGAAGTTAAAAAACACATATTCTGAATACATAAAAATATTATAACCCATTAAGTATATATTACAAGTAAACATATTACTTTATTCTCCTTTGTCTGAAATTGAACTGCCTCATCCTAGAGGGTTCTGTGATGGGCTTTTCTCTTATCTCTCCATTGCCACCTTACCTACCGATCTTGGTTGTGGGCATACTTACAGATGAAGGTAATGGAAAACATTCTCATACTAGAAAAAGTAGATTGAAGAAATGACAGGGTTTTATTTAGACTCTGAATCTTTAAATGCCCATTCTCAGATATTTCAGTACCCATGTAATTAACATGCAGTTCCTCGAATTCTTGCCATCTGTATTTAACTTTATCTCTTTCTATTGTCATTATAGCCAAATAAATCTTTTTGTTGTATTTAGAGTTATTCAAAATATACCTTTCTGAGAAGTCACTGTGAGTTTTCAAGGCATAAGTGATTGCTGTGAATAATCACAGTAAACAGTAGTTGTAATGGAAATTATTCTCACTTTGCAAAGGGCATGATAGATAATAAACGAAATAGAAAAATGGATAGATAGCTAGATATAAATTGAATTAGTTATATTTATTTTTATACTTAAAACTTTTGTCTTAATTATATACCTCTAACAAATTTAAGATCATCTTGAAGATTCAAATTTCCATAAAATATTAACAATGTTATATAAAAATCTACATTTATTTCTTTAAATCAGGACCAGCACCCTTGATCTTTCTGTGGGGGCGGAGGGCAGGTATGGGGCCAATAGTAAATATTTTAAATATTTTACACTTAGCTGGCTATTAAGTTTCTGTTAAACTACTGAGCTTTACTGTTGCAATACCAAACAGCCACAGACTACATATAAATAAATGGGAGGAGACAGCTTTGGCCCACAGGCTATATAGTTTACCAAACTCTGTTTTAAATTATAAGTGCAGTTGAGATGTACATAAAAATTTTAAAACAACATTTCTGACAAACTATTTTTTGCATTACAATAGTCTCCCATGTAATCTTAGTTGTTTAAAGTACTATTTTGTTGGAATTGTGTATTATTGAGCATTACATTTATTTTTAAGAACTTTGTTTAAATTTAAGTGGTTTATTGTTCCATATTTGAAATCTTATTTCTATTTTCTCTCCTATAATAGTGAAAGACTATGTCATTAAAATATTTATATTTGGAGTTAGCAGTTACATGCTCACAAAACAAGCACCATCAATAATTTTCATTTTGATGCTTCTTATGATAATATACAGTGATTGGATTCAGCAGTAAATCCAAACATAGCTCTGAGGCATTGATTTTCCAAACAGTTCTGTCAAAAATTTGCAGGAAGAAATGAAGCAGTGGCTTGATGAGGCATAGCATGGAGTGATTTTAAAATATGCTTATTGAGCAAAAGATAGTGAGATGTAGATAGTTTGTTTCTTTTAACAATCTTGGCAATAGTATCCAGGCTGTTAGTAAGAGTAGTTGTCATTTCTTAATTTACCATTTCTAAATTTAAGCAAAAAGTGATTGTACCATATTATTGGAAAATTACAAAATACCCTGGGTCTTATATAACATTTTCTTTGTTAACTTGCTATTCATGCCATGCATACACTATATTTCACATAGTGAAAAAATATTTTATTTAATTTCTTAAATTTCTTAAATTTATCAAGATTGTGTATGCTTCTTAAATCCTTTTCTGTTCTTAATATAAGAATGTGGCTATTTAATATTCCAATTATCCCTAATAAATGTTGAAAACAGCCTAGTAAATTCAATTAAGTAACTAATATTAATCATATATTATAAATTTGAGTGATAACTAGCAAATTGTTTTAAGGTAACCTATGTTGGTTAACTTCTTTAAATCCTGTTACACACTAAAAAATAAAAATAAAACAGTTCAGCATCAAAAAATCTTGGTCATCCTCAAGCTAACAATTACATTATTTAACACATGGAGGGTTAGCAACAGGGGAGTGGGAAGAGGAAAAGGGGGGAGAAGGTACAGAAAATAGCATAGACAGTAGGTAGAAAATGAATAGGGGGGAGGGCAAGAATAGTGGAGGAAATATGGAATCTAAAGAACTTGAGACATGTGGTCATAAACTAAAGGGGGAAAATGGTGGGGGAGGGGGTGTGCAGGGTGGAGGGGAATGAAGGGGGGAATGGAACAACTGTAAAGGTATAATCAATAATATATATATATATACATATATATATAAAGAAAAAGAATGAAATTTAAGTAAATAATAATATTTTCATAAAATTTAGCCTCAAAATCTCATCACGATTTTGCTATACCATTGAAAAGTTTAAAACAATCACATTATCAGAAATAAACAATTGATTAAATAACAATTTCATTGTATTCTATGGTACACTGATACAAGAGAGGACAATTCAAGACATAAAATATGTTAAGACTGTGATATAAAATGAAACATATATAAGCACCGTGGGATACAGGATAATATTTTGCATACCACAACGTTAAAAAAAATAATTCTGAGTTACTTAAACTTATGGTTGGTACTGTAGGGGTAGAAACTTTTCTATTCTTCTACTGAGGTTCTTTGACTGGTCTAATGATTACACCAAGATAAGACAGATTGACAGGACAGAAACATATTTTGTACACATGGAGCCCGATAAAAACATGGCTCCCCAGCAGGCAGGTAATTGAGGGCTATATATAGTCCTGAGCTAAGGAGAAGTGATAGGGGTCTGGGGCTTCAAAGGGAAGGAAGGCAATTCACAAAAATGGGAGAAGAGCAAATGTTTGGCAAAAAATGTTTGCTATGCTTTTCCAATATGAAAAGTCATCTTGTTAATTAGGTCTCTTCCTGGCACAAACACTATCAAAATTCTTTGAAGCCGTTAAGAGGGAGATGAAAACATCTTCTTAAATCTGTTGGGCCCCAATTATCCTCATCTGGAAATAATCCACATGCCAAGTAGCATATTCCGAGGTTGTTTTTTGCTCCTCCATCGCACCTCACAGTGCCAAACCAAATGTTTAGTATTCGGGGTTTTAAAAGTGTTTTTTTGGGGGGGGAAGGAGTGACCAAAACACTCCAATATTCTATCCATCAAGTCCTTTAAAAAGAATTCTGAAGGTAACATACATATATATCAATGAATAATACATTTACATAGTATTTTCAATACATTAATATTCATGCCCTCATTTCTTCTACCATGTGAAATGTACTCTTCTTTCTATTGTGTAGATGTTGTAACTAAATCTTAAGAGATGTTACCAATTTGGTAGAAGTCTCCCAGCAATGAACTCAGACTATACTTTAATTTAAGTATTCTGCTTCCAATTTCCCAGTCTTCCAACTGTTCAAGGACACCCTTCTCAGAGCTCAGTCACCTCCTTCAAATATTAGAAATCCCATTCTAGTAATTTTTGATATTTTGCAACATTAAAGAAGAAGAAGAATTGGAGAATTCTTTGGGTCCAGTTTAATTTACAAACTGCATTATTCAATATCCACTCAGGAAAAGGAAAAATGCACTAGGTATTTCAAGCAAAGAGGCATTTCATAGAGTCCATTGCTCACAGTTATTAATTTATTATGATTTCTGTATGACCTTAATACTTTCAATAATATCTATATAATCATTATTAGTATAAGTATTTTTTAAAATCAACTGACAATCTATTACCTTTAAAATATTCCAAAAGGTAATGAGTGAATGGCCTACAACCAACATGAATGAAGCTACACACCAAACAGGGCAGAGAAAGGAAGTAAGTAAGACCAATGCTGAAGACCAACATCCCTGGGTCCGTGGTTGGTGGTCTGTGCCCCAGAACCTGAAGATAACAGTGTCTGTTTGCTCAGTGCAAAATCAACATACAGCAGCAGTTTTTGTTTAAATGAATATGCAGCTGTTTTGGTTTTTAAAAATTTAGATAAAAAGTGCTATATTAGTGATTCTCTCCCTCTCTCCCCTACCCTCCTCATTTGTCATGGTGGTTTTACTTTTTAAGTAATGTTATTTTAAGTAAAGAAAAATAAACATTTAAGTATTATCATCATTTATTTATCATAGCTCACCCCTGCAGGATGCCTTGAATGGGTCAAAAGACAGGAATGCAAACCAGACTCATCTAGAAAGAGGAAGAAAGTTTCTATCTAAGCAAGACAGGGAGCTGGCCTACAGAGTACTCTATATGTCCAGGAATACTTGCAGCAGGGCAATGCCCAAATTTTACCCAGGGGTGCTTGGAACCTGAACTGGAAGGAGAGCTTTGGTCTCATGCAGAAGCAACTTCCGTTGGACTGCTCAGGACACCCACAGCCTCTGCCNGGGGGGGGAAGGAGCGACCAGAAAACTCCAAAATTCTATCCATCAAGTCCTTTAAAAAGAATTCTGAAGGTAATATACATATATATCAATGAATAATACATTTACATAGTATTTTCAATACATTAGTATTCATGTCCTCATTTCTTCTACCATGTGAAATGTACTCTTCTTTCTATTGTGTAGATGTTGTAACTAAATCTTAGAGATGCTACCAATTTGGTAGAAGTCTCCCAGAAATGAACTCAGACTATACTTCAATTTAAGTATTCTGCTTCCAATTTCCCATTCTTCCAACTGTTCATGGATACCCCTCTCAGAGCTCAGTCACCTCCTTCAAATATTAGAAATCCCATTCTAGTAATTTTTGATATTTTGCAGCATTAAAGAAGAAGAAGAATTGGAGAATTCTTTGGGTCCAGTTTAATTTACAAACTGCATTATTCAATATCCACTCAGGAAAAGGGAAAATGCACTAGGTATTTCAAGCAAAGAGGCATTTCATAGAGTTCATTGCTCACAGTTATTAAATTATTATGATTTCTGTATGACCTTAATACTTTCAATAATATCTATATAATCATTATTAGTATAAGTATTTTTTAAAATCAACTGACAATCTATTAACTTTAAAATATTCCAAAAGGTAATGAGTGAATGTCCTACAACCAACACGAATGAAGCTACACACCAAACAGGGCAGAGAAAGGAAGTAAGTAAGACCAATGCTGAAGTAAGACCAACATCCCTGGGTCCGTGATTGGTGATCTGTGCCCCAGAACCTGGAGATAACAGTGTCTGTTTGCTCAGTGCAAAATCAACACACAGCAGCAGTTTTTGTTTAAATGAATATGCAGCTGTTTTGGTTTTTAAAAATTTAGATAAAAAGTGCTATATTAGTGATTCTCTCCCTCTCTCCCCTACCCTCCTCATTTGTCATGGTGGTTTTACTTTTTAAGTAATGTTATTTTAAGTAAAGAAAAATAAACATTTAAGTATTATCATCATTTATTTATCATAGCTCACTCCTGCAGGATGCCTTGAATGGGTCAAAAGACAGGAATGCAAACCAGACTCATCTAGAAAGAGGAAGAAAGTTTCTATCTAAGCAAGACAGGGAGCTGGCCTACAGAGTACTCTATATGTCCAGGAATACTTGCAGCAGGGCAATGCCCAAATTTTACCCAGGGTTGCTTGGAACCTGAACTGGAAGGAGAGCTTTGGTCTCATGCAGAAGCAACTTCCGTTGGACTGCTCAGGACACCCACAGCCTCTGCCGTGCCTGTTCTCAAAAATACATGAGGCATGCTAATCGAGCCCTGACCCTCCCCATACACACTCCTAGGAAAAGCATACCTTCATGGGTTCAGACTGCCAGGGTGTAGGGCTGTAGGTATCTCAGACTAAGTCCAAACATGGTGGCACAGAGGTTCTTCCCACCGAAGAATGGAACCCACAGTGCATGCTCCATGTATTAATAGACTTCACTTAAAACCATTAATGCAAAAACAAAATTATTAAGAATTTCAAAACAGCAACCACAGAGCATTTAATCCCCAGTGCACTCTCCTTCTGAGCTCTGTTGCTGTGCAACAGCACTGTTTGTGCAGCCAGGAAGCCAGCCCTGATAGCAAGTCGTTGGGCACCTATGAGGGGCAGCCAGGTATGACTTACTTGGATCTATTAGGTAAAATGATGACAGTAGCTTAAAACCTAAAGATAAGAAATCTGAAATGGATATTGGGAATGAAAGACAAAGGGTTTCAGGTAAGGGGTGGTAGGAACTGAAGAAAAAAATTTAATTCCTGATAGACTGGTATGGCCTAAGAAAAGAGTTGAAGGTATGGACTGAAAAAATAATATAGAGGCACTGATTTTTTAAAATTGTTTTATTGTCATTCAAGTATAGGCACTGGTTTTAAGATAAGGTGAAGTTTGAGCAAGATGGGTTTGACAGGGAAGCCCAGGATGGAGGAAATAAAGAATCACGGAGAGGAGCTCAAAGGAACTGCAGACTGATGTGTGGGAACCAAAGAAAAGGTGTAAATAGATAGCTATTGCAAAGGATCCTGAGAGACGTATGCCATATGCTAATGAGAACCTTCAGTGGAGAGAGGGGTATAAAAACAGAAATAGTCAAAAGAGAGCTGTACCAACACCTGCCATTAATATTGCAGGACCGTGGGTTCAAAGGTTCAGAAAAGTTCCAGCAAACAAAATCAGCATGTCTTTTAAATACCAGGAGTATACTTTTTTGAAACTGGATATTCTTCATTTTTATTTATTCTTTATTTATTTTTAGAGAGAGAGAAAGGGAAGGAGAAAGAGTGGGAGAGAAACATCAATGTGTGGTTGCCTCTCATGTGTCCCCTACTAGGGACCTGGCCTGTAACCCAGGCATGTGCCCTGACTTGGAATCGAACCAACGACCCTTTGCTTCACAGAACTGCGCTCAATCCACTGAGCTACACCAGCCAGGGCTATTCTTCAAATTTTAAATAGCATCTTTATAAACCCTTAATATTTTTCTTTAATTTTTTTCTTGATCAAATCGTTTGCTCTTTTTATTTTACAATCACTATAGTGCTTTCATTGTAAAACACAGGCAGTATAGCAGAGTAATATGGGTTCAAACTTTGTAGACTATTTAAATTTAAATTATGTCTCCTTG
This sequence comes from Sturnira hondurensis, assembly GCF_014824575.4. Taxonomy (NCBI): domain Eukaryota; kingdom Metazoa; phylum Chordata; class Mammalia; order Chiroptera; family Phyllostomidae; genus Sturnira; species Sturnira hondurensis. Next base: position 7,969,603 of record NW_028094767.1, read on the forward strand.
ATTTATTTCTCATGGCTCTTTGATCTTGATCAAGTTACCTAAATTCTCTCTACCTCACTTTGGTCATTTGTGAAATAAAGATAATTATTTTGTTTAAATGAGGATGTTGTTGCAAGAATGAAGACACCAGTGTTCGGGCTGCCTGTCACTACCAAATCCAATAAGCAATGGCAGTGATTGAATCTTTTTGAGAGCTTTATTCAGATGGCTGGTGATCTGAGAAAATGGCAGGTTCATACCCTAACAGACCATCTTTTACTTCTTTCCAGACCAATATTTTTATACCAGGGAATAAACAAGGTGTGGTGAAGGCTTTTTGAGATTCAGGGAGGATTAAGTGAAAGAAGCTGCAACGTTCCTGTCTTGGGCAGTTAGCTGTTCCCAGGGGCGGGTGGTAATCTGTCTCTCCCTGGAACACAAAGGCCCGGATGCCTTCACTTGTCCCCAGGCGGTGATCTTTAGCAGTGCCCCAGGAGGCCGGCTCTTTTCCCAAGAGCCAGGATGGACCTTATCTATCTGTAATTTCTGAAACAAAAACTTTAACATACACATGACTTGCTAGGCTTATAACTTTTTACCTAAAACTAAAATTTTCCAATTCTTGAGTTCCCTATCAAAATGACACCATCCATGATTAGAAAAGAAAGTCTAAATCCTCAGCAAAATGCCTGGCACAGACATACACACATACACAAACCTGTGAGATTTGTTGCTATAATAATTTTGAAAGCAAGCTAATTATTTTAATGATATAATTGTTTTGTTGCTAAGTTTTATTGCCTAAATTTCATTTAAACTACCTCACAAATAGAACTAATTTTTTCATGAATTATCAATAAAAGTATTATAAAAGTTGTCATATGGTTTAAAACATTATTTCTTCCAGGATTATATGCACTTTCACTGCCAATCAAAAAATCAAATCAAATCCAGGTATAGGAATTTCTCAAGGGAAAAACTTAGCACTAAATTTCCAAAAGTTAGAGTGGCTGTTGAGAAAGCTTTTTAAAATTCAGAATCTCAGGCTTCATATCTATGCTAAATTTTGAGAAGCACTGCTTTAACTCACTTTACAAAAACAATTATTCACTGTATCTCTAAGAAGAAGAAGAAGAAGAATGAATCTATTTAACTAGTAAATGTATGTAGATATGAGCATGTAATAAAACATTTATTTGTTGTATAAAGGTTATCTTTTTTCAATAAACTTTTTGGTGATGAATATTCAAATTTTTAGCAAATGGAAAGTTCACAGCACAACACATCGTTATGTTTTATGTACTTATATTTAAGAAGATATAATGACTTGCAGTTCACACTGGCTTAACAGAGCTTTAAAACAGATTGTACTATTCAAATGACTTGTAATTTATTTTAAAAATATCATCTAGGAATTTTGCTCACCAAAAATGATTGATCATCAGAATGGTGAATCTCAAAAAGATGGTTAGCTATAATTGGAAAGAAAATTTTAAATATTCCATCTCAACCATCAGAGTCTCTTCCAGCTTTTCATTATTTAGACCAAGTATTGTCATGGAATGAATTCGTCAAATGTAACAGAGATAAATGGGACAACACAGAACAGACAGAACTATCTTCAGTTCTTAGGAGGGAAAGTGTCTCATTGCCCTATTATATCAGTGACAAAGATGTCTAGACTATATGAGGATCTCTTTCCATTTAGTCTTTTTAAAATATTAATAGCATGATCATTTAACCACAAAAGTAGGTTCAAGAAAGTGCTTAGAAAGTACTTACAAGGTGGAAAACTGAAGATAAAAACTAATCCTTTTATCTGAAAAATTTGGATAGTTGATGCAAGCTAAGAGATATTATTAATGTAACTTGGAAAATGTAGTTTAAATAAAGCAATTTAATTAGTCATGATAGTCATATTTTACATATAAAATACCTACTAGGGAAATATCTAGAAAATAATCAAACATATATATTTTAATATAGTATATGTATATGTGTGTGTGGGTATATATATGTGAGTGTGTATATATATATATATATATATATATATATATATATATATATATTGTAAAGTCCATCCTAGCTGGAGGTCAAATTATACGAGCCATTTGTGGGCATAACTGAGAAATAGTAGGTTGAGATCTTACAGATTCTACATTCATAAAAGACTGATGTGCTTTCCAGGAAAAAAAAGTTACTTCAACAAAAGCTGAATACACAATTAACTTGTTTCATTAGCAAAGCTTTGGTTGTTAGAAGGGGAGAATGATTCCTAGTATAGTATGCATACAACTGTCATTCACATGTGTCACCTGTCCAGTATGTAGACTTATATGGAGTCTACAGTCTAAAGTCTACTCTTCAGATCATATGGAGATGAAGATCTGTTTTGAAGGCTGTTAAAAGAAAAATAGAATACTAAAGGAAAAAACATCAACATACTTTAACTCATATAACTTCGTATAAAATCAGAGTATGGGAACCACAGAACACCTTGGCAGCTTGATAGCCTGAAGTTTCCAGATTAGTGGAATATTTGTGGTGGAGAAACTATGTTTAGAAACTATAGTAAAAAGCTAGAAATAGGCCTTGGCCAGTGTGGCTTAGCTGGTTGGAGCATCATCCTGTAAACCAGAAAGTCACAGGTTCGATTGCCAGGCAGAGTACATGCCCATGTGGCAGGTTTGGTACCTGGGCAGGGCACATACGGGAGGCAACAGATCGATGTTTCTCTTGCACTGATGTTTCTCTCTCTCTTTCCCTTTCTCTCTCTGGAATTAAAAAAATATGCTAGAATAGTTGTAGGGGAAGGAAAACTTTCTCTCTTAGTGCTTCTGGTTGGCCTCAGAATTAAATTGACATGAGATAGATTGACAGGACAAAATAACTAAATTTAATTACATCTGTACATATGGGATTCCATAAAAACATAAGACCCAAGAAGAAGTCTGGAAGGCAAGCCTGATATGCTAAGGAGAAGTAGGGGTAGTGCTTTGGCCTTTAAAAGGCAGAAAGGGAATTCACATGGACACGAAAAAACAAATGTTTGGTAAATTATTGTTTGTTGGGTCATGTTTAGCAATGGAACACAGACAGGATTTTAATCAAAAGCACCTTGCCAGGTTCCTCTATGCTATCGCACCTAGTTGATATTAAATACATTTGTCTGTGTTAATAGTTTCCTTCCTTATGCAGGCCCTTCATCTAAGGTAGTTAACGGGAAGGTCAGAGTTTCCTCCTGAATCTCTTTTTCCTTAAAAACAACCAGACTATAATAATCCTAATGCCAAGGAGACATATTTTTGGATGACAAATTGTGTTCCACTTTAGAGTCATTATGTGTGAGAAGGAGATAGTATTAATTGCGGTGTCTGACAGAAGTTTTCTGTCGGGACTTACATACCAGTACTGGTAAGAAAGATGGCAGACAGGGTTTAGTTTGAAGAATAAGAATCAAGAGTGAATACATATGATCATTATCATATAAAAATGATCAAATTGTGCCAACATACTGTGTAGACCATCAGAAATAATTTAAAATAACATTATGCTATTAAAAATAAACTGGTATCTAGCACATGAATGAAATGGAATATTAGATGATTTCTGAATGGGCGATACTATTATTACTTTGGTGATAGCTGACTAAAAGGAAACAGAAATAATCACACGTGCATGCTTGCTCTTTCTAATCACTTCTCTCATGAACACACTCATGTACACACACACAGAAACATGAATATAGAGGGAGCCAATTAACAATCAAGAACATAATTCTGCAGGCCTGGATGGTGTGGCTTAGTGGATTGAGCACCAGCCTGTGAACCAAAGGGTTGCCAGGTAGATCCCTAGTCAGGGCGTACGCCTGGGTTGCAGGCCAGATCTCCAGTTGGGGGTGCATGAGAGGCTTTGTATATTTTATATGTTTCACTTTATATGTTTCTCTCCCTCTCTTCCCTCCCTTCCCCTCTCTCTAAAATTAAATAAATAAGTAAAATATTTTTAAAAAAAGAACATGATTTTCCAGATAAATGTGAGCTAATTTTATGCTCGTTGCCTTACTAAAATATATTGAATAAAATTAAAGACTACAGCGTTTTCTAATAAAAAGTGGTACATTTTTGAAAACCCAAGCAAAATATGAGAACAATGAAATTCAGTAGCATGGGCAACACCACAAAAAAATAGACATACTGGCCCTCTGAACTACACACTCAAAATGTCAGAGGAAAAATGTTTAAAAAATGACATCTTATTTTATATTTTTTGACCTACCTGTCTAAACTAGAGAAGTTTCCTACTATTCACAAATGCATAGAGACACGTAAATTAAAAAAAAAAAGTCCTTACACTTAGCCTTACAATAATCTATAAAAACCTCTTGCTCAACCATAAGAAGTGGAAAGCTGAAAAATGATGAACTCTGTATATCTAATAAAGCTAATGCATGACAAAAATGTTTTTAAAGATCTGATTAAAGTTTCCAACTACTTTAGTTCATTTCTCTTCTTGTTCATACATGGTTTTCAGCACTTAAAAGAAAGGTTGAACTATTCCCATCGAAAAAATAGTTAAGTGTGATATAATTTATGCATATAGGATATGCCCAAAACAGAAAACAAGCATTCAAAAATGCAAGAAAAATATTACACAGCAGAGTGAGAAAGTCTATATTTTAGTATAAATGAGAAAAAGCCCTTGAAAAAATAATTTTAAATTAAGATAAAAGACACCAAAAGATACGTAAAATTAGCTCAAAGATTAGCTGAAGCTAATCACATTCCTTGCATGTTTTATGCTTCAGAAAAATAAATGGAAAAATAAAGTACAAAATTGAAAATCAGAGGTAACAAAATTTAATATGGAGTACCAAGAATATAATCTTTCATATCAGAAAAAATCACAGATATTTAGCTAGAAAATAACAAAAGTTGTAGAGATTAGAAAGAAAAAGCCATTATCCTATGCTTCATTGTGTCGTTCACGGCTCCGCAGGCAGGAAAGGGAACCTGGGAAGGAAGGGTCTGGATAAAATTGACATCCTCCAGTGGCTTTTGCCACACTGGTTGCTCAGCGTTGGTCTCCTTCGCTTCTAGGTTGGACCTTCAGAGGGAGCAGTAAGAAGACCAGCACGGGTTAAGTGAGAGTCTGCTCTTGGGTCCATATGTAACTTATTTACCATCTTTACTACTCTGTTCTTGGGCCCATTATTGTAACTCAGAAGTGGATGTTGGAGCTGCTGTCGTTTGGTCTATTAGGTTGTTCAATGTCTCATTCATAATGGAAACTTTCTGGTGAAAAACGGATTTTTATGCTTCATGCTTATTCCTACACGTCCATTGACATAACTCTACTCAGACCTTTGTGACTTCAGCCTTCAGATTCTTCCTTCTCAGACCCTGATCACATGAGTACAGCACGAACCATTACTTAGGAATCAAAATCTATTTTTTTTCCTTCAGGCTACTTTTTTACCCCAAATGGTATCGCAAAGTGTCCTGCCTGGAGCTAGGAAAAATTCCTTTCTTTAGTGCCCTTTAAAGCCACCCTTGAACATGACCACAATGAAGCCACTGTTCATTTTTATCTTACCTATATATCCATGCACCAAACTCCAAATTTTTTCTCTTTCTTCAACTTGTCCAGCACCTTTGGTATAGCATTAGGTGTGAGCTGGTGCAGGGGTGGGTGTAGTTTTCTGGGACTGGTGTAACAAATTACCACAGACTTTGTTGCCTAAAACGACAGAGTGGTATGTTCCCTAACAATTTTGGAGGGTAGAAGTCCAAAATAATTTTCATCAGAATGAAATCAAACTGTTAGGAGGCCAAAATTTCACTGGAAGCTCTAAGGGAGAATCCATTCTCTGCTTCCAGTTTCTGGTGCCTACCTCTATATCTTGGCACTCTCCACCACTATGGTCAAATTGACTTTCCTCTTCTTTTTCAAATTGTTCTCTGCATCTGTCTAATAAGGATGCACTATATGGAATACAATGTGTTTCATCCTTTCATTTGCTGATAATTGGAATGTACATTACAAAGGAAGGCATATTGAGAGAAAGTTTGTAACAAAAGCTTTATTACATGCTTATTTCCACATGTGCTCACTAGTTTAATAAATACATTAATTGTGTCGATGGTGAGAGTAAGGCAAATAATTGTAAATAAAGGCGCAGAAAGTGCCAGGTGAAAAACAAGTACAGAAAACAGGCTAGTTTTCTAGGAGCACTATTATGTGTGTTTATTCAATAGTCACTTATTGAGAATACACTACTTAAAAAAAGTACAGTGCTGCCCCGGCTGGTGTGGCTCAGTGGATTGAGCATGGGCCTGTGAAGCAAAGGGTCACTGGTTCGATTCCCAGTCAGGGCACATGCCTGGGTTGTAGGCCAGGTCTCCATTAGGGGACACATGAGAGGCAATCACATTGATTTTTCTCTCCCACTCTTTCTCCTTCCCTTCCCCTCTCTGTAAAAATCAATAAGTGAAATATTTTTTAAAAGGTACAGTCCTAAATAAAAGGACACACAAAGGTGAATAACATAAATCACTTGCTTTAAGGAATTTATTGTAATTGATTATATAACAGAGGGTAATTAGTACTAGATAGTGGTTCCTGATTTTGAATGATTGTGAGCTCTACAATTTTTAAACAGACATCTGAACCACCATGATAGACTAGAAATTAAACAAAGTTCTCTCTATGTATATATCCCAACTTTCACATTACCACAGACCACTCCTTACTTCAGAGGACAATGTCTTTCAATTGTAGTTCTGAACTTAGTGACCAAAATAGTGGGTCTGTGTGTAAAAAGAGAAAAAAATAATAAGAGTGTCAGAGAGTCTTACAGAACTGAAAATAATTTTTAAAATTGCTATTGATTTAAAAAATTAACTAACTAGTAAACTGTTATTTTGCTCTTTGAATTAAGGGTGATCTTATGTAGTTTGCCATTAGTTTAAAATGTTTTAAATATACAAATAACTTCAGTAATATGTAAAGGACAATGTTAGAATAAAATGTATATGAATCCAGTTAGTTGTTTTTAAAAAATCATTTATTTATTTTTAGAGAGAAGGGAAGGGAGGGAGAACAAGAAGGAGAGAAACATCAATGTGTAGGTTGCCTCTCACATGCCCCCTACTGGAGACCTGGCTTGTAACTCAGGCATGTGCCCTGACTGGGAATTTAACTGGCGACCCTTTGGTTCACAGTCCAGCACTCAATCCACTAAGCCAGACCAGCCAGGGATGAATCCAGTTAATTATTAATACTTTGTTATGCTTTGCAACTTGGCAATAACTCAAAAAAATCTTTATGTATTTGTTTATAAAGCACAATCACATTTTGTTCCTTTTGACCTGGGCATATTTAAAATCAAACAAGTAAAACAATTTCGAACAATAAGAACAGTGCTGTAAGTTTAATGTGTTTTTGTATATTGCTAGTCACTTCCCACCAAGTAGAATAGAAAAAAATATTGTAATTTTTGGTTGGCAGTAATGTATGCTGAAGAAGCTAAGCATGAAATGTTGCTTCAGGGATATTTGGCATATATATTAGTTAGAGTTATCAATATTTGTTTATTGTCATTTGAATTCATAAATCTATTTGCTCATTTATCATTTATTGAACAATTTTTGACACCACAGTACTGAAGAAGTCAGTCAATAATTGAGTTAAAGAAAATGCTACATTCTTTATTCTTTAATAATAATAAGGAAACAAAGAAGTCCTTTAAATTATCTTCTATACATCTGGCAAGAACATAACAGACATTATTTATATAAGATTCACAGATGATGAGGTTGCTCTAATGGTTTTGATTATAGGTGACTTCCTATAACATAAAAAGTACACAATTAACATAATAATAATATAACATTAAAAGATATTGTATACCTGAAGCATACTCAAAATTTCATGTGTTAACATTAATATTTGCACCAACTTTATACAACAGATAATATAATATATATTTTAAATTTCATTTTTCAAGTAAGATGCAAATTAAGCAAATTCTCAGAAAATGTATAAATTTCACTGCTGGAGACAGGACTTAAACTGAGGCTTAACCAGGGACTCTAATTCTTCCCATCACCCCTTACTGCCTCCAACATGAGGCACAGAGTGTGTTTGTATGTTTGTATGTGTGTTTATACATATACACAAGTAATTCATTTTTATTTCTTGCTTTTCTAACTTTATTTTTTATTGTTGACAGACATAGATCAATGGAACAGGGAGCCCAAAAATAAACCCATGTCTTCATGGTCAATTAATGTTTGACAAAGGAGGCACATACGTTGGAGGAGGGACAGTCTCTTCAATAAATGGTGTTGGGAATATTGGACAGGTACATGCAGAAAAGTGAAACTAGACCACCTTCTGACACCACACACAAGAACAAGCTCAAAATGGACAAAAGACTTAAATATTAGTTGTTAAGCCATAAAAATCTTAAAAGACAACAAAGACAGTAAAATCTCATAGCAATCTCGCATAGCAATATTTTTGCCAATATATCTCATAGGGCAAGGGAAACAAAAGAAAAATTAAGTAGATGGAATGACATCAAACTTAAAAGCTTTTACACAGCAAAGGAAGCAATCAACAAAGTGAAAAGGGAACCCATTGTATAGGAGAACATATTTGCCAACACATCTTATAAGGGGTTAATTTCCAAAGTAATTTGTTTTTAGTTAATTCTTTCCAGATTATTTGAAAAAAATAGATCAAAGAAAACAAAATGTTCATCTGTAATTTATCATATTTATTTTAAATGTGCATTAGTAATCCAAAGTTTAGTCCTATTACAGAGTAAATAAAATAACAAAAATATTAAAATTATTTTGTATTCTGTGAACCAAAGTGCCATCAGTTCAATTCCCAGTCAGGGCACATGCCTGGGTTGCAGACCAAGTCTTCAGTAGGGGGTGCATGAGAGGCAACCACACTATTATGCTCTCTCCCTCTCTTCTTCCCTCCTTTCCCCTCTATAAATAAATAAGTAAATAGCCCTGGCTGGCGTAGCTCAGTGGATTGAGCGTAGGCCTGCGAACCACACAATCGCAGTTCGATTCCCAGTCAGGGCACGTGCCTGGGTTGCAGGCCAGTTCCTGGCGGGGACACACCAGAGGCAACCACACATTGATATTTCTTTCTCTCTCTCTGTCCTTCCTTTCCCCTCTAAAGATAAATAAATAAAATCTAGAAAAAAAAATTTAAAATAATAAATACATAAATAAATAAATAAATAAAATTTTTTAAAAAATAAAATAAAAATAAATTTTTAAGCATAAAATAAAATAATTTTGTATTTGCTGATTGATTTTCTATATTTATTATGAAATAAAATTTGTTAATTAACCATATCTATTTAATATTGTAAATGTGGCCATTTTATAATAGATTTTAATATATATATAATTCTACATATACATAAAATAGATATGCTACTATCAATGATATAGCATTGAGTTTATATTTATACTTCTGTTCTCAGTTTAAGATTATATGCATATGCTTCCTTCCTTTTTATCCTTTTAAAATTAATTTTAAATCATTAGATTTATTTATTAAAATTTTATTAAGTTATAAAATTATCTTCAAAACACTGTAAAATATTGCTTCCCTTTTTGGGGATCGGTGGGTACCAACTTGACATGATACCTGCTCTCAGTGAAGATATATATTCTGAGACATAAAAAAACAAAACAAAAATCAACACAGACTCACTGCATTAACTACCATCTTGTTCACCACCTCGCTTGGCTTCTCCTCGGTTGCCTCTCCAGATTCAAAGGTGGCTCAAGTCCGCAGAAATCCTTACCCAGCCTCAGATCCCGAGGCTTCCTTAAAGGGCACCTTTAAGGCTCGGTCATGGTGCTTAACGTCCGAGTCACCAATATCTTTCTCTTCATTTATTCTGAGAGTCTCATTCTGGCCTCTGGCTGTTCACTGCCATTTCCAGGTATTCTTAAATTTCAGGACTTTGGAATTTGCTACCTTCTCTGATTGAAGCATCCTTATCTTGTATATCTACTGTTCGTTTCCTCCCTTACTTCAGTTTCCTGCTCATACCAGGTTTTGAGAGAGCCTTTCTCTGTCTTAAAGTAGCAAATCCCCTTCCTCACAAACTCTAGGAATCTTTATTCCCCTCAGCCTGTTTCATTTCATCTATGGCACATGTAATTTACAGGACACATTTATATTTTTATTGTTTTATTGTCTGGTTCCCTCCACATTAAAAAAAGCTACAAAATAAGCATTCTATTACTTTTCACTACTAGATAGCCCTTAAATGAGATTTTTTGGTAAATAATACCTAATTATAATACATGCAAAATCTATCACAATTCAATATACACATGCAGCCCTGGCTGGCGTGGCTCAGTGGTTTGAGCTCTGGCCTGCGAACCAATGGGTCACCAGCTCCATTCCCAGTCAGGGCACATGTCTGGGTTGCAGGCTAGGTTCACAGTATGGGCTGCACGAGCAGCAACCACACATTGATGTTTCTCTCCCTTTCTCCTTCCCTCCTCCTCTCTAAATAAATACATAAATAAATAGAATCTAATATATACACACACACATATGCACACAATATAAGCATTTATGGTTTTCAAACTAACCTTTTTCCTTCAATTTCGAAAACTTGATGCAAAACTACTTTAGATGTAGTATTTTCCATAGCACAAAATCAAGTCTTTCTCTGAGTATTTTTTTTTCAGATCACCTTAACAAAAATTGATTTTTTATTCACTTAAAAAATATAGTGACTATATTTCTATTTCCATTATTATTTTATTTTAGCACACTAATGAAATATTTATGTTAGTGGCTCTTGGGATATATTAACTTAATGATTTATGTTAAATTAATTTTCTTAATTTTTTATTATTTAGGCATAAATTAGCAATGAATATACTAATGATGTATGCAAGTGACAATTTGTTAATTCAGAGAAGAACAATTACAGATTCTTTCACCTTTAAATATGTAAATTTCTAATTTTTCTCATTATTTCATAAAATTGCTTTTGAGAAAAAAATTGTTTTGTTAATAATAATTTATCTATCCTACCTTTAAATTTTTAGGTTTATATTGACAGTATATTTCATTTTAACAAACTTATTTTTCTATTCTCTGATATCAGAATGTTCGAACAAGAACAGGAGAGGCATGGAAGTCCCACTCAGATGACAGAAATCGAGATCTGAAGGAAGCATGATATCAGCACAATTCTTATGATATTGACCTTGGCAAAGTTTTCAGTCCTCACATGCAGGCTTCTTATCCTCGGTTGAATCCTGGCAATAAAGACCTTAGTTTCTGATTTGATGGTGTCATAGCTTCAACATTCAAATAGAATTGGGTAAAAATTAGTCTGTAGAAATAAGTTGTAATTTATAAATGCTCTTAGTAATGTTTTCAGGTACATTTCAGTTCTAAATTGCATTAACAAATACCAAAACAGATTTTATCGCACATATTTTGAATGAGTTTTATCACTAAGTGCACACTTATTTGCACAGATTTTTATATGTGAATATTGCTAGAGTAAATGGGATTTAATAACATCTTAAGACATGTTTGCTATCCTTCTGTAATGATGTAACTTCATTTAAAATATATACGGTCAACCACATTGGTGAAAAGAGCAGGGAATTTAGTACACTATAGTATATTCTGACTAGCAAGGGCCCACTATTTAGTGGAAGCTATTTTGAAAGTGCTGTGACCAACACGACAGAGAATATGGGGTACTAAGGCAGAAGTCAGGAAGGAGCCAAACAAGGAAAAAGGACTCAGGCACAGGGACCACAGTGCAGTAAGTGCCGGGGAGGGGCCGTGAGGGGACTAAATGGTAATGAGAAAAAACTAATTAAAGATTAAATTTAAAAAATAAAAGGAGATCAAGAACAAATGCCTAATAGCTTTTAAATATGTCATCCTTTCATGTTTATCCTTGTTATGGCAATTTGGGAAGTGATGCCATTGATAATTAAAATAAGCAGAGCGATACTGTTTTGCTTTATTTCAAAGCTCTGAGAGTGAAGCTTGAGGAATGCCGTGTGTCCTAAAGACTGGTTGAAATGAGCAAAATCATTGTGTAATTCAGCTTTGAGTAAAATTGGTTGTTATTTGTTATTTCAAGAGATGTCATGGCATTTTATAAATCTATTTATGGCTACTGATTATCAAGGGCTTTGATATGAACTGGAGTTTAAAGACAGCTTTCTTAATATACATTTTAGCCATGCCTTCCATCAGCATGAGGCTAGAGTCATGGAAAAACAGTATCAAGAATAATTTTATATTATCATACACTAAAAACCCAAATAACATTTTCTTGTCCTTAAAAAAGAGCATGTCTTCAGAATTTGAAAAAGGACATTAGAAATAAGTCACATTTGCAAATGATTACAATACAAACACTTTCAAATGAAACAAGTTTTCTTCTACTAAGTGTATGTTACGTCACTAACAAATACAGTGTTCAATCTTTCCTGTGCTATACAGCAAAGGTCCAGTATTCGTCAGAAGAAAGGGGTTATGTATTACATCTTGCGTTTCAATAGCTCTCTAAAGAAGTCCTTTCCAACTCAGATTTGGCTGCATGTTGATACATACTTTATTGAAGTCCACGGAAGTGACCGAAGGGAAGAAGGGCCAAAGAGACTCTGATTTTATCTGTTTTGAGGTAAGGCCAGTTCCAGATCACAGATTAGTTGCCTGACAAGTCACAGGATTCCAGGTTTAGAAACTCCACCTTAGCTTCCAGAAGGCAGTATTCTGGAGACATGTAAATGGTTTGTTGTAAACAATACTTAAAGACCTGCCTGACTCAGACCATATTTTACCATGGAAAACTATAAAAATGTAAACAATACATTAAATTATTATTTATATCGGAAGCAATCATATCTATACTTGCGTATATTTAGATATATAGAGTATCTCAGTACAAATATGCTGAGGTAATATAAAATATAAATTATTTTATAAAGATCGTGCATGCTCAAAATGTTTACAGTGGTTCCGGGTGGTATACTGAGTACCATGTAGATAGTGTCTCATTAGGAAATAAAACCTCATTTAATAGCTAAAATGATGGATTTCAATACAGGTATTTTGCTCACCCAGATAATGCAAGAGTTTATCATCTGAACAGGGAACAGTAGGGCAAGCAAGAAATAAGCAGTAACATGTCATCACCTCTACCACTAGGAAGAAGGGCCAAAGGGAAGAGCTATTACAATTGGAGCCCAAAGGCCATAGTTCCCAAGAGGTAACCACAAAACTAGCTGCTTTGCATGTAGGAGATTCAGCCATTGCCAGAGATGCTGCCCATGTATAGAGGGGCGCATACTGCCTTCCAGTCTTCCAGTGGTTTTTCCTATAGGTAAAATCTAGCTGGAAGTCAGCTGACAAGGGTACCTGGATTATATCCCTCTTAGGCCCTCTGCAATAAAGATTAGAGCAGAGGAATGGCAAAGAAAAAAATATTAGGGCACGGTGGTGTAGGAATGGCACAGTCCATCTCTGTTTCTAATTTTTTATACATTTTCTTGTCTTTTCTTTCTTTGAATCTTCGTATTTCTTCTTAATAAAAACATAGGGTATCTCGCCTCCTAGCCAGCGAGGATTCCAACAGTCTTTATTTATCCAACACCAATTTTTCCAGGTGAAACAGCTACGTATTGATGGGGCTCCTGATGATCTAACCCTTACTCTTCATACAAAGTAGCAGAGGAAAGAGAAAGGGAAAGGAGGAAATATGTACCCTTATTTGAAACTGAATACAGAGTTGCCCTGGATATAATTTCCTTTTTTTTTTTTTTACTGCCCACATCAATTAAATTGTGTCTTCAGTATCTCAGTTCATTGTTTTGTTTTCTTTTATAATCTGGCTGTAAAACTTTCTTCAGAAAATATACGTTACTAGTGATTCTGCTTTTATTTTATTGCTCTAATATTCCAGTTACCTTTACCATGCACCTTAAATTTACAGAGAGGTATCCACCCAAAGTGCCTGAGTTCCATACATTGACTTCCTTTCAAGCATTTTGTGGCAGCAATTATCTTTTTCCTTAGTAAATACTTTCTATTTCTTGGCCAATGAAGTACAGTGATTTGAGGAGCTCACTATGTCCTAGAATGACTGTCAACTCTCGTTGAAATAAGATCACTGTCGTTTCCTAATAGAAACATTGTTGTTTGGAAATGAAGGACTATAGAATACTAGAGCCAGGTTGCAGAGACCAGAAGATCAAAAAAGTCTCCAAGTGAATTATTAGGTAAAACGAATGGTGAGAAGGACCATTTGCACACACATCTTTGGTTTTCTGATCTATGTAATATGGACTACGGTAAAAACAGTATTTAGACTTGTAAGTGATTCAAAAATTTGAAGGACAGCTCACTAGCTTCAATGGGTATTGTTTATCATTTGGCACTGTAACTGACTCCAGTTGGCCAGTCAAATTCTATTAGGCCAGATTCTTCTGTATTATGGTGTATGTGGTAGGTTGATCTGATTATCCAGCTGCTGGATGCGCAGGCTGCCAAGAACAAAAGCCAACAGTAAGCTAAATACTCAATGTGGCACCATTGTCTGGAAAGAAAAGCCAACTGCCTGGTGAAAGGTTGATTATATTGTACCCTTCCATCATTGAGAGGTAGTGATCTGCCGTCACTCTGTCCTTACTTCACCGAGTATGTAATTTCAGAGTAATACAGAAATTTCTGAGATGCATTTTTAAAATAGAAGATTATATTATTATAACAATAAATTAAAATTGTGGCATTGTATAAAACTAATATGATTTTTTTTCTATTTTTCCAAGGTTTTTGATAAGTTAGCTTTTTATAGAATATAATATTTTTAAAAGATTTTATTTATTTGTTTTTAAAGAGAGGGGAAGAAAAGGAGAAAGAGAGGGAGAGAAACATCAATGTGTGACTGTCTCTCACACACCCCCTCCTGGGGACCTGGTCTGCAACCCAGTCATGAACCCTGACTGGGATTGAACCAGCAACCCTAGGGTTCACAGGTCGGTGCTCAGTCCACTGAGCCACACCAGCCAGGGCTGATATAACATAATATTAAACAACAACAAACAGCAGCACATGTAAGTGTACTCAACTCTTTTGCCCAGAGACAAGACATCTTCATGTCTGTTATTTTAGTTTTTATGTACTGAGATGTTTTCTTCTCATGTTTTCCTAAAAATAACTTTATTAGTCATGAATTGGCTTTTAAAAACATGACACACATATAATTCTCAATTGCTATAAATGTACTATTAGATGTTTTTCCTGTGTCAAAATGATTCCTTATTGCTGCATAGTGATTTCTTATAATTCGTGTAAGTTGGAAATTGAATAATATGAATTGGAAATTTCATAACAGCCCATTACCATCAAAAATCTCTAAGAAATAGATTATAAAATTTGAAACAAACTGCTCTTTTACAGACCTGCAATGCACTATACTTAAAATAACGGTAACAAGGTAATACTATATTTGGTCCAGATGCTGACTTTAATCAATTATATTATCAAAATAATTTGAATTGCTAAATTTGAAATAGTATTTTCTACCAGAGGTTCTTATGCACACTTCCTCTCTACTAATAATACTGATGATGGTAATAATAATAATAAAATGTTTCTCTTCCCAATATTTTTTATGACTTTCAGCTTATTAAGCTCTTATCTGTCACATTTTCTGCACTGTCCATAGATAGAATTATGTTTCTTTAACCTCTTATGTTGTAACTAAAATTATGTATAAGCAATTATAAATCTAGTTTTGTGGCTAAGGGAAGAACTAATATGTTTTAAGTACTCATGCTTAAATATAAACTTACATTATTTTCATGGATCATCTCTCTATCTATTTATCCATCTATCTACTGAGAGATTTTTTTAAATCAAGGAATTAGCTAATGCAATTGTTGAGACTGGAAAATTCAAAATCTGCAGTGTAGGCCAGCAAGCTGGAGACCAGGAAAAATTTGATGTTGCAGCTTAAGTTCAAAGGCAGCCTGCTGGCAACATTCTGCTTCAGGAGAATTCAGTCTTTTTTCTTGAGGCTTTTCTCTGATTGGATGAGGCTAAAATAAATTATGGAGGATGATATTCTTTACTCAGTCTATTGATTTAAATGTTAAGCTCATTTTAAAAATGCCTTCACAGCAATATCCGAGATCCATAAACCACATATCTGGGTATTTTTGCCTAGCCAGTTTGTTGACACATAAAATTAACCATCACAGAATGATGGGGGAAAAAAGGCATTTTAAAGTATAAAGTACTTGTGCTTCTTTTTTTAATAGATGCATTTATTTATTTATTTTAAAGAGGGGAAGGGAGGGAGAAAGAGAGGCAATCAATGTGTGGTTGCCTCTCATATGCCCCTTACTGAGGACCTGGCCCACAACCCAGGCATGTGCCCTAGACTGGGAATTGAACTGGCAACCCCATGGTTCACAGGCTAGCACTCAATCCACTGAGCTACATCATTCAGGGCAGTACTTGTGTTTCTTCTTATTTTGAATACTTTTCCTTCTGAATGGTGTCACCTCTAATATAACTTTCTCATTTCTACTCCCCTCTTAAAACACAGGAAAAAATTGTGATCTCCACCAGAAAACTTTCCCAAATCACAAATCGTTCATTATGTGCCATTGCCTGCTATTAGAAATTATGTATTTTGATGTATATTATTGTTAAGATTTTTCATATATCTTCATCATTTATTCATTAACAGTTTTACTGAGAATCTAGCAATCTTGCAGGAGTCAAGCATTGACAACCAAAGATGAATAAGGCAAACTTTCTTCCTTCAAAGAACTGACAGGCAAATGAGGGATAGAGAAAAACACAACTACTATAGTACAATATGCTATTGCAATGTGAGAATATCTCAGAGAGCACAGAAAAGGAACACAGAAGCCAGCTGTAGTGTATTTATACAGAAATTACTTCTACATAAAGTGAGGCATCACACTCTATCCAGAGAGGGAGGCATCACAGAATGCCAGAAAATCAGTTTTCAAAAGGAAAGATAGATGGACTATGACTAATACAGAAAAGTGGTCTATTAAATTGAGAACATGGAAATTGTCCTTTTAATTTGGTATATAGTAGACAATTTTATGGGAGAATTGAAAGGGATGATGACACAATAAACTTCATGGAGAAATAGATGAAAAGTAAAGTGAATGCCATTCATGCAAAAGTTTCTTTGAATAGATTGGATGAGAATAGTAATGGTAGAAAGTGCATATTGACCTACACTAGTTTTTCATTTAGAACATGGTTTGTGGCTCTTTAATGACTTGTGACATTCAGTAAAGAGAACTAAAGGAGCTTTCTTAGCTTCGGGAAAAAAATTCTAGTATTATATAATGTTTATAACTTTGCAGAAATCTCACCATGATTTTAATAGTATTTCTTTTGTTGCTCATGTGACTAAAGTATTGTAGACAATGATGTAAATTTAGCTAACACTTAAGTAGGTGCATTCATTTTGACAAAAGTTTCTAAATAATTTTTATGCTAACAAGTTAACAGTTAGAATATAACAATTGATATAAAACTATATCAAATGTTAACTTTTTATAATGTTTATATTTTATAAGTTTTATAATTATACATAATTTTATTAGTTTTACATTTTCACTTATTGTGTTATATTACTAATGGACACAATGTATCTGGCATAAAGGAAGGTCCACTGAAAGTACAGTATTATCTAAATTATAAATACATATATATCACAAAAAATTTAGAATATCCATTTATTTAACATTTACTAAAAATAATTAAGTTGCTGGATAGTTATTTCTAGTAGTAGTGAAGATTTAATAAGATGATAAAAAGAGATTCTAGCTGTACTGACAAAAAATAATGTTGAAGGTTCACACAAGCAGACACAATTTAAAAATTTAAATGAATTCTGGACTTTATTGATTTTATAAGATCGGTGATTGTTTTGCATGTAATTTTCACTGCATTGTGTTTTATTTTCTAATTGATTTGAGAAAGAGAGGGGAAGGTGGAGAGGTGGGAGGTAGGGAGGGAGGGTGGGAGACAGAGAGAGAGCGAAACGTTCATTTGTTGTTCCATTTTTTTATGCATTCATTGATGGTTGCATGTGCCCTGACTTGGGGTGGGACCCATAGCAATGGCCTATCAGGGACCTGCTCTAACCAGCTGAGCTACCTGGCCAGGGCTGCATTATATTTTTTAAAAAATTGGATCAAATTTATGTACAGTGAAATGAGTACATCTTAAGTACACTATTTGTCTAGTTTTGATATTTGTTTGCAACCGCTATATCTGAATCTCCATATCAGATATTTATCTCAACCCAGAGAATTTTGTTTTCACTTTTCCTGTCATTCTTTACCTCCACAGTCAACCAACCTTCTGATTTCTATCATAAATTCGTTTTCTTTATTCTGGATCTTCATGTAAATAATCTGCATCATGTTTGATAAGTCATATAAATGGAATGAATGTTATGTCTGACTTTTTGCTTACGTAATATATTTTTAGGATTTATCTACACTGCGTGTTTGTAGTTAATTCTTTGTATATTGTTCAGCAGTATTTAATTGATTGAATCCAGTTGATGAAAAAAATTGTTAATTATCCAGTTGGATTGTTTGGGTTTGGTCTGTTATAATTGACAATAATATAAATATTCTTGTTTATATATTTTTGTCTGAAAATAATTTTTATTTCCTGTACAAATTAAACTAGGTAAAACAGACATGTATAGTTAATTTTATAAAAAGATAATTCATAGTTTTGAAAGGAGTTTGTAAAATTTTACAGTCCTCCATCCAAGAATGAAAGCTATAGTAGTTCCACATCCTCACAAATATTTGATTTTACCAGTAATTTTACTGTCACTTAGATCATTGTCTAATATTAAAATTTAGTTTGATGTCTAAATTCTCAGACAAATAATGCTACTGAGCAAGCTCCACTTTTCATGTGATGTCTGTAGACTTCCCGAAAGTTTTAATTCTGGTGAAGGCTACATAACATTTTTTTTCATTTATCAATAGTATTTTTCCCTCTGAAAATCTTTGCTCACTTTAATGTTCTAAATATATTTTGATGTTTCTTTAATATTTTTGGTTAATGTTTGTTTGATATAAATAAGTTCATTTTTCCACACATTATTCAGCTGTTCCTACACTACTTGCTGAAAAGATATTTCTTTTTCTATTGAAATTTGCCTTGGTGTCTTTTAGAAGATTAATGTATGCTATATATATGGATCAATTTCTGCACATTCTATTTTGTTTTATTAATTATTATGTTACCCTTCCACCATTTCTACATTTTTCTGAATTACGATAGCTCTATAATAAGCTTTAAAATCAGGCATTAATAGTGTGCTTCCTCCAGCTTTCTTCATACGTATTTATATGTAAATCTATAGAAGAGATTAATATATATCATACATGTATATAATTCTGAATAGTCTACTACTTTTTAATAAATTTATTCACTGTGTATTTCTGGTATTTTATTTAGTCTTTTAATATAATCTATAAATAAAGGAAGAATTGAGATCTTCAAAAAACTTTAATAATGAGACTCCCAATCTATCCACATGAAATACACATTAATTTAGAACTTCTTTAATTTTTTTGAACATTTTTTATGGTTTTTGGTTTAGCAAACTTGCACATTTTGCATTATTTTATATGTGTTTAATGATTTAAAACTGTGCTTTTGCTATTTTGCCTGTTAGAACAACCAAAAGTAAATATTTTGGGTAAAAAACTGACCATTTTATCCTTAGAAAAGGAAAAACAATAAAAAAAACAGAGACTTTATTAAAATGGAAGTTTTAGTAATGAAACCAGACACAAGTTTTATTATTTCTGAGATGTATGTTATAATCTATTTAAAAATAAAACCATTTACTAGAGACAAGAGTTCTTTACCAGATTATACGAATGAGTGACACATGATATTAAAGGCACACATGGTGAAAGGGAAAATAGTAGGTGTTATGCAACCAAAGATGAAACCAACAATCTTCTGCAACGAAAATAGCTGATGATGTATTGTATGCATGTGCGTGAGAAAGCAGGTGTATGTAGATTACTCTATGATTGGTTACCACAATTAGAGGGAACAGTACCAGAAAAGGTGAGTTGGGATTAGGATTAGTGAATACTTTGTCTGTGAGACATATCTTTTAGGAGCACTATGTGCTATTTGATAATAACAATTTATTTTATTACTTTTTTCCAAGTAAAGTTTAGGCAATTGTTAAAAGGAAGCTATTCTCATGAGTTTTGGTTGCTGCTGTTGTTTTTATTTTATTTTTTGTTCTATATATTGATGATTATTTATGATGAAATGCCACGATATTGGTAACATATGTAAAGAGAAGATTTAAAATTTTAATCATATTGCTAAAAGAAAATAGCTCAATGATATGTATTCTACATTGTAAATATTTAAATTATTTTACCTCAGGTAAAAATGTATTTTTAATCTTAAGGATGGTATTTTGGCCTTGGAAAGTCCAAACGGGTAGAGGTGACATAATCATTGAGAATTTGGCCCTTCGCTACTTCTTCAGATTTCATTATAATTTGAAAAATGATAAAATGTCATTAGGAAATTTAATAACCATATCTGTAAAATAAACTAGATTTTTATTTCTTATAAATAAAGAGTTCTTATGACCAAAGTGGTCATTGAAATGCTACTACCAAGTCACATTTAATTTTCTAGATGTGAAAATGACTACTCATATGCTAGGGCACTGAACATATTCTGCGTGAAATAACAGAGATTTAAAACATTAAATAGTGTAGCCCCAGCTGCTGTAGCTCAGTGGATTGACCATGGGCCTGCAACCATTGACCTGCAACAATTGCCTAGAGAAGCAAAGTGTTACTGGTTCAATTCCCAATCAGGGCACCTGCCTGGGTTATAGGCCCGGTCCCCAGTAGTGGGCACATGACAAGCAACCACACACGGATGTTTCTCTCCCTATCTTTCTTATTCCCATCCCTTCTCTCTAAATATAAATAAATAAAATCTTGAAAAAAGGTTTTAAATAGTTTAACTCAGCTTTTCTAAAATTATAGTTGAAACTACAGGGCAAAATTTCAATATCTCTAATTAAATTACTTTGAGCATATGAAAGCACAAGTATCTTGAGTATACAATTATATTTTGTAAAAAAATAAGATAAAAGTCTAGATAATATTTAGCTATTTTAAAAAACTAAAATAATCCTATAACTCAGATTAGAGTTAATATCATTTTGTTATTTCTATATGACATCATTTTATAATCAAAGTGTGATTTTGGTTAATTTATTGGCCAGAAGCCCTCTCTTAACATTCTTACATTTGACCATAAAACGTTTAGTGTTTAATTAATATCTTTTTTTATTGTTGTTTATTTGAATGTTTGTCATGGACATTTTTATTTACTTATTACAAAATTTTGTAGAATATTTTTTGTTAAAATATGATACTTGACTCACTGTGTAGAACTTATTATTTTCTTTAAGTTACCCTTCTTATCCATAAATGCCTTACTTCTTAGAAAAAGCAAGATTTTGTGTTATAGAGTTATTCTTAAGTGCCTTTTGGGGAATATAAACTTTGTGAGTCTAACATTCATTTCCAAGAAGCAACGCAAAGTAAATTTTGTTGACAAGTGAGAAATCTTTTCATAATTACTGAATATATAGTCGATCCAAATATCTTAAATTGCCTGACAAAACTGTCAAACACTTCCTGCCATTCCTCATGAATGATAATTATGAGTTAGGATATTTTCATTTACTGTATATTAATGAGTAAGCAGAGAAGCATAATAAAGATCAGAGCAGGTGAATATTTTAAGCCATTAATCAACAATGTAAATATAGAGAATTTGGAAAAGATTGTAAACAATATCGACTTTCTAATTCATTGAAATAATTAATAGTTCTTTTCATTTTCAATTGTTATATTTACTTTTAAATTTTTAACACTCTAATGGTGTTTTATGTGATATTTGTAGTCTGCTTTTGTGTCCAATCCCTAGTAGACTTTGAGAGTTGCAGAAACTTTGGAAAATACTAAATAAAGAATAATATAGGGCAAAGAAGTGATTATAAAATGAAGATAAAGTAGACATGAATGTATTTACATGGATTAACATAATTGCACTCCAAGATGAGGGTGCCGCTAAAGATAAAAACAGTAAGTGTTGGTGTAATCCCCTGTGATCATAACACCACAGATGGGAATGGAATACTTTTGCTTTTGAGAGATTTTTCTTGTCGATTTAATGTTCAATATCAGGTTGTACTCCTTACAGAGTAAATGGGAGAATAGAACAACATAGAAGAGCTGTTGATTTGGAGAAAGACCTTGAGAAGACTGAGACTGAGAGTCACTGAAGAAACAAAGGAGTGAGAAGTAGAACGAAAAAAGCCCTAGGAGGTTAGAGAAATCTGAGATTTCCTCCAATGGCTATCATTTCAAAGGGTTCAGGAGAAGGAAGGCAGAGGATGCCCTGATTCAAGATTTAGAAAAGTCTGTAAAACTCAAAATGAATTTTGATTTATCTTTGAAATAAATTTTTGCATGTTTTTTCATGATTACTAAACCAAATGAATTGTCCATATTATTTACCTGTTATTCATATTTCACTGACAGAAAATATGTTTTAAAAGTAATTTATTAAAATTTTATTCATCAAGCATAATTTATTGGGCTTACAAGTCAGGAACATTCCTCTTTTATAGATAATAGATTACTAAATAAATATTTGTGTTCTGTAACCATGAGTTGTATCTTTGAATTCATTTACAATATAAAGCATAAAATTAGCTTACAGATAGCTTTTACATAGTGAACATTGAAATATTTTCAAGTGATAAAATCTAAGAAAAGCTGGTATGAAATGACTAATAGATTTTGTTTATTAAATATCAAAGCAGAATCATACAATTGTGAATGTTTATCCGTATAATATAACATTAAATAATTGTGTTTAGTTGAATAGAGTAGAATTTAAGTGTAATGAACTTTTTATTGGGAACTATATATGCAAGTAAGTTGTGAAGCAGTCATATATATGTATAGACATACAGTTGATTCTATAAGTATAGTGATTAAATTTAGTAGATTTTACAATGACTTTGTATTTATTATTAAACACAGTTTAATGAATTTGAAAAATTGTTGACATTCTGATCTCAGATTGCATATACATATTGCTTTTATCTTCTATGACCAAAATTAATTCTACCAGAATTTAAATTTGTTGAGTGAGAGTATGATCTGATATCCTCACATGCATTAGAAACATATTATACATTTTAAAGCCCAACACTTAGAATCTAATAAAAAATAAGAGAAAGAAATTTCACATTATAGTCCTTCCCTGTCACACTTGACACACGTTTGTACCATTAAATTTAATAATAATGCTAAAATAACTATTTCCTAAAGTCTAAGTTATTTTAGTAAATTAGAAATCTCATCCTCAGTTAATTTATCCCTCAAATAAGGTATGGGAAAAATTCCAAAGACAAAATGTCCTGTACCTGTTACTGAACTTAACCTTTAAAGTAACCTTTGACTCTTACTCAGACAATCTAACCACCTTTGATGAATTAATACCACTTAGGGTCTCCTCATTTCTACGAACATAATTCTCCTCCAATTAAACCTTCAGAGTTGCTACTCTGCTGCAGAAATACAACTAAGTTGAAAATAGTGTGAAGAAAAAAAGCATGCATTTTTCTTCAAAACTAAGAAGATGGAAAAAAGATTGGGAGAGACAGACACCATGGGAGAAAATATGTAAGAAGATAGGATGTATCTAAATTCACTAAACTAGTATCACAAAATGCCCACTGTGACAGTAATTCAGGAAAGTAGATTTGGAAAAGTGATTTTAAAATGACAGTATGTTTCTATTAAAACCTTGAAAAAAATCTTAGTAACGTTTGAACTGTGGTGATGCCCTAAAGAACCAACAGGGAAATCTGATTCCGATTTCTGATTCCGAAATCTGATTCCAACTGTACACTGGCATCACAGGGCTGAGTTAATTTCACATCTCAGCGTAGTTAAGGTTTATGCACAATGTCTAGCCGACTTTGCCTGGCATGCACCAGCTTTTCAGTTAATCGTACTGCTGGGATATATAATTTAATTTTATCTATTCCAGAGCCTAGTGTGTGCTGGCATTATTAATGATGCTAGAAATATAAGTGTCAAATAAGATAAAGCTTACCTTAAAAAAAGACACAGGCTGCACAGTTTTCCAAGCCTCTGAAATGATGCACAGATGCAACAAAGGGTTAATATAGAATCCCTAGAATCATAGAAATGTTAAACCATCTAATTTCTCTGCATTTAAAATGACACATAATTGAAGTTGAGAACATTTAAATAACTCATTGTTTAAGTATTTCAAAAATATTCTTTATCTTGCATAGTAGTTACTTGTGTAATAAATTAAAATAGTAAATATATAATACTTCATTTCAGAAATAATTGTTTTCCAGGAATATCACAGTCTCATTTAGAGGGGATATTTATTAAAATCTCTAATTTTATTTTTCTCCTTTGCTAGAATATATGATGTATAGGATATTTTTAATCCTTATAGGGCTGTTTAAACAGAGAAAAAATGGCTAATTCTTTCCAAATGCATGGAATAATTAACTTATGTCTTACATATTGTTTATGTTCATATATTTTATATTTCTTAACAGTGACCAAGTTTTGAAACAATTTTACAATGCTGTCTGCTACTTTTAACAACAAAATAATAAATTTATATATACAAAGAAAGTTTGGATAAAAGTATATTATCATAATGCATTATAAATTATCATGAGGAAAAGAAAATTCCAATTACTCTTTTTGATAGTAATCAAATACCAAGCCGAGTTGATATTAAAAAATTCAGAAGAAAGCTAGATCTTCGAAGCTTCATGACATCACTTAGAAAACAGTGAGGATGGCTTATTTGTGTACACAAAAATAACAAGAAATATTTACCATTTGAAATGGTAAATATGTTTTGTTTGAAAATAGTTTCATTGTTTAATTGTAGTTTTCTGATGTATTCAAGTGTGAATGGTTTAATTTCATATGAGCTTTTGCAACTGTACACATTCAAATGAAAACGTGCACATTCAAATATTAATGTTGTACATTCAACTGGAACAGAATGAAGAAACAAGAATTGAAAAAAAAGGGGGGGGGGAGGCTTAGGAACCTCTGGGCCATCTTTAAAGTTTCCAATATCTGGATAATAGGGGTACGAGTAGGAGAAAGGAGCAGCAAGAAATTGAAAATGTATTTGAACAAATAATGAAGGAGAACTTCCCAAATCTGGCAAAGGAAATAGACTTCCAGGAAGTCCAGGAAGCTCAGGTAGTCCCAAAGAAGTTGGGCCCAAAGAGGAACCCACTAAGGCACAATTGCATTACCCAAGGTTAAAGATAAGGAGAGAACCCTAGAAGCAGCAAGGGAAAAGCAGACAGTTACCTACAAAGGAGTGCTCATCAGACTGTCAGCTGATTTCTCAAAAGAAACCTCACAGGCAAGAAGGGGCTGGAAAGAAGTACTCCAAGTCATGTAAGGCAAGGACCTACATCCAAGATTACTCTACCCAACTCAACAAAACTAGCATTTTGAATGGAAAGGCAGATAAAGTGCTTCCCAGATAAGGTCAAGTTAAAGGAGTTCATCATCACCAAGTCCTTACTATATGAAATGTTAAAGGGACTTATCTAATAAAAAGAAGATCAAAACTATGAACAGTAAAATGACAACAAACTCACAGTTATTAATAACCAAACCTAAAACAAAAACAAAAACAAAGTAAGCAAACAGCTAGAAAAGGAACAGAATCACAGAAATGGAGATCACACAGAGGGTTATCAGTGGGGGAATGGGTGAGGAGAATGGGGAAAAAGGTACAGAGAATAAGCAGCATAAATGGTAGGTAGAAAATAGACAGGGGGAGGTTAAGAATAGTGTCCGAAATGTAGATGCTAAAGAACTTATACATATGACCCATGTACATGAACTAAAGGTGGAGGGCGTAATGTGGATGGAAAGGGTTGTGTAGGGCAGAGAGGAATAAAGGGGGAGAATGAGACAACTGTAATAGCCTAATCAATAAAATATGTTAAAAGTATTAATGTTGTAGGTAGGTATTCAGTGAGCTATACTTAATGCAATCATTGATCCAGCTTTTGATTTCTCTTGTACTTCCATTGCTAACTTCTGCCCTTCATACATCTTAGAATCTGAATACCTAGGAGTCGTTACGAGATAGAGCCAGCTACCTGGGGACATAATGTTATGACTTTTCTAATTCTTAATGTGACTTCAGTTATAAATGTAAGTGGAAATGAGGCATGATACTTTTGGACAAAGGTTTTGCAGGAGTGTTACCTCAGCTAAGACCATGTGTCCCTTCAGCGGACCAAATGTGGAAGACAAGGTGGCCTAGGGAATGGTGAGGATGATAGATGAAAAAGTAAACCAGGTCCTTGACTCACTACATGGGAAGGAATCAACTACCAGTACACAATATCCATGCATCTGCCTTAGAGAGACATAAACTTGTATCATATGTGAGCATGTTACATGTGTGGATCTCTTTAATTTACCCTAATACAAATATAAACTTAAATGTGTCAATTTTGAATTATTTAGTAATTGTCAAAAACATTTTAGGTGAGATAATCCAATGGAGAATTTTTGATAATTGCTTGATTTAATTGTGTATATTTTCCCTCCCTCTGATAACATTAGAAATAGAGAAATTTAATTTTTTTCTCCAAAGATGACATTTTTAAAAGCATTTTAAGGTATTTTTACAAAATACCTTAAGATATTTGGGGAGCTGTGGGGGGGGGAAGCATACCAATAACTCTAGGAAAACACTTTTTACCACATTCACCTGTATGAGAAATTGTTCTTCACACTCTACATATAAATTTATGATTTGTAAATAATGAACCTAAGAGCCCTTGTAAAATAACAGAAAAACAAACTCACTCATTGAAATGAAGGATTTTGTTTACAAGAAATACATTATCACAGATGCATTATCATTGCTCATGTTGGTTGGCTAAGGTTCAGTTAACTGAAATGAATAATCTTTGTTATAAAAAAAAAAGTGAGAGATATCAGTTGTGGCTGACAAAGAAGAGACTGATTTAGCAGGATTTGGGACTTTTTTTTTTGAAGACTCATAACAGTAGCATTGAAAAATACAGCTCAGACATAATTGTTTCTACTTTATCCAGGTTCCTAGTAGGGAAAGACCAGTAATATAACTGTAAATAAAGAAAACTGCAAAATAAATAAGTCTATAGTAAAATATAAATGTCAAACCAGAGTTTTATTAAAAAGAAATAGTGAGCTTTATTGAATACAAAACTAATTTGATCTAGAAAGCAATATAAAAAATTCTTTATCAATGATTAAAAGCACGTCATAGCAGGAAGTCTTTATAAGTTGACATTATAATAACAAACTAAATTTAGAAGTGTAGTTAACCCAAAATTTCTACTGTATAGTCATGTGCATTACTGAGTTTCCTGGATTGAATTTAATTCATGTGTGTGCTGTACTCAGCCTTAGAGTCACGGTGAAAAGGCTCTCATTGCAGCATACATGTTGGTGCTTTCAAATGTCCTTCATGACTTTGTTTATGATACACAACAATATAAGCAGGTAAAGATATATTAAGTATTATTTTATTTGATGAAGTGAAATAAAGGAATTTTCCGTGAAAACCTGTATATCCGTGTGAAGGTAGTAACTATCCTATCTCTAGTTATTCCCCAGAGAATTTTTTCCTCACTCTATGCTTTCCACAAAAATCCAAGCAAATTATTTTAAGACTGGAGGCATGTATATGTATGTGTAGGTAGAATAGCATGAAATGTGCTCTTTCATTTCCATGTAATTTAAAAGATCACATATAGAATCAACTTGTGCTTGCTTTTCAATATGGAATCCAGTAGGATAGAATAACCCAGACTAAGAAAAAAAAATAGATGTGCTATGGTGAGTAAACTAATAAAAATTGGGGAGTTAATGCTCAGGAACAAGATATAGGAATATGGTTTAGTAGTAAAACTGCAAGTCCAGTTCTGAATAGTATAATAATACACTATATATAATCTATATTTTTCAAAATGTATTTACATGCTATTTGACTTCTATAGCTATTTCTAGACATAGATGAATATTAGTTGCTTTGCAATTAAATCCAGAGAACAGGTTATAGTTTAAAGTGGCGGGACAAATTTAAGGTATAATAAGAATAAAAATCCTACATTTCGACCATTCTTAATCACAAGCTTTAATTTGTAATATTAAAATGTTATAAATATACATTAGACTCATTCATTAGAGTCATTCACCACCCAATTTCAAATTACAAAGATGTCTCCAGTATTCGTAATGGCTATCAGTAGAAGAGAAGAGAAAACACCATTTACTCCTATTTCTTCCTTCTTCCAATTGAAAGTATGTGTATTTACACATGAGTATATGCATATGCAAATATGCAAACACATACTCTACTAGCCTACAAGTATCTTTAGGGAAATTTGAAAAAAAGTAATCTTACTTAATAGATAGAGCCCTGTAGGAGCACGCCTTAGTAAACAGGTGAAGCCTTCTTGCAAAGAAAAATAAAGTCCCTGCATTCATATATATGCCAGCCCTCAATCATCCCCGCAGCTGGATGCCATTGCAAAGTGCTGAAATTGCACTGTCATAGGTAGATGCACAAATGCCATAGTATGAAAATCAGTCAGTTCCTTGTTTCAGGGTCAGTGACATCATACCAGCTGTAAAAAAAGGACAAAATGGGGTAGGAGACTGTGAAGTCAGGACATTTTCTAGTCCAGTGAACTTGTACTTACACAAGAGCCAATTACTTGCTACTCGGGCATTAGCAATATCCCCATGTACATGTTCCCGCTCTCAGCAGCAAGGCATTGGCTAGGTTAGCAATTCCACGCCCCATGTCCTCCTGACTTGACAGTTTATACTCTATTACAGTTAATCGTCCTGTGTTTCTTCTCCCCTCACTACCCCCACCCTCATTCCTTGCCTTTTATAACTGCTCTACGTTCTGTAGGAAGAAGGGTGGCCTCACACTGAAAAAGCAGAGCATGGCCATCTAGGTGATCTGCATTCACACTGGCCACTTGCTTCTGATATGAGGAGATACCACTCTAAGACACAGCAGTAGCTATTGATAGAGCTGTATTTATACACACAAACCTATTCTACTAAAAAAGGCTTGAACTATAAAAATTTGAACTACTAAAAATTTAATTTGCCAATTGTTTGCTTTATGATGGTGAAAATGTCTCCTAGAACTTCTGTTTAATAATAAAGTTTGTTTTAATAGTCTTCAGAGAAACTATACAGAATTTTTCCTTATTAATTCTCATTTTCTAGAGAAAACAAATGAAGAAGCAGTGAGGAATCTATGTCCTCAGATGTTCACTGAAATGCTATTCATATAATTTAAAAACCATCATATATTTAATAGCAATATTAAAGAACATCAAGGCACCTCTAACAAAAAGGATATTTGTGATAAAAATATAAAAACAAGACTTTGAATTGACAACGATATATTTTCAATTGAAGATGTAAATATTTATTTATTTTTTTAAGTATTTTTTATTGATTATACCATTACAGTTGTTCTATTCCCCCCCTTCAATCCCTTACACCCACACCCACCCTCCCCCACCATTCTGCCCCCCTTAGTTTATAACCCCGTGTCTCAAGTTCTTTGGATTCTATATTTCCCCCACTATTCTTGTCCTCCCCCCTATCTATTTTCTACCTACCATCTATGCTATTTTCTGTGCCTTCTTCCCCCTTCTCCCCCTCCCACCCCCCTGTTTCTAACCCTCCATGTGTTCTTCATTTCTATGGTTCCACTCCTGATCTAGCGGTCCTCTTGGTTTGCTTTTGTTTTAGGTGTGGTTGTTAACAGCTGTGTGTTTGCTGTCCTTTCACTGTTAATATGTTTCATCTTCTTTTTCTTATATAAGTCCCTTTAGCATTTCATATAATAAGGGCTTGGTAATGATGAACTCCTTGAACTTGACCTTATCTGAGAAGCACTTTATCTGTCCTTCCATTCTAAATGAAAGCTTTGCTGGATAAAGCAATCTTGGCTGTAGGTCTTTGGATTTCATGACTTGGAATACTTCTTTCCAGCCCCTTCTTGCCTGTAAGGTCTCTTTTGAGAAATCCGCTGACAGTCTGATGGGTACTCCTTTGTAGGTGACTGTCCCCTTATCCCTTGCTGCTTCTAGGATTCTCTCCTTCATTTTGGTCTTGGCTAATGTAATTATGATGTGCCTTGGTGTGTTCCTTCTTGGGTCCAACTTCTTTGGCACTCTCTGAGCTTCCTGGATTTCCTGGAAGTCTATTTCCTTTGCCAGACTGGGGAAGTTCTCCTTTATTATTTGTTCAAATAAGTTTTCCACTCGTGGCTGTTTCTTTCCCCCTTCTGGTACCCCTATAATCCGGATGTTGGAACGTTTAAAGATGTCCTGGAGGTTCCTAAGCCTCTCCTCATTTTTTTGAATTCTCATTTCTTCATTCCTTTCTGGTGGGATGTTTTGTTCTTCCTTCTGGTCCATTCCATTGATTTGAGTCCCAGTTTCCTTTCCATCACTATTGGTTTCCTGTGCATCTCCCTTCATTTCAATTAGTTTAGCCTTCATATATTCCTCTAATTTGTGACTTTGTTCCTCTAATTTGTGACTATAATCTACCAGTTCTGTGAGCATCCTGATAAATAGTGTCCTGAATTGTGCTTCTGAGAGGCTGGCAATTTCTTGGTCGCTGAGAGTTATTGGCTCTTGGACTTTGAGTTCTTCTTGTGCCATCTTTCGGGTTGTTCGTGCCTGTTCCATAGCAGGATCAGAGCCCTAAAATGTTCACTAGAACAGGGCAACTAAGTCGCTGGGTTGTGACGTTGTATGTGGGGGCGGGGTCAAAGAGCGACAATATATAAAAGTGAGTAAAGATTGTGTACACATATGCAATTTATCCAGCCAATGATATTTAGGGCATTGCAAGGAAGAAGAGCCTACAGCCCCTACAGCCAGGTTGCCCATGATTGAATATGGAGTAAATGACTATGAGCTCTAAACAATCTGACGAACCTTTCTATGTTTCCCTTTCCACATCCATAATATATAGAAAATAATAATATTGATTTCATGAATGTACTATGAAAATTAAGTAAGTTAACACTACTAAATTCTTAAAATAGAGATCCAGTCATAATAATTAATCAGAGAAGTACATCTATAATTGTTATGTACATATAATTAGAAGTATATATAATATAACTACATAGAAGTACATATATAATTATTAATAATAATAATAATTTTGCATGTTTACTCACTTTTGCTAAATAAAATAAATGCATATATATTTTTATGTATTTCTGCATTCCAAAATTTTCTCTTATTTTATTTGTTTTTCTTTTTTTATTGTTGTCCAAGTACAGTTGTCTACATTTTCCTGCCACCACTTTTCCCCATCCCATCCACCCTACCTCCCACCCTCAAACATACCCAGCTTTACCTTTTGTCCATGGGTCCTTTATATACTTTCCTTGATGACTCTTCCCCTTCTTTCAACAATTAACCCCCTCCCATCTCCTCTCTGGTTACTGTCAGTTTGTTCTTTTTTAAAAATATATTTTATTGATTGTGCTATTACTCTGTTACTCTTCCAGATAATGTGCTCCATGGCCATGTACTGGAGTCCAATGAAAAGAAGAAAAATCAGTGCCTTAGAAATAAGAAAGGAGCATTGGATCTTCCTTTTCTTTTCTGTAGGTGTGTGTGTGTGTGTTATTTACTGACTTAGGAATTGATATAATTTCTAAGAAAGAGAGTTGAGTTCATTAATAGAAAGATCATTGAGAAAAAGAGATAATTATCAAAAATCAGAATAGTTTTACTGCACGGTTGTATGAAACCCTTCTTGGATTCATGCCATAAATAACTGGATAACAAAATGCCTGTATTTACAGGAAATAACACATGTTTTATAAATTTATAGTTTGATGCTTACAAATGGCTTGTTTTCTACAAATATTTAAATTAAACCTATTGGGGGGGCTTTGCCCACAGGCCCCTCCTCCCCACCCTGTCTGCCACAGATGAGAATGTGTCTACCAAGACCTGATCTGCTTGGGGAGGAAAGGTGGCTGATCTCTCAAAGGAGAAGGTTTGAGGAACCAGGAGCCTGTTCCTCAATGGGCTTTTAGTGGATTTATTTGCACAGGAATACAGGGTGTATACATAAAGCTCATCAATTATTGTCAGGCAATAATGATCAAACAATAGATAACATTCAAAGAACTCTGAGGGCTTATTTTGAGTCAGGGTCAGGTAGCTAAAGGGCATAAAACTTTTGGGAACAAACTCATTTTATGCTTGGACCCTTATCATTTAAATTGAGGGTATTATTAGCAAAATAGGTTTCATAGGATTTTATGAATTCCATTTTAGGCCTGATCTCAGGGAACCCACCCTTTCCAGCATTGGGCTGCACCCACCTCCAGCACAGTTTCAGGCTTAGGTCAAACAGGGGAAGTAAGGCAGCCAAGAGATTAGGAGACTTCTTGAAGACAGAATGAGGACTCAGGCTATACCAAAGCCAAGGGGAGAGGATCCATCACCTCCTTTTTCTATAGCCCCCCAAGTCCTTCCCTAAGGGGCCCTTTGTAATCATCCCTGCCTTAAATCATCCTCCTTTGAGGAATTTTACCCATCATTGGCTAACCAGTCATCCACCCAGGGCCAAGCGGGGTGAAGTAAAGGGGGCAGAGGTGGTGTCCCTGTCAGGGAGATAAGCTTTGTTTCCTTAGTGGCTTAGGGTCCCAAGGTCTCTCACTCAGCCTTAATCCTGGGGGGTTACAGCCTCTGAAACCAGGTATGGCAGTTCCCAGCATAACACAAAATACTTTTAAAATCAGTTTTAATTTCTTACAAGTTGGGATATCTACACACATTTAATTATGAATGTGGCTCAACAATACATTTCTTAATCCATTAGTTATTTTCAAGAATAGTTTGATGAAGAATTATTTTTCTCAATATGAGTAAGGATTATTAGCTTCTATGTAAGTTTTTCCAAATATATTAAAGAGCAGGTATAATGAAAAGATACAGTTTTCATTCTTTTCTTGTCCTGTTCTGAATTATTCTCTTTGATACAGTGTGGCAATCTTGAACTGAATTTTGACATGGATGTCAAAAAACGTCTATTGTCCTTCTCTCTGCACAAGTTTACAACAGGAATGGTGCAAGTGGTCCAGCATATATTTGTAAGATTGATATAAAAATGGCCTGCCAGAATGCTAACCCTTTTCACATTCTGTGAAACTTTATAAATAACATATTAAAGAAATTCAGAATATATAAAATAATTATAATGTTTCCCCCTTATTTTTCAAGTACCCTGTTTTTTAGCAAAGTATGATGTAATTTTCTTTTAAAAATAGGCATTTTTCTAAAATCCTTTTTTCAGCTTGCTTCTCAGGTATCATCCATAACCATGTTTTTTTTTAATTTTACTTTTTTTATTTTTGTCTTTTTTGAGAGTTTCAGATATTTAGCATTTTTTCAACCTATAGCGATTAAAATCAGATAGATGTACATTTTTACACTATATTCATTTTATAACATAAAAAAATAATTGGGGCAATGAACATGCTTTGTGTAACTTTAAATTTAAAAAGACTTTCTCAATACAAATTTTTAATGCATAAAATTATTTACAAATTAGATCAATGGGAGAAATATCAATGCAAATGGCTTATTCCTTCAGCTATTTTTACATAAAGAAAAAAGTAATTAAAATGTTACAAATATAAAAGTCACAACTATTTTTTAAACAGTGTTTCATCTATTCCTGTATTATTCGTTACATATTCTTGAGAGGTTGTTTGTCATTGTTCATAAGAACCAATTTGAAAAGCAGAAGTGACATGTAATCTTTAGCCAATTAGCCTTTCAACCCTGACTTCCCAGCAGGAAGGGGATGACTTTAAATGTTCCAACATCCAAATCATAGGTGTGTCAAAAGGAGAAGAGGAAAAACAAGAAATTGAAAACTTACTCGAACAAATAATGAAGGAGAACTTTCCCAATCTGGCAAAGGAAATAGAATTCCAGGAAGTCCAGGAAGCTCAGAGAGTCCCAAAGAAGTTGGACCCAAAGAGGCACACACCAAGAGACATCATAATTATGTTACCAAAGACTAAAAGTAAGGAGAGAAACTTAAAAGCAGCAAGAGAAAAGGAGACAGTTACCTACAAAAAAGTTCCCATAAGACTATCAGCTAATTTCTTAAAAGAAACTTTGTAGGCAAGAAGACTCTGGAAAGAAGTATCAGAAGTCCCGAAAAGCTAGGACCTATATCCAAGATCACTCTATCCAGCAAAACTATTATTTAGAATGGAAAGGCAGATAAAGTGCTTCCCACATAAGGTCAAGTTAAAGGAGTTCATCATCACCAAGCATTTATTATATGAAATGTTAAAGGGACTTACCTAATAAAAAGAAGAAGATCAAAACTATGAACAGTAAAATGACAACAAACTTACATCCACCAATGACTGAACCTAAAAACAAAACAAAAACAAAAACAAAAACAAAGTAAGCAAGCAACTAGAAAAGGAACAGAATCACAGACATGGAGATCACATAGAGGGTTATCAATGGGGAGGGAGCATGGAAAGAAAGGGGGAAAAGGCACAAGAAACAAGAAACTTAAATAATAGGTATAAAATAGACAGGAGTAGATTAAGAATAGTATAGGAAATAGAGAAGCCAAAGAACTTATATGTATGAGAGCTCATCAGCTCTCACCCTGGATTCATGAATTCCAATGTTCTCTCATGGAAAATGGAAATTTATTTCTTCAGTTCTTATTTAGATTTTTAAATAAAAAAAACTTAAATATGAATTTCTTTGACTATATAAGTGAACATAAAAAGTATAAAACTATTATAATAATTTGGGTTAAAATATCTTTCACCATCCAGAGATTCATAGTGTTTGTTTCAATTATTCTATAAAGTACTTTAGACTTTTATTTTTAACTCTGAATATTTGTTCACACAATCATATATGTATTTCTAATGAGCACAATAGTAGCCTTCTAAATGACATGCATTCTAATCACAAAAAATATGACTATTACCTTAGATGTCAAAAGATGTGATTTAGCTAAGAATTTTGAGAAGAATTTACCTCGGTATATTATACAGATAGGCCCTAACCCCAATGACCCTCCTTTTCCTAGTGAGGCAGGGGATGATTTCAGAGAGATACACAGAGGAAGAGGCAATATGACCACAAGGCTAGAAATTGGAATGATATGGCTGTAAGTCAAGAAATGCTGACAGCCACTAGAAGCTAGAAGAGGCAAAGAGCACATTCTTCCTTATAGCCCTCTAGAGAGTGTGCCCCTGTCAGATTTCATAACTCTAGCTTCCAG
This sequence comes from Sturnira hondurensis, assembly GCF_014824575.4. Taxonomy (NCBI): domain Eukaryota; kingdom Metazoa; phylum Chordata; class Mammalia; order Chiroptera; family Phyllostomidae; genus Sturnira; species Sturnira hondurensis. The sequence goes on from NW_028094767.1 coordinate 8,005,200, forward strand.
AATTGTGAGAGAATACATTCCCGTTTAAAGCCACCAAGTTTCGTGGTGATTTGTCACAACAGCCTCAGGAGAATGATATGGTTCACTTGGAAAATAAAAATTAAAAAAATACCATGGACTTTTCATGAATTTGGAAACAGTAATATGGAATTAAAGAACAAAATGGTACTAAAAAGTCTTACAACTAGTATTTACAACTCACAGGTATTTATTGAACAGGTACCATGCACCAAACTCCGTGACAGCCAACCCGAAGACATATAAGCATGGTCTCTCCTTCTCAGGGTTGTATCATAAAGTGGTGTGCTCATCTACGACCTGTGCAAAACAATAGCTAGGAGGCCAAATATCAAGCTTTAATGGAAAAAGAAACAAGCAAAAAATACAGGTAAATCCATTGCAATGGGCTTCTAGACAGCGTGGTGTGATGGAAAAGTATGTATAAATCCAAGCTCTTCTATGTAATTGGTTGACCAATCTTATGTATAAGAAAAATAAGGGTTGTTTAGCTTATGTATCTCCTTTCTAAACATGATTAAAATAGTATTAAGGTCTAAAACTGGTGCTAGGAAAAATGGGTTAATCTATGTAATACAAATATCTTTTGACTTAATATCATTTATTCATGAGACACTCCCTATCTGCAAACCATCTGCTGGTTATTTTATTCTTCTGTGACCAATTCATTTCACTTTTCCCAGAAATTTTCCAGTTTTAGCACTGAATGTTTCATGTCCAGGAAACTTCTTTAATCCTGGAAAAGCTAAAACAGTTGATCCACTCTATTTTCTTATGGACACTTAAACCAAAGCTGCTAAAACCTACAATGAGTGTTGCTCCTAGTGTTCATGCCCTTCCACAGTCCTCATTGCATCTGGTCTGGCTCTTGACCTGATTTGCCAATAGAAGGTAGACCAACAAATGACCTAGGATATCTAAGCTTGAGCATTTAGAGCCTGGAAACATTTGCATTTGTGTTTTCTGGAAAGCCAGATCGGCAAGAAATTTGGCCAATCTGCTCAGGAAACTATGATGAGAGTGCATTTAAAAAAAAGCCTTGAAATTATATGAAGAGTGAGAAAACTCCAACTACTTCAGTGTTTCTTTTGAGCCTTCACATGACTCCTGGCTGAGAAATCATTTCACTGCAAGTAGCTAAGAAATATCAGTAGAAAGATGTTTAGCTGAGTACAGTTAACTCACAAACAGAGTAAGAAATAATACAGTGTGTAATATATTGTTAGTCACTAAATATGTGATCATTTTTATGCAGTAATAGATACATAAAATAGTCACCAACAGTTTGTTTTCCACATATCCACAAAGCAATGACCTATGACAATTTTCCTGCAGCTTCAGGTCTTAAAACTCCTGGTATTACCTTCTAAATTGATTTAAATCTAATTGCCCATAGTAGATTTTTATTTTTTGCTTTTCTTTGTTGATGTTTTTGCAGAAGACTAACTCTGAACATCGTAAAAATAACATCTGCTCTATGTTTGAGGGACCAGAACAGACCTTTGCTCTAAGCAGAATCAGGGGAAAGTCTTCCTTCCTATTACATGGGGTACAGTAGTGCCTGACAATCCCAGGTTGCTGACTTGGCTTGGGCTTTCTAATCTTGTAGTTAACCTACTCACTCCCCTTCCCAGTAAGAGCTCAGTCCACCAGGTAAAACAGGAAGCAGTTACCACATTATACAAACTTTCTTTGTCAACATTTCCCAAATCTTTCTTCCACCAAAAGTCCTCTACATTTTACAAGCATAGAAAAAAAGTTCATGAACACAAGAAAAGGAACACTATGAGCATGTAATTGTGGCTGAATAATAGTCCTCAAAATATGTGCATGCCCTGATCTCAGACACTTATGAATGACACCAGGTAGATAGATTATAGATAAATAGATAGACAGGCAGATAGATGATAGATAGATAGATAGATAGATAGATAGATAAATGATAGATAATGTCTTTGCACATGTGATTACGTTAAGAATCTTAAAATAGGTAGATTATCCCAGTGGGCCTGATTTAATCAAAATATTCCTTATAAATGGAGGGATCAAAGTCCGAGGAGAAGATGATGTGATGATGCATTAGAGTGATGAGCTTTGAAGGTGACAAGATTACAAGGCAAGAGCCATTAGTAAGTGAAAAAAGTAAAGGAATGGATGCTTCTCCCAGAACTTCGAAAAAGAACCCTCCATTGGGACAACTTGGCTTTAGCCTGGTAAAACTGATTTCAGATTTCTAACATCCAGAGCTATAAGGCAATTAATTCATATCGTTTTCACTTTGTAGTAATCTGTTACAGCAGCAACAGGAAAATAACACAATAATGCTAGGACTGATTCCAGGTTGATGACTATACCACTAGCAGAAAGTCAAAAGGTCTTCCCTCTTCTTGCAGAAAAGTACCTGTCCTAGAACACATGGTAAAGCAATACTTTTTTAATATTAATTTTATTGTTTTGTCCCTGGCTGGTGTAGCTCAGTGGATTGAGTGTGGGCCAGCAAACCAAACAACTGCGGTTCGATTCCCAGTCAGGGCACGTGCTTGGGTTGCAGGCCAGTTCCCAGCAGGGGACACACGAGAGGCAACCATACACTGATATTTCTCTCCCTCTCTCCTTCCCTTCCCCTCTAAATATAAATAAATAAAATCTTTTTTAAAAGTTTCTTTCTTTTGGCAGCTACTAAAAGGAATGTGGTCTATAATGAAGATCTTTACTTCTTTGACTCAGTCTAAGACCAGGTATTTGTTTCTCATTTTCAAAGGCAAGCCAAATATTAACATTTTAAATTTTCCCTTACTTCTTTTCTATAAGAAATTAGTTTCATTATTCACTAAGGAATGAGTATATGCAAATTCTAGCTTGTAAAATAGGAGCTCAGATATATGTATGTTTTCTTCGAACTTTGCACGCTTATTATTTACAGCCCTTGAGGGAGGTGTTGCTTGGTTCCTTTATATTCAGTTTGGCAGCCTCACAAAATAGGCAAGTAGCATGTACCTTAGAAAGGCATTTCTCCATGTCCTGGTAGGGGCATCGTTGTACCCCTTTAAAGTAGCCAAGAAAGCTCTTGAGGTTTTAGTAAATAAACCTGATTGTAGAACACTAACTTTTGATACGAAGGAAGCTGCTTCTTGCCAGGGAGACCAGCTTCACTCATGAAAAGGAGAGCATATAATTTTTTCCTCTTAATATGTTAATTAAAATTAATTTAAAATTATATTCTAAAGGATAATTATATCCAGCTACATTCAACATTACTACAATGTTTATCAAGTTCTTTCTCCTATTAGGCCTTGACCTAAGCTTGGACTCATGCCTGGCAGATTTGCAGCAGTCTGAGCTAGTCTAAACAACAAATGTATGTGTGTGTGTCCTTCCACGTAGAGATGGAAGGAGCTGATGGTCTGGGTCATATCCCTGAAGTCAGATGCCTGGGATTCAAGCTTAACTGTTATGTATTCACCGTGTGGTCTTCAGCAATCCACTTAGCCAAACAATTGTTTCTTCAATTGTAGCATCAGGCCAATAGCACTCTTTCATAGGATTGCTAAAAGAATTATATTAATTTATAGTGGCAAAGTACTTAGAACAATGTCTGAACCCTAGGAATATTAAAAATAAATAAAGAGTGAGAAAAGTAAAGAATGATAAGGTGGAAATTACAAAAAAATGAGAACACAATTATAGAGGTTGTTAGCTGAAACAAAAAAGCAGATTTGGCTGTTAATCACAAGCCATTTCATTTCAAGAAATGGAAACCATTATTTAACTAAGTTGGTCCCCAAGGGGATACTCCACAAAATAAAGTAGCAACAATGTTGTCATCAGAGACTGGCGAAAGAATTGGAAAACTGGGAGTCAATGATTTCTTTCTGAAATTTCATGGACTTTTGTTTTTGGTTCTTTTACCCTGATTTATATTTTCCCCTCAGCAGACTAGCTTTGCTTTGGTGTATTCTTTATAGAAAATTACTACCCAATTTCAAGTTTTGTGTGGCTCTACAGCACCCAAAATAACTAAAGTGACTTTTTGCAGGGGAAAACCTTCTATAGCTAAAGCTTTTGTCAGATTTTCACTTCAGTTTTGTCGGAGTCTGTGTGCAATGGCAAGGAAGGCAGGAAAGACATTTCTGTGATGTCTATAATAATTTCTGATTCGCTTTTATACGGTGTTGGATTTTGAATGTAACTTCTGATTGCTCTAAGGAAACAACCAGCTTGATTCTGTAAACTGGATAGGAATTTAAAAACATAAAACTTTCCATGGATTTACTATATTAATAATCTTAAACCCATGTAAAATAAATTAGGTATTTTAAATGATGATGCAGAAGGAATGAGATGGAGCCTATGGCATATTTAAATAATAATGGCATTGCATTATCCCAGAAAATAATCTTCATAAAATTAATGTCTCTATTATGTGAACCAATAAAAAAAACAGCACATTGGACAAATTAGTGAATACAAAAATGTTAAATATGGCCTCAGAATCCACATATAAAAACATTTGTTATTTTTGGAGCATTTATTATTTTCAACATAGAAGGCCTTGTAAACTTTCCTAAAGCTTTCTCCTGCTATCCTAATAATTTCCTCTTTGTCAAATCTGAGTTTACTGAAAGAAGCAGCACCTACTATCCGCCCTTGGTTTTAGTATAGATCTCACCTTACGACTCATGTTTCACCTGAGTTCAGGGGAAGAAAGCATTCTTTTATTATTACAGTTGCTTTTATAAATAGTATGGCAAAAATATTCATTCAGCAGCAAACATTTGTGTAATACTACTGTGTGTTGGATACTGGCCCATGAAATCGAGTATCTGTGATTTTTTGCCTTAAAGATCCCACAGGTGACTGAGACAGACACAACATACGTAGCATTCTCAGAGGGAAATAAGTAACAGCTGCTGGTGATTGAGCATCTAGGAGACCATATCATATTTGCTGATGTGTTATCCCAACGAGAGAGGACAGAGATGGAACAGGGTGTTGTAGGACAGAAAATTGAAAGATAGAGAAAAGGCAATTGATCATCCGGCATGGTTGAAATACTAGATGCAAGGGGGAGGATGTGACTGGCATATCCCTAGGTAAAAAGCAGGAACAGGTCAAGACAGGTCTTACCTGTTCTATGAAGGATTTTTGGTTTTAGGCCATGGGCAAAAAAATCTTTGGACAGACTTAAACCAGAAAATTGGCAAAATTAGATACCATTTTACAAATGACTCTTAAAATTTCTGGTTCTGTAAGGTCAACAAAGTAGCCTCTGTCTGGCTAATGATTAGAATTTGGGTAAGGCACAGAAGAATATAGTGTAGGAAATGCATTTGTGGATAACGGGTTATGCGTGAGTATCATACATTCATTAACCCAAGGTGAGGTGTAGAGAATATAAAGCAGTTTTCAGGGATGAGATGCTTCTTCTTGCTTCTTCTTCTTCTTCCTCCCCTCCCCCCAGCTTAGTTTGGGCACATTGAGTTTGACATAATTACATGCCATGCTTGGTAAGTCAATGGACACACTGGAATTCAAGAGCAATATATTACAGATAGAGATCTCTTTCTACCTGTCTTCTTTTAGACTTCCTAGAGTTTCTTGTACAAGAATGAATGGCAGAGATAAGTGTCAACAAATTTACATACAGAGCACTACCCCTAGCCTTCAGTCCAAAATTATTGATATGAGAATACATTACCTTTCTGTAGAGAAAACTTATTGTTGTACCTCTATATTTTCTTTTGAAGTCTTGAAATTCTTTATATGTTGCTCCATTGATAAATGAATGCTATAGTGTATTTTCTAGCATTCATTTATCAATGAAGGTGCAGTGCTCAATTTCACATGCTTTCTCTATACACCTTCAAATGTAAAAACAAGTTCCTTTGAATTTCAGTTCTAGGCAGTGATATAGAATTAAATGTTCAACAATCAGTTCTCCAGTGGGAACAAATTCTGAATTGTAGCCTTTGTCAATCTATGTGGGGCACATACTCCACCATTATTGATTTTAAGCTTCCAGTGAGATGTGACTTCACACAGACATGGGAAGAGATACATACAATCGGCTCTGACAAGACAGTGCAATCCTGTCCCAACATTCAGTAGGCCAGTAATATTCTCTTACACAAAAAATCAAGTTGTACTGCAAAAAATATAAAGGGAAGACTTCTATTTTGCAGACAATGTGAATTCCTCTAGGAAGAAGTGAAAAATTAACAAAAGTGCTATATAAATACAACTTAAGTTTGCAAAAAAGAAATTCACATATATCTACTGAGACATTTAATTTTACCTTTATACATGGAAATTCACCTTTAACATATGGATGGTTATATTCATGTATTAAAGGTAAAATTAGATGTCTTTGTATATTCTAATGTATAGGTATTTTATACATTTATTTTAAAATGGTAATAGTTAAATATAAATCAAGCTTCGATTGTCATCTCAGTAACATAAACAACAAATGCATAAGAAGTGAACCATTTTATGCTCTTGATATAAAATTAACTAAAATGAGTTAAATCAAATCAATGTATGTGAAGTGTGTGAGCCTCCCTCAACTATTTTAGCTTAAAAAAAAACACTAGAACTAATACTGTAACAGAACAAATAATTCTAATGCCACTTATACTTGAATAAAACTTTATAGTCTACACAGCCTTTTCATTTGTGCTACTGAATTATGATATAACCAAGATTTCTCAAAGTAGTCAAGCTATATAATTAATAATTGTGCCTTACACTGATGCCAGAAGCCATTTTTAATATCCTCAAAACTAATAGTAAAAGTTATATTGGGTGGTTTTTCTGAAAATTTTTAGAATGTTTTATTCATGTTTTTATTATCAATTCTCTCAAAATATTTGGAAGTGGGAAGAAAATTGTATCATCATGGCAATAATTATTGCAATTGCAATAATAAGCTCAAAGGAGAGTTGTAACTAAGTCAGTTTATATTGTGATGCTTAACATTAAATACTCAGTAATTTAATTAGTGCCAAGAATAAAGGGGGAAGCCAATAAGTGTATGTCCTCTAGAGTAAGTGTATTGCATCAGTCTGTCACACTGGCGAGGAGTGAGCACTCATTGTCACAGGAGAGAGTAATAGGTAGCTCTTTAGAAACACTAGATGATCTGTTCATAAAAAGCTAAAAATAATTAAATGAAATTTCACATTCAATTTAGATTTTGACTTTAGCAGTTAAAAATATTCATTGTGCCCTGGCTGGTGTAGCTCAGTGGATTGAGCATGGGCCTGCAAACCAAAGGATCACGGTTTGATTCCCAGTCAGGGCACATGCCTGGGTTGCAGGCCAGTTCCCATCAGGGGATGCACGAGAGGCAACCATTCATTAATATTTCTCTCCCTCTCTCCTTCCTTTCCCCTCTAGAGATAAATAAATACAATCTTTAAAAAATATTCATTGTGAAAATGATAGAATGAGTTACCTCCTTCCATATACAATCACTACTGTTAAAAGTCCATGATCAGCTAATTACAGGAAGGTGAAAGACACTACAAATAATCTATTAAGCTATCTAGCTAATGTTCTTTCTTTCTATTACCTATCTCTATCACTTGATAAAAAATATTGAAATAAGTTTTATTTTCTTAATTACCTTGAATAGAAAAAACAAGCAAGTAAGCTAACAAACAACAATAAAAAATGATTCTATCATCTTTTAAATACATAAACTATTCAGTTTGCTCCTCATAATCACCCCACCATGCCCTTTAACTAGCAACCAGAAACTTTTCTGTAGATAAAAATACAAAAATAAAAGTAAAGGAAGTGTTTACCCAGCAACATCCTAATTCTAAAAGTGTGTATGGCAGATAGTCATCAAAATTATGCATTTGTAAGTTCCCTCACTAAGTAACTCATCTGTATTTTTTTAGCCTGCCTTACAGAAGTATTGACTAGAAAACATATACAATCATTTATTTTAAATTACATTAATATTTTTTAAATTAGCTATTATTGGGTGCATAATATTGGGTGCATCCTACCCAATATTATTGAATATTTGCTCATAATTCTTAAAGGAAAGGTATTTAAATTAATGTTCCCTTAAAAATGTTATTATTGAAGAATTTGTACTTCTCTCATATTACCCTTTTTCAAAATAAGTTTAAAATTTAGTTTTATACAGAGCTGAGTTGCCTGTGACATAACAAAGGGGAAACAAAAAGGACAGATATTTACATGTCAAGGTGGGAAGCGGTGCTTGTGAATTAACAGTTTTGGTGACAATTGCAGCAGTGAACACAGTAAATCCTCTGGAGCTGTCATGCTCCACTGAGTGAATTACTCTGTTTTTGATGCCTCCCTAAATATGTATTTACATGAGTGATTATAATGGCTATGAAGAGGCAATTATGTCAAGGGAGTCAATACTATACCTTTTTTAAAGTCTTAATCTGGTAGAATGTAGTATGTCAGTTTCTAAATAACAATTTTTGTTGATGCTTTCAAACAAAAAAAATTGTAAATGAAAAACAATAACCTGAGTTCCTTAGTTGTTTAGTTATGTCAGATATATTGACAATAAAATCCACTATCTGGGTCAAAAATACATTCATTGACTTTTTAATGTTCTATATTTAGTTTACATTATTATATTAGTTATAAACTTTGTTTTTGTAGTTATAGTTTAAGGAATATTTTAATAATAACTAATAATACTGAAGGAATTTAAAAGACAGTGTTAATCAATTTATGTTTGAGAGCCACAAAAAAGCTCTGGAATTATTATATCAACCAGAGAAATGAGCAGGTGAATGAGTGCATCTATAGACCTGTGACTGGAAACACGCACATCCTGAGCCCACTCTCAGACTTCTTGAAAACAACACCCTAGGATTTATGCTGCTTCCACATGTTATGAGAAGCCCATAATGAATATGGACCCTGAGTTTGGAAGAAAAACAGGCCCAGTTGCATTATATTTAGCTTTGCCTTTTATGAACATATTTTCATAAATATATTTAGCAAAGGAAGCTAAATTTCAAAATCTTAGCTAAACTTGTTTACCAACACAACTTTTGGCATCTGTGTCATGAAAACCTCTTTTTCATAATTGCTGTTAACATTTAAAACATGATGATGTAATTATTGCCAATTATTTTTAAGTGAAATAGTGATGCTTTTTCAACCATGTGTTATCACACCTATTATACCAACTGACATATAGTAGACAATCTATAACCCTATTCCCATATCTAGTCCTATCTCTGTATATATTACAGATTCCAGAATAATTGTATTTTTCAGCCAAGAATAATACATATAGAAAACTAAAAAGATATCTTCAAAATATAAATATTAACTTTAACTAACATCATTATTACTAATAATAGAATAATAACAGTAATATTTTATGTGATATAATCCTCATAAGCTTTTGAGATGAGATCCTCATCTTCATTTCATACATGAAAAAGTTTGAGTTCAAGGAGTTGAGATAGTTTATGTACATATAGTAGCCCCAAAGTAAGATCTTATTTCAACTAAGTTCTTTGACTTCTAAATGCTTGATTTTTAAAATGTGTCCAATCTGACTTTTATAAATAAAAACTTTTTCGATTGAATAATTTATGTTAATATTTAAACTAAATCATTCCATCCAAACACAGTGATGAGTTTTAACTATAACCAACCAATTTGATCACAATCTGATAAGTTAATTTTCTCATGTTTATCAGATCAACATTATCAAATGCCAATTTTCAGTATAAATAAATATTTGGTGCTAAGATATTTTTTAAAGATTTTATTTATTTATATTTTTAGAGTGGGGAAGGGAGGGAGAAAGAGAAGGAGAGAAACATCAATGTGTGGTTGCCTCTCACGTGCCCGCTACTGGGAACCTGGCCCACAAACCAGGCATGTGCCCTGACTGGGCATTGAACCAAGGCCCTTTGCTTCACAGGCCCGTGCTCAATCCACTGAGCCACCAGCCAGGGAATACTGCTAAGATTTTTTTAGAGAATACTTTTCATGTTTAAGTAACCCACCTATGTTCCTACATTATATAGTTATAGGTCTTTTCCAAAATGACTTTTACTTCTAGTAAATTTTAAGTTTAGACATTTTTTATACTCATTACCGTTTTCACATATGTTGATCTGAATCAACAAGTTTAAAATAACAAAATAATAGTCATCTGAAAGTAACTAAGTCTACCATGAGACTGATGTGCTGAGTATCCGAAAACATTTGTAGAACCTGAATATAATTTTATTATTTGAGAGTTGAACAATCCACACAGTAGATCGCAAAGCTCAGTAAAAAATTGATTGCATATACATACAATTATTTCTCAAATTGCTATTTGTCTTATTATAAATATATAACATACATAGTTTAGGTTAAAATAACATTTTTCAGTGGACTCTTGAAAGTAAATATTTGTATAAGGAATATTCCTTTTGAATCTCTTTTTAAATTTTGTTTACTAATACAGAGCAATCACCACTCTTTTGTCTGGAATGCTATTTGGTTTGGACAGAGTCATGTTATCATAGAACCTAGTCTTAAAACTGGATATACTTTCTAGTTCGTTCTTTTCTACAGAAACTGCCATTTGTAATCATTTTCACACTTGGCAGGTTTTCCTCATGCCTTGCCTGAAAATCTTCATTCAGATTTTTTCTGGCTTTTTTCCAGGAAGAAAAAAAGTGTATAATTTTTGTTCCACTTAAAATGCTCCCCCTCATATACATGCCTATCTATAATAGTCGATAGGTCTAACATTCAATAGGCCTGTGAGCTCTGCCCCCATGTCAGTCAGATCCATCAGAATTTGGGGAACACTGGCCAGCACAGCAAATGCTCATCAGACATTTTTCCATTCAGCTAATACTCGGCTCATAACTGACATCAGCATCGTGTGGCCAAATTGCTTTCTGACATTATTTAAACAGCTGCACATAGGAACAAGGCTAAATAATGAGTTTTAGTAAGCTGGTGAAGCAAAAGTTTAAAGATGTACAAATTAACCAGGACAAAGGCCAGGTTTCAGAAATTTGATTCCTATTTATTCTCCTAAACAAGTATATTATTTCTCAGCCTGAAGACAGTGGGTTAAGAATGGAGACTGATGAATGATAGACAATATGCTTTTGTTCAATCCTGTGACTTGAACCTATAGTCCCTGACTTTCTACCTCAGGGCCCTCAGCCTTTGGGATTGACCTCAGTCCCACGCGTTGAAAATAATTGTTTGCCAAGGCATTATTCTCAGTTTCCGAACCATGAAGTGACAGTGCAGCTCCCACGGCTGCTTCGTCTTCATTGATGTGAAACCGTCTTTCTCGTCTTTATCTCCCCTCACAAACGACAATTCATACAGACTCCATTATCATCGTTAAAAATGGCGAGTTTCTAATAGCAGCGGTATCTCTTTGCTCTCCAAACCTCAGAAACCACATTTATATTGGAACATATGTCAAATCAGAGGAAATTAAGAAACCACTGAAAAGTCAATTCAGAACATCATGGCAATTCTCCTTTTTTGATAAAGTCTGATTTCTCAACTTGCATATCAATTTGGGTAGCTTAAAAAATAAATTTTTGGCTGTAAAATGATCACAGTGCTGAGATGACTCTGTCAATACAAGTTTAAGGAAATGTTCATTTCATCACACTTTTTATACTTGTCTTCTTTAAAACCTATGGAAAAAAAAAAACCCAAAATTGAATTTTAAGAGCTCTCTGCAGTGCTAAATGCTCCATCTAGTGGCATAATTGAACCCTGCCAAACTTATTACACTTGAAATATTCTAAGTTTGGTTGCCTTGTGTACTCCTGTATTCTGTGAGGTTTATTGGTAAGACAAAAGTGCTGAGAAATACAGTAGAGTTTTGAAACGCATAACATTTGTGAAATATATAAAATGTATATATCTTAACGTTTAGGTTGAAATATCAACATTTTACATTTTAAAAAATGTACTATAAATATTTTTAATGTTTTTAAAGAGAGTCATCAGTGTGGATGAATAAAAGGTTCATGGGAAGTAACTCTACAAAGTGCTCCAATTACGGATTCCTAACTGGGGAGGTTATGGAGGGTAGTTATGCTCCAGACCTACCACTTTTTAGTGAAACATTATCTTTGTTTTAAGCAGCCCTTCCATTTTTTTTCTGTGCACTTAGGTTAACACACCTTTGAAATAACAACCCCCAAGAAAGCCCATAATCTTGTTAAATAGCCTGAAATCCAGTCCTTGCTTTTCTTCTCCCTACTTCCATGTCATCTTTATACCCTTTCCTTACAATGCACAAAAGAAGCTGACAATCTGTTATTCTTGGGAGCATTTGAGATCTTGCTCCTCAGCATATGACATCAGTTCCACTCAAATAAACTCATAAAAATTCCCTATAGATTTTGGACATTTCTTACATATTTCTACTAGTAACTTGAAATAACTCATGCAACTGAAGTAGTAATACCTATTATCACTATTTATGTAATAAGTATAGTAGTAATATCTATATACTATTTATGTAGATTTAAAATCTAAAAATGAATTAATTCAGGCCTGGCTGGTGTAGCTCAGTGGATTGAGCGTGGGCCTGTGAACCACACGATCGCGGTTCTATTCCCAGTCAGGCCACATGCCTGGGTTGCAGGCCAGTTCCCAGTAGGGGACTCACAAGAAGCAACCATACATTGATATTTCTCTCCTTCTCTCCTTCCCTTCCTCTCTAAAGACAAATAAATAAAATCTAAATAAATAAATAAATAAAAATAAAAATGAGTTAATTCAAACAGTTTAGGAGTGACAAATATTTTAAATGTAATATTTTTGTGTCTTTAGTCTATTTTAAACTATTTTTTTCATAAAGTATAAAATATTTTAAAGTAGTTATTTAATTTTTTCATGAGTTCATTATATAATTATCTATATAATGGTCAGAAATAGTTTTACTGTAAAAAGACAGTGAATCTTTTTCATATTCTGAGTTATATCATAAGGTACACTCTCCCCACCCCCACCCCTTGATTGTTTTTGTTTTACAACACTCTAAAAATGTAAATGCATTAAAGGAAAAAAGAACAGTTTATCTATTGGGCTGTAAAAAAAAGAGTGTGGATTTGATTTGGTCACAGGTCCTTGTTTGTTAACTTCTGATCTAAATCATTACATTTAGACTATAAATACTTTTGTGATTCTTCAAACATAATAAAAGGGTGATATCATCTGTCTTTCATTTAATTGCTGTCTGGAAAACCATTGTTAGGTGAATATGTAGCCAGTGATGTGATAAAGGAAACACTTTTAAATTGCATTCAACAGGATATCTACATTTTTAAATTTAGACCCATGATGTTATATTCGGACACATAACAGAAAATTGTCAAATTCAAAAGCAAATGTAAGTAGATTTAAGTAAAGCTTAAAATAATATTATGAGCGAAAACAGTAAGTAGCTAGGAGAATTTCTTGGCAAGTGGAGTAGGAAAACTTAAGACAGATAGTAAAACACAAGGCAGAGCAATTTACAGCCAGGTTTGAATGGTCACCATTGCAGAATGCCCCAGTGCCTGGAGGAGCAAAACTGGGAAAACAAGGACCTCCCCCCTAGGGTAATCTCTCCTCCTCAGGCCTTTCCTCCCAGGAGATAACATCTAGGCCTCAGTCATAATTTAGTTCCAGGCCCAGAAAAGCAGCAAAACCAGGCAACTCCAGGACCAACTACGATGATTTAAGTCCACTGCCCTGACACTGGCCAATCCAAAGAGACTATGACCCCCAAAGGGAACAACCTGAGAACTGATCAGTATTCCGCTGAAACGTTCCCCTGAGATCTCCCCTAAGATTCCCACCTGCAATAAAGAGATAAAAGCCTCAAGAGTATGCTGTTGCTCTGGGGAGAAACCTAAGCCATTTCCTTTACTTTCTCCCCAGCGTCCCCTCCATCGCCCCCCTGGCCCTGACTCCTTTCTTCACAGGTATATAGGTTTTCTGGCAGCTTGTCCAAGGCTTATTCCCTGAACTCATCCCTGAGGCCCCTTTTCTCTAACTTCCCAGTGAACTAAAGCTCTCCTGTTCCTTCTTCTACACTGAGCATTCCCTGCCACTCTCTTTGGGCCTGTTCTCTCCCTGGAGGAGTACTGAAAAAACCTCATTCATCCACTTTTGTCTCACTGATCTTTAATTGTTGACTGTGTGGTGAGAAGAACCAAGCTTCCAGTAACAATGGTATTAGAGAGAATGGAAGCCTTATAACCCAAAACGAAGTATAGGTTTTTGTTTAAGAAATTAATATTAGAGTTTTGTGAGAATCACAATATAACAGTGGGAAATTGTAATACATCCCACCATTCTTTTGACNCTCTGTGGGCCTGTTCTCTCCCTGGAGGAGTACTAAAAAAACCTCATTCATCCACTTTTTTGTCTCACTGATCTTTAATTGTTGACTGTGTGGTGAGAAGAACCAAGCTTCCAGTAACAATGGTATTAGAGAGAATGGAAGCCTTATAACCCAAAACGAAGTATAGGTTTTTGTTTAAGAAATTAATATTAGAGTTTTGTGAGAATCACAATATAACAGTGGGAAATTGTAATACATCCCACCATTCTTTTGACATTGTTTCGGTAAATGTTGACTCTGGCTGATAGGTGACTACAGTTAAGCAGCCTGTTTGCCCAAGAATTCCAGGAGTTGCCTTGAGGGGAGATAGACTCTGACCTTGGAACAGTCCAGCTCCTTCAGCCAGTCCTCTGAACAGACGGTGTTGGCTTCTGTGGAGTCTCCACAGTGAACTCTCAACCCCACTCTTTGATCTCTTTGTTTCTCCTTTCCCTTTTTATGAAACTCATTGTAAAAACCTCTGCCTTGACTGAGGTGAGGAGGTTGACTTGGAGACGGCAGTCCCCTGGGTTCTCAGGCAGCCAGTACTTAAACTTCTCCTTCTCCTCAGCAACTTACTCTCTCGTTTGGCATCAGATGTGTCAGGGAACCAAACCTGGACTTAGTTACCACAACGACAGGGTATTTCATTTCTTCTTAAATACACAATTCTAAAAAAAACATTTTATTGTGAATTCCATAAAGAAAACCATAATTTTTGCTCTCTCTCAACCATTGAAGACAGTTTTCTTGAACTTAAGGCCCCGCATGTTTATGTGAGTTGCTTTGTCTGATAAAATATGAGCAAAATTAAAATATGCACATTCTGAATAGAAGCTGTCAAGAAAACAAAAACAAAACAAACCGAAGGAACAACTCCAGGTTTAGTAAGGGAAAATGAACATTGAGAGGAGGATTATGTATTGTCAGAGGTAGAAGAGACTGTGTCAACAGAGGAAGCATTCAGATCCTAACCTCTGCAAGTGTCTGAAGGGTGAGGAGGCAAAGATCCTTTCACGGGAAAGAGCAGAGAGGACTGAAAAGAACTGAGTGTAGAGAAGTGGAATGAGTGGGAGTGGCACGGTTAAATAATGAATCAGAGAATGTTTTACCTTGAGGCCAGCTTATACTGCCGAGTGACATTTAAGGAAAGGTTATATCCTGCCTCAGGTTACGGAGGGCCACACAGTTTAGGAGCTTGGGGGAAGGAAAGAATCTTAATCAAAAGTTGGTTATCAAGCATTTTGTTTCAACTGATCAATGGGGACAAATAATTCAGCTCTTGACCTGCAAGGTGAAGAATAGGAATTTGGTAAATCTCTGTCTGGACTTGCCATATTACACAAGGAGGCATCCATGAGTCTTATCTACATCATGTGAGAAAAGGTATTTCTTTGCAGTGAGCTGTTTTCTGTAACACAAAGATAGGATATTACTTCAGCTGTGATGTTTTCTAGGATCACCGGGCTTGGATAAAATTCAACATTGTCAAAACATTTAACCTCCAGTGGCATAATAATTATCAATTTTTTTCATAATCTATTCCTCTAGTAGGTTTTTATTCAATGATTCATGAATCGGGAAACATCCACTCTAGCAAATACAAAGGAGCTCCAACAAGTTGTATAAGGCTAGCGATTTGAGAGACCAAAGTGATCACTAATAAGGAAATATAAACATTTGCCGACTGGTTAAAGCAGGGTTACTTCCCTCATATGGAACAAAGGGGGGTATCAGATCTGGGTCAGGTGATTTGTGCTGAGCAGAAAATTGGTTGACTGATTGATGTAGGTTATCCTTTTCTGGAAAAACTAAGCATATAAACTTAAGTTTTAGTTTGCTGCCACAGGGCTTATCATGAGTGGCTCAATCTGAGGCCTAACCCAGTTACTTTAACATAATTTTGGAACAAAATTAATAACAGCGGCTCTAAAAGATTGTGGATGTCTGACATGCTGAAGCAATACATGAAGAAGCATGGCCGAGTTAGTTTCCAAGGTTAGGAGTAGATATTTCGCAAGCGTGCAATAACCTTTGATTGTTCCAAGCCGCTGGAATTTTGGATCTTTCTTCTTCCCTAGATTTATGTATTCTAGGTTTATGTACTTTGGCTTAATCTAACTGATACACTCCTGTCCAGTTCTTAAAGGTCAGTTATAGGGTGCAATCAAGGGACTAATTGGTATATACTATTGCTATTATGATTATGATAACTACTTGACACGTACCAGCTGATTGGGTGTTCTATCCCATCTTTTTATTCTTGGACAAGAAAGGATTTGTTTATAAATCAAGGGCAGAAAACATTTAGATCCTAAACTATGTTAGGAAGGCTTGGAAAAAATCTGAAAATAAATAGAAAGTGCTGAAGAATTTCTTTTTTGGTTTTGAGGTAGAACAAGTTTCCTATCAAAAAGGATAAATACATGTGTTTTTGACAGAAGCTATGATTATTCAGAGAATCTATAACACAAAATTAAACAGTGATTTCCTGAATTACTGTGAGGGTATTATAGTGTATATAATATTTGAAAAACAGAAAGGGGTGAAGGTCTCCATTCCATTTATCATTCTAGGCAGAATCTAATAATCTCCTTTTATTTTATAATGCATCATTTCCAAACATGGTTATGTATAATGCTAATGAAAAACATAATATTTTTAAAAATAAGAAATAGTTCAAATATATAAGCACTCTGACCTTCCATGAAATGGAAAATTTAGTAGCCAGAACATACTTCTACAAGTACTTTCTTTTTATGAAAGAATATAAACAAAAATTATTTTTATGCTTATGGCATAGGAGTATTTACCCAAATGAATTTAAGAATGTACATTTTACAAAAAGTTGAAGAAACAAGATATAATTTAGGCATACTCTTTGTATTTACATTCTCTGGATGATGCTTTTCTGACTCAAAGAAAATGTCTCAAGTTTTTGAAGATATGCAATTGATTAAGTATGAGAATCAAGTTGCCTGAACATGTGACAAGTCATGTGTGGTGTTTATATAGATTGAGTAATTCAAGAACTGTGGCGTATATTTATCTAAGAAGTTTATAAAGTAGCCCTGGTTGATGTAGCTCAGTGGATTGAGTGTGGGCCTGTGAACCAAAGGGTTGCCGGTTCAATTCCCAGTTAGAGCACATGACTGGGTTGCAGGCCAGGTCCCCAGTAGGGGGCTTACAAGAGGCAACCATAGTTTGATGTTTCTCTCCTTCTCTTTCTCCTTCCCTTCCCCACTCTCTAGAAATAAATAAATAAAATCTTAAAGAAAAGAAGTTCATAAAATATTAGTTTTAAAATAAAAAATATATTTTAAATGATAGTTAATAACAAATAACACACTAAGATGATGTAATAAAAAGTGTGATTTAAACACAAAGCTTAATAAAATAATACAAAAAATCAATACAATAAAGTAAAATTAATAAAGTACCATTTTTAGAAAATATTTGAAAAATACATATTTAAAATTATACAGATAGCTTGGACTAGATGGAACAATGTACCACATATTGTCCACCACACCACAATGTACCACACCACATATACTTCTTTTTCATAAGTGGGGATAGTTTGAACTTTACCTATTTTCCATTATGACAAAAGCACACCTCTAAGATATAGCTGCTCAGATTAACACCCAAGTACAATTTATTGTGTTAGGACACTTTCTGGATGAAGCTAACCAGCCTCCTACAGAAATTGAAATCAGAATTTTGACCTCATTATTTTTTTAAATATTGTATTTAGAAACAATGTATATATACCACAATTGACATTTTGCCTGGTGTTGATACACTTACTATACTATTTGACAAATCTGGAAACTTAGCCTATTAAAACCAAAGTGGTAGCTAGTCTCCCTGGTGTCACCTGACTGTCCAGCATTAGGACAGCATCTTGGTATTGATACCTTTCCATAATTAGTTACATTTCCTGGTGGCTGAATTGGCTATCAATTTATGTATTGAAATTCATTTCTGTTTCCTGTGTCTAGCAAAGCTATTAAAAAGTACCATAAAATACTTTTTCTCAGAATTTAATAGCAAGCGTGTGCTGTAATTCATCACTCATGAGTGATGTCTGTTTTCTGCCATGCATCCTGGTTTGTTTTGACTAGGCAGCAATCTTATTCACATTGTGCCAGGACGTAGCTTTGTCTTCTGGAGTGTGAATCGTCACAAAAGAGTAATGATTCTTTAATTCCATGTAGGTATGAATTAGTACTCAGACACATAAGATAAATCAACATTGTGATCTCAATAGAGACTGAGTTTTAGGTCGAAGTTTTGCAAACAATTGTTCTGTTAGAAGTAGCAAGAAGTTGTAAAAAATATTATCTTCATTTGGTCCTTTCAATAATTTACATATTCTAAGGTAGACGACGTCAAGCTCTTTCACAGCTCTATTGGAGAATCCAGACTTCGCCAGTGTGGAATCCAAAATTCTTGGCAAAAAAACGATTTAAAAGTGGCTGATGATTCACTTTAAAAAATTACATGCCTGTCTTTAGAATTTATCTAATATAAAATTTAGAACCTGAGAACAAAAGAGTTGACAGAATAGAGTCTTTGGAAGATGTGTCATATGACTTTTACAATAAAATATTTAATCATATAGGTCAATATTGTACTATTTTTAATTAAATATCCTCTGAGCCATGCTAGATATTATAATCACATGTTAGAAATAAGGCCTTGATCTTCAAATATTGTTTGCAGTTACTTTAAAAATATATATATATAAGATTCCTACCAGGAGAAAATGTAGAATGCCATCATCAATGTGTTTAGAGCTCATCACTACTCCAGTTAAAAAACGTTTGAAGTAAGTCAATCAAAGTTAAATGTGATCTGGTACATTCTTATCTGCTCTGTCCTATCTATATTTATGCTTTAAAATTCGTAACAGCTCATACTTCCTCATACACCTCTCGTACTGTTTTGCACATCTGCATATGCTCATTACAATGGTCCCTCTGCTTGAAACGTTCTTCCCACAGAGCTTAGATGAATTCCTCTTGATATGGTTCTGGATTATCACTGTTTCAACAGTTTGAGGAAAACTGTGAAATCGTTCCAGCATTTCTTATCCGGGTTGGAATGAGGTCTCTAAAACATCTTAGTCTGTTCAGATTGTTATAACAAAAGACCATAGCTTGGGGATCTTATAAACCCTAGAAATTTGTTTCTCACCATTCTAGACATGACACTCCAAAATCCAAAATCAGGTTCTGGCAGAGTTGATGTCTGGCGCGAACCCATTTCCTGCTTTGTAGATGGTTGTCTTCTAGCTGTTTCTTTACATAGCAGGAGGGGTGAGGGAGCTGTCAGAGACCACTCTTCCAAGGGCACTAATCAAATTCATGAGGGCTCCACCATCACGACCTAATCACCTGCAGAAGTCTTGCCTCCAAATACCATCACATTGGTATTTTACCATATGAGTTTGGAAGATACACAAATGTTCAGTCTAAAGCACCATCTATTACTAATTTAACCTATTAAATTGAAATTTCTATGCACATATTTATTTTTCTTCCTAGATAATTTATCTTGATTCCTCTGTCTCCCAGGAAAGTGGTTGGTAGATGTTTGAAGGTCAATAAATATTGGGTATATTGATTTTGAAAATTGGATACATTTAAGGAAAATAGAAGTCACTCTAGACAAGGTTATGTGGTACATATTTATGAAAATAATGGAATTGTATGCCTATTAAACATGCTATACCTTGCTCATTCTTTAGGCATGTTTATCTTTTAACTTAGGATGGAATGAGTGACTGGAAGTGAGAAAGAGGCTTTAAAAAGTTAGACTGACTGACCTATGCAAATAAAAATTGGTTACACTAGGGTAACTTATTGGATTTAGAACTGGTGATACTGTTCATTGAGATAATTTCTTTTAGGACCAAACCTGATGAGGAGTCATATGACTAACATCTATAAATTATTATAGACTCAATATTTCTCAATTAGTGAAGACAATAGAATGATGGAAGAGATTCATACTCTCTACTTTTAAAAATATATATTTTACTGATTGTGCTATTACAGTTGTCCCATTTTCCCCCTTTGTTCACCTCTGCCCTGTCCCCCACCTCTAACCATCATTGTTCCACTTAGTTCATGTCCATGGGTTGTACATATACATTCTTCGGCTTCTCCATTCCCTATACTATTCTTAACCTCCCCCTGTCTGCTTTGTACCTACCACTTAGGCTTCTTATTCCCTGTACCTTTTTCCCATTCTCCCTCTCTTTGCTTCCCCACTGATAACCCTCCATGTAATCTCCATTTCTGTGATTCTGTTCCTGTTCTGGTTGTTTCTTTAGTTTATTTATTTATTTTTTTAGGTTCAGTTGTTAACAGTTGTTTGTAGTCATTCTACTGTTCATAGTTCTGATCTTCCTTTTCTTACATAAATTCCTTTAACATTTTAGATAATAAGGGCTTGTTGATGAGGAGCTAGCCCAATCTAGGGGACCTCTCTCACAAAAACACATCAGGGTGCAAATTATAATCAGTTGTATGAAAATAGCTATTGGGATTTTGTATCATTTAATCCATTACGCAGAATATTGATTTCAAATATAAGCTGGCTTTAATTATTGCAAGGGCAGTAATTTGAAAGAGGTTTCAAACCTATAGCCACATGAGAAAGAAAAATGGGTGAAACCTAAAGGGAGGTGGTTTGGGGGCATTCTGATGTTCAGAATTTCTTTATACTGGGGAACGTTCCCCACAGAAGCCGTGACTTCAGTCAGTGGAGATATTCAGTACCAGCTGGACGAGAGCTGTGGCAGATTCCATAGATAGTTCCCAAACGTCTGCTAATGGATGAAGTACCTGACATTTAAAGAAGACATCATTGCAATCTAAAATTATAAGGTAGTTTTTCATTCCTTTCTCACTCATTTGTGATCCAAAGGAATAGCATAAAAATGACAAGTTATTTTTTTTTAAGTGTAACCATCCCGTGGCCCTTACAAGGATGTCTAATGGAGATTTCTCCCTGGATGTTGCTATAGTTTTTAAGCACATCTAGTTTAACACTTGATAGTCTGCACATTGTGGAAAATAGTATGGTTGTCATGACAACGGAGTAAAAAATGTAGTCAATGTAATTCATTCCAAATAATGCCATATTGTCTTCCTTCCTGTTTGTTTAAAAAAATAATTTCATGCAAAATCCATAGTCTGAACTGAAATAGCCTGCACTATGTGACAAAATATATACTGCAAAGTTTAAATAAGACATTAAAGAAAATTTATTTTTTCCTGTCAGATTCTGCCAATATTGTCCTGTTTTCACCTCTTCTTGCCCCAGGTCAAATCAATGCCCCTGACATTGAATGTAGTATGAATAACCTCAGGCTTAAACTGACCTCAAGTGGAATTATTTTTTGACTTAGAGTTTGGTGAGCTAAGAAACCCAAGAAAATTTTTCAGAAGAAAATTTGAAATATCAAGGTGAAGCATATGATTCAATTAACAACTCACATAGAGGGCAGACTGAGGTACCAGACAATGGGAGGAAATCCTGGGCTATTAGACCACAGCAAAGAGGGTTACAGAGAATATCTGGTTATGAAAGTATTCCACACAATAAATAATTTCAGAGTCACATTACAATAATCATATTCTACTTATTCCAGTACAATAATGTACCACAAAGAATCCTAGCACATTCATGTACACCTCATGTAACTATAGGTGACTATAATAATGGAGCTAATGGTACATTATTCTGATATTATTAAATATTTCCAATATAAACCAGGAATGCAGATGAGCTCACATATATCTCAGTCTTTCCTTAGAGGGGAAATTATACTTTTATGAAATTATATAACTATTCTCATAAAAATTATATTTAATCATTTATGAAAACTGAGAATTATAAAACTTTCCATAATTTATTTGAAACTTTTCAATTATTGCACCATAGTTTTCTTCTTCCTGCCTTTTTTGGACTAGAGAAAAACAAATAAATTTAATGAATTGAGTTGGCATTTGAAAAGTAATAAATATATAGGTTTTATGAGAAATTAAAATATTTAAATATGTTACAGATTATTAAATAGCATCAGTCATTAAAATAGATATTACAATTTTCTCTACAGTGTTCATAGTTAATTTGATAGATTTTATTAAAAATGACATATTAGAAGAAAATATTGTTTTTAAATTTTTGTAAAAATAATTTATGTAATTTAGTGATTAAACCCCAGACTACCAACCCCAACTTGCTAGACTTTAATATGGGTTCATATTATCACCTAGATATATTATCTTAGTCAAGTTATATGTCTTTGTATCATACTTTCTCTTTGACCAATATATTAAAGTACATCTCAGAATGTTTTATGGCACTAAAATAATGGTTGATTTTCATGTTTATCTTCATTATGTGCTTTACTATAAAAAGTTTTTAAAAAATGACTATATGCCCTGAAGATAAGAATTAGAAAAATTTTCATCTTCAAATCCTGGCCATGATTTAAAACTTAAGGGAACAGACCATCCAAAACTTCATTGAATGGCTTATAGATTTTATAAAGAACTGAAGTGCTTTTGACCATTTTCTTTCACATCTACAGAATACTGGCCTTCAAAGTTTAAGTCTGCCCACTTGAGATTGCAAAAAGGTACCAGAACACACATTAATATTCAAAGTGGCACCCCCAAAACATAGCCTTTTTTCTCCATTCTTTGTTAACACAGAGGAAAGTCTTTCTGGAAGCTACCAAAAAAATCTGAAATCACATTGTCCAATGGAATAGAATAACCCACACAAGTTTAGACGAATGATGATTTGGGACTAATAAGTGACTCAACTACTTTAATATCATGTTATCACCACCTCTTTCCTAAAGAAAATCAAGCCATTTTTTAGCGGGAAAGAAGAAGAAGAAGAAATGGTCCCTGGGTAACCAAAATTTGTCTCCCACGCTGGATGGTGAGTAGATTTTCTTCCAGGTTCTTGCCTCTGACACTGCCATTTCCTCTCGCATCAGTGATCTTGTAGGTTGCCCATCATTCTTTTAAGCACACGTATGTTAAAGCACCTCTACTTAGTGCAGCGACATTGTCAGAAGTAATTTGAAGAGGGCAATTTTAGTGAAGAAATAATGTATACTATTTTAAATGGTAACAGAGTTAATGAGTTTAATATGAAACAATGCCTCAGAAAGGTCTTGCCAGGAAAAAAAGAGAGAGAGAAGAGAAAATAAGCTGGGTTAAAGACTGTCACTCATTATACTTGTTTCTCTCAATCAATTATACATAGTTACGGGTTTGTGTAGATAGTCTGGTTAAGTTCACTTTTACTCTGAAAGTAGCCTCGCAATCATAAATTTTAGAGTTGCATAAAAATAATGAGGCACTCTGGATCCAAGTAGTTGGCAGAAAGTTAGAGAGTCCATGCCAGTAGTTCTCAACTGGTATACTACAAATCAATGGGGATATTGCCAGAGACAGATCTGTGTGTAAAACTTATTTTTGTTACAACTGAATACATATACAGTAAAACAAGTGATACAGGAGTGGTTTTTTGAGATGTAGTATAATGCATGACTCATCCTGTACATGCAAACTTTTCATGACATAATATTATGATTTATGTGTTGTGTGCGTATATGTATGTTGTATTTTGGTTTCAGTCTGAATCTTTTCTTTTAGAAAACTAAAAGAAAAACACAACTCTCTGCCTCACTCAAATAAATGCTGGTCTCAGGTTCACACAAAATGTTGGTTTTGCAAGGAAATGACCCTAGGTAATAGAGTCCCTAGCCAGGAAGTAATTTTCCAACACAACTTGACATTACAAGAAGGGAAGTATGAATTTTGTTGTACAGTAACTATGTTGCTATACCAGTCCATGTTCAAGTTTCTTTCCCCAGTGAACAAGTCATTGCCACTTGTGACCTTTTTTAGATAGCTACACCATTAGCTCTAGACTTGAGAGGAGTGTCCCATGTTAGTGATCACTAGTAATTTTTTTATAAGTTCAACACATTTTTTGAGTATCTATCATGTGTAAAGATGCATTAGGCTAAGTATATTCAAGTGGATACCATAGAAATCATGATGTCCAATAACATACAGCCTAGTCCAGGGGTCAGCTGGATTTCTTTATTATTACAATATTACAGTGTTTATTGGAATTATCTAGTATTCAATATATCAAGTAAGAAAATATATAGCATCTACTTCCACTTTTATTTCAGTGTTAATGAACCCCAAATATGGATGATATATTACTAATTATATTAGTTTGAAACATCGTAGAATTTTAGTGCTGAATCAGTTTAACTTGATTTTTTTACCATCCACAGTGGACATTAAATGGGTGTGAAAAATATAAAATAAACTTTTGTTTCTCTTTCTTGCATTTGAGTTTCAGAAATTACTCTCACATGACATTAAGTATGTCATTTTGATTAAACTTGAAATTATTGTTTTCTATTAATGAAAAAAGTCACTTTTCTTTGTAGCGAGTCATTTTATGACCCCCCTATACAGTTCATAATTACTTCTACTAAAAATATTTTAACAATCTTATGGTTTATACATGATCACTAAACTATGATATGCAGAATAATGAAGAAAAAAGGCATTTCAATTGGTTAGAGTGGGCACAGAACATTCAGTCTTATATAGTTTAGAAAGCCATTAGTAACATGGTTTTACTTCCTGAAATATAATTTCTAGGTATGATAATATATTTTAATGAATATAATACTGCAAATTAGTACTATAGCTATTTCTCAGGATGCCATATTTCATGTTTTTTCCTGAGTAAAAATAGGCCTTTTCAACAGCTTTTTTAAATTTCATAGACCAATATATGTTCTCTTATTCACTTTTGTGGCAATGGATCAGGTCAACTGAGTTAAGTTGGTACTAAGATCTCTAATCCATATTTCTAAATCACCGTGGACCACAAGAGACATTTTGTGTGGGGTTTGGAAGGCAAAAGTGAAGCAGCAGCCAAGTTCTTTTCAGCTCAGGAGGGCAGTACAGAGCCAGGTGCTGTTGTAGCTCATGGACAGAGCTGCAGATACACTGGTTCACCCTGCTGTCCTGGGCCAGCAGCCAGGCTTACAGCTCCTTCAGCTCCTGCCAGATCATCTTTATTTTTTGCAGTTCCTGGGAAACAGTTTCTCTAGCACATCACCTTCATCATCAAAATGAGGTACTGTTAGAGGCCAGTGCAGATTCCAGCTGGTTTTTATGGGTTTCAGTTTGCTCTTGCTCTCCTTTATTTCATATCCATCATTGCTTTGTGACAAACTGCTCTGCTTTTCAGGCCCAGCAACAGAAGCAAAAGCAACAGGTGTATATAAAGTGTAAACAGTACCTACAACTGTAGAATTCCACATCATTTGTATAAACTCTATACCCTGTAATTTCTTGTGGTTCTAGTTCTATGATTGAATCCTGTATCACAGACACCTTGTCTTGAATATTAATCGCTATTTTCTCAGTTTTATTCAGCAATATTTAAATTTGCCACATCATACTGCAAAACATGCATTTGTTTCATTTTTTTAATTTAGCTTTACATCTTATACTACAAAGCAAACTAATAACCAGTAGTTAATTAATGAGTGGGTGAATTTATCACTGCATACATAGTTTTAATAAAAAATGAATTTTGCCTTTCAAAACGTAAAATGTGTAATGGAAAGCCTAAAAAGCTACTTTTAATATTTTCTTGTATTAAGTGTGCAGTAAGAGAGTCAGAAAAATACCTTTTAAAAAGAAATATGAATATAGTGGATTCTTGGATGATACATACTGAACACACACTTCTAATTTATTTTCATAATCTATCCTTCTTTGAAATAACACATCAGAAAATATAAGCATGCTCGTTTAGCTCCGATAAGATGTCTAATGCCCCTATCATTCTAGCTAAATTTCAAGAGATGGTGTTTCTTTAATACCAAGAAAGAACCAAAAAACACCAACTGAAAGATTTACCTCTCCTCTAAATTGTGAAGAAAGATCTGTATATATCATGACAAATTAGGGCATTCTGTCTGCACCAATCACCTGAATGATCTGTGGAGGGAACCCCCAATCCTGCTATGATTAGGATCCAGAGGAATGCAGGCACTGGTAGACGCAATTACTCAACCCACGAGGGGGAAGCAGCTAGCCTCTTATATCCTGAGAGGGCTGTTTAAAAGGGGTTTTCTATGCCTTTCATCTCACAGAAAACCATTTGCTAGCCCTTATAATGTTGCACTCCCCAATATATACCTCCGCTCCTTTACCATTGTCTCATGGAGTCTAGTGGACTGATCTGGAACCATGAGAAATTAATAAAATAAAATAATAAAATAAAATAGCCCTGACTGGTGTAGCTCAGTGAATTGAGCGTGGGCCTGAGAACCAGAGGATCGTGGTTTGATTCCCAGTCAGGGCACATGCCTGGGTTGCAGGCCAGTTCCCAGCAGGGGACACAGGAGAGGCAACCATATATTGATATTTCTCTCCCTCTCTCCTTCCCTTCCCCTCTAAAGATAAATAAATTAAATTAAAAAAAATAAAACAGAGTAAAATAAGGCAAAACTTCCTCAAGACAAATTAGTCATATTAAAAAAAGGCTATGATCAAGAACATTGAAAATAGAGATAAGAGTATTAGTTAATAGTAATAACAATCCTCAAGGAGTTATTACTGAAGGATTAGAAAAAACAGAGATGCAATGAGGAATAATCATGCAAGAGACAGCCCAAAGAAAACTAACATGAAAACAATCATCTTTTCTCACAGAGAAAAGTGAGATACTGAAGAAAAGAAACACATAATCCAGATAGAACTGAAGTATGTTAAAGGCATTAGACCAAAGACTAAGAATCCAGACTGCCGGTCTCTACTATTTATCAGCTATGCAACCGTGGGCTTGTGCCTCATTTACTTCAGTTCTGAAATTGGGAGAATCACATCAATAGTAACTATCTTATGGTTTGTTTTTCTTTAATTATGAAGGTGTGTTATTATTTGTGAAGTGTATATAACAACACTGGACCCCGAATTTGTATAATATAAGCGTAAGTGAATTTTTAAATTTTAAAGACAGATTTAAAAGCTAGTGAGATATTATTAACATGTCATTAACTTTGAACACTAAATGTAGAACTGACAGTTTTTTAGAAATAAAAAAATAAGAAAACTGACTTGTGAAGTAATAGAAGTCTTGAGCAGTCCTACTTTAAAAAAGTACATTATTACTCTTGATATTGTGGTAAGCAATTGTTAATTAGAAAATTTACAAAAACTGAATGATAAACACATAAAGAAAATGACAAGGTTTATGACTCACCAAGTGACTTAATGAGAAAGAAACATTTGTATGCCCAAATTTTAACAATGACAACAGCAAAACACGTCAAGGGTTAAATGACCTGGCAGACAATTTATTCGTATAGACTTGGGATGACTGCTTATTAATTAAAGGAATAATATGATCAATAAAATGAAAATATCCTGGACTTTGGCATATTGTATCAGAATACCACAGTCATGATTAATAGAATAGAGAAAAACAAAGATCTGTTATGATTTATGTTTGCCCAGGTAAGATAAAATCAAAGCACTTCATCCTGCCTTTCTCACTGTAGGTAACTACCAAATCTAGACAAAATCATGGGTCAGCTGTTTGAAGACACAGAAAAATAAATAATAGCAAGAAGCTGGAGAAAAGATCAGAATTCTAAATGCCACAGAACCAGCAGTAACTTTATCATTTTTCCTCCCACTGGTATTCCCTAGCTAAAATGCAAAAAAAACCCAATATGAAATAATAAAATCGGCATGAATATGCATAGAGAATGCACCAGGGAAAGCTTGCTATTTCTGGATGAATAGTAGGATAAGGAGATTTTATAAGAATGCCCGCATTGTTTTTCTCTCTTTTATCTCTCATGCTCTGCTACCATGCAATCTCTTAGCAATGTTGGCAGAAGCTTCAATGCAATGGAAGTCTACAGGAGCCAAAACCTCAAGGAAGCAAAAGCTTTGACAATTGGTGCTCTGTCACTGGGGTGATGTTTTGGGGTTTTTTGTTTGTTTTATTTTTTCTTATTTTTTAAATTCATTCTGACAGTCTGTCTTTAATGTGTTTATGTCATATACATTTAATGTACTTATTGACATACTGGGATTTAGATCTACTATGTTACTTTTTGTCTTTTGTTATTTCCTCTATTTTTGTTTCCATTTATTGGCTATTGTGAATAGTGCTGCCATAAATGTTCAAGCACATGTACTTGTTTGAATACCAGTCTTCAACTCTTCGGGGTATATACATAGGAGTGTAATTATGGAGAAATATGGTAATTCCATATTTCACTTTTGAGGAACTGCCAAACTGTTTTCCACAACAGTTGAACCATTTTACATTCCCTCAAATGATGTATGTGTTTAGATTTCTCCATTTCTTTACTAAATATTTATTTTTGTTTTACAAATATAATTTTTATCATAGCCATCTTAATGGTTCTGAGTGGTACTTGACTGTGGTTTTAATTTGTATTTACCTAATTACTAATGATGTTGAATATCTTTTCATTTGCATTTGGTCATTTGTATATATTATATGGAGAAATATCTATTCATGTACTTTGCCCACATTTCAGTTAGGTTGCATGTATTTTTGTTGTTGGGTTTTAAAAGTTTTTATAGACAATGTAAGTAACAAAAAGAGAGTACTGTAATTTTATGTAAAATATTCCACTTATAAAAATCCATAAATGCATTGTAATACACAAAAATA
Source organism: Sturnira hondurensis (assembly GCF_014824575.4). NCBI lineage: Eukaryota > Metazoa > Chordata > Mammalia > Chiroptera > Phyllostomidae > Sturnira > Sturnira hondurensis. Next base: position 8,034,385 of record NW_028094767.1, read on the forward strand.
AGGTAAGACTTAACTAAAAATGAAAGTAAGGAAGAGAGGGAGAAGAAAGGAAGAAAGAAGTAAGGGAGAATAGAGGGAAAGAGGAAAGTATTGAGGAAGAAAAAATAATGCTCGTTTGCCACTACTAAAAATGATTGTTAAACCAAATCTTTACCCTGAAAATAAAATTATTAAAAGAAAGACATATAATATTTACATTTTTTAAAGGACAAACTTTTGTTTATCTCCAGTTCTTGGGAAAAAATGATTTTATTCACAATGTAATGGTTTCCTAATAAATGAACAAGGAATGAGTGATATAATTAGAAAATAACTCCCCTATATATAAAGCTGATATTATTAATATAATAACAGCCACAAGAAATAAAAACCTACAGCTACGTTCCCTCAACAAATCATTTCATACCTACTATGCAGACTATAGTAGGTATGTCTACTAATATTCTACAGAATATAGTAGACAACGCTCTGGCTGCAATGTGTTGATGTTTCTGTGCACGTATTGAAAGGGATGGAGTTACTTGCAAGGTACTTCTAAAAACATTATTTTTACGTAAAACTATGAGTTAGGTGCAGTTATGAAACAACCTCAAACTATTGCTACTTTAATCTTTCATCCTAATCTTACACAATTAAAATGTTTAATATCAAGATAAATTGAGCGTTCATATAGTTACTATTTTCTGCTTTAATTTTTACTTAGTACACATTGTCATATAGAACAGGAAGGATTAGAGTGCCCCATAGCTCTGAAAAACAGCTGTTCTTTCAAATATGTATTTCCTATAAACTTGTAGGACAGTTTGAATTTTTTCAGAGGACATATTAGGTACTAAAAAAATGCACAAACATCATTTTATTAATTTCTGTTTTAGCAAATTTTAATGTGGTACGTTTTCATTTTCTCATATTTTAAATTTGCATCTTACATATTTTTTAAAAATCAAAGAATCTGAGATATAAAAAAGTGTATTACGGATTTTTAAAATGGATTACTTCCTCTTTTCAGCAGCTTAGACTATTGTTTTTGCTTCTAGCACATATGCCATTTGTGCTCCATCAGTTGAGTCTCTAGCCATCCATCTTCATACACTCTCTAATTCCCAGATGTTAATGCAGCCATGTAAATGCTGCCTAGCGCAGAGCAGTAAATAGAGCCACTATGTTTGGGAACATCAACTTTCAATATTGTACTGGCACACGTTTCAGAAGAGAAGCAACATTTTCCAGGTGCCTTCCACTGTGATTAATATGTACATTTTTCCCCTAGTCTTTTCTTCAACACAGCAAAGTTCTGAGTTTAATTTCTTCATATAAAAAACACTCATTTACTTAATGTTTGTCCTACTATTTATCATTTGGCAGATAATATCTTGCCACTTTTGGTAAATTTTCCCAAATATAAATTACATGAATGTAATGCAACTTCTTTTTTTGAGGCACAATTGCTTACAAATAGTTATTCATGGTACTGAGGAATATTTCACATCATTGGAAGCCAGAGATTTTTCATGTTATATATATTGAATGTAAAATACATATTTGATTTTTCTCCAGTAAATTATCTCTACTTCTAATGAGTAAAATGTCAAACACACTTGTAAATAATCAATAGATTTAGGAATTTAAATGTAGCAAGTCAGAAGATTATGAAAAATGTGATTTTATAATCTAACAATGTGAGAGGAAAAAATTGGAATAATTATTCATATTATTTATTTAGTTAAATTTTGCTCTATTTGTAGGTAATTTCAGATTTAATTATATTGGGTTGGCCAAAAAGTTCACTCTATTTTTTTCTGTACAGTGGCTCTAGTACTACTTAGTTATCTTTAATGTCATTTGAAACAGTTCTGTTAGATTGTATTGTGACGGCTGTCGTATCAGTGCGCATGTAAAAAAAACTTATCAAAATTGGTGAATTTTCATGCAGCCATTTTAATATGGAAGATGTAAGAAAATATGCAACATTTTTGGCATATCATGCATTGTTATTTTAATAAAGGTAAAAACACAACTGAAAAGCGGAAAAAAATTCATCACAGGAGAAGGTGTTATGACTGATTAAATATGTCAAAAGTGGTTTGCAAAGTTTCTTGGTACTATTGACATTTTGGCCAAATAATGTTTTGCTCTGGAGATGTCTTATGCATTGGAAGATGTTTAGCAGCACCCCTGGCTTCTACTCACTAGAAGCCAATAGCAGGAGACAGCTGATTTATTCAAAATATCCAAATCAACAAAGTTATTGGTGGAAATGAAAAATGTGTCTTTTATTTTACAAAAAAAATAAAAACATATAGACATTTTGGTTAACCCAGTATATATTATAAGCAGATGTTGGCATATATCACATAAGTGATACATACATATACACATACATATATAATACAGTGCAGAGCCTATTCAGATAAACTATGTGTGGCAGGATGTATTTATAGTTCACTTATTCCATATTGTCACCGCCATTCTATGTATGAAAGGTGCTCCTAATATCCTTTGATATTAGTGTCATTTCACAATATAATCTAAAATAGGCATTTTTTTTGCAGGATTCTACAGAAATATCATACAATGAGTTGAAATCAGAAACAAATAACTTTTGACCCTTTATAAAGAAAGTTTTCTGATATGTAATTCTAACCAATGATGGCACAGGATATTTTTTGGAGGGGAGAGTCTATTGGCCAGAATTATACAAAGAGTCTGAATAATAGCAATTAGTAATTACATATCTTTATTCTTCACACAATGTACAGTTGGTGTGTTATTTTATTTTATAAATGATAGTCTAAACCCAGGCAGATTTAAAGAGGTCACTTGACTGGTAAGTAGTCTCAAATCACATTGCTCTGTAATTTATAAGTCAAAGTTTTTTTTTCTTCCTATTTTTTATGGCCTTGCCTCAGAATCACAGAATAGTACAGTGCTGATGACTGTACTAAACTTCTAAGTTTCACTTCTAAACTTTCTTTGAAGCATTGATCCAATTCCTAAATACCTTTTACCACTACTTTAGAGAAAGTTAAAAGACTTTGTCTTCAAAGGAAAAGTCAAAATAAAAAAATTTGATGCAATTTCTAAAGAAAAATATTTAGCAGAAACTACTGGAGTTAGTATTTTTGATAGGGCCATAAAACTGTAAATCACATAAAAATGCTACAGTTTGGCAGGAAAACGTAAGGAGAGATAATAGTTGGGTGATTTAGAAGTGAGTAAGCTAGTAGAATATAAGAATAGATAATCTAGAAATTTATAAAAAGAGAGTCCTCATAGACTGAGAATAATAGTTGTATTTTTATTTTGAAGGAAGACAGAGAAAATAATCCCATTTAAGGAAAAAATAAGTGAGGCATTTTTTCAATGAACAGAGATGGAGATTTATTTTTACAAAAATATTTAGATGTAATCAAGTAATAATTCAGACAACAGAGAACCACATTAGAAGACTGTAACTATTGATATATACATTCAAAGAATACCTTGACTTCCAGTTAGTGTGCTTCTTCTCTAAAATCCCTTTTACTGTCTTCTACTGTATTGAATATATATTTGGGAAACAAAGTCAAAGACAATTTCAGGAAACCAATAAAAACATTGTAATCTGATGTCAAAGGTGATTCATTTTGACCTCATATACCTATAACTTAGCCTGAAAGGCATTGATTATTTACAGGGAGTAAAAGTATTGGCATATTTGGTAACGGCATATAGGTCAGAGATATGCAGGTTGTGAGTGTTATACTTATTCACCCCTTGTATAGTATAGGAATCCATGGTTACACATTACAAGTAGTACTCTAGTCAAGTCACTGCCATTGCTCACCAAGATTAGTGAAGTTGACCCTCCACCCTCATCGTCCTGTGCTTGTTTGACTTCCACGAAGTCTCAACACATTAGCTAGAGTGATCCTTTTAAAATATGTCAGATCATAAAATACCCTTGCTTAAGGCTTTCCCTAAGTCGAAATCCTTACAAGATTTACATAAACCAGTATCTTATACACCTGTGATTACATCTCCTTCCAATTGCCATAATAATCTTTCCTGCTAAACCTTGAACCCTTGCACTTATTTCTTTTCCCTTATGTGCCTCCTCTCCTCCAAACCCAGATATCTGTAGGACTAGCTTTTCAACCTATCTCATGTCCCTGCTCAAATGTTTCGTTCTGCTGGAGACCTTTTCAACCACCCTATTTAAAATTATAAACTCACAATTCCCTCTAGAGCAATCTCAGTCCCAATTTCCTGATTTATATGCAAATCTATTTGGGGGAGTTGCACCCTGGTCCCCCTCATCCACAGGAGATACATTTCCAGACTTCCACTGGATGCCTGAAACTGAAGATAGTACCAAATCCTGTATAGACTATATTTTCTTATACATACATACCTGTGATAAAGTTCAATTTGCTTATTAGGCACACTAAGAGATTAACAACCGTGATGAATAATGAAATATTATAATGATAACAATATGCTATAATAAACATTATGTGAATGTGGTCTCTCTCTCTCTGAAAACATCTTCTATTGCATGCGCAGCATTGATGTGCTGGGAAAAGGGATAATTTATTCACTGGCCATGACAAGGTGAGACAGCGCAGGATTTCATCATGCTACTCACAATGGTGTGCAACTTAAACATTATGAATGCTTATTTCTGGAACTCTTATTTTAATATTCGTATCGCGGTTGACCATTGTTAACTGAAACCATGGAAAGAAAAAGTGCAGATAAGGAGGGACTGTGGTACTGAATTCCATGAATGCTTTTCTCTCTCATAATTGGATATTGCCTAAGAAATTATGAATGGGATTAATTTTTCTTGTCATTTTTCAACTTCCAGCGGACTTTTTGTTTGCTTTTGGTTTGTGGTTGTTGTATCCTGCAGGTCTCTTATTCATCATTCAGAATGTGGCCTTATAATGGCCAGTCAAGATTCTGCTCCAAGGTGGTCACAGAAAATTTGTAGATCTAGTCAGAGAATTATGGGTGGCTTTCATTACTCCTTGGTTTTAATTCTATACTTGTTTTTTAGTCCTCATGGATCTAGAAATATTGATAACCAACAATCAACTACATTTTATTTAGCTTCAAATTATTTGAAGGGGAGCTAAGTAAACTACAGACCTGGTATAAAGCAATGATGCTGGCTCACACCAATATCTGCGTGGATCACTTGTAGGTAGTGGTATTTCTCTTCAGATCAAACTTAACAATAATTACTTGAATCTGGACTCATTTGGCCCAGGGATTCAAGGGCAATCACTCTCCCCCTTTTAGGCTTACCAAGTAAAACTTGATGTGCAATAGTTTAGAAGTAGTCACCTCAAGATGTGCTTCTGTGATTATGTGGAGTGTTTTGAGCTAAAGGTAACTATAGCTATGGACTGGAGAGAAATTTTTGCCCTGCCCCTAACTACCTTGTAGAATTAGAATTAGGGACCTTGCTCATAATAAGAGATTATCAGAGATAACCTCTTTTGGCCTACTTATAGAGCAGGACAAACTTATGTTTACCAACCAGTTGCTGTTGTTATCCCACAATGAAACTTTGAGACCAGTAAAGCAGGGATGTCAAACTCATTTTCATTGGGGGCCACATCAGCCTCATGGTTGCCTTCAAGGGGCCAAATATCATTTCAACTCTGTTAAGGAGTTGAGTTGGGACATTTATACAGTCCTAAAATTATTTTGGCCCTTTAAGGGCAATGGCAAGGCTGATGTGGCCTCCCAGTGAAAATGAGTTTGATACTCCTGATGTAAAGTAGTACCTTATCCCTATTACAGTAGGTCTTAGGTACCCATTTTCCTTTCCTGTAGCTGAACCTCTTGTGCTTGCGGGGTCTCTGACTTTCTCATGTATGTGGGGCTCCCGTACATATGTATGTGTTAAATGTGATTATTTTCTGTTGCTAATCTGTCCCATACTTATCTGGTTATTAGACCAACCAAAGGAACCTTGAGGGTAGAGAAAAGTTTCTTTTTCCTTCACAAGTTTTCCTTAATTGAATAAACTATGGACAGGCTTCTTTCTGACTCTGCATCTCTGGCATCCCTCACACCTAGGCCTTTAAAGAATCTCCATATGGCCTAGTTATAGAGCCCCTTTCTCCCTTTTGTTAGAACATTTACTGTAGAAAAATTGTCATTGTAAAATTTTTTTCTGATTCTTTGAAACATAAATATTGATAGGCCTCTTGCCTTTACAATCCAGGACTAGGTCTCTCCAGAAACAAACCAGCACTCTGAAATGTAAACGTTAAGAGGAATGGTGCTCCCATCCCCCAATTGCTATGGGAGAGTAGGAGTCTAATCTTGATGTAAAATTACTATCTGCCCTGAGGACACCAGAAATTTTACTCTTTCTCTCTTTAATGCCAATTAGCAAAAAACAGATGGCTCAAAATGCACCACCTCAGTGAGCTTTTAAAAACTCTCCAGTCCTTTGAGGAGCATTGAGTTCAGACTACATTCTGATGTCTCTTCTCTGTTGTCTCAAATCATTTTTCCTGCCTGTTTAACTTTGTCCAGTGCCATTTTTGCTTTGACAAAGTTTAAGGATGTTTGCTTTCTTTTAGAAACCAGACATGTTGTTTATTTTATCTTTTTCCTTTTTTTCAATTTTATAAAAGTGTTTTTAAGACTTTATTTACTTATCATTAGAGGGGAATGAATGAGAGAGGGAGAGAAATATCAACGTATGGTTGCCTCTTGTGCATCCCCTCCTGGGAACTGGACTGCAACCCAGGCATGTGACCTGACTGGGAATTGAACCGTAATCTTTTAGTTCACAAGCCCGCAATCAATCCTCTGAGCTACACCAGCCAGGGCCTATTTTATCTTTTTTTTTTCTCTATACTTGTATTTGGAGGAGAATTATGGATAAGCATATTACATTGTCCTTAATTTATTTTTAGAAAGACAGAAAAGATTTTTAAGGCATGTGTTTAAAACCCAAGTAAGTTGCATAAATATTTGTTTATTTATTAAAAATGCATTAGAAATTCAACTTTTGTGGGAGATATTTTTGACTGCAACAGAAATTATCAAAATTAATTTTTGAATGATTTGAATAAAATGATTCAAAATAAAATGAATAGAATAAATTTTTTGTTAATAGCTCTTTTCAATGGAAATGAGGTTTAGATATTTGGCTGAGTTTGTCATGAAATCTGTGAGTCATACCAAGCTCTCAATTTCCATGAAATAAAAACTGGTGCTAAAATAAAGATTATTACTCATTCACCCTCACTGAAATAAATTCCTTGGACTTATTTTACCCTGTCATAGGAAAAGATACTAATCAATTAACCAGAACTTTTTTTACTCCGAGGTATAAAATTAATGAACTATCTTCTCCAAAAGACAATATATTTGGTTCTTCAAACATTTTGTTACTGACAATGTCAGCTCTCTGTCCTTGAACTCAACAAAGAAAGAATTGGGAGCCAAGAACTCTAGAGCAAGAGGAAGTTTATTTAGCATGCGAAGTGAAGATGCACTTGTAAAGATCGAAGCTGGCTGGTTAGAGAGCTGCCTTCGCCTTTTAGAAGGAAAGTCACAGAGGCAGAAAAAGTGAGTCCGCTGGGCTGTGAGTAACTCTGAAACAGGTTAGAGAGGCAAAAGAAGGGCCCTTGGAGACAGGTTCAAGGAGTTAGCCTAGGATGAGCTGCTGCTGCCTGCTGCTCCCTGGTTGCCAGTCTCATGGGAACCCTTAGAGCTTCACAGAAAAAAAGCAAAGATACACACAACAAAGATCTTGCGATCAGGCTGTAGAGAGTGCTTACTGGGTTCTTTGTCTTAACAGTTTTATCTGTTTCTGAAGGCATACATTTTAGAGGAGGTATTAGGGGAGGATCTCAATAGAATATTAACCAGCTTTCCTGATGTGTTCTTCAATAAGCTGATTCATCAAAATAAGAGATAATGTCAGGGTTATGGCACCAAGGTATGGTGGTTGTTGGTCATTGCATCTGGTCCTGATGCCAGGCATGGCATTGCTTCCTCTAGCTTTGCTTCTTTTCTGTGCCAGGAGCTGAAACACAATTGAGACCTCAGTGTTATCTCTAATTTGACCAAAACTCTGTTTCTGTGGTCAACAGACTGCAGGCTTTGTTCCTAAGATTATCTGATGGTGATCAAAATCTCATTGTCCTCAGGGCTTAGACAGCTGTAAGTGACTAATGAATCCGGAAAGCTGTTATTCCAAAATATCGCAGCTTTTGAATAAAGACTCCTTTCCTTTATCTCCAAAGCTTTGCCTCTGGAATTTGCCTAGAGGGTGGAAGCGGGCAGCAGGACCCCTCTTGCTATCCATTAACAATCTTGAACAAAAGAGAAATGAACAGATGTTTACCTTGAGGTATGTTTTCATCTCCTATTCATCCTAATTTTCCAAATCAATAGACTAGTTACAACTTTTTTTCTTGAAATAGTTTTAAACATTTTCTCTGAAACCAGTACAGATAAGAATTCAAAATTCACATGAAGTTTAATGGTCCAGATTTTGCTTAATCTTGGTTCTTAGGTTAAGTGTTCTCAGGCAAAGCCCCTAGCTTTACCCTAAGAAAATGGTGCATTTTCTCTGCTAATGGAGATGTTGCCACCACAAAATATGCCTGTTGGGATATTGATTATTGTAGGCTGGTTAATTACAAGAAACAGCAGACAGGGGAGAAGCTCAGAAAAAACAGGCAAATTTATGCCCTGTAAAGAACATTGCCATTTGTAAGAAAAATTTCCATTTGTAAGGGTGTTTCCTTCACTGTACCTGGCCTGTTTTCACTATCAGTAGAGAAGGCCTAAACTTAAATCTGCATAACAACCTTAGTCTTGTTTACTGTGTTTTTCCTGGTAACTTCCCAAAACTGACTCTCTAACCCCCAAAACTTTTGTCCCTAGCTGAAAGTGGTATTTAAGGTGATGCTGTCCACCATTTTGGTGAGTTTTTTAGCGTTCCTGGATCTCTCCCTTGTATATAGGAGGTATAGATGTTATTAAAATTTATTTCGTTTTTCTTCTGTTAATCAGTCTCATGCTAATTTGATTAATTAACCAGCTAGTAAAACATAGAAGGGTGGATAAGAGTTTTCTCCCTAACATAGTTGAGCAGATCTGTGCTTTGTGAGGCTGTTCTATGTACCTGTTTATATGAGAAAAGGGGTGGGTGGGCATTTAAATTGTCCTCTTAGCTGTGGCTGGTGTGGCTCAGTGGATTGAGCACTGGCCTGCAAACTACAGGGTTGCCAGTTGGATCCCCAGTCAGGGCACATGCCTGGGTTTCAGGCCAGGTTCCCAGCAGGGGGCGTGAAAGAGGCAACCACACACACTGAAGTTTATCTCCCTCTCTTTCTCCCTCCCTTCCCCTCTATCTAAAAATAAATAAATAAATATATTTTAAAAATTAAAAATATATAATGCTCTCAATATTTACTTGCTAGTTTTCAAATATAGAACAAAACTTTAATAATCAACTATTTAAAAAAGAAGTTAAATAATGCAAGAAGCAAAACTATAACTTTATTTTTTTTATTTTGTATAAAATGGTTCTAGTTGTCTATTTTCAATTGTCTATTGTTAACTGTCTAGTTATGGACTATAACTAGAATTCTTGTGATGAAACTGGGAAAGCAGGAATTGAAGTAATAGACATCATGAAGGAAGTATTGACGCAATTGCTTACTCATTTAAAACTAATAATTGTAAAGCAGGGTCATCTTTTGCCAATGTAATCTATACTCTAAAGATGAATAAATGATGTTTGTTGTGTCTATTTGTACTATAATTTGAACTCTCCTTAGGAATGTATCATTCCAAATCATCTAAAACACAGCTCTGAGTTTGCCTCTTCAGTGCAACCTTGGCTGTGACCCGTCCAAATCAATTTTCAGAAACACAGTTGTTATTTTTGAAGGATTACTAACCTAAAATGGCTTGTTATTGGTTCTTTAAGCATACCCAGTGGTTTTTAGTCAATGTGAAATATTAGTCAAATAAAACATTTATTGTTACTCAGTAGTTAAGCATTTGAACACAATATATGTTTACCATCCCCAATAATGGTGTGACTTTAGTTCTGTCATCTCAATTCCCATAGGTGTGGTATTTCTCTTTGAAAATAGGAGTAGCGATAAATTCATTCTCAGGATTGTTACGTGATTCATACAAGAAAATCTATTTAAGGTTGTGAACACATTATCTTGGCACATAGCAAATGCTTATTAAATACGTGAATGGTTTATTACTAGTGATATCAATATATATTCCATAGCAACATTTTAAAAAGGGTTTTTACCCAAAATGTTGATATGAGTTTAAGAATATGATTTTAAAAATTCCATAGTCAAATAATTTTCATTTGAATAAAGTTAAGTAGAATTTAAAAAATGATTTCTAGAATCATTAATATGCTTATATCATGCTGGTCATTGCGGAGGAATTTTTATTTACATTATTAATAAGTTTATTTTACCACTTAATATTCAGTGGAGGAAAGAGGGTGTGTTCTAGGGGATTCATATTCCATGAATTCATACTTCATAAAATGCTCTTTAATAGTCACTACCTTTACCCTTTAGTTCTAAGTGTATTTCCAAGCACAGGTTTAATTAAATGTGACTTCCACTTATGATGCCTAATGGATATCTATTTAATACATCACATGGATTTAAGCCTCATGGTTAATTTTACATGTAGCATTTTTAGTCATTTTGGTTTATGTATGTGAAAATTGACATTTTCATTTCTCTCTTGGTAAATTCAGTTCACAGCTAATTTTTATTATTTTAAAAATATAAGTATTACTTAAGACAGTTGAAATAGAGACAATACATCACTTAATATATAAAAATAAATCCTATTCCCAACTAGAACTATATATTAAAAATTATTTGTGTAAAGAAAACCTTACAAAGATGCAATTATATTTATTAAGAAGGATGAGAGGCACAGCATAAGGAATGTTGTAATAACTATGTATGGTATCAGGTGAATACCAGACTTATTGGAGTAATCACTTTGTAAGTTACATAATTGTTTAACCACTATGCTGTACATGTGAAACTAATATAATGTTGAATGTCAATTGTAATGGAAAATAAAAAGAATCATATTTATTTACCAAATGTCTTACTTGACAATATCAATAATGTGTTAACTTTTCAATCTTATTTCAATCCTCAAAACTCTTGATCTCTTACATGAATATTGAAAGAACTGCAATGAAATCACACTGATACAACCAAGACCCAGTAATAAATTCTGAAGTGATTAATTTGTCAAATAAAAGCAGCCATTTAACCTACAAAATACAACTAAACAAAGATGAATTAACTTAGTTGTGAAGAAGTTTCTTGGGGGCAGAAAAGTAATTATGATGTTAAATCAGCATTTCAAATATAAATGATTAATGGGCATCTTCCACACAACAATAAAAATTAAGTCTATTCCCCAGAAAAAAACGTGCAATTTTATAAAATGCTAATATGATGCTTTGAACTTAGTCCAAAATTATTCCTTAGAGTGAGATTATTCTGCAATGCCAGATTGGTGTTTAACAGAAACAAAAAAAATAATAACAAACTGATTTTGATCTCATATCTCTACCATTTACAAATTAATTTATCCTGGGCATTTAACTTAATATCTAAAAGTTTGGGTTTTGATTTTTAAAGTAAGAGAACTAATAGAATGCACACCATAGGGTGGTTAGGAGGTTTAAATGAGATAATTAGAAAAAATGCCTAACAAAATCCTCATAATGTATTTCTCAAAAAACGTGTTCTTGGGAAAAGACTGGGCATAGAAATTCCAGGTTTTAATTTAACTATTAATGTCTTTGACTCAAAAATTGTGTTTATGGGCCCTGGCTGGTATAGCTCAGTGGATTGAGTGCAGGCCCACAAACCAGAGGATCGCAGTTTGATTCCCAGTCAGGGCACATGGTGGGTTGCAGGCCAGTTCCTGGCAGGGGACTCATGAGAGACAAACATACATTGATATTTCTCTCCCTCTCTCCTTCCCTTCTCATCTAAAGATAAATAAATAAAAAATCTTTACAAAAATTTTGTTCATGAAGCAAAGTCAATTCTTTCTTTCTTTGTTTTTTTTTTTTCCTTTTCTAAAAAGATTTTACTTATTTTTAGACAGAAGGGAAGGGAGAGAGAAAGAGAGGGAAACATCAATGTGTGGTTGTCTCTCACACGCTCCCTACTGGGGACCTGGCCTGCAACCCAGGCATGTGCCCTGACTGGGAAGCAAACAGGTAATCCTTTGCTTCACAGTCCAGCGCTCAACCCCACTGAGCCACACCAGGCAGGGTAAGAAGTCAATTCTTTAAAAGGCATTAAATAACTGTCTATATTATTGAAAATAAACTTAGATGTTTGTTTTGTTGGCTAGATACAACATTTTGTTTGAAAGGAGGAATCTGTAACCAAAAAGGAAGTTGTGCTTAATCGGTTTAAAATAATATATTCAAGTATTTATATTCAAGTATATATTCAAGTATTACAGAATTTTTCTTAAAATGGCTTAACTATCTTAAAGTGTGAAGAGTTGAGTGCTTGTCATTCATGTCATAGAGTATTTGAGTAAGTCAAAACCTAGAAGGTTAAACTGAATGAGATTTCCAATCTTATATTTAACATTTGGGGTGAATATATTCAATATACATATGGAATATAGATATATTCCATATGCATTTTCGTTCATTATATTTGTTCTTTAAAAATAATATAAGCAATGTTACTAAATGAAAAAAGCCATTTTATAAATATTAACTGTACATTTTAAAATAAATTTATTATATAATGTATTAATACGTGCTTTTTTTTCAAAAGAGAAAATTATGTGAATTCACCGTGCTAATAAAACCATGTTTATACTGAGTGTATATTTATTTAAAATCAATTTAATTACATAAAAAGTATTGTAAATTGCTTAGCCTTATTAATCCAACAGGTTAGCCAAGGAGAAGACTAGTAATTTTTTCTTTTTTTTTTTCATTAAGGAAGATTATGTTGAAAACCCATTTTCTTAAGCTGTCATGCTCTATTTTTAAATGCATTTGTATTTTTCTCAAAGGAAAAGAAAATACATTTTACGTAGCTAGTGAGGAGAAGATATGTAGCCAGGCAGCAGCTAGTGGACCATGTGGGTGAGGTGGTTGCTGGCAGACCAGGCAGTCCCACATTTCTAAGTGGATAAAGCAGGAGGAACAATTGGGGGGCAAGACAGACCACACAACCCAGGATTCCAGCATGGGGAAATAAGGCCTCAAAACCTCTGACTATAAAAATCTGTGGAGATTATGGCAGTGGGAGAAACTCTGAGTTTCATAGGAGAGTCTATTGGAGAGACACATAGGGTCCTAGAATATATACAAACCCACCCACCTGGGAATCAGCACCAGAAAGGGCACAATCCACTTGTGAGAAGTGGGGGAAGTGATTTAAAGAAGAGTGAGAGCCGAGCGATCAGCATTGATTCCTCTCTGACCTCTCCCCATGCTCAGTGCCACAATGTAGCAAAGTGCATTGCCCTGCCCTAGTGAATACCTAAGGATCCATCCCTTACAACATAACAGGTGCACTGAGACAAAGAAATATGGCCCAAATGAAAGAACAGTTCAAAAGTCCAGCAAAAGAACTAAGCAATGCAGAAAATAGCCAACCTATCAGAGGCAAAGTTCAAAACACTGGTAATCAGGATGCTCACAGAAATGATTGAGTACAGCCACAAAATAAAGGAAGAAGTAAAGGCCATGCAAAATGAAATAAAGAAAAATATACAAGGAACCAAGAGTGAAGGGAAGGGAACCAGGACTCGAATCAATGATTTGGAACAGAAGGAAGAAATAAACATTCAACCAGAACAGAATGAAGAAACAAGAATTCAAAAAAATGAGGAGAGGCTTAGGAACCTCTGGGACAACTTTAAACATCCCAACATACAAACCATAGGGGTGCCAGAAGGAGAAGAAGAAGAGCAAGAAATTGACAACTTATTTGAAAAAAGAAAGAAAGAAATATTCCCCAATCTGCTGAAAGAACTACACATGCAAGTCCAGGAAGCTCAGAGAGTCCCAAAGAAGTTGGACCCAAGGAGGAACATGCCAAGACACATAATCAAATTACCCATGATTTGTAAAGATAAGGAGAAAAGCTTAAAAGCAGAAATAGAAAAAGGAGAGAGTTGCCTACAAAGAAGTTCTAATAAGATTATCAGTTGATCTCTCAAAAGAAACCTTGCAGGCAGGAAGGGAGTAGAAAGAACTATTCCAAGTCATGAAAGGCAAGGACCTACATCCAAGATTACTCTATCCAGCAAAGCTATCTTTTAGAATGGAAGGGTAGATGAAGGGAAGTGCCTTCCAGATAAGGTCAAGTTAAAGGAGTTTATCATCATCCAGTCCTTATTATATGAAATGTTAAAGGGACTTATCTAAGAAAAAGAAGATGAAAACTATGAACAGTAAAATGACAACAAATTCACAACTATCAACAACTGAACCTAAAAAACAACAACAAACTAAGCAAATTACCAGAACAGGAACAGAATCACAGACATGGAGATCACATGTAGAGTTATCAGTGGGGAGGGGGAGAAGGGAGGGTTGGGAAAAGATCCAGGAAATAAGAAGCATAAATGGTAGGTACAGAATAGACAGGGGGAGGTTAAGAATAGTTTAGGAAATGTAGAAGCCAAGGAACTTATGTGTACAACCCATGCACATGAACTAAGTGGGGATGGTGGAGGGAGAGGGTATGCAGGGTGGAAGGGAAAAAATGGGAAAACTGTAATAGCATAATTGATAAAATATACTTTAAAAAGAAAACACATTTGAGTATAATGACTGTATACATCATCAATTTTGACCTCATTTTTTTAGCTTACTCAGTGCAATGCTAATTTTAATAAAAGTTGTTTCTAAAATGCTGGCTTTTTTAATAATTACATTTTCAAGTGTGGTCCAAATGCTGCAACTATAGTCATTCACACCTGTGTCCTTTAGTTTTTATATGTATATTTGAAATTCAAGAGATAATATAGATTCTTTTAGATGTGTATTTAGTGGAACATATAGTCTCCTCATCAGAAACTATCTTAGATACTGGTTTTTATAATCAGGGTTTTTTTGAAGCCACAGAATATCCCAGAGAGAAACAATTAACATAATTTGGTTATGTTAATGGCAAATGGCAACTGATGTTAGACCTCAGTACCTGAGTTCACCTAAGAAAAAAATCAGCACCAGGAACTCAAATACAAGTGAAATTTCATTTACAGAGTTACAGAGGTGGAAGAAGTGAGCCAGCTGGGCTGTCTCTCTTTTGAGGCACTTAACTCAGAAAACAACTTACAGAGGCAGGTGAAGGGCACTTGGAGTTTAGGAGTAGGAAAACAAAGGTATGTGCTTTGAGGGAAAAGAGGGGGTGGAAAGTGTGGGTGTGTTCTACAGAGAGAGAGAGCCAGCCTGAGTGAAGAAGGAGGTAGGGAAAGCCACAGGCCTGCTCAAGGGTGGGGCCAGAGAGAGAGAGAACGTACTGAGTCCTTCATCTTAAGGAGTTTAATCTGTTTTCCAAAGGTGAGGATTTTAGGAGAGAACCCAGGGGAAGATCTCAACAGATTATTCATCAGTTTTTCAAGCGTGTCCTTCCAGTATTTTTTGTTTCTAATGATTTTTAGGTGCTAGGGATGGGGGTCATTAGTCATTGCAGCTAGGACTGAGGTCAGGCATGCAGTTGCTTCATCCGGTTTTGCTTTCTGGTCCTGGAACTGAAGCACCACACATGACTAACAACATACCAGGGGAGGAAAGGTCAGGGCAGGGTCTGAACCACATGACCATTGATATGAAAGTTCACCCCCTGCCCCATGATAGGCTAGAGGAGGAAAGGTCACCCCTGGAGGTGAGGTCCCTCCCTAGAGCACCTGTTTTCCAGTTTTGCACATTGTAAGGCACCAGGGGCTTCCCCCGATGGTGACCTTCTGTACCTGGCCTATTGTTCCTACTCTGCTCCTGTCTGTCTAACTACCTACCATATTAGTTATACTGCCAGGTCTCTTTATTCAATCATGATGATGTTGTATAGAAGTAAGCAAGGGAAAAATATAGACAAATGGAATAAGAGACCCAGGAACTCAAGAGTTAAAAGATTTTAGCTTTTGTCCTAGTTAATAGGCTTAAGTGATTAATGCTTGTGGGAAGCTGTTGTTCTGGGAATGGGATTGCAGACCTACAGGACCCCAGGAGGTCCATAACATTTCCACCTTTGTGCCCAGGGGGTCTGTAAGCAACTGAGATGATATCTGAGCCATTGTGCAGCAGTGAGGAAATGCCCATGTCAAAGATAAAGAATTGTTGACTAGTAAATAAAGAAAAACTAGGAAAATAACTGCCACACTGTTACTCCTATCTGATTAACCTTTTTTTTCTATAAACCCTTCATCTACTCAAAATTTTCTTCTCCTTATAAAAAGTTGGCTTGAAATGAGATGTCAAAATGGTTGTTACGGTACTAACCCATTATCTTTAACTCATCAGCATCTGAATAAGATGCCCTTAAGATTCAATTCTATCTCTACTTACTGGTTGTGATAGTGACAGACAGCAATAATTTTGACTTTTTTATTTCAAAAGCAGGAGACAGCATCCTGTCATTAGGGCCTCCATCTCCAGGCAAGATTAAAGGGAAAAGATTAATGGCAGGAAACTCCAGCAGTGATCCTGGAGTAACACCCACAAAGCCTCTTCCCAACCAGAAGGTAGAGTCAGAATCTGGCATCACAGAGATTAAAGGCAACTAGTCCTTGGAAACACATGAAATCCCCCAAATTAACTGACCACTTGTGCGACTAGCTCCTGAGTTGGCCTGTGTCCCCTCTGACATATACTTTTTGCTTCTTTCACAGCTGCATCCAGGTCCTGCACTCCACCCCCACCCCACCCCCCATTATTCTCTCTACCTGAAAAAAAAAAAAAACTTGTCTTATTTTCACTGTGACTCATCCTTGAAATCTTTCCTGGGTCAGTCAAGGACTAGGAGGTTACCCGGCACACAAAAGATCCCAGATCACACCAGAGTTGGGTAAGCTCCCAGTGCAGAAACAAATAGGTAATAATAACATATTGTCGTTCAAAACTTACTTTCAATACCAGACTCATGTTTTCCTTTGGTACTCATGTAGCTTGAGAGTTGGACAATTTTAGTAATTTTAATAAAGTTAAAATAGAAATTCTCATTAACTGGTTAAAATAGAAATTCTCATTAACTGAAACTTTTTAAATCTGTATTTTTAAATTCTTCAGTATAATCTTATGCCAAATCTCTGACTGAAGAACAAACAATCAGAAGAATGTCAAGAACATCACTTGCTCTTAAATCGTATCATGCTCTAATAAGTAGTGGATGAATAAAACAAAATAAAGCAAAGTATCCCACAGAACACGGCCGTTCAGTAAATGAGATTTCTGCTGTTCTGAGGCAATGGCTAGAAATACAAAGTTTATTTCACTAAAATCCATGTGCTTTAAAAAATCCATTACAGAAGCTAGCCTCATGAACACTCTGGTTTAAATTCTCTGCACATTTGGAAGTCTCTTAGAGATTAAGATCTGAGCCCTCTAAGAGTCCTCCAAATTCAGTACTCCTGAGACTCTTTTAAAAAAATCAATTTATATTTTTGTGCTGTGTGTGTGAGAGTGTGAATGTGTGTATAACTCTATTTACTCTTCCTGGAATTATATTTTTCTCTCAGTACTCTCTTTCTTTCTGGGAAACACTTAGATTTCACAGGTTTTTTTCTAACATCATTTTCACTGGCGCTTCTTTCTCATCTTCCTCAAGGACACTTAGTCTCATGAGGTATTTTTTTAGCATTTTGTTTATAACTGCAATATCACTTAGCATGTTGAAGAGTAGCGATCTGTTTCTGTTTCTCACCCAAGCCCCCTAATAGTGCTTTGTACTTTACTTTCATCTCTATACCATCTAGCACTAAAATGATATTTGCTTCAGAAAAAAAATCAGCTAGTCATGTATCTGTCATGCTCAGTTTATATTATTTTTATTTTAAGTGGAAACCTTCAAGTTGGATTTTTTTCAGCCACTCGATGGTAATTTTTATGTCTTTTTTTCCTCTTTTTCACTGAAGACCTACCAAAAGTGTCAACTATAATGTAAATCGGGACTTACTCCCAACATATTGAGAAATCAAACTCTTCACTTTCTGACAGTTAACATGGAAAAAATATTCTAATGATCTTGTTAACTAATATACAACACAAAGGAGAAAAGAAGGTATAAAATGATTTTTAACAAAGCAGTATAAAGATAATGGATGCAATCAGGTTAATTCTAAATATAAATACTTTCAGGAAATAATTTTATTTAGTGTTAATTAATAACAATGAAAACTTAAAAAAATACCTGGTGTTTGTGAATAGTTATATTGTCTTTTGTCTCAAGATCCTTTATATCCAGCAACTTGTATGGCACTTCATTCACATATACTAACATTGGCATCATACATGATTACTGTGAATGCTTTATCATCGTCTGTAGTAAACCATCCTCAGAGAGCAATAAACCATTCATGACATTCCTGAAGAATTCCAACATGAATATCAATTCATATAATGCCAGTGTGGACAAAGAGGGAAATAATCTGATAACAGCTGTACAGCTTGGAATTACCCTAAAGTTTGGGGGTTTTCCATTTCTTTAATTTTTTGTTGGACCAATAATACTTGTGTTATTTTTAATGCATGACAACTTTTCAGTCGTTAGTCACCTCTGTGACTCCAGTCACAGCAATTAGGTTTTTGTAATTGGTGAATATGAAAGATCCCTCAGTCTACGGCCATACCACCCTGAACATGCCTGACCTTGTCTAAAAGGTCCTTTAATTTTTCCTCTCTTCATTCCCTCAAGTGCATTTGTTTCTCAAAATTTTAAAATTGCCCCCTCCCCAATTTTACAGCTGTGCTGGCAGCATTTATAACCACAATTCTCCAGCGTTTGTAATATTGGTGGCAGCAGTTACATGACAGATAAGATCACTGTTCCTCTTAATTTCCCTAACTGCTTGCCCCTTGTTCAGGGCCCCCTCAAATTTGTATCACGGGCCAGCTAGATGTATTGATAACTGGTAAATTCTAATACTGATTAAATCATAAAAAGCAGATCACTTAACATATGAAACATGAACATTATCTAGTAATCTTGAACCCACTATAATTTCATATGTATTCAGTTCATTGTATATTTTATTAAATAATTTCACTCACTCTAAGAAACTTGGCAGTGGTAGTTCAATGTGGAATTTTGATCTGGATATATGGTGCATGAACCCCACTTTGCTGAATAATTCTTTTTATCAATCTAAAGACATTTTATATAATAATCTAATGGTATGACAAATATGGTATTTTGCTGTTAATGTAGCAGTGACTTACTATTTATATTATGCTTAGAGTTCTTGGAAACATGTTTATTCTCAACCTTTCATAGAATTTACTTTAGTATGTAAGTCATTGAGCAATACTTATCAAGGACTCATTCTACAGAGCATTGTAGTGGGTGAAAGTGTAGTGCTTAGTAAAGAAAAATATACAGAAGTGAGTCAATAGAATCAGGCTAGAATGCAAAAAAAAAATCAAGGACTAGTTGTTGAGTTTACAATCTGTGGAATAACAGGAAATACTGTAAAGGTAATTGAAAATTATTTTCTCTGCTTATAAATGACAAAAAAGTATCTTTTTCTTACCATTCCCCTCCTTATAGAATGTTTTCTTGGACGCATAGTGAATCTGAATTTTTATTCTAAATTTTGGAATAGATATAAATATCTCTAGAGATGAACTTACTTTTTAGTTTTAGCAATGAAGAGGTATCTCAAAGGTGTATCTAGATAATCTAAAGGTTATCTGAAGCTCTAGATTGGTAAAAATATACCTTCAGAATTAGCTCTGGGGTCTTTACAGAGACTTACAGAATGTTGTCACTAGGGGGAGTCCCTTTTGTTTGTCGAAGATAAGGAACTTTGACCTGCCTATGTGCAATACTTTGTCCTAAGTTTGTAGTTACTTTCATGCTAACTTACATAAAGATAAATCTGTTTATGCTAACAGATAAATGCTAATTCAGTAACAAATTGAGTTTTATCTGTCTTCTATTTTGGCATGAAAGACTTTCCATTGGCAGAATTTTTTTATTTCACTAGCATGCACACTTACACACAGATGGAAGACACATTCAAACACAAAAGGACATAGAGATTCAAGGCATATTTTAAAACCAAATATTGTAGAACTTTATGTGTGATTGCTAAAAGAACACAGATTCAGTCTGCATAGATTTAAGTCAGCAATTCCAGAATTGTGGGCCCTGAGATGAGGAGAGTTAAAGTATTTCCATATTGTTTTTTTTTATTGTTGACACTATTACAGATGTCACCCACTTTCCTTCCCTTCGACCCCTTCACCTTGTCCCCAGCCCCCTTACTTCTGGCCTTCACCACAATGCTGTTTGTGTCCTGGGCTATGTATATCTGTGTATATGTTTTTTTGGCTAATCTCATATTTAAATTCTTTGTGGGAAAACCACTTACTTCTTTTCTTTCTTTCTTTTTCATCTGTACAATGTGTATTAGCATAATAATGAATTTTCAGTAAAAATACTTGTCCATTTTTATATTTATGAATATATGTACCTGATGACACTTTTTTTGGGTGCATGTAGCCAATTTACACACTCTAGAAATAATTCCCTGGAATATTTTTATTTTGAAAGCTGATCTTCCTGAACTAAATGAAGGAAGACAAGCAACTGTTGATAAACTTTGGAGAGTTTGAATATTGAAAAATGTAAGACAGCAAAAGGGCGAGATAGTGAGTTGCAGGCCTGATAGAGAGAGTGCGGCGAGAAATGTAGGTGCCTGTATGCACAGTGGACATCTTACATTCTTACGAGACTGAACATTTGTACCTATCGAACAGCGACCCCTATTCTCACTTCCTTGCACCACCCTCTAGCAATCCCTATTCTATTTTCTGTTTCTATGACTTTGACTGTTTTAGATATCTCATGTAAAGTGAATCTTATTTGTCTTTCTGTGCCTGGCATATTTCACTTGGAGCAATGTCCCCTAGTTTCATCCATGTTTCACATATGCTGAGATTTTCTTTCTTCTTTTAAGGCTGAATAATTTTCCATTATATATATATATATATATATATACAATAATTTATCTATCACTGAACACTTAGATTAGTTCTGTGTCTTGGCTACTGGGAATAATGCTGCATTGAACATGGGAGCTCAGATATCTCTTTGAAATCCTACTTTTAATTACATTTGGTACATAGTCAGAATTATAGCATGATTACTAAATCGCATGGTAGTTCTATTTTTAATTTTTCTGAGACGTGGCCATACTGTTTTTTATAGAGACTGTGCTGATTTACATTTCCACCAATAACGTAGTACAAGAACTGCAGTTTCTCTATGTCCTTGCCAACTCTCTGTGTGCTTTTCTTAGTGGCCTTCCCAACAAGAGTGAGGTGACATATCTTATTGTGGTTTTCATTTGTCCTTCCCTTATGATTAGTGATGTTGGACGTTTTTTATGTACCTCTTTTCCTGTTAACCATTGGTATATCTTCTCTGGAGGAGTGTCTATTCAGTTTTATGCCCAATTTTAAGGCAGGTTCCTTTTTTGTAGTTGATGCTATTGACTTGTATGACCTCTTTATATACTTTAGGTATTAAAAGCTGATTAGATACACAGTTTCAAATATTTTCTTTTCCATTCCATGGTTACATTTTCACCTATGATGATTGCTTTCTTTGCTGTATAAAAGCATTTTATTTTGACATACTCCCACTTGTCTATCCGAGGTCTGTCCAGAAGGTATTTAGCCATGTACTATGAAAAATAGGTATTTGAAGAAGATACAAGATTTAAGAAACATAAGCATCATTGTACATAAGCATCATTGTACTTATGTACATACATTGTACATAAGCATCATTGTACATCAGTGTACAATGATGCCTCGGTTCCCTTCAAAGTAGGCACCTTGGGACCTCACACATTTCTCCCAATCACCATGAACTGCCCATCTTATTTTCCTGAATCTCATTGACTGTCTGAAATCTCTTCCTTTTCAAAGGTGGTCTTAGTTTGGGGAAAAGCCAGAAGTCCTAGGGTTCCAAATCTGGGCTGTAGGGGGACTGAGTCACCTGGCTGATTGGATGTTTTGCCAAAAAACTCTGCACAGGATGTGATGTAAGACCAGGCATGTTGCTGGGATGAAGCTGCCAGTCACCAATCACTGTAGTTGTCTTGATCATCTGAATAGTTTCCATGAGGAACGGAAATGTTCAAACGTAATGCAAAATCTGATGCAGATTTGTTGCTCTACTCACTTAGCCGTTTTGAATGCAACAGCCACACAGTACACATGCTCACTCAATGGCATCTACCACGCCCCACTGACTAATATAGTGAAGTCGTCATTGCTCGTGCATGCGCATTCCAGTCCACTTGCCTTGGCTACCAGGTTACACCAGTGTCATGAAAACCATTCTCATTGTATTAACAATGGCTGGACTTTTCCAAGATAGACCTCGTATTTTGAAGAAACTGTTGCCAAGATCTATGTCAAAAAATGTTTCCTCTGTTTTATTCTAGGAGTTTTACAGTTTCAATTCTTACATTTAAACTTTAAATTCATTTTGAGTTGACTTTTTTGTGTGTGAGGTATGTGTCCCGTTTCATTTTTCTGCATGTGGAACATCATGTTAAAGATGAAGTAAAGAAATTACTTATTTCCCATTCTGTGTTCTTGCAACATCATGGAAAATCAGTTGACTGCATTTATGTGGAGTTTTTTCTGAACTCTCTATTCTCTTCCATTGGTATGTATGTCTGTTTTTATGGCAAAACTATAATGCTTTAATAAGTATAGCTTTGTATTACATTTTGAAATCAGAAATTGTGATGTTCTTTATTTCTCAAACATGGTTTGACTGTCCAGGGTCTTTTGTGTTTTCATATACATTTCAGTATTGTTTTCTTTCTACTTCTGTAAAAAATATCATTGGGGTTTCATTTAGAGATGGTATTGAATCTATACATTTATTCAGGTACTACATATATTTTAACACAATGAAATCTTCCAATCCATGAATATGGGATGTCTTTACACATATTTGTATCTTCTTACATTTCTGTCATCAAGTTTTATAGTTCTTAGTATACAAGTCTTTTACTTCTTTGGTTAAATATAATCATAAGTATTTTATGCTTTTTGATGCTATTGTAAATAAGATTAGGTTAATTTTATTTTCAGAAAGTTTGTTGTTAGTGTATAAAAATACTCTTGATTTTTGTTTGTTAATTTTATGTTGTGAAATTTATTAAATTTGCTAGGTATAGAATTAATTTATCTCAACATAATACAATTTATATATGAAAAGCTCATAGCTAACTAACATCATACTCCATAGTAAAATATGATAACTTTGTCTCAGCAATCAGGAAAAAGGCAAAAATGCTCACTCATGCTACATCTATTCAACACAGTGCTGGAGTCATAGTCAAAGCAATTAGTTAAGAAATGTAGTAAGAGGAATTCAATCAGAAAGGAAGAGGTAAAATTATCTTTGCTGGTTGGAGATATATAATGTAGAAAGCCTTACAAGATATACTGCCCCACACACACATACATGCAAAACTGTTAGGACTAATAAGAGACCTCTTATTCTTAGCACTTTGCTTCTTTGCCTATCTTACATAACACAAATAGGGAGGAGATATAGTATGGATCAGTTCAAAGACCAGGCCACTATAACAAAGACAGCTTATAGTAGAGATCTCTAAGTTTTGCTACATTCACAGTCACTCTCAAAACAAATAAACTAGAAAGTAGGACAAAGTTTTTTTTTAAAAATGAGATAAAGAGTAAAAAGTTATAGAACACGATAAACATATTAGACGATTTTTACCTTTCACCTTTTTAAAAGTACTTCAGTCATTTAAAAAATAATAGTTAATGTGATGGTTTATAACAGATTACTTGCTTCTTAAGAATACTCCAAAATAATTTCCAAAATTAAAACTCAGAAATCTCAGAAATTAAAATTAATTAAAAGCTCAGAAAAATTTATAATTTAAATTGACTTTCAACTTGTAGTTACTATATTTTGTAAAAGTGAATTTTATATAAACATGTGCTATTGTATCTAAAGTAATTTATATTTGTATAAACATGTATTACTCTGTTAAATCAATACTTCTATCTGTTTTCTCATATACTTCTAATATTTTTTAAATATGAAATAAATGTTAGCAAAATGTGTTATTTTAATTAATCAAAGTAGGAGTAATAAAGTGCTTTTAATGCTTTCTATCAACCAATCAACACTTAATAAAGATGGAATGTTTTCAATTACATAAAAGCAAGGTAAATGCTAATTGACTTAAAAGTTTATTGGTTAGTATTAAAATCCATTATACAATGTTTTTAAAGTAATTGCTCAGTAATGCGTGTTACCATTCATTTCTAGGGAGTGCTTAGAGCAAAGTTTTAAAATAGGTAAACTTTTAATTCACTTGCTATGTAATTTAAATTAAATACTGGCTATAATTGGCTACCTTTGCTCCCTTTTTGTGTCCCGCTCACCAATCCTCTTAATATTTTCTGTCAACTGACCAATTTATTTCACATTAAGTTGTTATTTATTCTTCTATTCTTCTCAAGATTGTTTCTCCTGTAAAGCCTGCCCAGCAGTGAGCTGGCATGGAATAATTTACTGGGTGAAAGGAGAAACATCTAAATTTTAAAATTGAAGACATTAATAACAGGCTATTGAAAAAATAGTTTGGAAATATACATCAGGCTTTCCAGTGCCTTTTAGATTTTTGGATGCGGAGAATGACCAAATCTTCCAGGAGTTGTAAGTTTCTTTTTGGGTCTGGGAGAAAATGGAAACTCTAGTCATATCAACCACCTTTTAAGTGGTCTAATCTTCTGTTGAAGTGTTTACAAAGTCCCTACAGGTTTGAGATTTCCTTCACGGTAGATGTGCACCATTGTCCTTGATTATCTTTTTTGAAATTCTTTGTAAGAATTACTCCTCCCAGCTACTCCTTGTGAGTACTTACACCCATTTAGGTGTTAACTGCTTCAAAAAGCAAACAAATAAGCAAAGCAGCCATCTTCTTGCTCAGAGTAGAGGAATCGTGCCAGAACTCTGCTAAATAATTCCCTGACTAATGAGGATATGGACACAAATATTGCTCAAACAATATCTCTTTATAAATGTCCTTAAGTCTAATTCACACCTGGCAGACAGCATTAAAGTGGACTGCTTAATTAGAAATCTAATTTCTTCTTTATATGTATGTTTCTACATGCAGGCGATAGTAATGGTCTAAAGCAATTTATGTGAAAGTGTACCGCAGACAGTCATTTAATACTTAAAAAACATGTGCTTCTTTTTTTTCTCAAAGAAGCCAAAATGATTAAAAGAACAGGTGGAAATTCATTGACTGAGCTAATATCATTATAGTTTGGAGAAAAGTTTAAAGTGTTATATAAGAAATTATTCATTGGAGTGTGATGTGAACTGCAGAAGACATTTCCTGTGGAGTTCTGGAGGCATGCCTAGTATTTTAGAAGACATTTAACTTAGATTCAAACTTTCAAAGTAAAAACTAAATAGTTCTTTATTTTCTCAAATAAGCTTCATAACTACAGTTATTTTAAGAATGTTTGACTCTTATCATAGAATATATTTTTGTAGTGAATTGATTGATCTGAAGAGATCCTCTTTCAGTTAATTCAGCATGACTTATTCATTGGTTGTGGAATATTTTAAGAACCAATTGAGGAGACTATGTGACCTTATTTCTAAAACTCAGCTTAGAATCATGTGTATTAAAAACAGAAGAAGAGATAAGAAAACTAGGCATTTCAAATCCATAATTACACTTTAATATTTAATATTGGAAAGGCAATTAATAAAATGAATGGCAACCTACTGAACTAAACTTAAATAAAACAGTCTGTGTTAGTGAAATGCTCCGAAGTTGAAAGCATAGTTATTCACAATTTCACAGTAATTATTTGGGCTCTTCTCTTTAAAAGGTAGATATGATCTTTGGTCAGCATGACTTTGTTAGAGTGTCATCCCTTAACTGAATGGCTGGGGGTTCAACTCCCAGTCAGGGCACACATCTAGATTGAGGGTTCTGTCCTCCAGATGTGTACAGGGGATGACCAACTGATGCTTCTCTCTCTCATTGATGTTTCTCTCTCTCCCTTGCTTTCTCTCTCAAACCAATTGAAAAATGTCTTTGGGTACAGATTTAAAAATGTAGATATGAGAATGAATATATATATATATTCATTCTCATATCTACATTCATATATATGAATGTAGATATATATCTATATATATGAATGTAGATATATACTCATATCTATCATATATATATATATATATATATATATATATATATAATTTTTGTCTTCAAATGAATTATATCCTGAAAAGGGAGGGCACATTTACAAATATTGAAGTATCTTAAGAAGAAACTCTAAAATAATAGCACTTCTTTTGTCCAATTTTCAAAGATGACTTGAACATATACATAATAAAAGGCACATGCCTAGGTTGCTGGTTCAATCCCCAGTCAGGGTGCATATGGGAAGCAACCAATTGATATTTCAGTCCCACAGCATTTTCTTTCTATCTTTTCCTTCCTCTGTAAAATCAATCAGCATATTTAAACAAAAAAAGAAATAAAAAACACATCAGAGCTGGCTTTTGCCATAACTCTTTTGGAGACCATATGATCAAATCAAATGCATATGATTAGATCCATGGAACCGAAGTGAACCATGGGTTGGGAGGGCAATGGAAGAATGGGCAGGTTAAGCAGCGGGAAGTCTTTTTAACAGCTTTCCTAGGTTATGAAACATAATACCAAAATAATCTTAGTGCTTACTATTATAAAGTTTGGTACAAGTTTGTAAGAGAGAGGTCAGTCATGGAAGGACGTTTACTTTTGAGTATGTATATTATTTTTTCCTGAGAAGTTTAACCAATGTTCATCTCATAACATTTTTTTCTCATGCTGGGTTGTACCTGATCCTCTGGTTTCCACTCTAGGTTGTTGCTACATAGGCAGCACACAAGAGGTCTGGTCCTTCATTAGGTTAAACCTTGGTATAGTTTCCAGTGTGAATTCTATGGTAGACCAAGTCAGAGCCTGGGCTATTACTGTTGCTGTGACTGGTGGCTTGAATTGAGCTTTTTCTCATTGAAGCTGCGATAATTCATTTAAAAGAGGTCTCCCAGTTTACGTCCAAACAAATCTAGAAACCAAACTCACACGCTTACGTATATCTAGTTCCTTTACCACCAGTTGATTCATCCTCACCACCAGTTCATGGTCATTAAGGTAGAGTAAAATTAATCTAATATCTGTGACTTTAAACCCTTTTCACAGGTGCCAGTGGTGTTAATTATAATGGAATAACTCAATATTTATATATATATATGTATATGTTTTTCAGTATATATATATATTCAGTATATATATTTCAATATATATATATTTATTTTCAGTATATATATATCAGTATATATATTTTTTCAGTATATATATATTTCAGTATATATATATGTGTGTGTATGTGTGTGTGTATACTGAAAAACATATACACATATATATAAATCTTGAGTTATTCCATTATAACTAACACCACTGGCACCTGTGAAAGGGTTTAAAGTCACAGATATTAGATTCATTATATATATATATATACACAGTATATATATACAGTATACAGTATACAGTATGTATACAGTATACATATATACAGTATATATATATGTATGCTGTCTATATTATAACTATACTATACACCTACTGATTATATATATTCTCTCTACTTATATATTTTTCATTTATTATTTGCTAGAAGGACATTTCTTATTTGCTGTGTGGGAGAGATAGGGAAAAATAGATTGTGTCATTAATCTTACGTATCACAACTTTAAACTAATTAAGGACAATGCTGTCTAGCTCTAGTTGTCAAGGCAGGTCATTAGTTTATATTTTTTTGGTTTCCAATTCAAAAATCTGTTCTAATCATGCTGAAATGATATATTTTTTCTTTTGATTACATTCTTTCCTAGCTAAAGCTGAGCTAAATCTCACATTCCCTTAGGAGCTGACTAATTCTTCCAGAGTTATATTATCTAATTAATAATCATCTCCTCTAATCATCTGTATGAAAGTGTTAATCTCAAAAATAGACCTTTCAAAATGGCTGCACACAGAAACTGACTTTGTGATTTACAGGTAATTTTAAATTATTTATGCACATTTTCAGGGCAACTAGTTAGCCCATTTTGTATCAAAATAAAATATATTAATGTTAACAGTGGCAAAATATCTCAACTTCATTTGTCTCCTGGATAATAAGGCAACAAATTGTGGTTGCTAGGGTATGTTAGCTTCATAAAAGATATGAAAGGTCGTTGTCACAGAAGAGCAGAGACACTTGGAAAGAGTGTATTAGGTACCCATCTCACTTGTTTTTCTGGTAGATACTAAATTTTAAAAAATACAATAAGAATTATTAAACTATTAAAGAATTGTTAAATTATTAATAAGAATTATTCGTACTTAATTATTAAATTAATTATGAATTCATCATAATTCACCTGTCTCAACTGGTTTAAGGCATATCTGCCTGAATTTTGAAATTAACACAATTACTCTTTAATATATATTTAGCCTTATGACCTTCTACAATAGAAGCAAATGGAAATGTGTCAAGTTCTAAATTTACAGAAACTATATTTTCTCAAGAAAATTATTTTAAAATTACTATATTAATATTATCAACTTATATATAAAACTATTAAGTGAATAAACAGGATTGAACTTTACCTTTTTCTGTTTCTAATTTTTAGTTTGCTTAATTCTTTTTTAAAATTTTTACAGAGCAAGTGCAGCCTTCATGTATGATCAGTACAGGCTGTACAGGCTAACTCATAGAGGTTTAAATCATAATATTAAAGAAACATTTTTATGTGTTCTTAAAAATAAGCAAGCTGGATTGTATTAATTTTACACTGAACATTTTCCAATGCATCATGTTTTCAACTCTACTACAAAGGATGAAGAATAACTTTGCACAAAATAGAGAACACCCAATATAGTAATTATATTACTAAATGACAGAGAAATACAGGAACTGTAAAAAGTGAATGAAACTAGGAATATTGGTAATTGTTAGGGTACACTGACTTCTGTATACGTATTGCTCAGTGTAACAAAGAGTTACAAATCATTACATCCAAAGAGTATGTCAAGAAAAAAAGAAAAATATATTTTACTAAAATTTATCAAATAGAATGATTTTTATTTTTCAATGTTCCATCTGTTGTAGTATAAATCTAACATGTTTAGGTATCTTTCTATTTTACTTCTTGACTTTTGAAGTACGGCTACATTTTCAATGTCCAACAAAATTCATTAAAGAAATTTTATTTGTTTGTTGTATATTTTAATGGCTAATAGCCATTTTGCAGAAATTAAATATCAATGTGTGGTTGCTTCTCACATGCCCCCATTGGGGACCAGCCTGTAACCTGGGCGTGTGCCCTGACTGGGAAATGAACTGATGACCCTTTGGTTCACAGCCTACACTCAATCCACTGAGCTACACCAGCCAGGGCTTTTGGCAGAAATTTTAAAAAATCCTAAAATTTGCATAGAACCTTAAGGAACCCTGGATAACCAAAGTAATCTTGGTGGGGAGAACAAAGTTGGTGTATACTCACATTTTCTAATTTCAGAAGTTACCACAAAGCTAAAGTGATTGAAATAGTATGGTAGTGACATAAAGACAGACATATAAAATAGAATGGAGAGCCAAAATAAATTCTCATATAGATGGGCAAATGATTTTGACAAGGGTGCAAAGAGCACTCAATGAAGAAAATGTAGTCTTTTCAACAAATGGTGTTTAGAAAAAAAAAATGAATGTCTACATATAAAAGAATAACTCAGAAAAATTTAGATAAACAATTAACATCTTGCCTCAGTGTTCTCTGTACTTCATGCTAAGGGGCCCCAGGCCTGGCATTAGCAACATGCAACCTTGGTTTCTAGGTTGGCCTTGCCTGGGTACCTCCAGGCCAGCACTAGTAGCAATCACCTGCATATCACTTTGTAGCTTATGCCAGGTGGCCCAGAGCATGGCAGAGGTGGTAGCTGATCTTGGCCTGAATCTCTGGGCAGGCCCCAGAGTCAGTGTACCTGCCATACAGCTTCAGATCACATCTAAGCACCACCCAACCATCTCCACAGTGACATACTTTATAGGGTGGACTCAGCATGCACCAGAGCCCCGTTGAGCTAAGTCTTGCTCTGTGGTGTGGGTTCCTGCACAGCTGATACTCCACAGTGGTCAATGGCAGTAGCCAGTCTTTGCAGCCAATTGGCCTGGAAGTAAATCCCTACCCTTGATGTGCCAACAGTAATCAAGGCTCACCTATAGCAGTAGGGTGTACGCCGCCCAAATGGAGATGGGGATGTACCTGGAATGCCTAGCTTGGGTTATCAGGAAGGCTGTGCCATCGGACCCTAAAGAAACTTAGTACATAATGCCACTCTACCAAGCCTGGGAGATGTACAGCTCTACCTAATTCATAAGGAAATAAGAATAGGGAGGCTGCAAAAATGAGGAGAAAGAGAAACATGTTCCAAATGAAAGAACAGAATAAAACTGCAGAGAAAGAGCTAAACAAAATGAAGACAAATAGTTTAGTAGGTGCAGATTTCAAAACACTGGTTATAAAGGTGCCCAGTGAATTTAATGAAGACCTAACAGCATAAAAAAGACATGAAAACTATAAAATAGAACCAGTCAGAAATGAAGGATATACTAACTGAAATGAAGAATATTTTACAGGGAATCAACAGTAGAGTAGATGAGTCTGAAATCAAATCAGAGATTTGGAATATGAGGAAGAAAAAAAACACCCAATCAGCAAAAAGAAAAGAAAAAGTATCCCCGAAAATGAAGATAGTATAAGGAGACTTTGGGACAACTACAAGTGTACCAACACTTGTATCATAGGGGTGCTGGAAGGAGAAGTAAGAGAGCAAATGATTGGAAAACTTTTTGAAAAAGAATGATGACAAAACTTCCCTAACCTAGTATAGGAAATAGACGTAAAATTCCAGGAAGTGCAGAAAATCCCAAACAAGATGAACCCAAGGAGGCCCATACCAAGACACATTGTAATTAAAATGCCCACATTTAAAAACAGAAAATCTTAAAAGCAGAAGGAGAAAAGCAGCTAGTTACCTTACAAGGGAGCTCCCATAAGACTGTCCGTTGATTTTTGCAACAGAAACTGCAGGCCAGAAAGAATTGTCAAGAACTATTCTAACCCATGAAAAGCAAGGAACTACAACACTATAACAAATATCATTCTATTAGGAAAAGCTATCATTGAGAATCAAAGGACAGATAAAGAACTTCCAAAAACAAGCTAAAGGAATTCGTTACTGCCAAATCAGTGTTACATGAAATGTTGAAGGGTCTTAGTAAAGACAATGGGAAAATTATATAAATAATATGAATAATAAAATGCCAATAAATACATACCTATCAAAAATTAAATATAAAACAAAACAAAACAGACAAAATGAACCAGCAAAACATAAATGGGCTCACAGATACAGAGAACATTTTTTACAGTTACCAGATAGGTGCAGCATTGTGGGGATGGTTGACAAAAGTGAAAAGATTAAGAAGTACAAATTTGTTGTTACAGAGTAGTCATAGGAATATAAGGTGCAGCATGGGGAATGAATTTAGTAATACTGAAATAACAATGTATTGTATGAGATTTATCAGAATGATCATTTAGTTATTTGTATAATATATAACCACTGAGGTGTATACCTGATACTAACATAATATTATCAAATGTAACTGAAAAAAAATTAACAAAAATCCAAAACTGTGTGAAGGGGATAATTTGTCATGACCAAGTTAACTTTGTATCAAGAGGGCAAAAGGGACTGACATTCAAAAATCAATCAATTATCAAAATAAACCAAAAAGACCATAAAATATTCTTAGTAGATGCTGATAAGAATGAGGTTTATAAACACTCAGAAAAATAGAAACAGAAACTTCTTTTATGTAAAAAAATGGCATCTATGAATAGTTTAGAGTGAATGCAATATTTCATAGTGAAATACTGAATATTTTCCCCCAAGCTCAACAACTAAACAAAGGTGTTATTTATTTACAGAAAACGTGATCATCTATAATAAAAAAAGATGTTAATAGAAACCATCCATATGTTTATCAAGCTTGCAGGATTTAAGACAGATATATAAAACCCAAATCACTTGTGTTTTTTTCATTTTCATCAAACAGTTGGAAATTAAATTAATAAAGCATTGCCATTTTAAGATAGTATCCAAATGAAAATACTTAGGAATAAATCAGAACAAAACCAAAATAATAATAATAAAACTCTTTACATTGAACACAACAATATTGCTAGAGGATCTACAGAATTAAGTGAATTGAGAGACAAAGGAAGTTCATGGATTAGAATATTCAGTATAGAAAACATGTCAATTTTCCCAAAATAATTTAAAGATTCAATGCATTAACTATAAAAACACCAAGCAAGTATTTTGATAGAAATCAACAGTGTGATTGTAAAAGTCATACAAATCTACAAAGAATCTAGAATAGCAAAAATATCTTTGAAGAAGAACAAAGTTAAATGACTAACACTATCTAATTTCAAGAATAATATTAATCTACACTTACCAATAGTGTGTGGTATTGGCAACAAAATAGATAAATGATGAAGGGAATAGAACAGAGATTCTAGATATAGACTCACACTGGTTCTCCACTCCTGAAGACGATGTGGCAAATTTGCAGCAAGATCAAGACCATGTTAACTGTGTCTTTTGATTGGGAAGGTGTTGTTCATCACGAGTATTGCTCCTGTAGGCTGAACAATTAATAAGGAGTACTATCTCAATGTTCTTCATCAGTTGAGAGATGTAATACCAAGAAAATGGTCATAGCTATGGGCAACAGGTGATTGGCAGCTTCATCAGGACAATGTACCTACTTATGCATAATGTCTCATCCAGAGTTTTTTGGCAAAATATCAAATCACCCAGGTGACTCAGCCTCGATACAGTGCAGACTTGGTGCCCTGGGGCTCTTGGCATTACTCAAAACTAAAACCAGAGACCAGAGGGGAGAGGGGAGGGAATTTCAGGGGAAATAGGGGAGGGATTTGAGGAACAAATATAAAGGATACATGGACAACAGCTAAGAAGGGTGGAAATGGGAGGGAGGGGGGAGCACAGGGGGTGGTGTGGGATGGGAGTAATAGACAGAAAACTGTACTTGAAAAAAATTAAATAAATTTTTAAAAAGATAAAAAATAGTAAAAATTAAAAAAAGGAAAAAAATACCATAACTATGTATGGTAACAGAGATTACCTAAACTACTGATCCTTTTGCATTACAGGGATGGGCAAAAGTAGGTTTACAATTGTAATAAAAATAAATAACATAACGACTTACAAATAATAAATAAATAATAATACAAAAATGAACTCTTTTTTGCATGCTCAAAAAAAGAGCTAAAACCACCTTTGAAATGAAAGAGATTACAGACAGTTGAGATTTAGGAAAATATAATCAGGCAGTTGATGATAATCCCAGCAAACAATTTTGCAGATTGTTTTGGACAGTGGAAGAGACACTGGGAGAACTGTGTGGGTTTCCAAGGTACCTACTTTGAAGGAGACTGAGGCATCATTCTCCTATGAACAATGCTTCTTGCATTTTCTTCAATAAATGACTCTTTTTCATATTATATGGTTGGATATTTTCTACACAGACTTTGTATATAAAACAATCTGGATAAATTACAGAATAATGATGTTGAGTACATAATACCAGATAAAAGAAAATGTAGAATGTATGATTTCGCTTTATAAGATTCTAAAAACTAAAAAGTGATGCAGAGTGACAAAAAAGCACAACGGTGGTTGGGCTAGAAATGCAGCAGGAGAGGTGAGTGGCAGGATCGAGTGACTACAAAGGGGCACCAGGGAACTTTGGGGGCTGATGGATACATTCACTAGATTCATCCTGGTGATGGTTTCACTGCTGCTTATATTCGTCAAAACTGACCAAATCATGCAAGTTAAGTAGGTGTTGATTATCATATATCACTAAACCTCAATTAGCTGCTGAAAGCAATACACATACTTTTTACCTGGAGATACTGTTAAAGTACAGATCTGGACTAAGTAGGTTTGGGTTAGGCCTGAGATTCTGCTTTCTAACAAGTTCCCAGGTAATGTCAAAACTGCTGGTCTGAATGTTGTACTTTAAGTAGCAGGGCTATATTTCAGTTCTTCCCCACTACGTGAGTGAAAGTCATGTGTTTTTTGGGAGAGAGGGGAAACCATTTCAAACCATTGTACGCTGATATTTTTTAACACATATACTACTATAAAAGTAAAATAAAAACAAAGATATGAAAACATGAGCTGATTTTATTAGGTTCCACAGGCACACCACATTCTGTGAAATTGCTTCTGAAGTTGTTAACTGCTTGCTGTAAATTTCTGCATTAACGTTGTGTAGAGTGCTAACACTTGGTGGCTGGGTGCTGTCCCATATACCACACTATGGGCATCGCTGCCCCGTAGAGTACTTAGAAAAACGGCAATGTAACACTTGTTCTTTGAAATGAATCTCCATCCACTCTAAGATTAGGACTCTTGGGATGGTATGGGGTATATTTTACGTTTCATGTTTTATGTTGTATCAGTATGGCATCTATATTTAGCTGATTAGCAGAACTAGCACTTGTCTTGTTGTTTTCAACAAAAACATCATTTGTTTTTGATGAAAATACAAAATGGTATCCTTATTTTCTAATTATGAAGCATTGTGAAGTGGCAGGGGAATTGCAAGTTTATATAATGGATTGGCTGTCCTAAGAAGGGTGGCCTTTTTTAGCAGTGATGCCTTGATATTCTGAAAAAATTATTATTTGTAAAAGCAAATAATCATATTCAAGATAGGCATTTAATATTTGTACATCCTATCAATTTATTTTTTCTCTGAATGGTAATTTTTCTATCCTTTCGTTCTTTTATGATTCTTGTTTTCAGCTTTCATGGTGATATTATTCACCATGCAAATAAGTTACTAGAAAAATATATAAAAATGGCATGTGTCTGTTTTATAACATTTTCTACCTTGGTAATATAAAAATGGTACTAAACATTAAAATGGGAAGGCAAAATGAGAAGGAATGAGGAGAGAAAAATGAATAAAGTAATTTCAACCTTAACTTCTGAGCAATTGAACATATGTTCAAGAAAATATAGATTTTTCACTTTAATTTGACATAAATTTTTCAACTTTGATAAGTATAAAAGTAAATTTGTATTGTTTTACCTCCAGAAAGTATGTAGATATCTACATTTATTGTCATATCTTTTGTATAATCACTCAAAAACACATTTCCATTTTTCTAGAATACCACAGTTGATCCTTAGGAAATGAGAAAGCAAAACCAGTACAGGAAATCTGTATGTTTAAAGAAATTGAGGTGGAAAAAGATGAACTGACACAAGTAGAATGGGTTTAAAGATACGATTTCCCACAAGTTCTATAAATCATTCTGGATATTGATACAGTTCACAATATTTTTGAGTCCTGCCTTGTCTAGTACATTTCCTGAAATATATGGTACTTTTCATACACACACACACACACACACACACACACACACACTACAACTTTGATTTTCTATAATTGTTTTTTTTTCTGCATTTCTGTACCAGGATTGCTGTGTTGTGAGCTGACCGACAGTGCAATAGAATAAATCATTTTACTGAAGTAATATTTTTGTGACTTTATAAAGATAGGTGACTTTAAAAAGCCATGAGGATGAGAAGATTCAATAATGTTGTTCAGCTCTTATTCTTCAGGGTTATATGTCATAAGTAAATTAATTTCACTGACTTACTGACAGTCTCTTGTGGCAAGGAGGGAACTGTGGAAAATATTTTCTCTTTCTATCAAGGCAAATATAATGTAATTAATGAAGCTTTGTCTTAATCCATAATACAGATCCTTAGAAATTGTGGGTAAATATGTCATGAAACTGGAATTATATAATTTAAATTGCAAGCTTTGTTATTAAATAACCAAATACTATACTTGCTACTTGTCAGTTTCAAATCTTTCCTTGAATTGAAATAATTAACAAAATTTCTATCACAGAAGTTGAACAGGACTGTCTGATTGATTAAATATCAGTATAGATCCTTCACATATATGTATATATATTCCTATTGCAATCACTTATCAATATAAATGTTTAATATATAAGCAAAATTTAATTTTAAATGATTTAAAATCTAAGGAAATTTAAAATGTCTTTTTTGTAACTCTGTGACTATTTCCATAGTAAAGATTTGAAGTGTGTATTTATGACTAAATAAACAACACTTCTAATAATTCACAGTTTAACAGCATGTAAAAGTTATTTTATCCATTAGTGAATTGAAGGCATTGACTGAGAAATTATCTAGGATATTAGTTTCCAAATTTAAAATGTGCAAATATTTGTTTGCATCTTTAATAGTTTTTGGAGGTGGTATTATTTTTCTAGTATATAGTAGCTGTTTCTGTATTCACTAAATTTCTGTTTTAATGTTTAGATTACTCATGTATTATTTTATTTCAAATCACAAGAAACCTGTTATGTATAAGTATGCATAACATTTTAATTAACAATAATTTATAAAAAACAAAATATTTGTGATAATATTGGTATCATTTATAATGTGGCAAATCCAATTTCTGTGTTAATAGAAGACAGTTGAATACTTTTGTTTCCTTTTGCATTCGATCTGTTGTGATGTGTCATTTGGTTGAATTACGTGAAATTAGAAAAATTGTGAGGAATATTTTACAAGCTTTTCAAATAATTATAGATATTCTTTGGTACTACATCAAAACTGGGCAAGTAATAGTTTCTTAAATGTTAGTGCAATGTGAAATCTGTAACCATATCAATGAACTTTTCATACCCTTATTACATTGTATTAAATCAATTTGTCAATCTTGTGGTTTTTTACACATTCATAATTTTGTATAATAAATGATTAGTCATTTGCTAAAGATTGTTTTAGGGGATTATACAGATCTTTGAGAGATTAACCCATTCAATTACATAATCTAAGGAAATACATTTGTTAATAATGTCACCTAGTTCATCAGAAAAGTACGCATGTGTAGGAAAGCTATTAAGCTATAGGTTATGGAAAAGAGTACATTGGCAACAAAATTATCTGCTGTTATCCTGGGTGATACGCTTACTTATTTTATTTTATATTTTTTTGTGAGATGGTCAACCAATTGCCCAAATCTGAATAATCATAGTTTGTCTATAAGTTGGTCTTTAAGCTGCAAAATGTTGTTTTGTAAAAGTAGGGCTGCTGGTTCAGTACATAATACACCCCTCAAAAAATCACAAAGAGCTCCCCTTTCAG
Organism: Sturnira hondurensis; assembly: GCF_014824575.4. Classification (NCBI taxonomy): domain Eukaryota; kingdom Metazoa; phylum Chordata; class Mammalia; order Chiroptera; family Phyllostomidae; genus Sturnira; species Sturnira hondurensis. Next base: position 8,072,065 of record NW_028094767.1, read on the forward strand.
ATAACTTCTCTACTTCGATGTGCAGCGACATGCCTTCATGAGTATTCCAATTTCCAATTTCATCAAATAACACAAAGTCTGAGGAGTTGAGTAAATTTCCCTTTCTACATAAACTTTCTTTTGTAAGTCTGCATAACTAAAAATACCTTTCATTTTACTTTATTTTCCCCAGATTTTCACCATTCTTCAACAATTTATAGTACCTGATCTAAATGTAATACTTTAAATATTTTCATTTTGAAATAAAGAAAACATATCTCTCTATATATAATTCACTAGTTACACAAAATTTCTTAACGAGTCAATATGTTATGTTAGCTACATATTTTTAAATAAATAAAAAACAAATAGAAATTCCCTTCATTACTCCCCTTGGTTCAATTTCATCCTTCTCTTTTTGACTACTTTATTAATGTATCTAGTTACATAAATAATATAAGATTTTTCTTTAGGCTTATATGAATTATGATTACTATATAATTGCAATAGTCTCATCTATCTTTAGGAATTTATATCCATATTGACACAGAGGGTTTTCATTTACTTACCTTAGCTGCTGGATTATAATTCAATTTATTAACAAAGTGCTCTTTATATATCTACATCCTGATGATAGACTTTTGGTTTTTTTTTTCATTTGTTTCTTTACTAAGAGCAATCCAATAAACATGCCTGTAATTACTGAATATTCATAAACATTTATATAGGGTATATAAATCCCCTGTAATCTATTCATACATTTAAAGCATTTTCAATTCTCTTGGATATTCTCTAACACATTGTACATTGGTTGTACTATTTTTTTTTCTTTCCAACAAGCTATGAGAGTTTTCATTTTTCCAAAACCATTACTTTTTTTTTTTTTTTTAGCACACTGGGGCCTTTTGCTGCTGATTCCCAAGTGCTTGGACTTGTGTACATTCTAGGACCCTGTGGGTCTCTCCAACAAAATCTCCTGTGAGGCTGGGAGTCAAGCCTACAGAACCATTACTAACTGTTGTTTGCCTTCCTTTACATTATTTTTACTTTAATGAGTATAAATCTGTATCTCAACATGTTTCTTTTCCCCTCTTGCTTTTCTGATTACTAATAAGATCTAACACATTTTAATATATATTTTCTGCTCCTATTTAGTTCAAACCATTTGATGTTCACCTACTGGATGATTTCTTCTAGTGATTTGTTGGAGTTCTTTCCATATCGTCATTATTAATTCTCCCCATTTCATAGAAGACAGTTGTTAAAAGTCAGCTGCTTATCGTTTAAGGAAGATTAAAATGGAATTTTCATTAAACACTAACCAAATCTCTAGCTACTGCTTTTCTAATTGGATTCTGAAGAGATCTGCATGATGCAGAATGATTAGTTTGCTCTCTCCTTCAGGGTACTTTCCTCAAGATCTCACCAACATTTGCTGGATGTGCAGAAATGGATTCATTTGTGTGTGTGTGTGTGTGTGTGCTCAATCTCTGCTCTACAGAAATGGATTCATTTGTGTGTGTGTGCTAAATCTCTGCTCTACATCCTGTCTTTGCTCAACATTGTTGCAGTAGCAGGAGGGATTTGAGTTAAGAGTGGTAGAAAGAAAATGGCTTAGAGGTTACCTGGACAAAGAAGTCTTCCCTACTGGGCCGAAGTAACTGATTCTATGTCACCTGTTTAAGGGCACTATAAGGCATACAACCTACCAACAATGTAGCCTAGCACTTGCCTGCTTAACTTTTTCATGTCCACTCAGTGTGGACTACATAAATATTTTCTTCAATGGCCTTCCCTAAGTATTTTAAAAGCTTTTTGATGCTTGGATTTTTACTGGAGCCAATACACTAACTTTTAAATTACATTTATTGTGGTGACTGGTTAATAGATACTAACCCTTTTATTTATTTATTTATTTTAAATAATTTTTTATTTAATTCTTGTTCAAGTACAGCTTTCTGTTTTATATTCCCAGCCCTGCCCCGCCAGTGCTCCCCACCTCCCTCCCATTTCTGTCCCCCACCCTTAGTTATTGTCCATGTGTCCTTTATACTTGTCCATGTGAGTCCATCCCCTTTTCCCCTATAATTTTCTCACCTCTCCCCTCTGGACCCTGTCAGCCTGTTCCGTATTTGAGTGTCATTGGTCATATTTTGCTTGCTTGTTTGTTTTGTTTAGATCCCTGTTAACGGTGATATCATATGGAATTTGTCTTTCACCACCTGGCTTATTTCACTCAGCATAATGCTTTCCAGTTCCATCCATGATGTTGCAAGATACTAACCCTTTTAATATAGAATTCTTTGTGGCCTATTTATCATTTTGGTACAGTTTCAAGCCTACAGAACATTTATGAAATTAGAAAACATGTAATTCATTGTAATTACCAAAACTTGATTCACCTATAGAAGTATCTGAAGGAACAAAACACTCCTGCGTGTTTCTCCTTACTACTCACAGAGATCACTTCACTGCTGACAGTCTTTAATGACGCTGTTGAAGATGGTAAGGCAGACATTATTCGGGACCACTGTGAGAAGTATAGGGGCCACTACAATGGGATTTTAAAGTGGGAGAGAGATTAAGTTCAACACTGAACACACAGCATTGGCAAGTGGGAATTTATAGCCAAGGAGCAGAGTGGGGATCATTGAATGAAAAGTTACTAGATATCAAGAGTAAGGAAATTCTGACTAAGTCAAAGTAATAGGAATCTCGCTGAAGCCAGGCCAGGGAATGGTGGAGCATGAAGAGCCTGATCACATATCAAGGTAATCAGATATGGAAGGTGGAGTGTTCTGGTTAAATTGACTTAGCAGGGTCCTTGTTAAAATTGACTTTTACAAGGAAGTGCACAGAGAGGCCTAGGAGAAGTTTCAGAAGCCTGTTGAAAGCCTGGTCAAGCAAAGAATCCTTGCACTGCTAACCAAATGTGGTTTTTTGGCTCGTTTGTTTGTTTTCCCCACACTAAGAAATTCTTTGTGAGACCAGCTAGGTGTCCTATATATCAATTCAATTTTGACAGTATCGACATGAATTTAGTAACATTCCATAAGTTAAGGGCTTAGTCCCACAAAACTGTCTGAATTTTATCAGTTTAACAGTCCCACAAAACTGTCTGAATTTTATCAGTTTAACATATGTTCTATTTCTCTTCTATTTTATAAAAATTTTCTTTGCCAAACAATGTAATATTATAAATATTAAGTTTCAAAAATTACATTTATATACTGCAAACTAATAAGAAATATTATTATTAATCAAAACCTCAGCTGTCTTCTGTATTTCTGACTTGCTGGCTATAAATTGGATTCTCATGATTTTCTCTTTCATTTCCATCATTTGCTAGAGTGACTCACAGAATTCAGAGAAACACTTCCATTTACTGGTTTATGATGATAAAGAATACAGATGAACAGCCTGATAAAGACATGAGTCGGGTGAGACCTGCAGGGGTCCTGAGTGCTAGAGATTCTGCTCCCATGGAGTTGAGATGCATCTCCTTCCCAGTGTGCAGATGTGTTCACTAACCAGGCTGCTCCCCAGATCTGGTACTACTGGAATTTTTACGGAGGCTCCATCAAATGGTATGGTCAATTATTAACTCCATTTTTAGCCTCTTTCCTCTCTATAGAGTGGAGGATGGGGTGGGGCTAAAAGTCCCAAGCTTATAATCATGGTTTTGTCTTTCTGGTGACAAGTCCCCACCTAGGAACTCACCTGGAGTTACCTCACAAAAAAACCACAAAAAAACATTTCTGTGGCCAATGAAATTCCAAAGGACTTAAAAGCTTGGGGTTGGATGCTCTTGTCAACCAGAAAATTGTCATGAAGGGGGGTCAAAGAGTAAAGATGAGAACAAAACATCCCTCTAGTTTCTGTATTTTTTAAAGATTTTAGGAGCTCTGGGTGAAGGGACCAAGGTATATATATCTTATTATTTCCCAATATATAAAAGTATTATTGTCAAATTTCCCTAACATTTACAATGTTATACTGTTTGGAAAAGAAAATTATTTGTAAAATAGTAAACTGGAGTAGATAAAATGTTAAATTGATACAATTTCTCAATTTTATGTTTTCTTTTAACACATGTATAATAATTTGAACACAGATACAAAGTGTTGTTATAGAACATTTATTTAAGAGTTATCTGCCTTTGAAAAGAAAATGTAATATGTTATGATTGTGGAGATTATTTTGTGTTTTGTATAATAGTTTTGCTTGAGATGAAAGAGAAAGACTTTTGCATCCTCAGGGGTGTGTTAATCATTCACATTTCTAGGAGCCTCATCATCACCATCTGCATCCCTGTCCCAGGTTCTCTACAAATATCCCACTCAAACTCTGTCAAATTATGAGTCAGTCAACCAAAACATGACTGAGTGGGTGCAGTGGTTTCAGACAAAAGAGATGCTATATTCTGCAGTCTTTCCAAACTTGAACCAAATGTTCCAGGGGGTTAAAAGTCCACAGCAAAAATGTTGAGAAGGATTTGTCTTCCAATATCTGCTTAATAATCTCAAACCACTTTGTCGTACCATTATGCATAGAGTTCTTTGGTATATAGAAAACTCACTCCAGATCTTTTCCAGATCACCTTCCTGTCATGCTTTGGAACATGCTGAATGAAAAAGCATGTGCTGTAGATAGTAGAGGATGTCACAGCCAGTATCGCTCGGGCAAGAAATATGTACTAAAAACTACATGCAACCTATTTGTTTCAGCTTTATTGTATGATATTAAAGTATTTCCAACGCATTATTGTAAGGTTATTAATTTATTCCAGAATCACAAAATAACCTATGGAATCTTAAAACAAACATTTGTTCTGTACTTTTGTTGCATTTTTCACTTACTGTACCACTGACTGTGTTTTTCAGTTACTAAAACATAAGCAGTGCATTTCTTTATGATTAGATCTACATTATGATACATCCATCTATTGTCTTCCTTCAGAATCATTCTACATGCACTGAAAAATAATATTAGGACTCCATCCTCTGCTTATTTAATAATTTCCACAACTGAAACAATGAGTGTAAACAGTTTCATTGCAATTGATTTTTAGTGTTTTAGTTTAAAAATAAGAAAAAATGTATTTTTACTTTTGAATGTAAAAGTGTTACTAGGGACAAAAATAAAATAATGTAAATATACATGACATTTTTATTTAGATTTATAATATATTAAATTACCACTTATTAACCAACGTCAGAATATTAACATACATGAGAATACAGTCTTAATTTAGGATAGAGTTTTTTGAGTATTTATTATCTTTCTTACAGAAAACACATAATTTCCAGAATTAATATCTATGATTTGAAGTTTCAATATCTAAAAAATAAATGAATAATTAACTTATGAAACAAACTGAATGTAGGATACCTTTAATTTTTTTTCATTTTTTAGTTATTCCCATTTATTTATTTTAACAACTCACTTTTGTGAAATTCAAAACATTTTAATACCAAATGCTCTATTTTTCCTCTTTATCATTCATTAGTTTGTATGACCAATTAAATACTATAACAAATTCAATGGACATAAACAAGTTTAACGACACATAAAACTGAATCTTTTTAACCTTAAATTTAGGTCATATAAGTACATACAAAAGCTATAGTATTCTAGTAGCTACTAATGCGCAGTTTCCAATGGGCACTGTCAGTATGTTTTACATAGAAACTGACGGTGATCATTTTGGGAGCAAATTAAATAAAATTTAATAATAATTCCTTGAGTACAATACTAGAGTTTCTTTTAAAATGTTTTACTATTTTCATGAATGGTAATTTTCTTTCAGTCATCAGCATTTAATGATATTAGTGTTCCCTCTTGGAACAATTTAAGTTTTTCAAATAGTGACCAAATTTAGTAAATGTGTCTGCAGCCCCAGGAATGTGATCTTGCTAAAAAATTAGAAGTGCCTATTTCTACCAAAAAAGTGGCATTGACTGGGATGCTGGGGTTCCCTGGTGAGCAGTTCCAGGAAGGCATGTCTGACCTTCTTAGGGCAAAGACTCTGGGAGGTTAGTCCCATAGTCTTAAAACCCAGAGTAACCAAAGTGTAACATTTCAAATTGCAGCCCTAGACCCCACGCGAGTCTTTTCACCGTCACGCTCTCGTGGACTACTCAACAACAGGTGAGCTCTGTGGGACTTTCAGGAGAAAAGGCTGCTGCAGAACCAGTTGTCACATAAGACTAAAAATAGTAAGATCTCATGTGAGTTGAGTATTTGATATAGGGAGATGTAAAGATTTCCTTGAAAAATTAAATTCTTTGAAAAGCAATGTTCTCTAGTCATTAACAGCCAGTGAATTAAACGGTGTTCTATCAAGATTAATAACCCATATTTTATAGGATATTGCTTTAAAATTGTTTATGCTTATCCTCAATACAACATTCTCAAAGAGCTTCTAGAGATGCCAAGAAATGTTTTCCGCCTACTTGGACAGAACTCTGGTCTGTCATCACCGACAGTGTCTGGCTCATCTCTGATATCACATGGCCACCACACTTCCATGGTGGCACCATAGCCTGTCAGACACCAGTACCCCCGTTATATATGCCCTGCCAGTTCTGAAAGCTGTCACCTTAGAAGAGAGCTTGTTTTGGGGGAAAGTTGGGAGAAATTTCTTATTCTAATATTATATTCTCTCACTTAAGTACCAAACAGTGCAGTATTTGCTTCAGTGTGTTGCAAACAAGGTCTTAGGAAACAGATCTTTCAATTTGTACTTACAGCCTTCTGTCTCCACAGAAATAGAACATGAATCAAATCGAAGGCTGAACAGGGAGACAATCCAAGTGACACATAGCACACCATGCTGAGAATTGGCCCCTTATGAATGAATAAGATTTGAAAGCAAAATGAGAGTCACAGAGGCAAAATTTGGCACATCCCTTTCAAGCCATCATGCTATGGATATTCCAGTCACGTTTAAAATAATGTCCCCAGTATGAAAACAGATGCATCAGTCTCATTTATTCTGACTTTACCTCTTGTGAGTTTTTATAAGATTATTTCACAATAAAGTATTCAAAATTTTATAGTGTATATTGTCACCTACTTAGTCTTGAATATATGTTCATAAGGTGAGTTTTTAATTCTATTTGATTTCATGTTGAATACCATAAAAGGCAGAAATGTCAGTCGCAGTTGTCTAATTAAATGTATTTTACATGGGTTAAGTCTATACGCCTGGGTATAAACCCTGAGGAGCACCACCATAGACTCTAGATTGTGCTAAATTGCCCAAAGGCCAACAAATAAGGATTCTAGGGAGTTAACCTGTCATTTTGCTATTGTTGTTAAATCTATGGCATTGGTTTTGTTAATTTAACTATTTTATTCATGTTCTAAATATTTATTTAGGCTATTCTCTGTCCCTTCAAATTGTGAACTTTGCATAGATGTAGCCTGCTAAAAATTTAGAAGACCTATTGTCCATTGATCTATTTCTTTAATAGGCTCTTACATGTCAATTAATTGATGCTGTGCATTAGGTCTGGGTAGGGCAAAGGTGCTTTAATTGTCATTTGCCTTGGAAATTTTGCTGGGTAATTATATGCAGATTTTTTTCTCACATGATCCTAGGTCAAGGTACCACATTGCACATTTGGATTCTGATGAATAGCTACACCTGTACCTGCCATTTAGTGCTTACTCCACATCTGTTCAGTGGAGGTTTCCAAACTATTGGATCTGCTTCTAATTGCTGAAAACCCTGACTTCTCCATTTTCACTTGGCTAATTTTATCTTCTAAGCATAACCTAATTTCTATAAACATTACATGGGTTTTAACTTCCTAAATAAACTCAAGATTTTAAATACCCAAAGAAAATCACATTAAAATAATCTTGATTTTAATCTACAAAAAGGATAAAACATGATTGCCCAAAGTCTAAAAGATAATTGCTGCATTTGAAATCATGAGACCAAGATTCCAACTCTGCTGCTAACAAACTAATTTTAGAAAGTCAATTTAATTCTCTAGAAATTGATTAATTCATCTGTAATTGAGTTGGGTTGGATCAGTATTTTTAAAATTGTATTTCAGAGTGGTAAATGTTCTAAATTGCATTACAGAAACCCTAGGAGAGAAACAGAATAGAAACGGAGAAAAAAGGGAAGCACCAACTTGCTTTGGTTTGGTTCAAAGACAACGAGTTGTGAAGGATTGGACCATATGGACCATTCAGTCTTTTATACAGTACCTTTGAATTCTGTGCCACCACTGACCCATTATTAGCCCATCATAAAGGACAGGAAGGTTTATTGCTGATTGTTCTATATTCTCCCCTGATGTTTTTTTTTAACAGAAAAAAGCCCTTTCAAAAAAAGCTTTTAAAATGCCAGTAATAAAGTTTGTAACTGCATAACAGAATAAAGTTTACATTGGTTTCAAATTCATTACCTTTCTCCTAATCAATGTTCCTTAGATAAATGAATTAGTAGAAAGAGGGAAAGATTTGATTATTTTTATCATATTTCAGAAATATTATTAAAAAGCAATTTTGTCACCATTTTGTTACAGATCATTAAACACACTGAACACATTTATTAAAACGTAATTACTATATATCAACATTTCCACAAGATATCATGATATAGACATACTAGTGATTTTGAGATGTGATTGAATAGACTTAGAATCACATGGTCAATGGAGTTATCTATGGCAATTATAGTGTCTCCAGTTCTTTCTAATATACTCCTCATATATATATGTATATATATACATATATGCTCACACATTTAAATAAATATACACATTATAAATAGACATTATATAAAGTCATTTTATATAGACATATATGTATTATATACATATAACACATACATTATTATTTCTATCTCTCAGCTATTGTTTATTAGGTAGGGATATTAAAATATAAGCATAGTTATGCACTCTAATATAACTACTAACTTTATAGGTGCTAATTTATTATCTCCATAATCCACTGATCTTTTTCTTTCTTTTCTATCTCTATTATAAAAATACAGTTGAAGAAGCAATATAAGCTATAATTTTTTCTCTTAAAAGAATATACTTTATCTCATTGTTATTGAAATTTTAACTGATTATTTTACTGTGTACACACTCTATTCTTAGTCAAACAGACATCCACGGAAACACAACCCCAAGGAATCATCGGCATCACAGTATGACCAGGGTACTTCATTGATTAGGGTCTTTGCTAATCGGCACTCGGCACTCGTAGGGATTTTCTTGAACAAGTCACCTTGAGTCCCTCTATCACATACACTATACTTATAAACATTGCCAGTCAAGGTTACTGGAGTGTAGCATACTTGCAAAAACACAGAAAAGTACACATGGATAGGTCGGCATATTCTGCCTACGCTGCCAGAAACGATAATGCAGTGTGTGTGTGTGTATATATATATACATTTTATATATATATACACACACACATATATAGCACTAGAAAGAGCTTTAGGGATAAACAACTGCTTCATTTCACAGATGAGAAAATTTATATCCAGAGACACAGAGATGCTCTTGTTCAGACAGCTAATTAATGGCAACCACAAGATGAAAACCCCAGTCTCCTGATTTTTAGTTCATTGTTTCCCCCTTCACCTGCTGTACCTTCTGCTCACACTAGGTCAAAAGTTATTTCTTGCTATATGAAATAGCACCTTATAATTAATCATATTTAAAAAATAAATTTTCTTATACACATCATTAAAGAAAACAAGGTTTTTTTTTTATCGTTTACAAACTAAATCACATAGAAAGTATGGGAACTGTCTTTTCTAATTGTGTAGACTGTCAAGTTGTAAATGAATCCAGTTCTCGATTCAAAAATACACAATTGCCTATGAATCTTGTGAAAGGTGTTTGGTGAACCTAATACATCAGTTTAATGCAGGGTGCACCTCTTTCTCCCTTCTACAAAATTCTGCTCTCTGACAAATCTCACAGGCACCATCTCTTATCTGTTGTTGCTGATCTAATGAATGTTTTTAGTTAGGAAAAGATAGGATGCTTTTTTCCCACTTTCTACTCCCATATTCACGAGCAAGCACTGGTGAGATCTCAGGCCAGTGAATTTCTCCAAGTTCTTCACATTGACTTTGCTAAAGACTTTTGGAATGCATTCTGATGGATTAGATGTCTTTTCCTGACCTCTTAACTCTGAGGAAGCGTTATTCTCAGTACCTAATGGCTTTGATGTGTGTTTTCCTCTGTTACCATCCTAAGAATAAGCATAAAGACCTCTTGCTTGCTTGAAGTGTCATTAATGTTTTACCTTAGTGCAAAATCATAATTTGAAACAAATTAATTTCAAAATAAGTATTGCTGGTTAACTAGTAAAAAGTTCAATAAATTTAAAGGTAAGTGGCTACGAGAGACTACTGGTCAAGATGGTGGTGTAGTTAGACATGGCTTGCATTCTTTGCATACCACAGCAAAATTACAACTGAAATATAGAACCATCACTCATAACCATCAGAAATCAAGTTGAATGGAAGTCTGACAACTACGGAATTAAGGAAACCACATCCATCCAGACTGGTAGGAGGGATACAGATGAGAAATGGACTGGTCCCACGCCCATGTGTGGTGGATAAAAATTCAGGAGGTATATCTCAGGAGTGAGGAGTCCCAGCCCCACACCAGAACCTATAGCCCAAGGTGGGAACTGAAAGAAATTTCCAAACCTTTCTTCAAACCAGTTCCAAAAGTTTCTTCCTTTTATCAGGAAGAAAAGTCCCCACAACTTGTGGCTGCAAAAATTAGCAGGGATTGAGTCAGTGAAAGAAACTGCTGGAGCCTAAAGCTGTTCCTCTTAAAGAACCCACATGGGGGCTCACCAACTCAATCTCACCACCTCTGAGCTCCAGCACAGGAATAGCAGCTTGAAAGGCACCACTGACATAGAGGGAGAAACTGAAATGTCTGGAAACAAGGCGAGCAAAGACCATGGTCCCTTTTCTAAAGCCCTGCACAGAGCCAAAGAGCCAGCAAGTTGGTGTCATACCTGGGACTCTATCAACATAGCTAACACTGTTTGACGCACCATGGAGATCCTCAGACACTCTGCCCCACCCAACCACAAGGGGAGGGTGTACTCCACCCACCCGAAGAGTGCACCTTGAGTATCCAGTGCTGGTGATAAGGGGAGGTTGTGCACTGGATCCTACAAGATACCTGATACATTAGGCCACACTATCAAGACACAGGGTCAAAGCATCTCTACCTAATACACAGAAACAAATACAGGGAGGCTGCCAAACCAGGGAGACAAAGAAACATGGCCGACATAAAAGAACAGATCAAAACTCCAGAAAAAGAGCTAAACAAAATGGAAATAAGCCACCTACCAGAGGCAAAGTTCAAAACACTGGTTGTAAGGATGCTCAAGGAACTTAGTGAGGACCTCAACAGAAGTACAAAGATCCAGTCAAAAACGAAAGATACACTAATCAAAATAAAGAACAATTTACAGAGAAACAACAGTAGAGTGGATGAAGCTGAGAATCAAATCAATGATTTGGGACATAAAGAAACAAAAAACAACCAATCAGAACAAGATGAAAAAAATTAAAAATTGAGGACACTATAAGCAGCCTCTGGGACAATTTCAAGAGGTCCAACATATGCATCATAGGGATGTGAGAAGGAGAAAAGAAAGAGTAAGAAACTGGAAATCTATTTGAAAAAATTATAAAAGAAAACTTCTCTGATTTGATGAAGGAAATAGACATGCAAGTCCAGGAAGCACAGAGAATCTCAGACAGGATGGGTGAAAAGAGGCCCACTCTAAGACATATCATAATTAAAATACCAAAGTTTAAAGATAAAGAGAAAAACCTTAAAAGTAGTGAGAGAAAAGAAGTTCTTTACCTTCAGAAGAGTTCTCCTAAGACTGCCAGCTGATTTCTCAAAAGAAACTTTGCAGGGTAGAAGAGACTGGCAAGATACATTCAAAGTCCTGAAGAGCAGGGACCTATAGCCAAGGTTGCTCTACCCAGTAAAGCTATCATTTAGAATTGAAGGACAGATAAAGAGCTTCCCAGACCAGAAAAAGCTAAAGGAGTTCATCATCACCAAATGATTATTATAGGGAATGTTAAGAAAAAGAAGATGAAAACTATGAACAATAAAATGGCAAAAATACATATCTATCAACAATTGAATCTAAAAAAAAAAAAACTAAGCCAAGAACAACAGAGACAGAATCATGGATACAGAGAGTGTTTTGATGATTGCCAGATGGAGCGGGGCATGGGGGACAGTGTGTGAGAGGGGAGGGGATTAAGAAGTACAAATAGATAGTTACAGAATAGCCATAGGGATGTAAAGTACAGCGTAGGAAATGGAGTAGCCAGAGGGCCTATGCATGACCCATGCACATCAACAATGGTGTGCAGATTGCCTGAGAAAATGGTGGGCGCTCTGTGGAGGGTGGCAACTGAGAAAAAATTGGGACAAACGTAATACATAATCAATAAATTATAATTTAAAAAATTTAGGCAAATGGTGAGATTGTTGTAACTTTCTGATTCTAAGGCACTACATAAGCAAGAAGCTTAGCTTTCAAGGTATTTTTAATCTTAGTAGGCTAATCAAATTATTGAGTAGTCATTAAATCTGTGGGAAGAGATATGGACTTAATTTTTTCCTCATCGTCCTTTCCTGAACATTTTTATATCTGTTCAAGCTTTTTAGGTAGTAAATATACACAAAGCATCCAGAAGATTTAATACCAAAATTCCTATATTTGAAAGACAATTTATCATGATGCTTTTTTCTTATATTTTTCCAATTTATTGTCTTCATCTTTTTGCCACTGCATGCCCTTCTCCTTGTCTCTTCATCTCTTTCAAGTTAGTTCCTATCTTCTATTTTACTGATTATTTTATGTTATAATTCTAACATTTTTCCCCTAAAAACTTACAGGCTTTTTATTTGTGTAAATGGAAGGGGAGAAAACTACACCTAATGTGAAAAAAATGTGCAGGTCTGTTCTAAATGGTCTCTTTGGCAAACTTATTTGAAAAGATGACTTTAACAATAATACTTATGAACAATATGTCTCAAATCCTAAAAATGAACACTAAATTTTTGAGCAGATATATTTCAGATATATTTCAGTTTATACAATTTCAAATAGCATTTGTAACCAAATAAAACATACCCCCCATAGCCTGTGAAAAGATGGCTAGATATTAGTAGGTTTGATTACAACAAGCTGTAAACAACAGGAGTACTGCAGCCCTGGCGCTAAATGTGCAAATACGTAATATAGGAGATTAAAATGAAAAATGGATTGTGAATATTTATCTGATCATACACAGATGTCTGAATTGTTTGTTGGAATGTGGTAAGGGATAGTCAATGCAGTGTAAAATATCCAATAAAAAAAGCTGTGCATGGATAAGGACACAAAGTCAGAAAGAAGTAACTCTTAGGATATGGTCCTTAGGAAGTTAAAAGAATTCTATTTTCTATTCATTCACAGCATGATTTATTATAACTATTCTATAGAGCAGCACCCAGTAGAGAAGCTATAGTAAAAGTTGGCTTTTTGTTTTCATCATAAATCCCCCTTTTTGAATGATTTATAATTTGGCTATTTTTATATGCTTTCCCCTGGAAGATAGCATACAGGTACTTAAATTTTAAATAATTATTTATTTAAATTTAAATCAGTTTAGTCTTTTCTCTGTTTTTATCAAGAAAAAACAAAATATGTTGCATGGGAAATCACAGATTCCATGTTTCAAAAATAGGGAATTGCCAATAGGAAGCAGATAATTGTTATGTGAGCATCATTTTTTAAAAATATTTTATTGATTTATTTTTAGAGAGAGGGGAAGGGAAGGAGTAAGAAGAGAGAAACATCAATGTATGGTTGCCTCTCATCTGCCTCCCACCAGGGATATGGCTGGCAACCCAGGCATGTTCCTGGACTGGGAATTGAACTGACAACTCTTGGTTCCCAGGCCCATGCTCAACCCACTGATCTGTACCAGCCAGGGCCTGTTAGCATCATTTTTAAAACCCCTGCTGGATAAAATGAACAATAGGTGGAGTGTTCAGGGAAATTCAGTCATCTTTTAAAAACAGCTTCTTGCCCTGGCTGGTGTAGCTCAGTGGATTGAGCGTGGGCTGTGAACCAAAGGGTCACGGGTTTGATTCCCAGTCAGGGCACATGCCTGGGTTGTGGGCCCGGTCCTCAGTGGGGACCATGTGAGAGGCAACCACACATTGGTGTTTCTCTCCCTCTCCTTCTCCTTTCGTTCCCCTCTCTCTAAAAATAAAAATAAAGAAATAAAACATTAAACAAATAAAAACAGCTTCATATTTAAATCAATGAAGCATATTTCCAAATAAAATTTGCAGCTCTGCAACTATAATTATAATTTAAGATATTAAGAATGATGAAAGTTATATACAATGATAATTACATTTTTCAAAATCTTGAGTGAATCATGACTTGCTCAAAGATCTGAAACATTGCAATTCTCCCAAAATCTATGGATTGAACCTAATATTGTTTAAAATTTTCTTATTTTTTCCTTGTGAAAAAATGTATTTTATATTTAGGATCATACCAAAATCAAATATGACTACACATCTTACTTTAAGTAATAGATTAGTTTTACTTTCTCCTAAAGTTCAGTACTTCTGCACATCTCAAGTGTCATAAATATATACAGAGAATTTAGTTTTCATATAAATAAATACACGTTAGTGAAAATATTTAATTAGACTTATTTAACCATGAAGTGTATACATAAAAATGATTTGTGGTTATATCATGTTTTGGAGAACATGTGTGTCCTATGTCTCTAACCAACCTTAGTCTGTCTCTGTTGCCATCTCCACCTGTTGTGTTTTATATTTCTTTTGTCAGGTTGTTGTATGTGTCCTTCTATTCTTAATCTAACAAATCTTTTTTTAGCAAACTTATACTATCTCCTTATTTTACTTATCATCTCTATTGGTGAATCATGATTTTGTGACTCGAGACCAGTGTTCTTCCTTGCACTGTATACCAGTGTACCACGTGGCTTAATATTAGGAGGACCCTCCAAAAACACTCAGAATTATTTTCTTGAGGATGGGCCTCTTGCAGTATGGGCTTCCCCTGCCAGGTTAATGTTCTAGCAACCCATCAGCGTTGTTGTGAGAGACTATGTTTGGCTTCAGTGAAAAAAAAACAACTTTCTTTGAAGACTCATCATGTTTGCCCATTTCAGGGTGGGTGATTTATGAGCACATCTGCCCACACTGTGCTGACTTTTCAGGAGTTTTTGACCAAAAAGAGCATGATCCCCATGTCCCACTCTCCCTATTCACCTGATCTTGACCTGAGCAACTTTTTTTTTTGTTTCCCAGATGAGAAGGTCTTCAGAAGGAAATGTTCTGCCTATGTGGAAGAGGTTGGGGGGTGGGGGGGTGGAGCACTAAAAAGGCATCAAAGTTGACAAGTTCAAACATGTTTGAGCAGTGGAGAAAAATGCCCCCATAGGTGTATTGCATCGAATGGAGAGTACTTTGAAGGTGACTGAAGTTTAAATATGTAAGAATAAATACACAATTTTAAATAAATACATTCCATATTTTTGGGCCCCCCCCCTCATATGTTTTACCTGAAGGTTCTTTAGCACCTAATACTCAACTGGACCAGAACAGAATTCTTTATCTTTGTTTCCAAAGTATCTCCACCCCCCTGTATTTTCTTTAAGTGAGAGACACAATCCTGTATCCTGTCTCTCAAGCCAATCTGGAAACTATTTTAAATTTTATATTTTTATTTACAGTTGACATACCATATTAGTTTCAGGTGTACATCTGTCTGTCTCACATTAATATTTTTTCTAATAATTTTTTTTTCAAGTTCCACAGATTAAATAAAATAATTGATTAAAAATCACCCTGGGTGTTTTATTTCTAAGTACATATGCAATCATTGGAAATTTCAAAAAAGGAGTTCTAGGAAAAAAATAATGTGATTGTCTAGCACTTTATATAAACCTTAGAATACTTCAAACCTCAGTGTATTATCTTACCACTGAACCTTTGGTGATCTATATTTTTATATTTCTGAAAACGTATTTTCCTGGATATAAATTAAATATAATGTAATAACATAACTGTATATCAAAGGAACAAATAAATTCAACACTAAATTTATTTAACAATAAGTTCAATTCAAACCATCCCTGGTACTTCTAAAGTAATTATTCAACTCATAGAATGTGCTCAAGATGTTTGTTGGATGAAAACATTTAATATAAAAATACCTTATGCATTTAATTGTATGTTTGAATTCCTTTCTGTGTTTGAACCATTTTTAGTAGATTTAGTGCTTATCTATATGATTTATTCAGTCTCTTTATACTTTACCCTATGCCAATAATATTTATAGTTTATTGAGTAATAAAAAGGAAGCCATGTAACTTATGAGAATTCATAGCTATAAAATATTGTTAGTTCCCAACAAGAGCAATAATATTTTATTCCCACATTCCCCATTAACTTGTTCAAACCCTACAAATGATCTAAACTGAATTCGTCCCTCTCTAGTCTATAAATCCATCCCTGATTCCTTCAGCCAAATAGATTTCTCCTTTCTTCAAAGTATATCATTGCAATTATTTTTGTTTATTCACTTGAAATACCTATTACATGCATAAATGACGTTGCTTCATAAATAGATCATATGTTCATTGGGAATAGAAACCAGAAAGTCTTAGCTTCTTTATGTGCTCTGTAAACCACTTCTGTGAATACTGAGCTGTGCTAATATACATAAAAATCAGGCATTTTAATAAATGATTAAATTAATTATTAAAATATTAAGTTTGTGTGTTTATTACTATGGATATTTTTGTTAAAATGTCTTTTTACTTTCATTTTGGATGTGGTTAAGTGGTGCCAATTTACTGAAATGATGTATTATATTTATATTACTCAAATTAATCATTTGTATTTGGATACAAAGCAATCAAGTAAACATTTGGGAGTCTAATTGTTCCACACCTTCACAACACTTAGTATGGTAAATTATTTTATTACACAGATTCTAAAAAGATATATCTTATTGTTGTTTTAAGGTGCTTTATTCTGTTAATTCTGTTGGCCATCTTTTCATACTCAAATTTTGTATTGGTATTTTTTTAGTGAATTCTCTTTTTAAGTATTTTGCCCATTTTTAGAATTAGATTGTTACCTATCACTGAATATTGCATTATTTTTATATGTAGGCAAAAGTCTTTTAGTAGGTTTGTAATTTACAAAATTTCCTCCAAGGTGTAAGTTGTCCTTTCATTTTAACTGTGTCTTTTGAAGAGCAAAAATTTTCAGTCTTTGTGAAGTTCATTTTATCAATGTGTCCTATCATGGATGGTACTTTTGAAATTGTGTCTAAAAAACAAATCTTTTCCTAATATAAGGTCATAAAATAGTTCTATAATATAATTGTAAATGTTTTATAAATGCGGGTTTCATGTTATTTCTATGATCCATTTAAATTAATTTTTACATGGTGTGATGCAAAATCAAAAGCTTTTTTTTTGTTTCTGTTTTTTACATATGGATATCTAGTTCCTGGAATGCTACTTCTTAAAAAGACTGTTCTTTCTACATTGACTTGTCTCTGTGCCTTTGGCCAAATATGTATGCATCTATTTCTAGACTTTATATTCAATTCGATTGTGTGTGTATACACAACACACATATATATATACACACACAGAACTGAATTGAATATATACACATATATTTTCACAACATATACATAACTGAATTGAACACATGCATTCATATATGTTATGTATATATATACACACAACTGAATATATATGTGTATGTATATCTGTATATACATACATATATATATATATGTCAAAATTCCACAGTCTTGATGACTATATATTTTTTATTTGTCTGAAATAAGACACTGTTAGTGCTACAACTTTGTACTAATATTCAATTGTGGCTATGAACAGTCAGGGCTTTTATATTTTCCTACATTCTTTTAATTAGCTTATCAATTTCAACAATTTGATCTGTTGGACTATTAACTGAGAAAATTGGATGTATAGATCTATTTTAGGATGATAGACAAGTACCAACATTACATCTTTGACTCATGAATATGATATATCTCAATATTTATTTAGATCTTCCTTAATTTTTCTCAGTATTTGGTTTGCACTGTGTAGATCTTTTATATCTTGTCACATTTAGGCATAATATTTTATATTGTTTCTTGATACTATAAATGGTATTTCTTTTTATAATTTTATTTTCTGATTATTTTTGTATATTCATTTTGTTTAATGAATATACAAACCCTGTTTAATTCACATATTAGTTATAGTTTCTATTTTGTATATAAATGACCTTTTTTCATAAAAGATTAGGTTTTCTGCAAATGAGAATGGATTCTTCCAATATTCTTTTTTGAATCTGAATGACTTATCTCATCTTCATCTTGTACTACTGTACTATTTGTCAATAATTTCCCTAATGTAATACTGAATATAAGTAGAGAGAGTGGAATCCATGTCTTTTTTCCTAAGTACATGGACTATAAATTCAGCCTTTCATAAGTAAGAATAATGCTAACTTAAGATTTTTATCAGGTCAAGGAAATTTCTTTTTATTCCTAAGTAACTTAAAATTCTCATCACAGATAAATGTTGGATTTCTAAAATGTCTTTTTAAATATATAAGATGATCATAAGATTGTAATTTTTAGTTTTGTACTATATCAATTATATTAATTTTTCATTAAGCCAACCTTGCCTTCTTGGAATAAATTCCCATGGTCATAATGTGTTATATTTTTATTTATTGTTGGCTTAAATTATGTAATATTGTGTTTAGGTATTTGCATCTTTGTTTAGGAGGGATGTTGCTCTGTGGTCTGATTCTTTTGTAAAGTCATTGCTTTTGGCATCAAGATAAATCTTATCTATTGAAATAAAGAAAGATATATTTCACCATTTTTATATTAATGAGACAGTTTATATATAATTTATAATGTTTCTTATATAAATATTTGGTTAACTTCATCAATGGATTCTTGGAAAAATTTTTGGGAAAAGCTTTAAAGTACAAATTAACTTAGCAGAAATGAAGCATCTGAGGTTATCTCCATAATTTTCAGTGAACTTTGTGTCTTTTGACATATTTTTCTAAGTTGTCAAATGCCTTATCAGAAAATTGTTGAAAATATTTCTTTATTATTGTTTTAATACCTAAGATTGCACAGAGATTTCACCTGTCTCATTCTTGAGATCAAATATATATTCTCTCCCTCTCTCTCCCTTTTGATCTTTATTATTCATTTTTCTTCTGCTTATTTTAATTTATTTTTCCATTTTTAAGTTGAAGCTGAGATTACGGATGTTGTACTTTTCTTATTTTATGATAGAGGAATTAATTACTGTGAATTTCCTATAGTATCTTACAAATTTGAGTGTGTTGCACTTTCATTTTCATTTAATTCAACATACTTTTAAATTCCATATTAAATTTTATTTTTAACCACAGATTATTTAGAAAAGTTTTTTTCTCTAAATTTCTGCGATTTTCTAGAGACCTCCCTAAATTGAATTAATTTAGTCAGAGAAGAAGATTTGAATAATTTAAACCTTCTAAAATGTATTGAGAGTTGTTTTATGACTCAAAATATCTCCTATCATGGTAAGTGTTCCATATAAACTTGAATATTCAAAATGATTGATAGTATTTTCAAAATCATTTATATTGTACTAATTGATTTTTTGCCTACTTGTTCTACTGAGGGAAAGGTATTAACTATAACCTCAGAAGGTTTTTTAAAAAATTTATTATCTATTTCTCCTCACATTTTTGGTTATTATTTAATATTTCTTGAAAGCATTATTACGTCTGTAAATATTTAGTATTATTGTATCCTCTTCAAGGACTGAAGATTCCATTATAGTGATAAAATTGCTTTATTACAAGTAATATTCTTACCTCCACTTACAAAAACAGTGCCTGAAATCTCCTTTAATATTAACACAAGCATTTCAGGGTTTTTGTTTGTTTAGTGTTAAAATGGTCTATCCTTTTTCATCATTTTAACCTATTTGTTTCTTTATATTCAAACCATGTGTAGGTGACATATCGTCGATATTTGCTCTTTTCATCAATCTGACAATTTCTGCCTTTAATCAGAGAATTTAGACCATTTGTACTTAATGTGATTATTAATAAGGTAAGTTATGGTTATCACCTTACTGTTTTCAAAAGTACTCATCTGTGCCTTAAAAAATAAGGAAACCCATAAAAAATATCTTCTATAATTCTACCATCTAGAGAAAATGACTTTTATAGCTTTGTAGAAATCATTTCATTTTTTGATTACATGCACATACAAAAAATTACTATCAGTATATTTCACATTATACTTTTAAAATTTTATATTATACAAAAATACTTTTTAAATATCATATTAAATAAAATCATAAGCCCATACTTTATACTATACTTGACAACAATATAGTCATAAAACAACCTTCCACATAATTTGTACCTCCCATGTCTTTTTATTTTTGTAAGATAAATGCTAAATTGCGGGTCAAAACTTTGAATGTTGTGAATTTCCCAGAGTTTTATTTATTAAAACATAGAGGAAAGAGAGTGGGGTATTTGGGAGATAAAAATATTAAATTTAGCTATAAGGCTTGGATAAAAGAATTAGAAAAGCAAAAAGCTAAGTTGAATATAAAAAGAAAAAGAAAAAAAAGTCTTTGAACTCTCATTTCCTAAGGCTCTTTGCAGTAGAGACAATCACTTGTCAGATCCCGAACTACTTCCAAGTCTCGATTTGGGATGAGCTTTCTTGCTGTACTCCACAGTCACTTTGTAAACATTGCTCTTTTACTTATTTTCAATTTTTCTATTCTTTTAAAATGTATGTTTTCTCACTGTCTTGAACCCATAATTTAATAGTAACCTGCTGATGAACCCCTACATTGACTATGGCAATTGGGCTCTGCTCATGTCTTTCACCATTATTCAGAGTAACTTCTAGGGTCTGAATCACTTTTTGTCCATGTAGATGATCTATTTAAAATCTTTTCATTATAGTTAGTTAATTCATTTCTTCAACTCTAAAGACTAATTCCCTATGACCACATTTTACATATTTTTGAAAATCTAAATTCAATAGAAATCTAGATCTACAGTATTATTTGTGTACTTTCCCCTCCAAATAGTTCTCTCTGGATAGTCTTCCCTTTAGATTTATTTTTCAAAGTCACTGAAATGAATCTCCTTTCTATACCTTCATGTTATCTGCTTCTATTACATTTTCTTTTCTTTCTTTTCAGCCCATGTTTTGCTTTAACTTCTGCCATGATTCTGAGCTACACGAGTATCCTAGAGCAACTTTCTCTTCTACCTTTCACCTCAGAAGCACAGCAAAATCTCTGTCCTGAGACTGTGGAAAACATTGATATTTTCTCCTCTTTTCATATATGATACAGAAATACAAGCAAATAGATAGATTCTTCCATAAAGGCACAATCACAAACATCAGCAGAATCTTCAATGTCAATCAACAATGAATTTACTTTTCCTTTGTCAGCTACTGTGTGTTTTTTCCCATAATGATTATTCTAGACTTCAATGAACTTTCCTAAGTACCATACCCAATATTAACTCTATCATTCAGAGCACACAATTGTGCTTATTCTTATATGGAGAAAATAAGTCATATTGATGCATTATCCTTTAATAAACCTCTTCCTAGTTACAGAAAAATATCAATTCTGCAGGCCTGTTGCTAATCCTTTCCTGCTCAGTAGGCTTTTTCTCTTCTTTTTGCTGATAATCTATAAAAAATGAAAATCACATTTCTGTGGATGATTTGAACTAGCCAACAGTTTATATGTTTTAATTCAAAAATAGAAAATAAAGTATATAGAATATACTGCTAACAATAATCTTAGTTTCTCTGCCCTGACCTATATTTGAATATATATTTAGGATTTCATGTGCATTATTCATCCCACTTTTTTAAATAATTGCAAAAAGTGCAATTTTAGAGATGGAACAAGGAGGAGCAATATATTTGGCCTAACTACACTATGAAGCTACTCCAGATGACAGCCGAAGACTGAAGCCTTCAGTCCTCTTATGGGGTAACATTCAGTGAGAACAATGAACTGTTCCCTCTCATGTGTCTATTGTTAAGTGCTTCAACTTTTTTTTTCAAATCTGGCTTTTGTTAATTATATTGAGCATCAGTTTTATTTTTACTTTTTCTTTCCTACTTTTTAATTAAATTTTTTGAGTGACATTGGTTAATAAAATTACATAGGGTTCAGGTGTACAATTCTATGATGCATCACCTGTGTATGGCATTGTGTGTTCACTGCCCCAAGTCAAGTCTCCTTCCATCACCATTTATTCCCTCTTAAACCTCTTCTACCTCTCCTCATCCCCTTTTACCTCTGGTAATAACCACACTGTTGTCTGTGGGTATGAGACTTTTCTTTTTCTCTTAATCCCTTCACCTTTTTGTCAGACTGATATAGCCACTGAGGAAAGCAGTGTGGAGTTATCTCAAAAAAAATAAAAATGGAACTGCCTTATGACCCAGTCATTCCACTTTTGGAAAAAAAAAATCTGAAGAAACCCAAAACACTGATTTGAGAGTTTCTAAAAGAAAGTTATGAACCCAACATACCATTTTCTCTTAATTTTTTGCATATTTCCATTTAATGGTATATGAGAGCAAACAACCACATCCAGCTGAACAAAATCCAGTCTCAGGAGTCAGGAGCAATAGGAGGAGCACCTTTAACAGAAACCTTCAGTCTGTATTCTGGTCTCAGATGTATCTCCAATAATCTATTACATCGAGTACGTCAAATGATCTCTGAAGTACTCAGGTTACTTGTGAACTTGTTATAAAGTTGGCCTGGATAATCTTTGGGGTCCCATTCTGGTCTAACATTGTATGACTATACTTACTTAAATGATTTCTGTATAGCAATACTGTCAACACTCGACAGACACTGCTATGAATTCAGCAAACGTATTTTTCTGGTACTCCAATGAAGTCCATGATATAGCCAGAAATACTGTAGAAAGTTCAACTATATATTAATATTTATTTTTGTTTCAGTATTAAAGATTCCAGTTTTCTTTGATCTTTGGTGCAACTACAGTGACATAAACTCACATAAACAATTTATGTTCTTCATTATTTAAAGGAGGATTTTTTATTTAAGAACATAAAGGCTGAAAAATATTACTCATAATATTTAAGCACCAGTAAGAAAGTCACAGATATGATAACCATTGTTTTATTAAAATAAACCTAATGCAAAACCAAAATCTAATTTCTAAGCATATTATTAACTCCCCAACATTCAGTTAATAATCAAAACTATTAACTTGCATAAAAAGGCAATATTTGGATGATTTGCATAACTTAGTGAACATATAATTTTAAAATAATAATGCCATGATGTTGTAATGTACATGATTAAAAGATGCATTCTAACTGCAAGATAGATTAATGGACTTTAACATAAAAAGTATGTGAAGATCACAGATGTGGTTTCAGATTCCACATTACAACCAACCATCACTTGTTAATTTTGGTGTGGCATGGAAAAATAATATTCACAATTATAAGAAAATGTTAAAATACACCTCCCTTTTACTTCTAATCTGGATGAGACTAAATACTCTTCATATTATTCAGCAAAATGTCACATTGAAACATATTGAATGCAAAAGCAGTTGTATGAGCCCAACTGTTATTGTTAAGCCACACATGAAAAAGATTAACAAAAAATTAGAACAACGCCATGAAAAATAAAATGCAAAACCTATGTTATTTATGTTAACATGAAATGGGATTATAATTGTTATCTTAAAATAAATTTGTTAATATATTTAATTTTTCAGTTTTATTTTCTAGTGTGGTAAATATCTATATATGATACTCATAAACAAAAGATCTTTGACATTCTAAAAAAATTTTAAGCATATAAAGAAATCTTAAAATCAAAGATTTTCAGAACCTCTAATCTTCATTGTAAAAAATATTTTATTTATATGACAAAGTATTTAATATGAAAGTGTAAGACAAAATATGGCAGATGTATAATGGTACCATGTATATCAGCTATATTTCAGTATCATGTATAAAAGATGTGAATAGAAATGCACTAAAACAATATTTGCAAGAAGAACTGACACAAACAGGAAGCTCATGGTGAATGTCTTATAACCAGCATGGTAAGTTTTAGCATTTCTATTTTCTTTTTTCCTTATTCTTTTTTTCTTATTCATTTTTATTGTTATTCTATTACAGTTGCCCCATTTTTCCTTCTTTGCCCTCTTCCACCCATACTAAATTTTCTATTTTAATATCTATCTAATTCCTGAAAATAAATATTTTTTCAATTTTTCACTGAAAATTTTTTTCATTTTTAAGTTACAGTTGACATACAACATTTTATTAGTTTCAGTTGTACATCTTTATGACTAAATATTTTATAACTTATTAAGTGATCACTTAGATAAACCTTGGTATTTAAGTAATTATAGGTGAGAAATGGGAGCAAAGGGACTTAGACATTGAGTTTACTAAACTGGGAAGCAGGAGCCTGTTCGCTTCACCAGGAAGCTACAGTTTTTCACCTTTAGGGGGGTTGTACCACTGTGCTCTGCCTTCCTGGCTCCAGTACTAGACTGCTAGATGAGAGCAGGGGAAAGCAGGCACGTAAGCAATAGAAGTCAAAATGGTGCAGGACAAGGTGCTTGACCAAAAATCTCTGTCAATCTAGCTTGGGGAAAGATGAGATTGGTTGGGAAGTGGATCCATTCAAAACCCATGAAAGCTTGGAAAGTTAATTGGTTGTTTTGAAAAAGCACCTGGTCTGTCCCAAGTCCAAATTAATATAATCCCAGGGGAACAAAGAAATGCACTCTCTCTCTTTCATGACTTGCACTTCCTCGTGCACTCATGCATCCTCTCTCCATGGCCATGTGGTCTCAGCAGCCGTGGAGCCCATGGCCATGGAAACTCCACAGGCAGGCTCTAATGGGAGAATGAATACCATAGCATAGCAATAGACTGCAACTAGAAGCATACACTAAGCTGGCGGGATGCTGGACTGCAATGTACACTGGCTTTTGTTTTGGCCTTGCTGAAGATAAAACTCGACCTTTTCCATGGTGAGACGAATGGAGATGGGGCATTGGGAAGTCAGAAGGAGAATCTTAATTTTACATCATTAATACAGTTTACCAGGAACCCCATTCTCCTGTGCACACCTCAGGAAATTCTTTTCCTCATAAGACTGCAAGAACTCACTCTCTATTGAGAACAAAGGTAGTATCTAGTACCCATCTGATATCATATAGTTATTGAAATATTATTGATTATGTTTCCTATTTTGTACTTTACATCCTCATGACTATCCTTCAATTACTTATAGGTACATCTTAATCACTTCATCTTCACCCTCTGCAACTAAAAATTTGTATTTCTAATCCCTTTACCTTTTTCACCCATCTCCCCTCAGTCCCCTCCCATCTGGAAACTGTCAAAATATCTCTGTATCTATGAGTTTGGTTTTGTTCTGCTAATTCATTTATTTTGTGTTTTAGATTCCACAAATAAATAGAATCATATGGCTTTGTCTTTTTCTATATGATATTTTACTCAGCACAACACCCTCAGAGTCCATCCATGTTGTTTTAAATGGCAAGATATCATTCCTCTTTAACAGGTGAGTTGTATTTGATTGTATATATACAATATATATACCAGTTTTTCTTTATCCATTCATCTATTGATGGACAATTGGGTTGCTTCCATATCTTGGTTATTGTTAAGTAATGCTGTAATTGACATATATCTATATATGTCTTCTTGTTTTAGTGTTTTGGATTTCTTCAGATAAATATGCAAAAGTAGAATTGCTCGGTCCTTTATCTCTTGTTATATAGCCTTTGTTTTAAAGTCTATTTTGTCTGGTATGAATATTGTTAACTTACCTTTTGTTTATTTGCTTCCATTCTTATGTAATATCTTTTTTCATCTCTTTACTTTCAAGTCTGTGTCTTTCAATCTGAAGTGAGTTTCTTATTGACGGTATATGTAAGGATCTTGTTTTGTTAACCACTCAACCTTCATATGTCTTTTGGTTGGAACATTTAACCATTTGCATGTAAAGCAATTGTTGATAGATGTGTATTTATTGCCACTTTTAATTCATATTCATCTTCTTCCTCTTTTTCTGCTTCTTCTTCTTCAGGAAGGCCCTTTAACATTTTTTTGTAGCAATGGTTTGGTGGTGATGAACTCCTTTAGCATTTTCTTGTCTGGGAAGCTCTTTGTCTGTCTTTCAGTTCCAAATGATAGCTTTGTTGCGCAGAGTAATCTTAGTTTCAGGTCTTTCTTTTAATAGCTTAGAATATTTCTTGCCATTTCCTTCTGGCCTGAAAAGTTTCTGTTGAAAAATCATCTGACAATCTTATGAGAGCTTCTTTGTAGATAACTACCTGCTTTTCTCTTGCTGCTTTTAAGATTCTGTCTTTAACCTTTGACATTTTAATTATGATTAAAATGATTAATTATGTTTCTTGGTGTGGGCCTACTTGGGTTCATCTTCTTTGGGACTCTGTACTTCCTAGACTTCTGTGTCTATTTCCTTGACCAGGTTAAGGAAGTTTTCTGTCATTTATTTCACATGTGTTTTCACTCATTGCTCTCTCTCTCTCATATCCTTTTGTCATCCCTGTGATGGGAATGTTGGTATTTTTAAATTGTTCCAAAGGTTTCTTACAATATCCTTATTTTTTGCATTCTTTTTTCTTTTTTCTGTTCTGATTGGGTGTGTTTTGCTTCCTTATATTTCAAATATCTGATTTGATCCTCTGTTCCATCTACTCTAGTGTTGATCCCTTTAATGTATTCCTCATTTTAGTGTGTTCTTCATATCTGACTGGTTCTTCCTTGTGTTTTCTAGTTCAATTTTTATGCTTCCCATCTCTCTGATGAAGTTCTCATTAAGTTCATTTACTCTTCCCCTAAGTTTATTGAGCATTCTTATAATCAGTATTTTGAATGCTTTGTCTACAAGATTGCTCGTCTCCATTTTGTTTAGTTCTTTTTCTGTTCTTTCATTTGGGACACATTTAAAAAAATATTTTGGCTGTCTCCCTGTATTTATTCCTATATATTAGATAGAGCTGTTACATCTCCCAGGCATGGTAGAGCAGCCTTATGTAGCAGGTGTCCTGTAGGATCCAGTGGCCTTGCCTCCCTGATCACTGAGCAGCATCCTCCGCCCCATGTGGGCTGTGTTTACCCTGCTATTGTAGTTGAGCCTTGACTGCTGTTGGCACCTCAATTGAAGGAATTTACCCCCAGGCCCATTGGCTATGAGGACTGGCTGCAGCCACCCTCGAGGATCAGCTGTGCAGAAGCCAGTCTCACAAAACAGGGCTTACTTCAGTGGGGCTCTGGTGCCTGCTATGTCTGCCTCTTGAGTGTGTCTCTTTCAGAGGTCTGAAGCTTTCCACCAGGTGCACTGGCTCTGGGACCTCCCCAGAAATGCAGGCCAAGACCAGCCACCACCTGCGCCATGCCCAAGGCCAACCAGAATGAGCTACAAAGTGATCTGCAGACAGTTTCTACTTGTGCTGGGCTCGGAGAAGCCCAAGCTGTGAACCAAGGCCAGCTGCTACTAGCACTGAGCCTGGGGCTGCTTAGCAAGTGGTATGTGGCATGCCAAGGCCAGATTCTAGGCAACTCTGAAGCAGGAACGAAGATAGGCCATTGAAAACATCCTTTTATAGAAAAACCTCCCTTTTTTATAATTTAGTTCTGATCGATGGCTAAGTCAACAGTTATTAAGTTGATACTAGAGTGCATTAGTTTTCTTAATTATAAAATAATATATTATTTTCAACTGAATGTCAAATTTTGGGGTTTCTAGAGTTTAGATTACTACAGTTGCCTTATTTTGCAGCATCTATATCAAATTTATTAAACTTCTCAAAGGTGACTCAATTGGAGTTAAATAGAACCTTCTTTTTCTGTGGTGTAACTGTGTAAAAACATATCTGCTGATGTCCTATTTAGCAGATTTTAATTTAAGAAATTTTAATTATCGTATTAAAATGTTAAAAATACATATGAGCAATTTAAAGTTCATAATTTATAATGTACCACTTTCTTCAGAGGAATTTTTAATGTAATCATAAAATATAAAAATAGTTTTCAAACTTATCAACACTGGGAGCTAAAATAATAGCTTTAGGTTAAGAATTCAATATTTATCTACCAGATAGTTTGTTAAATACTATCTGGTGTTCAAAAACACCCTAGTCTTAACCCTACAAATTAGAGCATTCTATGGAAAATTATGTGGAAAAAATGAAGGGAAAAACCACTGCATACATTTAGCTTTTCAATGTTAGCCAATTCAGCGTTCATACTGGGAAGAACAGGTGCTATAGGCCCTGATTAGTAATCATAGAATGGTGTGGTTATTACCAGTATAAGTGATTTATACAAGGTCATGTGAATTGGAAATGATGCCAAGAATAGAAACCACTGTGTCTCTGATGCCTACGCTATGGCTTTATGTATTAGAGACAAATGCAAAGTATTGTTTTCTGTATGAAATTATTTATGATTGAGAATGCAAAATTAGTGTGTGAGTTATTTTTATTAACAATTTGCCAAAGAAAAGCTTTCTTCACTGTTTCCAAAATAGACAGAATAGGTAAACTAGGGGACTTGAAATATTGCTACAATGTATACCATTTGTTTACACACATATTAGCCGATTTTACTGTTAAATTAAATGTCACAATTAATTGAGTAGAAAAAAAAGAATGTGGTAATTTTAAAATGTACAAAGAATTTCAGTCAACTTAAAACACAAGAGGCAACTTATTGTGTTTTAAACAGAAGTATATTTAAACATACTTTCTAGTTTAGAATACATTTTATATATTATATAAGTTAAATTTTAAAATTTACTAATTCAACCTTTTTATTTACTAATAGGATGTAAAATGGAAGCACAGCTAAGTGGCTAACAAACTAATCTAGAAAGGGTATGAAAATACCTACATGCAGGTGTAAGTGGTCATTCCAGACTTGTGTTTTGCACATAATTTTGTGCAAAATTTGTGTTGGTTAAGTTGAGGTGTATATATAGAATTAAAGCATGTGATTATTAGGTCTTAACTTGAAAAAACTGAGAATTTAGTCATTTAGTGTTAATGATGATAATAATGACTAATATTTATTGGATACTCCCTCTGTGGTAGGCATTAAACTAATGTTTATGGGAATATTCTATTTTAATAGTCACACTGACTCTGACATAGTTACTAATATTAGCATATTTACAGCAGTAGAAACCTAGGCCACCCATGTTTCAAACATTTCCCCAAGGTTACTCAGCAAGCGGTGAAACAAGGATTGAAATCCAGAAATTCTGTCTTTGAGAGCCCATGTTTCTAACTGCATTGCCTGCTGTGGCACATGGATTTGGACATCTGAGACTGGAAAATGGGAAAATTACAACCAATCATTAGGACTTTAAAAACACTTATTGTACAGACATATACATTTTGGTAGACATAAATTGGAGGTAAACCATGAAAAAAAAACTGGTGAGGACAAATTTTGCAGAGGTACCTAATTTAAAACTCAAAGATTATACCACACAGATGAAAAATTAAATTATTTACGCCTGGGTTTCTTAAATTGAAGCAAATGGATATAAATAGACTGTTAATGAACCTCTTGAAATTGCTTGTAAAACTAAATATAGTTGAGTAACACTCAAAATCATTTTTAGCAGTAAAATAAAATTTCTTAGTTTATCTAAGAAATACTACAGCAAACAATAAATAACTGATTGAAAAAGTTTACTTTCCTCCTAAAAATGGCTGCTGTAAAGAATAAAATACGAGGAAAATAAAAATGGTAACATTTATAACAAAATAAAAAACGTGGCAAATATCAATTTTATACTATTATTATGTCCATCAGTCTTTACACAACTATTTAATGTCAGAATAAATCAATAATATTAAAACATTTGTATGTATATGTGGTAAAGACATTTTGAAAATAGGGGTGTTTTTTGTTTTTATTTTCTTCTTTAAACAAGTTTGGATTGTTGCTAATGGTATATCAGATTTTTAACTCTTTAAATGTAGTTTTTATTCTTTTTTTTGAGGCTTTGTGGAGTGGTAGCATAAATAAATTCTTACCTTCTTTTACTCCACTGAGTGAGTAAATAGATTTGTTGTATTCTTCTGAAAATACTATTACTAGCTTTCTTTGGGACTTTTTTCTAATGTGTTTTTAGAACCGTTTAAAATATGTCAGTTATTTTGACAACAGAGGAGAAAATACTTCTTGGTTAAAGTGGTAAAGAGAAAAGCTTATTTTTACCATCAGAAATAATGCTCTTCCTAATCCAAAGATAAAATTTGGCTGAATAATAACTTACTTCTGAAAAAGACCTTTGTAGTCAACTACTTATAAATAAACACTTCAAAAATATTTGACTAATTATTCTTGTGTACCTTCATTTCAAAGTCTGAATGTGCATTCCTTAAAACAATTTTATATAGAAAGTTGATTGACATTTTAATGGGAGAAAATTATTTGGGCCTTTTTAAAATAAATTTTGCTTGATTTTCTGGCTTATGAAAACATAAGCCAGTAAAGGATATCATTCAGTAAAGGATATCACTCTAAAATTGTGACAATTTTGTTTGTTTAACTGTGAAATGAGGATATTCTCAAAAGGCTAAAAATATATTTATATATTATGTAATTTCTAGTCCCATTAAATTATCTGTGAAAAACATATATAAATTATAAACAGATGCTCCTCAGTTTATGAAGGGGTTACATCCCAATAAACATATTATAAGTAAAAAATGCATCTAATATACTTAACCTGTGAGACATCATAGCTTAGCCTAGCTCAGAACATGCTCAGAACATGTACATTAGCCTATAGTTGGGCAAAGTTATCTAATGAACAAAATCTATTTTATAGTAAGTATTGACTATCTCAGATAATTTATTGAATACTGTAGTGAAAATAAAAAAACAGAATGATTTATGGGTCCTCACATGTTCTTCTCCTTTCAAGATTTTCAGATTGGTCTTTCTGTGATATTTATTTGTTTTGTGTTAATGCTGCACCTGTGTTTTTCACTCTTTATCAATTTACTTGCTTTAATTTATGTTTTCAAAATTGTGTAATTGAATTTAAGCTTCATGATTATATAAAATGGGATGAATCATTCAGAGTCATCATGAATGTAGCCTCATTTCATATAAATATATATGAAGAAACATCAGATTTTTCAAACTCCAATTCTGCTTTGAAAAGTGATGGTTTTTGATTTCCCAAAGTAACATTTCTTTGAATATTTTGTGACATACAATTTTTAGGTATGTAAAGCTAAAGTAAATTACCTATGAATGTGCCTCAACAAACTGGATTGGCAATTGAGAAATTCATGTACCAAAAAAGCCATTTTCTCGATCCCAGCCAGTTAGCTGTCCAGTCTGTTGTACTTTAAACTCCTTAGACATAGCAATGCTGAGTCATCATCAGTCATTCAAAAATATTAAATGAATTTCTTGTCTGCTGCAAAGCATTAGAAATAGCCAGTTATGTGCCATACAGATTGATGAAAATAAAAATTACAGGATACATGTTACACTTCACTGATTTTAGTTAAGTGCATCTACATGCATTTCAGTGGATTTTTGCTGCTTTACCTCCCAACACAGTGAAAACTTAACAGACTAGAGAGGGTTGGAAAAGGCCCATTTGGGAGTATTAGATGAAAGTGTTGTGTCTGAGGTGCCTGTGATCACACTGGGCTCATTAAAATATGCAAACACAACTGTCATGTGAGACCGAAGGCCATTGATATGAGAGCCATTGATACGAGAGCAAGCAGGCCCTAGTGCACTCACTTGATCCAGGTTTTTAAATAACAACCAAAAGTGATAAAGCTTGTTGTTAACTAAGATCTGAAGTAACAAGCGAGGCAGGAGAACAATTTTTTGATGTTTGACTAAAAAGACCATACTAAGTGGTAAGGTCAGACACTATAGACTAAGCAAACAGCTACACTATATCAAGGATTCTCTTTGTTAAAACACCCCTTCTTTTTTAAGCCTTTTTGGAAATATGTGTCAAAAATTCTTTTATGTTAACATTTTTTGAATAAATAATTCTTTCTCTGATTTTACACTTGTAATTTATTTGGACAACTCTGTCAGAAATGGAAGTGTTCTGAACTTGTACCAAGTTATCCTTTTGCCAAGTGGTGGAAACCAAGAATCTTCAGTAGGCTTTTTTGGTTTGTTTTTTTAGTACTTTTTAATCGGAAGCAATGTCAAGGCATCGACTCTTTACCTGAGAAAGTGAAGATCACTGAGAGTAGTAATTAAGATTCAGATCACACCTCCTTCTTGGCTGATTTGAGGTTTTCAATTCCTGATATATTTATTAAAAATTCCCTCTTTTAGTTTGCTAATTACCAAGGACTGCTAGGCTGGCTGAGCTTTGCTGTGATTGAAAGACTGCATTATGTGTTGAGAAATAGTTGCGGGTTGGGGGGGAATGGAGACAACTGTACTTGAACATCAATATATATTTTAAATTAAAAAAAAGAAACAAACTAGGCAAGTAAAAGCTAGGTTTGCTGCAGCAGGCATTGTTTAACTCAGCTCTCTAGGGCTCCCAGAAAATCCCCCTCATTCTGGCTTAACCTTCTGGAAACAAGAAAACAAAAGGAGGAAATTTCACTTCTAGTTGTTTAGCTCTCCACACAAAAAGTGGCCTGCATTTTCCTGTCCTCTGTTTTTGCTTATGTGGCTCTAAGTTAGTGGTTTGATCTAAGCCTCTTTGATCTAATGGCTTGGTATTATTGATTGTAGTCAGAATCCAGCTATGAGACCTAACCATTAATTCATACAGAGAGGGATAGAAGAAAGAACCAATTTGTTCTAAAGTATAAGAAGAAATAAAAATATGATGAGGTTTTATAAATAACTTAGGCAGAGCTGCAATTGTTTCCTTTAAAGGGAAGAGAGTACAGACACGTTTTTATATTTTCATAGTAATGTTATTTTATTATTATTTTAGCATTTGAGTTCTTTGTGTAGAAAGCTAAGCAACCAACAGACAGCTAACATTGAAAAGTCAAAAAAGAGAAGCATAAATGTGATAGATGAAAATAGATAAAGCCAAAAATATTTAAAAGACATGGATAGAGATAGATAGTGGGTATAGAAGGACAGGTATATATTCCACACCTTTTTCCTTGATGTGTTTATTCTTTCACAAATACCACACCACTGGTATCTTTGTTACTGTAGCTTTATAAAAAGTCTTAAAATCAGGTAGTGATTTTAAGTCCTTGTGTTACAGAGGACTGAATGGATCGGTCTCTGACCAGCTTGTATTATGTGGGTTGTTTACTTTGTGTAGGAAAGATTTCACAACATGAGTCCAGGTGATCTTGAGAGCACATTTATTAAAGATGGGGACAGTGCAACAAAGCAAGGACTAAGAAGTTGTAGGAGAGTAGCAGGAGAGAGCCCATGCAGTGCTCAGCTTTGACTCTAGAAATGTTATAGGAAAGGAGTGAGCCAAGGCCTGGCTGCTGTTAGCTCACTGGAAAGTGACGGAATCAAGGGAATAAACCCCAGTGGATCTGAAGCTGTCTGCTGCTTCCCTGGCTGCAAGTCTCAGAGGTGCGCTTGGAGTTTAAGAGGAAGTTTAAAGCTCATGCCTGGGAAGGGTCACACATATTCTAGAGGGAGCCAGCCCTGAGTCTTCATCCTGAGGGACAAAGACTCTTTTTACATTTTTTCTGTGGGTAAGAATTTTAGGGGATGGTTTCTGCAAAATATTCATCAGCTTCCAGATACTTTTTTAATATGCTGGTATGTCAAAATGATAGTGTTTGGGGTGCTATACTGTTCTACTTTTATCTTGGGTCTGGCTTTTAACGTGTTTGTTTATTTTTTGTTAGTTATTTGTCCCCTGACTTCCTCTGTTCTTGGGTTTAGCTGGTACTAATAGCATAAGTTGGTTAGGGGAAACAAGATCTTGCAATTCACCAGCTTGGCTGTAAGTTGCTCAGGTTGTTTGCCTTGTTTAATTTCCTTGCCTCTGTTTTTCCATTCCAGTTGCCCAGGAAATTTCATAGCTTTTTGCTATTCTGTCACACTTGTACATTGTTATTTTTCTTTAGTATTTTATTATTTATTTAATGTTGCTATCTTTCCATGCAAATATTAGAATCATGTGGTTGATAATCACAAAATAATAACTTTCTGGAATTTAGCATTTCATTGACTCTCTAGATCAAGTTAGAAAGCAAATGACATCTTGATAATGTTGCATATTTCAATCTATAAATAGATAATATCTATCCATTTATTTAGAACTTCTTTGAATTTTTTCATGAAATTTTGTAGGTTTTTTAATATAGATTCTGTATGTATTTAGTAGATTTATACCTAATATTTCATTTTCGTGGTGCTATGAATAATGGCATTGTGATTTTTCTGTTAGAAAATCATGTTGTCTGCAAGGAGATTTACATCCGTTTCTTAATTCCATTCTTCATTCCTGTCTAACTGCACTAGATAAGAGTTCCAGTACAATGTCGGAGAGCAGTAGTGAGAGAGGCGCCCTGGCCTTGTTCCTGTTGTTGGAGGAAGCATCCAGTTTTTGTCATTAAGTGAGGTATTAGCTATGGGCCTTTTGTCAACACCCTTTATCAAGCTGAGAAGTCCCTTTATTCCTAGTTTAAGGAGAGTTTTTATTTTTAATTCTGTTGAATCTTGTCAAATGCATTTATCATCAATGGATATATTTATGCCATTTTTCTTTGTTAGCCTGCCAGTATGGTGGAATATACTCACTGATTTTCAAGTTTTGAAAAGCAAGAGTCTTGCTAGGATAAATACCTGAAATAAATCTCACTTGGTCATAGTGTATACTCTTCTAAATACATTGTTTATACTTATTTGCTATTTTTTTGAAGATTTATTCAGCTATGTTCAGGAGAGATACCAGGTATGCTTTCTTATTTTTGTGATATATATATATATATATATCACAAAATATATATATAAATATATATATATATTTATATATATAAATTTATATATATATCATATATATGTGTGTGTATGTATATATATATGTATATATACATATATATTTAATATAAGAATGATCTGGTCTTATCAATTGAGTTAGAAATGTTCCTTCTGTTTTTATTTTCCAGAAACGATCATGTAGAATTGATACTATTTTTTTCTTAAATATTTGATAGAATTCACCAGTAAAACCATTTAGGCCTAATGATTTCTTCTTGGAAAGCTACTAATTATTAGTTCAATTTCCTCGAATAATATTGACTTATCAAATTATCTATTTCTCCCCATGTGAGTTTTGGTACTTTGTGTCTTTTAAGTCATTGATCTATTTCATCTGAGTTATCAAAGTTGTGGGCATATATCATTGCTTGTAGTGTTCCTTTATTATAATTTTAATGTCTATGAAATTATTAGTGATGACACCTCTTATTTTTGATAGTTGAGGTTTGTGTTTCTTATTTTGTTAAAAATTTGAAGGCTGACAAAAGTTTACCAATTTTATTGATCTTTCCAAAAACCATCTTTGGTTTTGTTTACTGATTTTTTTATTTCTTCTTTCAATTTTATTGATTCTACTCTAACAGTTACTATTTATATCTCATCTCACTTTTGACTTAACTTCTTTCTTTTATTCTCTAAGGTGAAAGATTAGATAGTTTATTTTAGATATTTTTATTTTATAATATATGAATTTAATGCTATAAGTCTTCCTCTAAACACTGCTTTCATTAGAATTCAAACATTAAGTTGGATTTTCATCTTTGTCGCAAAATATAAAAACATATTTCTTTTGAGGCTTCGTCTTTGATCCATGTGTTATTTAGAACTGTTGTGTTTTAATTCACAAATATTGGGGATTTTCCAACTGGGGATTTTCCAATTGGGGATTATCTTTTTTGAAATCCACTTTCACAAGTGGCTCTCAATTCCACCTCCCCTCCCCTCGAGGTTATATAGGAAGGTTATAGGAATACTATACTTGCTTGTCACGATTGGGGTGAGGATATGGGTGGTACTTTGTGGTCGGCAGTCAAAGAAGCTATCCCAAAGTGAGGCATGTAAGAAAGGGCCAGCTGAAAAATTTAGGAACAGAACATCATGGACAGAAAAAACAAAACTAAAGACTCGACATTAGTAAAAGTTTAATATTGTTTGAATATAGTAATAACAACACTAACAAACCAGCCAACCAAACAAGTAAAAAAACTAATGCTGCTAAGAATGGCAGAAAATGTGCCAAGATAAATAAGCAGCAGCCAGTTGGTATATATCCTATAGAATATACTAGCTTTAAGTTCATGAACAAAATGAATCTATTGGAACAGAAAAGCAGCCAAAGTATTGCAATCTGCACAAAAGATAGTAGAGTGAACTGGAAAATAGATAGAGGCAGCAAAAGCTAAATGGTGTTAATATCTATTTTAGAATTAGAGGACAGGGTGGTTTTGTATGTAAATGATAAGGAAAAGAAAAGTGATAAGAGACTTGAAAGTTTTCATATCAGATGTTTAAGTAGATTGTGGTGCCAGTTATTGAGCTATGAAGACCGAAGGAGCAGTATGTTAAGGAGGAAATACACTTCTGTTTGAGCTGTTAGGTTTGTGATTTCTTTAAACATAACAAAAGTGAGAGCTGTGATGAAAACTGTAAAAGATGGCAGCAGCTCCTTCATTTGGTGAAAACACCTAGGAAAGCATCAGTGAGGAACAAAGGAGAGACTATTGTGATCAAAATGTGAGGATGTTCACTGTAAAAACATTCGAAATGATGGAAAAAGTAAAACAAAGTTGTAAGAATTCTATTTTAGGAAATTGAATTATAAGACAGATATGATCATTATGAATGAACACAGCTAAATTCTATGTGAAAATTATATAATGACTAGAACTGAAGAACTCAAACTAAACTTTAATATTGAACATGAAGATATAAAGGAGCTGTGTCCCTCAGCTGAGACAAATATGTTCATGCTTAATTATATCTGCATATAACCAATGACAAAAAATAAGAGACCAGATAAGAAAGATTTACAAAATCTGGTATCAAGCAATTGCTTATAGGATGTAACAGCTTTCCACTAAAGATGACCTTTAGCCTCTTAAAATGAGTGAGAATGTAGAAGAAGAGGAAGCCCTGAAGTTTTGAAAGTGTGAGCCATTTATGGGGAATTAGTCCATATTTGTGAGGACACCTGCTACAAGAATTCTGTATTGCTTTTGTTAAATGAAATTTATTTTTTCACCCTGGCTGGTGTGGCTCAGTGGATTGAGAGCCAGCCAAAAAACCAAACAGTCACCAGTTCAATTCCCAATCAGGGCACATGCCTGGCCCCTACTGCGGGCCAGGTCCCCACTAGGAGGCACATGAGCTGCAACCACACAATGATGCTTTTCTCCCTCTCTCCCTGCCTTCCACTCTGTCAAAAAATAAATAAATAGAAACTTAAAAAATGTCCTTAAAATTAACGAATTAATTAATTTTTTATTCTTAAAAATAATACTTGAGACATGCATTATTTCTTATTCAGCATCATTCATTCAGATGAATGTGACTATCTTTCTTAATCACAAATTAATTTGGAATCAAAAAAGAAATTTGAAATGTGTTTTTGAGATAACTCACTGAAACATCCTCATTTTTTAAAACTAGCTTAGATGCAATACATAGCTAGCTGTATTAAAGCCACACAGATATGAGGAAATTTTCATTCAGAATTTAAGAGTTCTAATTTACTATGTCTGAAATTTTTTCTACATTTTTAAATACAGGAAAATTCAGAAAAATGATAACTATGCTTCTGTTCTTTTCAACAAACATATTTCTATGACTCACTAATTTTGGTTTATAATAATCTTTATTAAATTTTTAAAAATATGAGAGCTAGAAGCAACCTAGGTATCCATCAGTAAATGAATGGATCAAGAAATTATGGTACTTATACACAATGGAATTCTATGCAGCAAAAAGAAAGAAGGAGCTCCTACCCTTTGCAACAGCATGGATGGAACTGGAGAGTATTATGCTGAGTGAAATAAGCCAGGTGTTGAAAGACAAATACCATATGATCTCACCTTTAACAGGAAGCTAAACAACAAAACAAACAAGCAAGCAAAATAAAACTGAAATAGAGAACAGGGGGACAGTGACCAGAGGGGAGAGGGGAGAGAATTTCAGGGGAAAAGGGGAAGAGTTTACAGGAACTAGTATAAAGGACACATGGACAAAAACTAAGGGGTGGGTGGAAATGGAAGGGAGGTGGGGAGCACTGTGGGGGGTTGGCTGTAATGGGAGTAAAAGACAGAAAACTGTACTTGAACATCAATTAAATAAAAAAAAATTTAAAAATGAATGTCAAACAATAAACTACAGAAAATTAAAAATATTTTCCTTGACTAATTGCAAATATTTAATTTAAAAAGATGAGACTTGAAGAAATGAGTGGCTTAATTGTTATTAGTTACTGGAAATTTGTTTAATAGGGCTTTATTTTTAAAACTTCCTTTTAATGCATACTGGTATTTTAGAATAAAGCATGTTATTTCCTGAGTCATCTTTTCTTTTTTTTGAGGGGTGGGCTGGGTCCTAGTATAAATCAATTAAAGGAGGTCACTGTTTTTTTTTTTTTTTAAGATTTTATTTATTTATTTATTTTTAGAGGGGAAGGAGAGAGGGAGAGAAACATCAATGTATGGTTGCCTTTTGTGCATCCCCTGCTGGTAGTTAGCCTGCAAGGAACCGGTTTGCAACCCAGGCATGTGCCCTGGCTGGGAATCAAACCGCGATCGTCTGGTTCGCAGGCCCGCGCTCAATCCACTGAGCTACGACAGCCAGGGCCAAAGGAGGTCACTGTTGATCTTTATTTTGGGAAATATGTTTTTTAAAGACTGCTATCCTTTTTTATTAGATTTAATATTCAACACCAGTTTGTGAAAAGATGCAAATATCCAAGCCACCCAAGATGTGAATAACACAAACGTCTTGCTGAAGCAAACATCAATTTTCTAAAAACAAAATGTTGATGTGAGACAGGTTTTTAATCCTATTTCTGTGAAGTTTAGAAGACAGGCTTTTCTCAGCCATATATCTTCCCATGGGGCTTACAAACATAATTTTATGATTAATAATGGAGCAAGTGATTTACCCTTTCAAACATAACAACTTATTTTCTAGAAATAGCACATGTATACCAGCCTGTCAAGTATAGGATACCTAGGTGTTGGAGCTGTTTAATCCATGCAGTTTTTTGTGTGTAAGGGGAATTGTGAGTATGGCTTATAAATTATGCTTTTTATTATTTAATACAGCAGAGGCAGAGTGATCTACTTTTTCTTTTACATATATTATCCCCAGGATCTGAGCCAGTATTATGCTAATGTTTTTGTATTAATGAGTTATAGCCTTTTCCCCAATAAATGGTACTTTGGTTGCTCAGAATATTTAAGATTGGTTAAGTTAAAACTTATATAGAACTTCTACTTTTTTTAGGGAATCAGTTATTGGCATGGTGGCCTAAAATACTCAGGATGATAACACTCTATTTTATAATCTATATAGTTCAAATAGTATCTGGATACTAGGAGGCCCTGGGTATCAGTGATATTATTTCAAAATATGAAGCCCATTATTTTTTGTGGAGTTTTAGCTCTAAGTCTATTTATATTGGTTAAATAAGTTTCTTGAACATGATGATAATAATAATACAAGTTATATTTTTAGTACTATATGTTGATTCTATGAAACTAATGCAATATCAACTTATTGCTAAAGGTGTTATTTTATAAATTTAACTTGAAGCTACTTAAAAGCTGAATAGAAAAGCAAAATAGGAGATACAATAAATAGACAAGTAATGTGTGTTAATAATTCAAAGTATTTGTAGGTGTATTAAGGTCTTGGACATATACACTAAGAGAATTTTGTAGGTTTTCAAAGATATCTGTCAGGTGAGATTAAGCAACTAAGAAAGTAAAGTTTAGCTAAGTAGCAGAAGACAAGATTCTAGCATCACCCTACCAATAATTTACATTGCACTGAGATATAGGCACATTCATCTACAAATACACTGAAACAATACACAAATAAAAATGGTATAGCAAATATCTAAGGTCTATTTTTAATGAAATTTTTGTAAATTAAAAGTTTCTTTATCTTTATTTTTTTAAAGAGAGTTCTTTTGGGGAAGCATTCAATCCCTTGAGGCAAAAAAAGAGAGAAAATTTTGAGAGCTTATATCAAGCACTGTAGTTATAGTGGCTCCAAACAAGGACAAGAGTCCAGCTCTTGGGGAGCTTCCAACCTATATCGGAAGCATCAGTACTCACTAATCACCCAATTCTAATTGTGGGCAGTAGATCCTATTTACTCTCCAAATATACATTGGGTCAATACATATATTGGGTGAACACAAGTATATATTGTTTATTATGTGCCTAACTCTCTGGCGGGTGCTGGAAGTAAAAAGATAAGCAAAACACAAAAAATACGATTCTTTACTGGTTGTTCTCATTGAGTACAGACATTTGTGGGTATGAAATATATTAGCCAGATTATCACACAAATTAACACAAAAAGGCAAGCTGAAACAAGTGTTCTGAGTATAAGGAATACCATTACTTATGCAGGCATATTAACAGCAACAAAAATCAGACTAAATTGGTCTGCGGTGCTAAGGAAGTTTTCTGGAAAGAAGCTACACAGGCTATGAGTAGACACTGAGACAAAGGTAGGTAATTCCAGGAAAACGTGAAAGAACATGAGCTCATCTCAACTTGAGATGAACATAGCACACTGGCACAACTGAGAAGAAGACAGGGAACTGAAGCCAGAAACTAGAAAACAATGGATCAAAAAGGTCCAGAGAGTAAAAACTGATTTGGCAGCACCAAGAGGAAGTAACTTTAAGTTATGGAAAATAAGGAAAACATTCCAGGAAGAAGATAATAATTTTAAGGAGTGTGTGGTGGAAAATTAAAGAACATTGTTATAAAATATAAAAGAACAACATTGTACCTAGAGCAGTAGATTTTAACCAGGATGATTTTGCCCCTCGGGGGACATTTGACAATATCTGGGGACATTTTGTCACAACTGAGGTAATACTACTGGCATCTAGTGAGTAGAAGACAGAGATACTGTTAAATATTCTATAATGCCCTTCACCACAAATATTTTTCTGGTACAAAATATCAATACTTCTGAAGTTATACAATCGCGATCCAGAATATTCATAGTTAAAGGGATATAAATATGAAATGCAGCTGGAGAGTTAGCTAGTTAACCATACCATTTTAGAATTTATAATGAAGGCAAAATTGCCCTTCCTCAAGGTCACCTCTAGATAATCTATGTGATTGTAATGCAAGGGAATACGCAGGTCATTCCCTGATGCCCATTTCATTCCCAGTGGACAGAAACTTGGGACAAATGTGGTTATTCATAATTTTTCGAAATTTATGTGTCAGACTATTACTTTGTATCATTTAAGATTATCATGGTCCCATCCATCTCCTTTTCCCACTAGTGCCAAAGTGGTTACCAGGAAGGCACCAACTGACTGTATGGAGTTGTGATCTGACAACACACACACACTCACAGAATTAATAAGTAGAAGAGACTGAATTGCATCTCTGACACTCAGGCCCACATTCCTAGAGGAAAAAAGTCCATTTGGCTTGGTTCTACGGCATAACAGGACTTCAAGGTCTTCCACCTTTTGGAAGCAGTAGGAAAGGGGAGAAAGATGATATATTTCTCAGAAAAGAAGGCATTGTTAGCTGGGAAGGTACCCAAGAGTAAGTCTTTAATACCCCAAGGTATCAGAAATGTTATAAATTTTATTCTAATAAGCATGAAATTATGTTTATTATATCAAACATTAAAACATGTTTTGTTCCTAAATAGGTACATATTGAATAGGAGATATCAAACTCCCTACTTATTTTATGAATCAAAAAATGATTTAGGATATGTATACAATTTTCTAAATTTTTACTTATTTTGAGACTTTTGTCACACCTACAAGTAAAAATATAATCCACTAGTGTATATTTTCACTAATGCCAGCATATACGCAATAGCATATTTTTAACACTAAAAGAATTTCTAAGTGCCATACATTTTCACTGTTATATTGTAAGAGAAAAAATGATGATTGTCACTCATTTTCCAGAAAAATAGATTTGTGCAAAAAATTGAGATTTTTAAAGCTGGACTCTCTTCTTTATCACTTTATTTGCTTCATTTTTATGCTCACACGTAAGTCAATAATTCATAAATAGTGCTGAGATCAGGAAATTTCCAGTTTTTATGGAACTAACTGCTTAGTGCATTCTGATAACCCAATTTTATAATCACCTGCCAAAAATTTGCTTTCACACATCCTGGCTAAAGTAATAAATTGATGAAAGTTTTAGTTGCACTGTACATACCAAATCTTTGAAATGTTTAACTGATTGGACGAGTTGTTTTGTTTAAATTATGTCAAATTTTGGACTAATTTTTTAAAATATAGATTTGATTTAATTGGCTTCCTTCAAGCAGTCAAATTTATACTCCACAAAGTCAAATTAAACCTTCCATAATGTAAGCGAACAGCAAAAGCAATTTACTAAATTGCATCTAGCTTGGAAGAGTTAACGTAATATTCACACTGCATTGCTTCATGTAGAATTTGTTTTGAACTGGTAATATTCAGTTTATGTTTTCCTCTTAATAGTCTTGGTACTGTTTTATAAAATGGAATTTGTTTTAAGCATAACATCGGTTGATTTTAAATTTTGCCAACATTTAAAAAAAGGAAAGCAGAATAATCAAGTGAGCATGATTTGCTTTTTTGCCCTCCTGACGTCAGAGGATAAACCCAAGCATAAAAAATGACTGGAGTCAAGGCAGATGAGAGGAAGAGGACTTCTGCATGCCTTTGTGTTTTAGAAAGCAGTGAGAAAAGCAACATTCTTTGTGATTTTACTGAGATCATGATTCCTAAACACAGGTGCCTAAAGAGGTCAGATGTGTGTCATATTGCCAAAACTGGAACGTACACATAGGAAGCAGAAATAACTAACAGCTTTATTGAGTTATAACCAGTGCTTGTCAGAGGTGAAGGACCAGGTTGTTGTTT
Organism: Sturnira hondurensis; assembly: GCF_014824575.4. Taxonomy (NCBI): domain Eukaryota; kingdom Metazoa; phylum Chordata; class Mammalia; order Chiroptera; family Phyllostomidae; genus Sturnira; species Sturnira hondurensis. Next base: position 8,115,407 of record NW_028094767.1, read on the forward strand.
TCTTGCTTCTTCCACCTGTAGAACTTCGGATGGCCAGTTAATTCAATGTTTTCAAGAGAAGCCTGGAATTTAAAAATGGATGTAACATTTCTAGATTCTAAATTGCTGACAAACTACTTCCTTTCCTTCTTTTTATTCCGCATCTTCTTTTCCTTTTCTCTTTCCTCCCTCCTTTCCTCTTTTCTTTCTTTTTCTTTTCTTTTTTTCTCCTTCCTTCCCTCCTTCTTTCTTTCCTTTTTTCTTTCTTTCTCGTTCATTCCTATTATTTATTGTATGTGCCAATATTTTCTAAGACAAACATAAAAAACGTAGTCAAAAGAAGTAGAAGGAATAATAATACACCACAAAATTTTGTGTAATCATTGAGATAATTCAATGCTAAGTCATTAGAATAATATGACAACTATTTAATTAACTTCACATAATTTAGTTAAAAGCTGTGATGATAACAGTAAATGCCAATAACTTTCTTTTTGAAAATATTTTATTTATTTATATACAGAGGGGATGGGAAGGAGAAAGAGAGGGAGAGAAACATCAACATGTGGCTACGTCTTTTGTGTCCCCTCCTGGGGACCTGGCCTGCACCCCAGGCATGTGCCCTGCCTGGGAATCCTTTGCTTCACAGGATTAATTCCTTCAAAGGATTTAATCCTTCGATTAAATGGCAAGCAAGAGATTAGACTTGGGGAAATGAATTGAATAAAGGGCAGGGATCGCCAGTAAATAAATGGAGCCTAGCACTTATCCTATCGCTCTCCTGCCCATGCCCATAAGAGCTGTAAGGTAGGGGTAGCTTAAGCTAAGTAATAGATGAGAAGGTTACATCAATGACAACATCTTTTTCTCAAAAAAGAAATTATAATATTTTCATATGGTTTCTTATACACACTTTAACTGATACTTATATTTATATTTAGCTGATATCCTCCAATATGTGGGGTCATTTAGTATAATTTAGATGTCAAAAGAGTTTTTCCATTGAAATTTTATTGAAATCCTTAGAATATAGAGATATCTTCAGTTAGTCTTTGTTCTGTTTTTATATGGCTTTTTCACAATTAGATAACCAAATCAAATTAAACATTTATCTATACAGTTAGCTCCTTACAGCCATTCTTGTAAATTTCTTCCTTTGATCTAAATTTCTGTATTTATGCCTTTCTCTGATGATGATGAATCTCCACAGTGAAAATGAGAATTGTATACTTCAAATGAATCCACAATTTAACTGAAAAAAATTATAATTTAAGGTAATAAGCATAATATTATTTTTCTTTCAAAGAAATATTGATAGATCTTTTTTCATTTGCACTCTCATTTTTTAAAGAAAATTTTATAAAATATTAAACATACTCTATATGTTATCTATATATATTTGAAAATATTTCTTTTTCTGATATTTACCTTGTCTGTACATGTTGTTTAAAAAGTTTATACATGCACATATGCAGGGAGGGCAAAAGTAGGTTTACAGTTCATATAGAAAACAATATAGTACCCTGCCTGGTGTAGCTCAGTGGATTGAGTGGGGGACCAAATGATTGCAGTTCGATTCCCAGTCGGGGCACATGCCTGGGTTGCAGGCCAGTTCCCAGTGGGGGATGCATAAGAGGCAACCATACATTGATATTTCTCTCCCCCTCTCCTTCCTTTCCCTCTAAAGATAAATAAATTAAATTAAAAAAACAATATAGTAAGTAATACACAATAATACAAGAATAAACAATGTTCTGCATACTCACAACTGTAAACCTACTTTTGCCAACTCCTGCACATTTGCCTTGCTTAGAGTACCATGTATCAGATAATGGCAGCAGCTTCTGTCATATCTGCACTCTTTGCTATTTGTCTTTGTCTCAAACACCAGACAGCTTGTCTCCTACTTTTTGTTGTTAATTTCAGTCTAAAGGCATTATCTTATGAGTCTATCAAGCAACAGTCTCTTCTCAGGTATGAGTCTAATAATTCTTGAGCCAGTCAGAGGAAGACAAATACCATATGATTTCATTCAATTTAATGAGCAAACTGAACTAACAAGTAAAATAGAGACAGACTCATAGACAGAGAGCAGGATGACAGCTATGGGGGTGGGTGGAGGGATTGAGCAAAAAGGAAAAAGGGATTCATGGACATGGACAACAGAGTGGTAATTTGGGGAGGTGTATGTAAGGGAAATGAATGCTAATGGAAAAATACAATTAAAATGTCAAAAAGAGTTCACAAGTAATTTGAAATCTTATTTAAAACTTTCTATTCAGCTATAACTTTATGACTTTTATTGAAACATAAATATAAAATCATACTACAGAGCACTGATAGGCTCTGTTAACTTCAAGACTGTGGTGAACTACATCTAACTATAAATCAAGTCTTCTGTTATAACACTTGCCTGTGTGAGAGCACTCTGATTTGTTTTTATAGAATTTTCTATACCATCTTTAACATAGGCATTCAATTTTAATGCATTTTAAATAATTTTCAAAAACTACACTTATATGTAGAATTTAATCAATAAAATAATTTGATAAACAAAATAGAAGGAGAAACACAGAGACATAGAACAGACTGACAGCTGCCAAAGGGGAGTGGTTGGAGTCTGGGTTAAAAAAAGAGGGATTAAGTAAAAAATGTGTGTGTGTGTATATATATATATATATATATATGTATACATACATATATATGTGTGTGTATATATATATATATATAGATATAGATATAGATATAGATATAGATATATACACACACACACACACATACACATACACATAGGTGCAGACAATAATATTGTGATAGCCAGAGGAAAAGGGGCTGGGGGGAAGTGGAAGTAGGCAAAGGGGGATAAATGAAAAAGGAAAGAGACTTGACTCTGTGTGGTGAGCACAAGACACAATATACAGATGATGTTATGGAGTTGTACACTTGAGACCTGTATGGTTTTATTAACCAGTGGAACCCCAATAAATTCAATAAATACCAATGACACATTTCACAGGTATAGAACAAATATTTTTAAACTGTATATGAAATAATTCAGCCCTGGCTGGTGTAGCTCAGTGGATTGAGCACGGGCCTGTGAACCACATGATGGCGGTTCAATTCCCAGTCAGGGCACATGCCTGGGTTGCAGGCCAGTTCCCAGTAGGGGACTCACGAGAGGCAACCATACATTGATATTTCTCTCCTTCTCTATTTCCCTTCCTCTCTAAAGATAAATAAATAAAATAAAATGTATATGAAATAATTCAAATGTATGTGCAACCATAACAACCCCAAGTAGCCTCAGCAATTTTGAGAAAGAAGAACAAAGTAGGAGGATCACAACACCTGGTATCAAACCACATTATAAGGCCACTGTAATAAAAAAAAAGTCTAGTACTGACGTAAGAACAGACAAACAGACTAATGGAACAGAATAGAAAACCCAAAAATAAACCCACATTTCTATGGTCAATTAATATTCAACGAAGGAGGCAGAAGCATAAAATGAAGTAAAAGTAGCCTCTTCAACAAATGGTGTTGGGAGATCTGGACAGCTACATTAAAAAAAATGAAATTAGTCCACCAACTTATACCATACGCAAAAATAAACTCAAGATGGGTAAAAGACTTAAATATAAGTCACGACACCATAAAAGTCCTAGAGGAGAAAATAGACAGGATAGTCTCAGATATCCCATGCAGCAATATTTTCAACAATATATCCCCTAGAGCAAGGGACATAAAGGAAAGAATAAACAAACAGGGCTTCATTAAATTAAAAAGCTTCTGCATTGCTAAAGAAAACACCAAAAATGAAATGGGAACCAACAGCATGGGAGAACATATTTGCCAATGATACCTTGGTCAAGGGTTTGATGTCCAAAATATATAAATAACTCACACGATTCCACAACTCCACTCCAGGAAGACAAACAACCCAATTAAAAAATGGGTGAAGGACCTCAACAGACACTTCTCCAAGGAGGACATACAGAGGGCCTAGAGACATATGAAAAAATGTTCAGCATCACTAGCCATCAGGGAGATGAAAATTAAAACCACAATGATATACCAATTCATATAGGTAAGAATGTCCATCATGACCAAATCAACAAATATCAAGTGCTGGTGAGGTTGTGGAAAAAAGGGAACCGTAGTGCATTGTTGGTGGTAATGCAGACTGGTGCAGCTATAGTGGAATAGAGTATGGAAATTCCTCAGAAAACTAAAAAATGGAACTGTGTTTTGACCTGGTGATTTCATGGCTAGGATAATACCCCAAGAACCCCGAAACACCAATTTGAAAGAACATATACATCCTAATATCCAGAGCAACACAATTTACAGTAGCCAAGTGCTCAAAGCAACCTAAGTGCACATCGGTAAATGAGTGGATCAAAAAAACGGTGGTACATTTACACAATGGGATACTATGCAGCAGAAAACAAGAAGGAACTCCTACTCTTTGCGATAGCATGGGTGGATCTGGAGAGCATTGTGCTAAGTGAAATAAGCCATGTGGTGAAAGACAAATACCATATGATCTCACCTGTAATGGAACCTAATCAACAAAACAAATAAGCAAGAAAAATAGAACCAGAGACATGGAAATAAAGAACAAGCTGACAGTAACCAGAAGATAGGGGAGAGGGGGGAAACTGGGGGAAAGGGAAGAGTTGTCTAGAACATGTATAAAGGACACCTGGACAAAGCCAAAGTGGGTAGGACTGAGAGTGGGACACAGGGATGGGTAGGGTAGGGAGGAGCTGTGGAGAGTAAATGGAAACTACTGTACTTGAACAACAATAAATTTTTTTTAAAGGCCAAGTTTTTCTCTCTTCTTTCATTTTCTGTCACTGACTTTCTTCTTTTCTAATCATGACAAGCACTGAAGATTTCTTGACTTGATTACATCACTTACAAAATATATGACTCATAAAATTTTGTAACAGTTTTTCATTTAAATTATTTCATAAATAACATTCTATGTCAATATACAAACAACTGCATAAAAATGAAATATTTGCATATTTTCTATTCTGTAGATTTATTGTAATTATTTAAATACACATTGTAAGACTGAATTTTCAGGTCATTTTTAATATTCTGCTATTATGTACATTGTTTTGAGAGTATATTTCTTAAGCAATTCTTGAGAAATGTTTGATTGCAGCTGATCAATAGGTTAAATAGTAAGTTAAATATTTTATAAATCTCACCAAAATGATTTTGCATTAAAGTCAAAACATTCAAATGCTTGAATATAACTTACTTTATAAAATTCTCTAAACTTACATATCTCTAAGTTTTTTCTATGTGTATTTTTTCAACATATACTCTTAGCTTTGGCAAATATACACAAAGAGTTCAATGCATAAACATTTTACATATAGTCAAATATAAAATGTAGCCAATGAATATTATTCAATGCACTTAAGCTGTTAACATATGTGTTTATAATATATGGGACTCTGTTAACAATCAAGGGAGTTCAGGCAATTTACTATATTAAAATACCTAAACAATAGAAAAAAACCTAGAGAAGAAAGTTTGTGAGTCTAGAAAATCACAAACCAATTAGTAATTTTTCCAAGAAACAAAGGGTGCTATATGATGGCTATGTTTCTAGATGGCCACAGTAAAAAATGAAGCTGAATCATATTTCTTATTTTCTTTTACAAAGAAAATAAACAAGATTATTTAGAATGACCATTCTTAATGTACATTTAGTTAAAATGTTATTTATAATTTTATTCTTACATAGAAATCATTGAGAAATAATAGAAAACCTCTGCTACTCTGATATTATCTGAAGCTACCTTTACAGGACAGGACAAAATAGGTTTATGGTTGTTCATATGAAAAATAATACAATAATTAATAAATAAGACTATAAGAATAACCTCTGATTTACTATAAGCTTACTTTTGCTCCACCTGTGTGTGTGTGTGTATCCCTATCATGATGGCTGTAGATGATAAACACGGAGGTACATTTAAAACATTTTATCCAAATACTTTAAGGATTCAGAGAGTCATAGATCCTCAATGTTATATTTCAGCAAGTGATATAAAAAGCTCTTTTATGAGAATCATTTGAGCAAAGGGACTAAGGCATGACTACCTTCTTACTCACACATTCTCCTGTCTACAGAAGTGCATGCTGTATGCAAAGATCTGTCCCAAGGCTAATGAATAATGGAAGTGAACTACCTCCGAAGAGATCAAGATAATTAGTAGATTGTTGAGTGTTGGTATTCCATTATTTTAAATGTATCTTAGGTCAGCTACATAAATCTATGTGGAAATCCAAGTGAAATAAATGAGAAAGTAATAGGAAAATTTGTTTTTAAAATATTTTTGGACCTTTAAAATCAACCAGAACTTTAAGAGCATGAGTACTATAACACATAGTACCATTAAAATGTGTAACATTTATTAGCTTGCCACTTAAAAATTATTCCAGTTAATAGTATTCTGCTTTCTAAGGCTTATTCAGTGAAATAGCAAGATTATAAATATAAATAAAATATAAGTGGGTATAAATATAAATTCATAATAAAGGTATGAACTCAAGATGATAAATTATTAATCATTTAATTTAACACCACAAATGTAGAGCTATTGTGAAAGAGTACAATCGGGATCTACAAATGCAAATGTAGAACATAAATATATGGCGCCCATGCAGTGAGTTTGTCTTTACTCCTTCCAAATACATTTTATTTTTAAAAAATTTTAAAATTATTTTAGTGTTGTTCAATTCGTTGTCTGCATTTTCTCTCCACCACTCCCCTCCCACCTCCAAATACATTTTAGAATGTTGATTTCCTTTTGAGATGTGTATATTAAAGAAGATGTGATGAATTAGCAGAGATATCATTTAGATACTTATCAAAATGACCAAACATCTGAGAAACAAAACCAAATACAAAATGGCTAAGGAATCAGATTTTGTTTCATTGGGGAAAATGAATGAGAGAAAATGAAGTATAATAATTATACAATAGTTTTGGTGAATGAGTAGAAAAGGGAGTTTGACTTGCTGAGTCAAGTAACTCTTAGGTTTTAAACGTCATTCATTCCTTCTTCCAGCAACAGGTATTTACCACATACCTAACACTGCTTAGCACTTGGAGAACAAAAAAAAAAAATGTTAGACTTGTCCTCTGTACATAAATGTCTTTCATTCTAAGCTGAAATACAGAAGTGAACATACATATTAGAACCAAGGACTTTAGATAGTTGAAAAGATAAATATGGGGCATGCATCTATTCTCTGCACTTTTACCCTATTTCTATATGTCCAATTCATTCTTCAGAATGACGTTTTAAGTCAATCGCCTCTGTGATACATATGATACATGTGATATAATACCCCTGTGTTACATCTTCCAGTTGTTAGTATCTACTGATTTCTCACTTAGTTGAGAATCAATTCAATACAGCTTTCTTTTTTCTAGCAGCCAGCCTTATGAGATTTGCTTCTGTGTAAGTCTTCCTCTTCATCTGACCCTACATTCCCTTTTGCCCTCTACACACACTGGATTTCTGTTGTTGTTTCCAGAAACATCAGATATACTGTATGTTCTTTAGAGCTGCTTTTTCCTTTGCCTATACCTTCCATTCCTCAGAGCATCCAAAGACACCACACGCGTTTTGTGTCCATTTTAATAGCAATGCACAGAACGATTTACACAGATCATCCTCTCCAAGTTGTCAAGTTTTCGAATAGTTACTGAATGCATGTTATATAATATATGTATTATAATATATAATATGTGTTATATATTATATAATTCAGAATGTCTTCAGGAAAAGCAAGATGGATGGAATATTTACACACCTTAGTTACTGCTTAAGCTGGCTCAAGGTGAGAACAGGTGCTTGAAATTCTCATAAATGCTCAACTAGGGTGAGGTAGACAAGTTCTGGCAACCTGAAGGCTACCTTCTGACAAAGACATAGGTGCTGATTAATGTGAGTAAGCATCCAGTAAGCTAGAAATGATGAAGGGGTCTATTGAGACACAGGTGGGATACTGGTCCTAACTTAATTGCTGCAGAGTCAAATCTTTGAATTACCTACTTCCATCCCAGCAGTTCTATTTCAGAAGGATTTGCTAGTGACAATCTATCTGAGTCCTAGTTGGTTTTATCATTTGAGTTATCTTAGGTGTTTAACTGCAGTGACACTTTAGAATGTATCAGATTGTTGCACCTGCCTCCCAAGTTTCTGATTAGTCTTGGGGTGAAGCTTAGAATTTGTATTTATAACAAGTTTTCAAGTGATGCTGATACTACTTAGCTGGGGAATCACCATCCCTCTGTTATGGATTCTCAAACTATTATTAATAAATATATTTTAAGCTATGAATGTGCGTGTGTTGTATAAAGAAAAATATTGGTTTTAGTAACTGTGGAGTCTTATGGTATTACATTATATTAAACAACCCTCTTATTTGATTTAACTGATTGGAATTTTTGAAGTATTTAAGAAACACTGAGATTGCAAATGAGTAACTAAATGCTTATTGAAATAAATCATATATCCTACTTAAAAAAACTACTGACATGGGTTATAATTCATTAAACAGTGCACATAAAACAAAATATAAAAAATACATCATGAGAAAATGAAAGACTAAGCCATTTAATTTTTAATTCTTAGAGAAATTTCAGTGTCTTAATATAATTTAAATTTTCAGTTGCCCTAGTTGGTAATGTATTTTATATAAGTACTTAAATTAGGAGGATCAATGGATTAATGTAGCATTTTATTTTCACTTGAATATTGAGTCAAGTTCTACTGCAGGTCAAAAATAAATTAACTCAGTAAACTCTACTTTGTGTATTATGTACAAAAATATGTACATAAATCAAAACACCTAGAAATAATTTTCTACTTTTACAAACCCTAGGTTTCAAAGATGAAATCCACAGTTCCTTACCCCACCAAAAAATCGCTGTAAAAAATTCTAGTTCCTTTCAAATGAAAACTAGCTGTAGTGAAATTTTTCATACATATTCATATGACAAAGCTGCCATAGAGCTAAATCTTGTACAGTGCCTTTCACAAATATAGTTTCTTTTTTTAATGGAGGTTTGGTTTAAGTATTGGAATTCTGTACTACTCATTTAAGGATGCGTCTTAATCCTCTTGCTATATTATTTATCTGACTGTTTGTGACATTTGACACTTCAGCCATAGTTCTGACTACGTGGTATATCTTAGTTTGGGGACAAACAAGTTTTCTTTTCTCTTCCAGAAAATTGAATACAGACATTTTTGAAATCTTTGAAGAGTTTGTATTAATGGTTATTAAGCATTAATACCATATTACTAATTCTAATATTTATGCATAATAGGGTATATTAGAACTGCTATGCATCTGTATTTTTAACAATACTCCCCAGTTCATGGTGGAAACCTTAAAGGACCCCCCTGAATGGGCAATGGCACGAGTAGATAATCATTTATTCTTAGGAGGCACTGACAGTCATTTTTCATAGGTACTATTCTTCGTAGGCAGAAATACAATTTGAACAAATTACCATGAACTAGAAAGAAGTTTAGAAATATATAAATAAGACCAGGAACATAATCACCATATAAAATTCAACTATTTAAAATCTCCATTATTGATATGCCAGGCCTCACACATTCTTTAGCATTAAAATAAATGAAGGTAGGGGAAAAACAACAACAACAACAATGACAAAACCAGATCTCTGAAAACCCAGGTCCACAGCAATAGAGGTAATACAATAAACTGAAGCTACCTGAAGCACATCTCTTGTTAAGTGCATCAGCTCGCTTTCCTTAGCTATACTCCTGATCCTGGCCCAGGCATGTGGGTTGAGGGAGCACGATATGCATAAATCAGCAGAGCATCCTTGGGAAACTATAGACTCACTTAGCTGCCCACAGTTGGCAGAATTTACGTGACTAACATAATCAGCAGAATGGTTTGGTCAGAACCCACTGCCAGCACTGGGAAGTTTCCAATTACAGAATACTCTTTGTTCCCTTGAAAGATGGGGATTGTCTGTAACATAAGTGTAGACATTGTGAATTCCTGTATGGGGATTTACAGGGAAAATTACCTTCATTCCACTCTAGTAGTCATGTATTTGGATACCTTGAACTGCAATATTCTCTGATACTTTTTAACCTTTAACACTTTGAACTTTAGATTTTTCTAGCAATAACCAGTAGGAATAGCTTTTCCATATCCCATGTCCTCATTCATTCTGAATCTTTTCTTTACCCTCACTGTCTATTTAAATCGTCTCTCTCTCCCCCTACTGCCAAGTTAATTCTCTCCTTACCCTTCTGCTTCTGTTGTCAATTTGTATACCTAGGTCAACCTGGCCCTCCCTGACACCCCGGAGTGCTGTCCCCAGCCCATCCCATCACTTGTCAGCCAGTTACAAACTGCTGCCCACTAACATTATTGACATGAGGCAAACTAGATGTGAATAGAAACATACAAATATTGTATCAACAATAAAAAGAGCTAGGACTTCTAAAAATAAACACTGCTTTAATGTTTATTTCATTTTGAAATAATTATTTTAGAAGCATATGAAATTATCTACAAATATTTTAGACTGTGCAGAAATTACCACCCTTCTTTTATATTATTGCCAACTTTGATAAAAAGCTTATATTGAGAATAAATGCATTAAATTATATATATATGCTATTAAGATAATCAAAATATTAATGAATAATAAAGTATTACTGAATTATAAAAATATTACCATAAATTGGATTGGGTGGGAAAGAAGAGTGTAAGTATAGGAGGCTTTCCAGCCACTTCAGACACTGGGCTCTGTGAATGTGGATTAACAATGCAAACATGTGGGTAAAAGAAAAGAGTTTATAGAGAAAGTATCAGTGCTAAGATGGAGGTACCCACATTGTTTGGTTTTAATAGTAGTTCTTATTTAAATTATTCCTTTTAAAATTAGAGTTAAAACATAATAATTATACAAGGGAAATTTCAAAATTACTTGGAAATCTTTCAAAGAGAAAGTAAAACTTTGCTTCTTTTCCTCATGAATAATCACCATTAATGGCTTCTTTTGTTTCCTTGAAAAATATAATATGAGTATACATTTTTTAAAGATTGTATTTATTTATTTTTAGACAGAGGGGAAAAGTGTGAGAAAAAGAAGGAGAGGAACATGTGTGGTTTTCCTCTTGTACACCCTCTACTGGGAACTTGACCCAAAACCCAGGAATGTGCCCTGACTGGGAATCGAACTGGCAACCCTTTGGTTCTCAGGCTCGTGCTCAATCCACTGAGCCACATTAACCAATGCTGAGTATACATGCTTTATTCTCAAAACAAAAATGTTAATGAGATTATAACATGCATAATGTCAAAGGCTATTGCTTTTCTTACCTAAAACATAGTTTTATATTAACACATATAGATACACCTCACCCTATTTAATGGCTACCAGGAGTTCTATCATAGTGTGATTCAAAATTATTTATCTAGTTCTAGCTTGATAAAATTCAAGTGTTTTTAATTTCCTCCCTCAATAACATAAATTAGTCATTGAAGATCTTTATATATGAGTACATCCATAGAAACATTCCCAGAAAGTTGATTGACTATGGCCGAAAATCGTGTGTCCTATAAGGGCTTTACACTGGTCTACTCCACTTAAATCTTCAAATGTCAAGGTTCCTTGACACTGAGGTCTCCATTTAGTATCACCTTCTCAGACCTTCACGGACAACATAGTAATTCTCTGCTCTTTGTTTTATGTTCATCCTTGCACTTATCACTACATGATATCTCTTTTTAACATTTGTCATTGTTCAATGACCATCTTCTGTGTTCAGAATGAAAGCACTGTGAGAACAGAGACTTTTTATCAGATTTGCCCACCTTTGTATTTTGGGCACACTGTAGACAACTAACAAAGAGTAGTTAAATAATCTGGTTATTAATTAGTATCATGGTAACATGCTACAACATTGCATTTGCTAATAAGAAGATAATACACAGAAATAAGCATGTGAAGTGTCTTGAGTCCTTGGGTCTTTTCCCTTTATGCACTATTGAGGTGACATGTAATTTCATGGCCTTAAATATTATTTATACATAAATGCATCCTAAATGCATACTTCTAGACCAAATACAAACTCTGTAAAACAAATCCACTGGAACACAGAGTAAGCACCTGAAAATTAACATGTTTAAAAGCGAACTCCTATCATACTCCCACCTGTTTTCCCTATAAGTTTTCCCATACCAGTAAATGCCAATCTCATTCTTCCTGTTGTTCAAGATAACATACTTCATGTTAGTCTTGTCTCTTCAAATAAAAGCCACCAGCAAATCCTGCCGGCATGCCTTCAAAGACCCATGAGAATTCATTCTGGAGTCTATGCCACCATTTCTTGCCACCTCTATTAGTAATAACCCTGTACAAACCACAACCTTCTTTCATTTGGATTATCACACGAAACTCCTAACTGGTTTTTCTGCTAGGCACTCTTTCCCTAAAATCAGTTCTCCAGCAGCAGCCAGCAGATTATTTCTAGACATGGGCAGGTCTTATCACTCCTTTATAAAAATTTAAGATTAATATTATACCAGTAATAACTCAAGTTGATATCTGATTTGGTGCACGTTCCCCCCAAAATGTATACTCTCATTCTAATCATGAAACAACATCAGACAAACCTAAACTGAATGAAATTCTATAAATTAACTGAACAGTACTTTTCAAACTTATCATGGTCAGGGAAAAAATGTTGAACAAACTATCACAGATTGGCAGAGGCATGACAAATAAAGGTGGTATACCAAATTGCATCCTGAAACAGAAAAGAGCACATTAGTAGGGAAAATGGAGAAGTCTGAATGAAAATTGTAGTTCAGTTGACAGTATTATACAGATCATAATTTTTTAAACCTTGATCCAAGTTCCATGTTTGTTAAGTTGTTGACATTAGAGAAAACTAGGAAAAGAGATATGGAGACACTTGTTTCTATCTTTACAACTCTTCAGGAAATCTAATTTTAAAATTCAAATTTAAAAATTGTTTGGGAGCTTCACATTTCACTCAAAAAAAAAAAAAGAAAAAGATATTTCTAACAACTACCTATTCTGCCTCTCTCCACTTGCCTTTCCCCAGTCCCGCTTTCTACATGTCTTCCTCATTTCTTCTCACTCATTTGGTCATTCTGCTCAACCAATATCCTCGATTTTTTTTTCTTAACACCAAAAAGCTCAGGACTCATCACTTCCATCTTGGGGATTTCTCCCCTTAGGTGTCCTCTTCCTCATACTGCTCAAGCAGGTCTCTGCATGCTTATAACCTCATGAGTGAGGCTTTCCCCAACCATCCTCCGACATTCGGCTTTCCCTCAAAAACCCCACTAGCAGTCAGACCTATCTGACTTACCTGCCTTTATATTTCTTCATAGCACCAGTCAGTGTCTAGATAGAAGTTTATTTGTGTGTATATTCATTTTTTGTTCCACTTTTCCGTGAGGCCAAAAACTTGCTTTATTCACCGCTATTTATTTCCAGTTCTTTGAATTTTCTCTGCCATGTAACAGATAAACAATAAATATAATTTTGTGTTGGTTTTGTAACACAAAATCAATATTTGTGTTACTGCATGATCTCACCTATGTGTAGACTTTCAAAAAAAGTCAAACTTATGGAAACAGAGTAGATTATGGGTTCCCAAGGGCTGCGTGGTGGGAGATTTGGGGATTTGTTGGTCAAAGCATACAAACTTCCAGTTACAAGGTGAGTAAGTTCTGGGGATCTAATGTATAGCATGGTGGCTATAGTTAATAACACAGTATCATGTAGTTGAAAGTGGCTAAGAGAATAGATTATAAAAGTTCTTACTACACAAAAAAAGATAACTATGTGAGGTGATGCATATGTTAACTAACCTTAATTTAGTAACTATTTCCCAATATATACATGTGTCAAATCATCATGTCATATATCTTAAACAATACTATATATAGATTATATCTCAATACAGTTAAAAAAGTAAATAAATTTTGTTAAATGTATAAGAAAAAGAACAAATTAATTGATTTGGCTGGAAAATCATTAAAAAAGAATGGATTTAAAACTTAAAAATTTATAATTATATTTATTTTCCATTTGTATATTTAGCATTTTAATTTATCTAGCAAATACATAGTAGTAAGTACACATTTTTTGAAATAGTTAAAAATAGTTATGTTTATAGTACCATGTTCTTTAAAATAAGTGCAACTGAAGTATCTAAACTAGTATTTGTAGTATTGCATGACTTTAATGATTATTTGCAGAACAAATGAGTAAAGGAACATATGGATGAAAAAAATGAGTTCAATTTATCTTTTTGAACTCACAAGAGTTTAATTTTTGGTTAATTATTTATCCATATATTGTTCCCAATGACAGGCAAATTTCAAAAGGAAACAATTAAATTCAATACCAATACAAGGAAAAATTATCCCTCATAAATAACTTTTCCTTCAGGTAGTCATAGAATGCTTTAAAATAATGCTTTTCAGAACCTTAGTAACCTTTGCATAATATGTGTACATATGGGTGAACCAAACAATGAATTGTTTCCCTGAATTCTCCAGCTCTTGCTCTCTGATTCCGCAGGGAAATTCTGTTACCATTCTGTCTGCAAGTCTCTGATCGGGATTCAAACTGTGTGATATCACGCTGTGAAGGAAAAGCGTATTGTTCCGCAGGAAGTTTTAGTGTACTCTGGAGTTACCTCAGAATCACAAAGCAATTAACCAATGATGTTAAAAAGTTATGGCTAATTTAACTAATGGTTAATGGAGCCTAGTAAAACTGTCAGAGTTGATGAGCCCAGGGAGAGTTTGTGCAGGAACACACATTAAAGTCAGGATCTTTTATCTCCTGTTAAGAGTTTAATCAGTATTTAGCAGGATAGGCTGTCATTGAAATGATGTGCCAAAAATACGATTTTTTATTTTTTAGTTTTTTCTTGCTCTGGACATATTTTCCTTTCTTTTTATTTTATTTATGTATGTATTTATAGTTTTTACTGTCTATGACCGTTAGTAGAGAAAAACTTGCACACACGCCGGTGCTCACAGGAGAGGCACCCTGTGCAGCGAGGAGACAGCGCAGGGGTCAGACTGCCCGGACTGGAGTCCCTGCGCTGCCATTTCCGTGCTGTGTGACCTTGGGCAATTTTTTTAAAATTAAATAACTTTAATTTCTCATTTATTACAGTTGTCCCAATTTTCCTTCTGTGCCCTCCTCCACCCATCCCGCCTACTGCCTCCCGCTCCCACAGTCAGCCCCCACACTGTTGCCCATGTCCGTGGGTCATCCGTACCTGTTCTTTCACTGGCCCGTCCTTTCCCCCACTGCCCCCCTTCCCTCTCCCCTCTGGTCACTTTCAGTCTATTCCATGGTTCCACGCCTGTGTTTTCTTTTTGTTCACTAGTTTATTTTGTTCATTAGATTATTCCTATAGGTGAAATTATATTCCACAATAGACTACTACATAGCAGAAAGAAAGAAGAAATTCCTAACTTTTGCAACAGCATGGATGGAACTGGAGAATACTATGCTAAGTCAAATAAGCCGGTAGGTGAAAGACAAATACCATGGTTTTTAGTTTTTAATCTTTTAAAAATTTAACTGTGAATAGTAACTGACAAGAGGGTAAAGATTTGCCACTGAGTATAGGATATAGGTCATAAAATCATGTTCATAAAGTCCCTAAGAAAGCACAATTTTCTGTGACTACTAAGAATTTTACTAGATGTAAATAAGACCCTTCTTTGCTCTGTGGTTTGAAAATACAACAATAACTATATTTGTGATCTATTGAGTGCCAATAAAATACAATTAAATAAACCAGTGGTTGAAATGAATGAAAAGGGATTGAAAAGAGATAAATCTGCAGAACAAAGTCTTTCTAAAAGGTTAGGGGAAAAAGTGGCAGTGCCTTCTAAACAAAAGTTTTGAAGTCCCTAGCTAAAGGACAATGCACCATTCTTTAAGAGCTTCATGTTTTATTCATTAAACCATTTGAGCTTGTACAAGTTATGTGTTTTCACAAAGCTTATGTTACAGAATAGATCCTTTACTCCATGAAAACTCAGCTTCCTACTGTGAGGAATTCACTTGTTTTCAAAGTATCAAGTTTAAGTAATGCATGAAAATGTGGATTTATCTACCAGAGAATGGGAAAAATCTACACAAAGAACTGAAAAAGACAATCTTTAAAAAAATACAACAATTCGATAAACTACCTCAGAAAAGTTCAGGATGATGAGAGTTCATGGATAAGATAAAGTATCATATGTTCCTTGCCTTCCATTAAGATTTTTTTATTGTAGGTATCTGGAATAAATCATCTGTGACAACTTTACTGCAGATTAAAGTATTGGGAGCAATTGCGGTAACCAGCACATTTAAAATAACAAAAGTACCAGCCTGGTTCCCAGTTTCTATCATAAAAATACATTGCACCAAGACTCAATTTAATACAGAAGTGGAGGCAACATTATCAATGACATGGAAAATATCAAATTATTAATAGTAAATAAATCAGAATTTCTTCAAAGTCATAATAGAGGCTTTTAAAATCGAATAGAATTATCCCAAATAATTATAAATAATTCAAATATATAAATAAAATATATTACATATTATTAATTCTCACATAAAATGATACATTTATGTATATTGAACTTTGATTATTGGGTACGTATAATGTGCAAATCTCTTATGTCAAGCATTTTGGACATTTGAATAAAAACAATTTTAATTTGCATTCTGTATAACTAAAATAAATATATATTTTTAAACAAATCAGACTGTAATAATCCTTAGTATAGAGTCCAAATTTGCTCTAGGGTTTTAGTTAAGGAAAGGTTGATTCTAACAAAGACAGCTGTAGTTGGAAAGTTTGTTTACATCCAAAATTTATGTATTGAAATCCTAACCCAGAAAGATGACAGTATTTGTAGATGAAGCCTTTGGGAGGTGATTAGGCCCTTGTGCATAGGATTAGTGCCTCTGTAAAAGTTGCCCTTGGGGACGGCTATGTTTTTCTACCATGTGAGGAAAGTGTGAGGAGTTTTTGACTGAAAGAGAGCCTTAACCTGACCATGCTGGTACACTGACCTTGGACCTTGAGTTTCCAGACCTGTGAGAAATTAATCCCTATTCTTTATAAGCTATCCAGTTTGCAGTATTTTGTTATAGCACCTTGGATGGACTGAAATAAAGAGGAACTTGAAAGCTACTTCAAGAAGATAGAATTTGGATAGAATTTCAGAAGGTGAATGTGATAGGAAAGATATATTAGGCCATTTTGTTAATAGCAATTCATGTATTCATTCACTCAACAAGACAAATAGGAAATACTTATTTCCCTGGCCATATAGGGTGTCCTAGAGATGCAAAAACAAGTAGATTAGACAAGGTATCTGCACTTAAGATGATCACTGTTTACAGAGAATAGCAGACAAATAGAAAATTAGCAATATAACATTTTCAATTTAGCCATAAAAGTATGAACAGCTTATGATTAATGGTTAAGGGCAAAGCTCAGAGCCAAGCCTGACATTGTCAAATTAGATTTTCAGAGGATTAGTATAAAAGTTAAATACGTTTAGTCACATACCAGGCAGAGTGAACTGAGAGATAAATACACAGTTCAGAAGTTGAACGGTATGTGGTAAACAACGTAGGAAATCTAAGATATGAATGGAAGAGCAATTATAAGTCAAGTGGCTTTGAGAGACAAGGTGGGAGCGGCAGGTGTGGGAACTTGCAGGTCAGCAGGAGTGAGCGCACTAGGGCACTAGCGATCACTTAACTCGAGATGGGGATACAGTACATCGAGTTAGGGAAAAGGCTCCACTGGTGGTAAACATGTATAATTCTCCCATCTTTACCCATGGAGATGCCTTTCCTGAGACTGAGGAGCTTGTGTTGCCCATGTGGATAACAATAAGGCTAGGTAGCCGTCCTCCTGAATCTTTGTAAATCTGGGCTTTCGCCCTGGCCGCGTCATTCACGTACTGCCTGGCCCCAGACACTGTCCGTACATGGCAGTGCTGCTACCATCGCTCCCGTCTCCCAAACCTGACACATGGAATTATCTATTCACGCCCCCTCAACTTACCCCAACATCCCCAGATATTAAGTGACCAAGCCCCATCAGTCCTGCTTCTGAACTATTTTTCTGCAGCGTCTCCTTACTCATGGGCACTCCCGCATTTTCTGTCCTCATCCCCTCTCCTTTGACAGTCACTCCCTGCTGACTCATCACTGTGTTTCAAATTTTCATTCTTTGCATTTATTTTATATAATATAGCCAGAGTTACATCTCTAAACCACAACATTGAGTATAACACTCTCCGACACAACACTCAGGATTAAGTCTCTCTTAATCTCAGCTGGGTTACAGAACTCTTTGAGAGAGGTTTTAAAGATCTGGAGCTTCTCAACAAATAAGAAAGAAGAAAATACTTACAAGCCATACTTTTCCATGTAAAAATTCAGGGAATTCATTGAACATAAGCTCATGCATCGATGTATTATGATGGGTATCTAAACTCTACTGAAAGTCACTTTTTCAGTCCTGACTGGTGTGGCTCAGTGGAATGAGTGCTGGCCTGCAAACCAAAGGGTTGCCAGTTTGATTCCCAGTCAGTGCGCATGCCTGGGGTGCAGGTCAGGTCCACAGTCAAGGGTTCTCAAGAGGCAACCACACATTGATATACCTGTCCCTGTCTTTTTCCCTCTGTTCCCCTCTCTCTAGAAATAAATAAATAAAATCCTCAAAAAAGTCACTTTTTCAATGATTCACCATGGCCACAGAATAAAATCAGACCTCCATAGGTTGCCTCAAGAAGTTCTCACTTCTCCCCTGGCTCATCTCTCACTAATTTCCTCTTCATATAAATGAGTCTTATTCTTACTGCAGAAACTGTACACATAATTTTTCCAAACTCTGTAATTTTCTTCCAACATCAGAATGTATCTGTACCTTACTAAAGTCTCTGTTTCAAAGTTCTTTCTTGACTTGTTTTGTTTGTGCTATAATTTTTGTCTCTGAGCAATATCAGTTATCATTCTATTAATTTCACTATTATGTGTCTTCTAAGCCATAATCTCTACTTTTGTATCCACTATCATGAATAGTGTCTGATATTCTATAGGTTTTTAATAAATATTGGCAGAATAAATGTATATTTATGTAATGGGCTGATAAAATATTTTGTGGTACCTCCCAAATTGCAGCCTAACAAACAAATCCAAATTTGGTGGCTTCCCATAAAGCATTATTTCACAAGCTTTGGTCTATCTGACCACTATAGTTTGAGTGATCTTATCAGTCTTCGGTAGGCAAGACTTCTAGCCTAAGGTTGGGTTTAAATTAAGCATTGTTAATTCAAGTGATGTCAACCCTAACAGGGTAAAAATTGGTTGTTGATGTATCTGTAATTTTAGTTATCACAATGATTTATGTTCTTCTAAAGGGTCACAAAATAAAGTTAAAATTGTATACCTGTAGTACTCACATTTTATGCATGGAAAGAAGCATTAGAAAAAGTCTGAGAAGTTTCCTTAGAGAATGCCATTAATATAATGGAGGTGGATAAACACTAGTTTAGATTTTTCCATGTGTTTTCAGTCTGTGATCCAAAGTGAGTAGCTACCCCTAGCATAATGTTCTTCAAGACAGAAATCAGAAGCTCTGAAAAGCCAAGCCAGATCACTCATGCCCATTAAAAGCTTCTTTGTGCATTATCTCTGCTCACATTCTGTTAGAGAAAGCAAATCTCAAGCCCAATATTTAATGAGCAAAAAATATTTACTCTGGATATGCCCATAGAAAGCACTGCAAATTCACAAAGCAAAGGGTGTGGTATATAACTGCTTTATAACTGTGAATGGGAAATTAGGTGCAATAATCCCATCTACCACATATAGTTTCTGAAGTTCTAGAATGAGTATAAACAGCCTACAACAGTGTCAGTCTTCAGCACAAACATTTGAGATAGATATAGGTCAAAAAGTAGGGCTGAATTTTCCAAAACAAAGAAGAGTTTCCTTCTCATACCTTTGTTTTCTTCTCAAACTTGCATTCTGACAGTCTGACTGTAGAAAGTGCTTATCCGTTGACAGTAGACCACATTTTGGATTGATTGAGCTTTTTTTGTGAAATCTGAGACATTTACAAAAAATCTTTCCAATTTAAGCTACACTGAAATAGTTGAGGAGTTAAATTATGTAAACTGAAAACAAGAGTTTTACAGAGCTTAATTTCATTAGCATTTTATCAGTTAAAAAGATTAGCAGAGAAATTCCATATACTATATTCTTATGACTAAAATAATTATTACAATAACATAAGTTAGTATAAAATGATATTGTAGGGAATGCTGTTTCATAGTATAGGCTCTACAGGATAAAAATAAATACTTCATAGACAATAAATTTAAACCAAGCGAAGTTTATACACTGAAGACAAAGAGCTAATATGAAGGCTCATTGGCTTTACATATACTGCTATAAGAATTGTACCAGAGCATTTTCTTTGTGGACTTGGAAAAAGTCATTGATTATTTATTTTTAATATTTTTATTGCTGCTCATTTACAGGTGTCCTGCCTTTTTCCCCATTGCTGTCCCCTACCCTGTTCTCCCCCACCATCAATCTCTCCCATTGTCCATGCCCATGAGTCTTTTATTCATGTTCCTTTGCTGTCCCGTCCTCTTCTTTCCCCCATTATCTCCCCCGCCCCTTGCCTCTCCTCTGGTCACTGCTACTTTGTTATTTATTGCCATGTCTCTGGTTCTATTTTGCTCATTTGTTTGTTTTGTTGATTAGGTTCCACTTGTAGGTGAGATCATATTGTATTTGTCTTTCACCACCTGGCTTACTTCACTTAGCAGAATGTTCTCTGGTTCCATTGATGTTGTGAAGGGTAGGAGCTCCTTCTTTCTTTCTGCTGCGTAGTATTCCATTGTGTAAATGTACCATAGCTTTTCGATCAACTCATTTACTGATGGTCACTTAGGTTGCTTCCAGCACTTGTCTATTGTAAATTGTGCTGCGATGAACATCGGGGTGCTTAGGTTCTTTTGAATTGGTGTTTCAGGGTTCTTAGGATATAATCCCAGCAGTGAACACTTAAAACAAGCTCTTTGAAATAATAGTAATAAGAAGAACAACAATAATAATGATAATAAGACTATATTTACAATATTAAAATATCTTCGGAATTAAAATGAAACTAATAGAATAACAAACAAAAGCCTTTGATTCCTTCAAATAGACTACCATGGGAAAGTGATTGGTAGAGTAAAAGCATCTTGGAATCAAACACTGACTGAAGTTAGAATGTGGTTGGTTAAGCAGTCTCTAATGTCCATTGCCTAGGCTGAAGTCTAATTCTACTTACTTATGAAAAATCACTTTCCTCATATAACATTCAAGACTCAGTATTCAACAAGTATTATTTAACATTCTTATTTAATTACTAAATTTTATCCTCTAACCTCCTGAGCAAGTTCACACACACTTTCTTTGTAAAGGGACACAGTAAGTACTTTCAGTTTTGTGGAACATACCATCCATGTCACAACTACTCAGCTCTGTCACTGCACTGTGACAGCAGCCACAGACAGTACTTAATTAATTGGATGTGGCTGTGTTTAAACAAATCTTATGTTATAAAGATAGGCAGCTGCCTAGATGTTGCCTACAAACCATAGTTCACTGACCCCTGCAGTAGGGCAAGCTGAGTCCTAGTGAACAAAGTTCAGCCAGATCTATCTGATTCTATAATGTATTTTAATGTCATTGTAAAATACTACTTCCAAATACTATTAGTTATTCTAAAAATATTGATTATTTAATTAACATCCTATTTTGCCCTCAGTCTATCTTATTTAGGTGTGCTCAGTATTATGGTGACAATTTACAAAAGGAATAATTTTTAAATTATAGGGGGTTATCATATATCATACAATCATAACCACATAAGTAGAAAATGTACATAAATTATCAAAAATTAAAACAAAATACAATATCAGTTGCCTTTTGGTAAGAGGTCTAGAAATAACTTTAATTTTTCTGTATCTACTTTTCTGTATTTTCTCTATAATATACTATGTGGATAGTATATTATATACTATGTGGATAGTATATACTGTTTTAAAAGAGCTTTAATGTTTAAATGCAACCTAATTGAAACAAAGGAAGAATTAAAGCTACTTAAAATAATACTAATAATATTTCAAAGTGTAGTACACATTTTTTCACTTGTCATCTTCCTCTATGGTAGCTTACAGAGGCTGTCAAAAGCTTCTGGCTTTGTGTTTACCTTGGAAATTAGTATTATTATCTATTTTATTTCCCAATTTATGGTGGGAGAGTATAAAAGTGAGTGAGGAGAAGCTGGTGCCCTTGGCTGAGGGTGACTTGGGGTCAGGCTGCCTAGTACAGTTAGGGGAAGCCATCCTCACAAGAGCAATCTGTTTTACTTTTGGATTCCTGCAGGCAGGCACTGGGCTCCCAGACAATCTAGGAACCGGGCGGGTTCCAGCATTGGTTTTGGACACAATGATTCCCAGTTCCAGAGGTTTATCCATTGCCCTGGTAGGCTTGAGACAAGACCTTGCTTAAAAAGCAGTCACAGTAAAAATGTTGCTGAGTGAAATGTCTGAGATTTTCCTGCCGATGTTCTCCTCTAGGACTTTAATGGTATCACGGCTTATATTTAAGTCCTTTATCCACCTTGAATTTATTTTGGTGTATGGTGTAAGTTGGTGCTCGAGTTTCATTTTTTTTGCATGTAGCTGTCCAGTTCTCCAACACCATTTGTTGAAGAGGCTATTTTCACTCCATTTTATGTCATTGCCCCCTTTGTCAAATATTAATTGACTGTAGATAGTTGGGTTTAATTCTGGGCTCTCTGTTCTGTTCCATTGGCCTGTGTGCCTGTTTTTATGTCAGTACCAGGCTGTTTTGATTACAGTGGCCTTGTAATACAGTTTGGTATCAGGTATTGTGATCCCTCCTAGTTTGCTCTTCTCTCACTCAGCAACATTTTTACTGATATGTCCCCTAGAGCAAGGGACATAAAGGAAAGAATAAACAAATGGGATCTCATCAAAATAAAAAACTTGTGCATGGCTAAAGAAAACAGTATTAAAATAAAAAGATAACCAACCATATGGGAAAACATAGTTGCTAATGATACTTCAGCAAGGGTTTAATCTCCAAAATATACAAGGAACTTACATGACTCCACTCTAAGAAGACAAACAACCCAATTAAAAAAATGGGTGGAGGACTTGAACAGACACTTCTCCAAGGAAGAAATACAGAGGATCCAAAATCACATGAAAAGATGCTCAATATTGCTAACTGTCAGAGAGATGCAAATTAAAACCACAATAAGACACCACTTTACACTTGTCAGAATGACCATCATAAACAAAGCAACAAACAGCAAATGTTGGAGAGGTTGTGGAGAAAAGGGGACCCTAGTTCAGTGTTGGTGGGATTGCAGACTGGTACAACCACTATGGAAAAAAGGATGGAATTTTCTCAGCAAACTAACAATGGATCTGCCTTTTGACCCAGCAATTCCACTGCTGGGATTATATCCTAAGAACTCTGAAACACCAAACCAAAAGAACCTATGCACCCCAATGTTCATAGCAGCTCAATTTACAATAGCCAAGTGCTGGAAGCAACCCAGATGCCCATCAGTAAATTAATGGATCCAAAAACTATAGTACATTTACACAATGGAATTCTATGCAGCAGAAAGAAAGAAGGAGCTCCTATCCTTTGCAACAGCATGGATGGAACTGGAAAGCATTATGCTGAGTGAAATAAGCTGGGTGGTGAAAGACAAATACCATATGATCTCACCTTTAACAGAAACCTAAACAACAAAATAAGCAAGCAAGTAAAATATAACCAGAGACACTGAAACAGAGAACAGGCTGACAGTGACGAGGTGAGAGAGGAGGGAATTTCAGGGGAAAAGGGGAAGAAGGGTTTACTGGAACAAGTATGAAGAGCACATGGACCAAAACTAAGGGGGGCAGAAATGGGAGGGAGGTGGGGAGCACTGGGGGGATGAGCTGGGATGGGAGTAAAAGACAGAAAACTGTACTTGAACAATTAAAATAAATAAATTTTAAAAAGCAGTCACAGTGCTAGAAACTTGAAGTATTTACTAATTTGGATCCCTCCCCCATATATTTAGTAACTTACCAAATATATTTAATAACAGATATGACTGCTACCGAGGTATGTTACATACCAAAACATTACTATTGTATTTCAAGAAAAAGGTTAGATGTCCTGCAAAGTATGTACTTACGCAGAGAAAGATTTCTGGGAAGCAGATGCCCAGGCACAGAGACTATCTCAGGTTTTACTTCAAGTTATAAGTGGCCATGTGACTAATCTGTAAGCCAATACAATGTTACTCTGATCTGCATGGGCAACTTTCCAGCTAACACGTAAAACCTTCCCCCCATACTTCTGTAAAGATATCTGAGATACAGAACACTACACAATGCAGCAAAATACACCTGGGAGATGGCAGCACCATCAGAGTCCAGACTGTGTGCAGAGTCCTACTACCAAACAGGGATATCCATCTTAGATTATGAGATGAACCAGCAACATACTTTTATATTATTGAGAAACTGCAATTTGGGGATTTATTTGTTACTGCAGTACGTATTAAAACAGATAATAGTTGATTAGCTACTTGGAAGTCAGAACCATTCATGATAAAATGTGAATGTATATGGCATTGGTTGGAAGTTGGGTGGTAGTTACCAAAGAAGAAGTAACAGGGTGGAAGGCTGGAAAAGTACTGCTGTGCTACATCAAATATGTAGTAGAACTGACTCCTATGTGACAGACCAAATGCCTGCTATATGTGCAGCTGGAGGGGAAGTGTTTGGAAGCCATAATGCTAGCAAATATTAATTGTTCCACATTAGTTAATGTGGAACATCTTCCACAGAAAGAGATGGGCTAAGGCACCATACTTGTTAATAGGACTGAAATTAAATAGAGGTAGGTCAGTAATATTGTTTGGAAAAGGAACTTTTTCTAGAATCCAACTAACAAGAAATGAGATGCTAAAAGTCTTAAGGTAAAAAAAGTCCACTGAGATTTTTCAGTTGAACAAAATATTAAGTTTTAATTTATTTAATGAATCTATTATTTCACATGCATGTAAGGTAGCTGTTTTTTAAAACTTTTTAAAAAGATTTTATTTATTTATCTTTAGAGGGGAAGAGAAGGGGAGAAAGAGAGAAATATCAATGTATGGTTGCCTTTCCTGAGTCCCCTACTGTGACTGCAGCCCAGGCATGTGCCCTGACTGGGAATCAAACTGCGATCATGTGGTTCGCAGGCCTGTGCTCAATCCACTGAGCTACACCAGCCAGGGCATGATAGCTGTTTTCAAACTGAAAGAAAAAATAATGTGCCTGATGCAGCAAACAAACAACCATGCTGATGGACTGTGTTGAAAAGAAAAGGACAGGGAAGGTGTAGCATTAGTCCCCTTTAACATTTTAAACAACTAAGTTTCAAAGAATATTTCTTACCTCAATGTAAACCATTTAACTTTTATAAATATCAGTTTTCCTTATGACTGGAAAGAAAAATATACAGTTGACATGGAGATAGTTTATGATGTCTGGTTGAATAAAAATAAGAAGGTCTTATTTTCTCACTGCCTAGGATATGAAGTTATCTGCTGAGAGTTAAGATCAAAGCTTTTCCTTAGAACACTTGAAGAAAGCAGAAAATATGAACATTGTTACTGCATAGAAGAGGAAACAGTTAAATAAAAATAATGAGAATCATGATCCTTTACCACTGAGTGACTAGCCACAATATCAGGCTCCAATTTTGTGGAGATACCTTCATCTTAATGTGAATGTGTGTGCATTGAGAATCACTCCATAGCCCCTGTGTGAGCACAGAAGAAACACACACTGATTTGATGTAGGATTGATGTTTTTCCGGGTCAACATGAGAAAACAACACGAGACCAGACGTAAGAGAGCAGGAAAGATTTCCAAACTGGCAAGCTTATGGTTCAAGTTTAACATCCTTAAAAGTGTTATTAGATGAGAACAGAAGAGAAAAAATGCACAAGGATTTACAAGTATAACGAGAGCAGTCAATTCTATAACAGGTAAAAATAGCATATTAGATATAATAGAGAAATAGAAAAATGAAAAGTTGTGGTCAGAAAACAAGTTAGGATGATGATGTTAGGTAAAGAACATTTCTGGAATGTTACTAAAAGTGATTTTGAGTGGGGAAAAAAATGACCCCTTCTCCCATCTCTAGTACATGTGGGGCAATGGAGGATGAACACCAGGACCTGTGCACCTGTACTATATTATTCTCCAGCACAAGAATCCACCGATTCGAGAGCATAGAATTAAGAAAAAGATCAAATTTATTCTAGCGGAGAAATAAATGAGGCATCACACTAGCTGAGTGATTCCACAAATTCATGAAATACAGACATATGACAGCTTGTTGATTGACAGACAAGAACACTGAGAGGTGTTCTTGTGCATAAGGAGGGGCTGCAGTGAAGGTAGGCCAATGTTACTGAGAACTCAGATGGATCCCACAACTCGAGTCTGTAGGTACATAAAAATGAAAAGATAAAAAGCAGCTATAAGCAGAGAAATTTAAAAAGTAGACATATTGGTCAACTATGAAATAGCCACAGGTTAGAAGCCAAAGCTAGGTTTTGAGACTACTTACATCAGCCTGTCCTCTTCCCACTCCCCTCTCTAACACACGAATGTGGCAGCCGGGCATTTGCATTTAACCCCGTAAAAAGTGTGAGGATAATTTAAAGCAAACAATGCAGTGTACAGATCATGTGTTATAGAAATGTACAACAGCAGCCTATAGCATTTTGTTAACCAGTGTTACCTCAATGAATTAAATAAAAAGGAAAAAAAAGAACTCTGAAGAGAGAACTGGGCTTTCTGGCAAAAAAAGAAAAAAAAATCACTCCAGGAAAAAAGAGACATCCTAAGGGATCCAAAGGTAATATTCCCATCAACAGACCCAAGAAAAGGGGCAAAGATGACATGATGTCACCCACATGCCCAGCATCTTACTCAGAGATCCATTATGAGAAAAGACATAAATACATAACACAATGAAAAAACTCTATGAGAATTAGCTATAGTAATCAGAATAGTCTTTCATTTAATATTATAAAAGTAGTATTTAAGAAAAACAAAGATTATTTTGACAATAAGTTTAAAAATATAATAAATTAGAAAAGATATTCTCTCCCCCAAACCAATAAAATGTGAACAAGAAAGAATGGTTTAATCAGAGGGCCAAGTTCTTAGAAGTTAAAAATATTAATGTAAAGCATAAAGAGATGAGTTTTAAATGACAGACATTTTGCAAAAAAATATTGTATATCTAATGAAGATGAGAATTTTCACCATAAAAATACTTACTTATTTTAATCCCATAAAACAAAACAAAACAAGACAAAAGAATCACATCAAATAACTTTATTCAGTTGCTTCAATGAGACTTCAAGGAGGTAAATAACACTCTTTATCTTTCAAAAAGAAAAAGAAGTAGGCAACTCAGAAAGAAATCACATTAGCATTCACTCATCATGGTAAAATAAATGTGTGTCAGAGGAAAATAGAAAATGAGTCAAAGTGTGAGAAAATTATTTTGATTGTAGAATTCGGTACTGCGTAAATTACCGATACAAACAGTTTCTGCTAATTATCAATACAAATAATACTTTTAGATATTCAGATAACCAGGTATATTATATTTGTTGTACATTTTCTGAAGCATATTAATTGAGGTTATGTTGAGTAGAATGAAGAGGAGAATAAAAGAGAATAAGTTACAGCTGCTAGGATACTGTTCTAATCTCTGGGGATAGTGAGAGAGATCAGAGTATGACACATTTGTAGTAGGTAGAGAAAAACAATCTTTACAGATTGCAATAGAAGATTAAAGGCCCTTCAGGAGAATACCACTAGGGAGAACAATTATAAATACTACAAAGAATGGTATTGGGTATTTTTGAGGGTATGTTTAAAGCTTATGTTATAGCTTGTTCATCAAAAAAAGGTCAGATAAAAACCCCAAGAGAAAAGCAGTTGTAAAATAACACCAAATCAAAGTAGAAAGCAAATTAAAATGCTGGATTATTTAGGAAAAGATATTATAGTGCCTGATTTTTAAGGTTAGGTTAAGGTATGCTGCAGCTGGCATACATCTGACATCTCAGTGGCCTGACAGAGACTTACAGGTCACCAGTCAGGGCCTGTCCTGGGCTCAGTGGATCTACAGTGTGACTGCCTTGCAAACGGGACCCAGGGATTCAGCTTGCTTACAACTCATCAACGTATTATCTGGATACATGAGGAGAATGTGCCGGAAGATTACATAGTAGTGTTGCTTTAGAAAAGACACTGCTTCCAATCGATGGTAGAATCTGGTTTCATATATCTAACTATAAAAAGCTTGGGAATTGAAAAAAATACATACACATTCAGTGAATAGTAATGCTTTCACCACAGAGTGTAGAACATGAAAATCAATTTGACTTTGACACCTGAAAAATTTCGTCTAACTGAGACAGAGAATCTGGCTTTGGACCTGCAGAGAAGAAAATTAGTCACAGCATATTTATTGGATCTGCCATAATCAGTATCATTGTAGCCATAAGAAGATAATCATTGTCACTGCTTTACACTGTAGCTAATAAAAAGTTTATTTATAATTTTAAAGCAAAATTTAATAAAAACTGTAAAAATAATTTAGTGAAATAAATGTTAACTCAGTTGTTAACAAAGGAAGAGGAAGTAAATTCCACTCCTTTTGTGGAAGTTAACAAAGGAGAGGTAAATAGAAGGAAAATTGTTAACATTTTTGTCTTATGTATTAGGTGATCAAGAGTACTGCTTACATTTAGCGGAACATGAAAGACAAAGGGTATGTCCTTCAGATAAACAAATAAAAACTAGCATATAAGTATAAACAATTGGGAGACTAAACTAAGAATAAACATGACATGATGTGTGTTAAAAATTGAGCATTTTTCAGAATGAAGGACACTAGTTATTTTTTAATATGACTAAGAAAGATGTGAATATTATCTAAGATACAGGGGAAATCAAAATAAGAATTAAGAATGGAAACATTTAAAATCATTTCTATGGCAAGTAAAACTGGAGAGCAGAAGGGCAGGGTGGAGAATAGTATATATTTATTATGTTTCTGTATCATTTAATTGGAACAGGATGACTTATGGGACTTTTGTTATTACAGATGAATTTCCAAAGTCACGAAGCTGAAGAGAGTGAGTTAGTAAGGCTCCTTCATTTTTGTGAGAATTGTTAGTGAACCAGACTGTCCATAGGACAGTTCTTTGATTCTTAGGCCACCACCCACTTTCTGGATATAAGAAAAATAGAATGAAAATTTCAAAAGTAAGGAGGTTTCCAAGATTCATCAGCACTGCCAATTCGCTGATATAGATGCTAGGATAAACCATCCTTTCTCCACAGAAAAGGGGTAACAATGTTTCCAATCCATCTTTTTTTTTCTATTTTATTTTTTAAATTTTATTTAATTATTTTTCAAGTACAATTTTCTGTCTATTACTCCCATCCCATCCCACCCCCGTGCTTCCCCCTTCCATTTCCAACCTTCTCAGTTGTTGTCCATGTATTCTTTATATATCTTCCTCTAAATCCCTCCCCTATTTCCCCTGAAATTCCTTCCCCTCTCCCTTCTGGTCACTGTCAGCCTGTTCTCTATTTCAGAGTCTTTGGTTATATTTTTCTTGCTTGTTTGTTTTGTTGTTTAGCTTCCTGTTAAAGGTGAGATCATATGGTATTTGTCCTTCAACACCTGGCTTATTTCACTCAGCGTATGCTTTCCAGTTCCATCCATGCTGTTGCAAAAGGTAGGAGCTCTTTCTTTCTTTCTGCTGCATAGAATTCCATTGTGTATATGTACCATAGTTTTTTGATCCATTCATTTACTGATGGTCACCTAGGTTGCTTCCAGCACTTGGCTATTGTAAATTGTGCTGCTATGAACATTGGGGTGCATATGTTCTTTGGGATTGGTGTTTTAGGGTTCTTAGGAGAGATGCAAATTAAAACCACAATGAGATACCACTTTATACCGGTCAGAATGGCTATCATAAACAAAGCAATAAACAACAAGTGTTGGAGAGGGTGTGGAGAAAAGGGGACTCTGGTCCACTGTTGGTGGGATTGCAGACTGGTACAACCATTATGGAAAACAGTATGGAATTTTCTCAGAAAACGAAAATTGGACCTGCCTTTTGACCCAGCAATTCCAATCCATCTTAAGACAAATGAGGGGAGGATTCAAGAGTATAACTAAAAAGATTGGATTCACCTGTCCAAAGTGACTGATTCAATGCCTCTGCCTGGAGCTGGATGGTCCACAGAACAATGCAGAGTAGCATTAGCTGCTACTCCACCTGAGAGGCTGAAAGAGGCTTGAGAGTATGATATTTGCCCCTGGAGTTGGAAAGATATAGGAGGAAGCTTCTTATAAATGACCCTCAAATAAAAGCCTAAAGATGAGAAGCTGGGTGGAACTGATGGGGATATAATATAAAAAGAGGAGTTAAGACAGATGTGTCTCTCTTCCAGAATCTCATCAGTTTTACAATAGCCTTAGTGGGCACCAGAGAAGGAACCCAGGATGGGCCACCTAGAAAGAACACAGCAAAAAATGGGTGGCCTGATGTGGTGAGACGGCTGCAGAAGGGTCTTTTTTGTGATTGTGCCATCAGAGGAGGAATTAAGGAGAAGTCAGAGTAGAGTGGTTTCCCAGCTCAGGGGATGGTTTCATTATTCTTTTACTCAAGGTGGCAAGTCTCCGAGGAGCCATGATTGTTCTGTAAGAAAAGGGGGCAGCATTTGGTCGTGTGTTGCTACAGAGCACTTTTCCAGAGGACATCGTAATCTTGTCAAATGGGACCTTGTTCTTTTGCTTGAATCCCTCTCCCCATTTTCTCCCTGGTGAATAAGACTGAAAGAGTAAGATAAAAGGGCAGGACTTGTGATTTTCATTATCTGGACAAGTTAAAGAGCCTGGGTCAGGTGAGAACAGAGAGATGAATGTGAAGATTTAACTAAAATGTGATATAACAGTTGAATCTTTAGTTGCTACAACTTACTAGAGTGAATATGTTTTCGTATCTATTTTTATCCATCCTTTCAATAATGGCCAACTTGTTGTGAGATACACAGAATGCCAAGAAAACAAAAGAGATGAAGTTGTTGTCCTTAGATAATTACTAATATGGGGTGGTGCGGGGGGCTAGATATAGTAAATGAATGCATAAATATTAGTAATTACAGATACGTTTAATAAAAACTATAGAGGAAAAACAATGGGTGTCCTAATAAACAGACATTAGCACTCAAGCATGAATGAGATTAATAAGAAGAGAGGAGAGGTGAGGCTCTCAGAGGTATTTCATGTATTTGCTCATTCTCTGTGCTGATATTCTGAGATCAGAAGATAGATTTCACTTGAAAGGAACACAGAGGTTGGATTTCATGACTCTCCAGCAACGTAAAAATTTGCAAACATGTTTCCCAAGACCTCAATTATGTTTTTGTTGCTAGTTGTAATAAATGTTTTTTCAGAGATATCATTTCTACTTCAGAAAGAATATGTATATTATTTCATCTGAACTTTATAATTTTGGGAAAGAAAACTCAGAGAAATGAATACATGTTGTTGAAGGCAGGACACACATCAGAAAGTGTGTGGCTCGGGTCACCTCTGCTCCTGACATCATGGGCAGTATTCCCTTTTCAGCAAGCCCACACTAATGCCTCAGGGTAATTTGGATGGAAGTAGACAAAATGCAACTTCTCCCCACCCCCCCTTAAGCTATTTACCCTCTACTTGGTTTAATTTGCTGGCAAAAGAGAGACTGCAAATTGTCATTATTTAAAACACTGTGATTATACTTGATAAGGAACATTAGTAAAAATCAAATCAAAACTAGTAAATACAAAGAGTAAAGAATAAAACACATTACTGACTTTTTAAATAAAATACTTGACTAAGTACAATAAAGAGTACTTATTTTTAAGAGTGTTTAAAATTAAGAAACTTGAAAGCGGTCATCTTATTCTTGGAAGGCAATGTTAATGAACCAATTACTTATGGGAATAATAGCTTCTTTCACTATTTACTGTTGTTCACATTGACAAGACTTGATCAAATAGGTACTTATTATTAAATGTCTTCAGCATTCTATCTTGCACTTACTATTTTGTTGGAGCATATTTATAAAATCCTAAATGAAGTCCCTACTGAATTTTTATTTTCAAAATCCAGATGAAGAATAAAAGGATATTCCATATGTTCAAAGGGAACAGATCTCTATTTTTCTTAATTCATTGAAATATTTAGAAAAACAAGGAACATGCCTGAATTTCCAAGAGATTGACTTGTACAGTTCATTTTACCTTAAAAAGTTGTTTGATGTTTCCTGATAGCTTTTCCTCCCTCTTGTCCGAATAAATTTTTAGTAATTTATTTTATATCTGTACTGAGAACAATTGTGAAGCACACATTGTTAAGTAAAACAAAACTGAGGCTACCTGTGGAATATAGGCTTATCATAATGATTTTAGCCATGAGTGTTTTGTATGTTTTTATCTGCATCTCAGTTTAAAAAATGGTGTACATCACTACTGAGAAGCCATAAGCAGGAAAGACACACACATATACCGAACTATAGTCATTTCGATCATAGTTTATGAAAAATTTAGAATGCTGAGCTGGCAAATATCATCTTTTGAATTATAGAACATACACCACAGACTTTTCTGAAATCACCACTCTGGTGTGAATTGATTTCAAATTTATAGTGAACAACAAACTCTTCCAATAATATATAGACTTTGTGAAAGAGTGTAAAAAATAGCTTAAGTTCTATGTTTTGCTTTAGTCTGCTTTGTTTTTTTTTAATTTTCACCCAAGCATATGGTTATTGATTTGGGGGCGGGGAGAGAGACGGAAATACTAGTATGAGAGAGAGATCTATTGTCTCCCACATATGCCCTGACTGAGGATCAAACCCACAAAAGTAGACCTTATGCAGGGTGTCCAACTTGTAGCCTGCAGGCCAGCAGGCCCCTGTAGCCTCTGATCGCTGTGAATGCGGCCCAACACAAAATCATAAATTTACTCAAAACATTATGAGATATGTTTGTGATTATGTGTCACAATTTATTTAACGTGTGACCCAAGACAACTCTTCTTCTTTCTTTGTGGCATAGGGACACCCAAAAGTTGGACACCCTAGCCTAACGGCTTAGAAGACCCACAGCCTATGTGACCTGACTGGAAATCGAACCTGCAACCTGTTGGTGTATGAGATGATGCTCCAACCTTCAGAGCCACCTGGCCAGGACTCTTTTAGTCTGCTTTTGAGCATATTCTTCCAAATTGTATTATTAACATTCAATGATGCTCATGAAATGCTAAAAACATCATTTGTGGTCTTGCCATACCTGATCCACATAAAAGACACTTCTGGCTACCCTTGCAAATGCATATGCACATTCTATGGCCAACATGTTTGTTACTGCAAATACAGACTATATATTAAGAGATTACAAATTTCAAACACAAAATTGGAGTGGATGGAATCTTTTGACCCTTCCCGTTCTATTTTGTGCTTTAACATCTGTCTGTATTCTCCCCTAAAAAGGTGGATGACTTAGAGTTTATTAAATATGTAGGGAATAAAACCTTAGGAGGAGAAAGAGTAGAAGGGAAATCTTAGAAACAGTGGCTTTAAATCACAGAGTAATATTAAATATTGCTTAATGTTATTTGAACAGAAAACATAATTATGCAAAGTAACAAATACAAAACAATTCAAAACAAAATTAAAAACATTTGACTGTAGGTCTCTCAGTACCAGAAAATATTGATATGTTAAGTTCTTGCTTTCCTTTTTTCCTGTAATATTATATTATTACAAATATGCAAATATCAGAGACAAAATTTATTGAATGCTTGTACTTTAGCAAGAACTATAATTATGCTATTTTCTTGCTGCTCAGCCCAGGACACATGTTAATATTACAATACAGCAACTTTTTTCTTTCTTCCCTAAAGGTGTACATAATAATGGTAGAGTTTCAGTCGATGGTAATTTAGATGAGATAAAATACTGCTTGTGGGGTGGCTACAATTTTCTGGTAAGAACTGAGCCTCAGAGAGGCTCAGAGAGATTTACTATTGTGCTTAAGATCACAATGCCAGTTACGTGGCTGAAATGATATGCACACTAAGTCATATTTAATTTTAAAGCCTTTTCTTTTTCCACCCACAGGAAATCAGAAATAAATAATACAAATATGAGTATTAGATACCATAGACTTCCCCATAAAGAATGCGAGCAAAACCTGCCAGCATGCACCTGTATGTGTAATCTTTTATCTACATGTCAATTAAGCTCTTCTCTAACACACACACACTCTGTATATTTTTGTGCATGGTTTTGTAGGTATTAAAAGAAAATCAGAAGAGAGTATATCAGAAGCTGCTAGGTCACATGCCTTTTTAAAATGGTATGACCTTCATTTACTTTATTCACTTCAAATTACACATCTATACTTCCATATATCTACTAATAAGATATTTTAATTCTCATTATATTTTTAAAAATTATGTCTTCTTAACTTATGTAGTGTCTTCTTGAACATTCACTTTTCTGTTTGCATTTGCTCCCCCAGCAACTCGGTTTATATTTATGATGGCATTTAATGAATATCAGTTGTAATGATCAGTCTGTCTACCTGTTGATTTTTTCTTGTTGTTGTTTGTTTTATTTTTCTGGAATGGAGATAATGTTTATTCATCACCATGACTTAAAAATGCTGTTCAATAAATATATACAAAAATGAAACAATAGAGATGCCAAGCTCCCTACACATCCTCAATAGAGATGTTAAACATGAAGGTTGCCTCATGTGTAATTTCAGTGTGATGTTATAGCTTAAACCAAATACACAAAATACAAAAATTCTGAAATGCATGACTTTGATGAATGTGTTTGAAGAAAGGAGGAGGAGATAATACAACACAGCACACAGCAAACTTTCTAAAAATCAGTATTTTCTACTTTTCTAAATTCTCATGTGAATGTTAATAACTAACTTCTCGTGTTAAAATACTTGCCTAATTTAAATTTTTACACTCATTTTGTATACTTTAAGAGTTCTGTGCTTTCTAAAATGTAAATTAATCTATCCTTTTTGTCTTTGGAATTTTATTCTTCACCTATTACATGAACTACACATCAAGTAAGTTTAGATATACAGTAGGTACATTTAAGGAAAAAGGTGTGCAGAAAGATTTTAGTGTGAAAAACTATAAATATGAATATGCTAACAATTTTTCACTTTGTCCGAGTCATAGAATGAATGAATAATGAATAAATTTTGCTATTCACATTTTACTTTTATATTTCAATCCCTAGTACCACTTTAAGGGTATCTTAGAAGTTCATAAAAACCCTAGAATATTTTTTTCTTTTTTCTAGCAGAATGCCCAGTAAAGAGGAATTTTTTTTGGAGGGAGGCCATGGGGTCATTGAGTTATTTATGAAGGTAGGAATTCAACAATTTTCAACTGATTTTGTTTTGGTAAAATTACACTTTAGAAAAACAAAAGCAAATCAATCTTTCCTGGGAAAAAATGCAAAGTCATTTGAATCTGAGAATTGAAAACTGAATTATTCATTGTTGCTGTTTAAAGTACAGTAAATTTGGTTTATATTCAATTTCTGTTATTAAAACATTAGAGACATGTTTCTCCCTAAAGATTTGAATTAGACTATTGGTTTCCCCAACATAAATTTGATTTAATTTTGAATAATAGCAGCATATAGCAATTTACTCTCAAATGTTATGGTTACTTTATTTGGGACATGGAGTTCAGATCATATCTTGTGATTGGATATAAGAATTTTGACACATTCATTTGGAATATATTTCTCTTTGCCTCCTGACCATCATCCCCACCATTCTCTGCTGTTAGTGAAACCAGAAAAGTCAGTGTTCATGCTGCCTGTCACTACCAGACCCAATAAGCAGAAACAGGGATTGAATCTTTACGGGTGCTTTATTCAGACGGTCGGCGATCTGAGAAGATGGCAGGTTTGTACCCTAACAGACCATCTTCAATTTTATTTTATTTTATTTTATTTTATTTTTTTAAAGATCTTATTTATTTATCTTTAGAGGGGAAGGGAAAGAGAGAGGGAGAGAAATATCAATGTATGCTTGCCTCTCATGCATCCCCTGCCAGGAACCGGGAACTGGCCTGCAACCCAGGCATGTGCCCTTGACTGGGAATCGAACCGAGATCGTTTGGTTCACAGGCCTGCACTCAATCCACTGAGCTATACCAGCCAGGGCTTAAATTTCATTTTAAACCAACACTTTTTATAAGGAGAAGAAAAGAGTGGGTAAGAGGATTGGAATTCAGGGAAAAAGTTAATCAGATAAAAAGTTGTAGCATTCTTTCATCTGTGTCCTGGGCAGTGGGAGTCTCACTCTGGAGTAAAATGGCTCAGAGACCATGTTGATGCCTGCAGTCCTCCTGAGGCACAAAGGTGGAACTGTTTATGATCTCCTGGAGTCAAGGTGGGTCATTCCTTCAGTTCCTGGAACAATAGATTTTTTTAAGATTTTATTTATTTATCTTTAGAGGGGAAGGGAAGGAGAGAAGTATCAATGTATGATTGCCTCTCGTGAGTCTCCTGCTGGGGACTGGCCTGCAACCCAGGCATGTGCCCTGACTGGGAATCAAACTGCGATCGTGTGGTTCGCAGGCCCGCGTTCAGTCCACTGAGCTGCGCCAGCCAGGGCTAACAATAGCTTTTTTATGTGCATTAATTACTAAGCTTATTAGCTATTACATAAACTGAAACTTTCTAACTCTTGAGCCCCCCATCATTAGTCCTGTAAGATCTCAGGTTACAGGACAAGAGGATCATTTTACTCTGGAAGGTGGATGCTACATAAATGGTACAGGGTCTAAGAGATTTTTTATAGTGGTCTGTGAGCTAACCCTCACATATGAGAACTTGATAGGAACTATTAAAACACATGAGCCTAAGATTTTAGGGCCTTTTGATGGATTGGACTCTTTCAACTTCATGAGACATTTCCCTCACATTCTCTAGACTGAATTGCTCTGGTTTAGAATTTACACCAAGAAAAATTTTTGTGAGGCTTGGAAGGCAGAGGAAGTTGGCAGCCATTATGCTGTGAAGGTTGGGGAGATAGGATGGCTCTGAAGTTTTCAGCCGTTGTCTCTGATGCGCCAGCTTGCTCGATGGACCTGATTGGGGGAGTTACAGTATATGCAGCTACATCAGGTTGCAGTAGTAGGTCACATCCTTCATCTTCCCTGAGTGCGAAATGATGAAGGTCAGCAACCTCTTCTGTCGGTCACCTGTTCTATCAACACTGGAGTCTTGAGAAACAAATGTGTGTTCCAGGGTGTCCTTGCTCTTACCATTTTATGTCTAGATTTTCTTTTCAACTTTGGCTCTGCTGACTCATAGCAACTTCGGAAACAACCACCTTCCTTAGAATTCTTTACCCTTTCTCTCTATTGTGCAAAACCTAATCACTGTCCTACACTCTGTACTCCTTAACACAAAGGGTGCTTTTGCATTCCTGAGACTCGTACTGACCTATGCCTGCGGGCTAATAAAAGAGGCAGCCTTGCTCAGCACTTCTCATCTTGTGTTCTCTGGGGAATTTTTACACTTTATGAAACACATATTAAAACCTTAATAGGATTTACAGGAATTAAGGGAAACAACTAGATACATAGATGAAGTAAATAGGTACAAAGAGAACTAATGGAGTGACAGGTTAAAAGCTTTGTTAAGTGACTCGGGGGCTCCAGCTAGAAACAGGAAGAGTGTAGGAAAAGGAAAGGCCGGAAGCAAACATGAACGTGGATTTGTAGCATCTGTAGGTGCTTCTATTAGTTTTCTATTAATGTTGTAAATCACCACAGATTTAGGACTCGGTTCTTCCTGAAGACTGTGGACAAAAGGGGGCTACACAGGAAACCTGACCAGGTCAGGAGAAGCTAGCATGGCAGTCTTACAAACTCAGGGACCTAAAGTAACCACACAGGATGGTCTGAAATTAAAGCTTATTAACTAAAAGCTCTTCATGGCCGGTAGTCACGCCTAGGCCAGTATTTTTCCCTAACAAAGGTCAGTCTTTACCTTAACCAAACCTGTCCGTTGTCTTTTTGCATCAATGCTATTGCACTTTTGGAGTGTCAAGGTAACTTCCCTTCCCAACCCCCCAATTCCTTGGGTACAGCCACTAGAGCTGAGAGCACGAATCCCCTCATTGTTATTGTTATCATGTTAATTGTCAGCTGTTACCTATCCTGTGTAAGAGAAGTATGTCTCTGTCATTTTACCTTTTATCCAAACCCAGAGGTTTATCCTCTTTGCTTTCTCCCACCTCCCTAATCTATCACCAGCGGATTTCATGTAACCCCTTGTGTCTCTTCCTTTGATTGTAATGTATAAACTCAGGTACTAAACTGCCATTCTCCACAGCATTTCTCAGTCCTTGGAGATTTTGCTTTCCAGCCATTGTCAATTTGGCCTCCGAGAAACTCACCAGACATTCTTTACTAGTTTGAATGTTTCTTACACTGACAAGACCTAGAGGGAGGTCAGTGTCCTTGCCTTTTCAAACTTCTCGAGGTCATCCCTCTTCCTTCATCTTCCAAACCAGAAATGTTGCACCCTCCCCTGACCTCAGCCTGAAAAAACTTTTCCTGCTAGTGGAATCATGTAATTGGACTGGCCTATCTGAGTAGCCAAGGGTACTATTCCCTTCTCAGGGTCTTTAATCTCGGTCACATCTGTAGAGTCCTTTCCCAATGCAAGTTAAAGTAGTCTCAGGTCAAAAGGATAAGAACAAGGACACCTGAAGAGGTACCATATTTCCCCTACCACAGTGGTCAGAATTACACAGAATACAGTTATGATAGGAGAATCTCAGAAAAAAGGTAGGCTTTCTATCAGTCAGGGAAGATTTATGGTTTTCATGTATGTTCATTTGAATTCTTACAAAATATGATTTTAGACATGAAACTGTAAAATGAAAATTAGCAATAGTTATTTGTTTCATTTACACCTTTTTTTGGAATAAAGGAGAGTTTGTTGGTATATCATCCCCATTTTTTCTTTAAGTTCACAGCACAAAACAGGCTTCAGTTCTTGAATGATATTATACAATGAGGGAAGTGGAAGACTCGAGAAAGAAAGGCTAAAATATCGCATGTATTTCCATGTAAAGTCCTGTGTATATATGCCAAAGAAATGTAGTTAGTACCCTTTTAAAATTAATCTTTTTATATATCTCAATTATTTTTACTTTTGCAAATCTAGTCAATAAAAGTCTTTTCATTTCTTATTCAAAATACAAGAAAATCTAATTTTAAAAATATACATATGTTTGGAGGGTTAGTCATGACAAGACTACTGCATACATAGTCAGCAGTTATTTTTCACAATCTTTTGACATTTTTCACCTTAAGGGGATGAACACATTCTTCTATCATGGGAATTCAATACACATAATTTCAAAACAACAGTCTTTAGATGATAACTCTTAATACTTAGTATATGTTCCTCCTTAGTAAACACACAAAGACCATAATTTAAGTTCTCAGTGAAGCAATAAAAATAAAAGATAATTTCCAGTCAATTTTAAATTAAATAACATGCAAATATTTTCTCATTTTCTTTAAGAGTAGTCCAGAGTTTTGCAATCTCAAAAACATCAGGTCAATAAATTCTTCACTCAAAATTTTACTGTGACTCCTGTAATTTAGCATTATACACAAATGTAAAAAAATGTTTGAGACCTGTAATGTTTTTCCATCTATAAATTATCTCACTTATTTTTCCTGAGGTAGATATTAAGTGCAACATTTTACAGATGATTACTCTGAGGCTCTTGGGTTGAATGAACCTGGTCTAGTGACAATGAATTTACATCTTACGTTTTGCTGACACTGACAAACTTCTAAGTTTTTCTAAGCATAAGCCGTTACGAGCTGTTGACTCCTAGCTCCTGCATCTGTACTGTTTCCCTTGTGGTATCCTTTTCTCATCCACTGGCTAAGCAGTTTCAACCTTTTTCATCTCACAGCACATATAAATTAATTACCACAATTCTGCAGCATATAAAATATATATATTTTGCCAATCCCACAAAAAAAAACAGGTAAAATTTTGATTCCTTCACATGGATGGCTATTGTTGTGTCAGCTGTTGTCATTTTTTAATTTAACAATCTAAGGAAAAAGGGGTCAGTACCACTGACTGACCAAATAGTCAAGTACTGCATCTTTTAAAAATTCTTTATCTAGATGAAAGGCAGATATTTGCTTTTTATTTCTGACATGTTACTTTTCAAAATCTGAGTGTTTTTCCTCATTTCCAGTTTGCAGGTTTGCTGTCTCCAAATCCTGCAGTCACCCATCAAAACGCACTTTGTAGCAGATTACTTTTTCTCTTAATCTCAATAATCTTAATCACAGTGTTTTAAATATTTTCATTTGATAAAAATGCCTGCCACCTACCACGTGAATTTGTAATATGCTGTTGGCACTTTAGTGTAAAGCTTGCTATTCATGGTGATTACTCTATTACTTCCTTTCTAACAGATTCACAATGGTTTTCTGTTACAATGTTAGAAAAGAGATGTGGATACATCTGACAAAATTAAAAATACATTAAATTTAAAAAACAATAATTAAAGTAAAATATTTTAATACATTTTCAAGCATTAATGTTATTTAAGATTTTACACAAATGTAAAAAAAATCAGTAGGATATATCAAAGTAATTATTTAAATTAACACTGTCACACTAAGATTTGGTTATTAGACAAAAACATCCTCTTGAAATATAGCAAATTCATTCATTGTGCAGGATTGTGATATGACAGTGAGTCTGCTTTGATTAAGAGGAAGGAAGAGATATCCTGGATGCTGTGGCTCAGTGGATTGAGTGCCCACCTGCAAACCAAAGGGTCACTGGTTTGTTTCCTAGTCAGGGCACATGCCTGGGTTGCGGGCAGGTCCCCAGTTGGGGGTGTGTGGGAGTCAGCAACACACTGATGATTCTCTCACTCTTTCTCCCTTCCTTCCCCTTTCTCTAGAAATACAAGGATAAAATCTTTTTTTAAAAAGAGGAAGGAAGATAAACTTTCTTTTGGTTACATTCTCCTTCATTATTTTACTATGTGCTACTGCCAACATATTTTCTGAAGTTAAAAAATATCTCATATAAGTATCACAGTTCGATTCCCAGTCAGGGCACATGCCTGGGTTGCAGGCCAGTTCCCAGCAGGGGACACACAAGAGGCAACCGTACAATGATATTTCTCTCCCTCCCTCCTTCCCTCCCCCTCTAAAGATAAATAAATAAAATATTTTAAAATATCTCATATAAATGTAGAATGCACATGTGTCAAAATGAACAAGCCAAAAACATGGCATAACTACTTCTAAGAGCACTTCAGAAAAAAGAGATTACATAATGCAAATGTTGGCAAATTATTCCCGAAAGACCAAATCCAGCCACTTAAAAATATTTTAAATAAAGTTTTGTTGAAACACAGCCAGATATTCTGGTTATATATTGTTCACGGCTGCTTTTAATCTGCAATTGCAGAGTAGTTGAGGCAGAGACATACCTTGTAAATCAAGGTATATTTATTATCTGAACCTGTATGAGAAAACCTTGCTGGCCCTGATACAGTATTTTAGAGAATCATTTTCAACATGCCAAAAATATGATGCTAGGGAACATACAAAACTGTTTTTTGTTGTAGGGGACAATTAAAGCACATTGTTTGTGGTCATTTCATCCATAGGACTGCAGTGTGTATGTTAATATTTAACCTTATACCACCTGACTTCTGATCAAATTGTAACACTCCTACCTACTCCAAGATCTATTAAATAGTCATTTGGCATGCTTGTTAAAACACTACCTCAGTATGTCATTGAAAGGATGTCCAACGCTCTCTTGTGATTTCTAAGTTTGAAATCATTTTTCTTAAAACCACTGGAGTAAAAAAACTCAATCAATTCAAATTTAATTTTTTGGTCTTTATTCTCTTATCTAATCATATCATTGTCCTAATTTCATTATAATTCGTTATGAAGGTTGGGAATGCACATACAGAAAGTATGAAGTACAGTGTCTTAAAAATTCCCATAGAAATAATCCCCACTTATTATTTTCTCCCTCCATCCCTTAGGCAATGCTATTACCTTTATACCGCTGACATTTATTTTATCCCACATAATATCATATAGTTACTTGATACACACCAGTCTGCCTTGTTTTAAAAAAATTATTTATTCATACCCTTGCTGGTGTGGCTCAGTGTATTGAGCTCTGGCCTGTGAACCACAGAGCTGCTGGTTGGATTC
This sequence comes from Sturnira hondurensis, assembly GCF_014824575.4. Classification (NCBI taxonomy): domain Eukaryota; kingdom Metazoa; phylum Chordata; class Mammalia; order Chiroptera; family Phyllostomidae; genus Sturnira; species Sturnira hondurensis. The sequence continues at coordinate 8,158,038 of NW_028094767.1, forward strand.
CTAGTCAGGAGACATGCCTAGGCTGTGGGCCAGGTCCCCATTGGTGGCCATGTGAGAGGCAACCACTCATTGATATTTCTCTCCCTCTCTTTCCCCCTCCCTTCTCCTCTGTCTAAAAATAAAATAAGTAAAATCTTTAAAAAATTGTATTTGTTCATTTTTAGATAGAGGGAAAGGGAGGGCAACAGAGAGGGAGAGAAACAGCAGTGTGAGAGAGATACATAGATCAGTTGCCTCTCTGAATGCTCCCAAATGGGAAGCAGGCCCAAAAGCCTGGCATGTGCCCCATCTGGGAATTCAACCAGTGACCCTTCTGCTCGCAGGCCAGCACTCAACCTGCTAACGAGGGCCAGACTCTAATATATTGTAGTTGGCATCATAATTGAGTCTATGGCTGTGACTCTGTTATATTAGGTAGTTCTTCAATGCCAACTGACTTAATTTTATAAGATATTTAAAAAAAATTTTCTAAATAACCACATATCATATGAAAAAAGTATGAGATTTTGTGAACAAGTAGCATAGAAGTCTCTAGTCCTTACCTTGGAAATCAGGGTGGCATTTGTTTGGAAACCTTTAACACACTCCCAAGGTATTGTTCTCCTATACCATTTGTAAGAGCATTTTACTGTTTTCTTCCTGCCTAATAAGCTGGAGACATTTTCAAAGTGTTTTCCTTTTTCTTCTTCTTTTTTTTTGCATCTTCCAAAGCAATAGAAGTAATTTTTACTCCTTTTGTATTGCTGAAGCAAATGCTACAAATGGAAGTTTGTTGTTTTCAACTTGTTATTTAGCTTCTGCTATGACATATATTTATAGATTCAATCATCTACTGTTGCCAGTAATATTGTTCTGATGATAATTTGGTCTTGGTTCTACAAACTGTTTTAACTTCAGCATCATATTTAAGTAAGGAGACATAGATTTTTGTTTTAAAAAACCCACATTTTCATATATCTTCATGATGTAGCTAAATTCTCAAATTTCAAAAGATTATTTAAAACACTATAAAATATAGAGTTAATATTATATTTAGAATTTTAAAAATATGTATAAATACATAAAAGTGAGCTTCAAATTTTAGTGTAATAATAATTATGTGGAAAGCAATTCATCCTCAAGATACCAGAAATCCACCCCCCAAAATGTTAAGTTTAGAAATCATTAACATCTCCAGAAATCTGCTTTGTACCAAGTATTCGAGGAGAATGTATTGATGATTATCTGACTTAAATTGATAAAAATGTTCTACAGTATTCTTACTGATAATCTCTTTTCAAAACCTTAGTGTGTTAACTATATTTCTCTTCCAATATTAGGGAGAGTGGTATTTCTGTTTTTAGCCAATTTAAAATTTTGAATTCCATAGAGAGAGAGTAGGCTGAGAGCTGTTGGGTGGAAGGTTGGTCTGGAAGGAAAGAGGGAATGAGCTAAAAAAAAAAGTCCTAGACATGAATGACAGTGTGGTTGTTGCTGGTGGGCGCAGGTAGAAGAGGGTAAAGAGGAGGATAAATGCTGATGGACAAAAAAATTGATGTGGGGTGGTGAACACACATACAGTGTACCAAAGATGTGTTGCAGAATCGTGCACCTGAAACCTGTATGAATTTGTTAAGCAACGTCAGCCCCAATAAATTCAATAAAAACAAAAACTAAGTAAAAAAATAAAAATAAATAAAATACTGAACCTCAATCACATGTTGAACTACTAAATCCTGACATAAATCTTCATGGCAATTTAAATAAATGGTCCAACCTGTCTTCTAAAAGAAAGAATCCATAAAGTGGAATTATTTGTTCAGTTCTGGGCATTCAAATGGGGGAACCAGAAGAGGTCTTCTTTCACCTGAAGCCCTGAGCAGGGTCAATGGAAGGGGAATATTGATATTAGATTTTTTCTGAAGTGGAGCGTTAGGTCACTCTAGAAGAGACAGACCACATGTGTTTCTCAAATGAGGACATACGTAAGATAAGAATTTGGAGCAAAATAAAGGCAATAAGCCAAGTGTGCTTGAAAAAACAGAGGAGAGTGAGTTAAAGTAGGTAAATAGATTAAATAAGTTTTATTGATATAGAAAATTGTCTAGCATGGGAAGTTTAAGGTGTCATTTAATTTGTTCATACAGGGAAGATCTGTCCAGAGAAGACAGTGAAAGATTGGAAACTGGTCAAAATGATGAAACACAATATGTACAGAAAGTCTCTTCCACCATACATTTCCTCAATGTAAATAATTAAAATAGTAAATTTCATAATTCTATAAAAGTTTCTATAAAGTTACATTATTCAGAAACCCAGATGGGGGGAAAAGACACATTACATGTAGCAGTTTAAGAAAAAAAGAATCACATCTGACTTCTTTTTTTAAATTTATTTTTTTTATTTTTAAAATTTATTTTAATTGTTGTTCAAATAGTTTTCTGTCTTTTATTGCCATCCCAGCCATCAGTCCTTCTCACCCCCTCCCATTTTCACCCTCCTTAGTTTTCGTCCAGGTGTCCTTTATACTTGTTCCTGAAAACCCTTCCCCTTTTTCCCTGAAATTCCCTCCCCTCTCCCCTCTGGTCTCTGTCAGCCTGTTCTCAATTTCAGTGTCTTTGGTTATATTTTGTTTACTTGTTTGTTTTGTTGTTTAGGTTCCTGTTAAAGGTGAGATCATATGGTATTTGTCTTTCACTGCCTGGCTTATTTCACTCAGCATAATGCTTTCTAGTTCCATCCATGCTGTTGCAAGGGGTAGGAGCTTCTTCTTTCTTTCTTTCTGCTGGATAGCATCCCATGGTTCCATCAAATGTACTATAGATTGTTGATCCATTAATTTACTGATGGGCATCTGGGTTGCTTCCAGTACTTGACTATTGTGCTGCTATGAACATTGGGGTGCATAGGTTCTTTTGGATTGGTGTTTCAGGGTTCTTAGGATATAATCCTATCAGTGGAATTTCTGGGTCAAAAAGCACACCCATTTTTAGTTTTCTGACAAAATTCCTTACTGTTTTCCATGGTGGTTGTACCAGTGTGCAATCCCACCAACAGTGAACTAGGGTCCCTTTTTCTCCACAACCTCTCCAGCACTTATTGTTTTTTTGTTTGTTTGTTTGTTTATGATGGCCATTCTGACTGGTGTGAGGTGGTATCTTATTGTGGATTTAGTTTTCATCTCTCTGATACTAGTGATATTGAACATCTTTTCATGTGTCTCTGGATCTTCTATATGTCTTCCTTGGAGAAGTGTCTCTTCAAGTCCTTTGCTCAACTTCGTAACAAAGCTAGAAAATATTAACTAAAAAAATAAAGTAGAATAAAACCTATGTGGTTTCCCAGACAATCTACTGTTGAGAAAATCTGTTGCCAGAAGATCTGAACTATAAGAAATATTAAAGTAACTTATACTGGCAGAAAATGATTGGCACTGAACAAAATGCATATCTCTCCAAAGAAATAAAAAGCACTAAAATAAAAAAAGGATAAATAAGACGAAAGTTAAATTTTTCTTCTTGAATATAGGTCCAGAATAGGGCCAAGTAACTTTTAAAGCATGCCTAGTTGATTATGATGTGTTCTGTAACCGTTCCTTGTGATAACAGTGTACTTCCATTTTGTTAAGAAACATGTCTATTTTCTACTGCTTTTTCTAATTCCTATCATAATGTCAGCACTAAAAAAGCAGTCAAAAGTATTACGTTTCAAAATTTTGCTTCAAATGTTGATAGTAATGGAGAGAGAGAAAGAGAATATAATAAGATAGATATAGGTGCAAACAAGAGTAAGTTCACCTGAGGAAATAAATCAATATCACAACACAATACTCATTCACCTACACACCACCACTACCAATAAAAAAAAACAAAACAAAACCAAAAGGTGTTGACATGAAAAAATAAAATTACTAGGTTCCAATATCATACCTAACGGGGCATAGACTCAAAACCGAAGTGCCCCTAAATTAACTGGCATAACTTACAAAAAAGTGCGCTATACCTATCAGTCAAAATGTCTTACTGAAATGTTGTGTTATACATGTTTCTTCCATAATTTGATCAGAAGTTATTTTGTTTATTATTTTTGATTCAATAATAAGAATATAGGGGAAGTATAGAATATAAGGAAAAGCTGTATGAAAGCAGATATATTTTTAGGCAGGGTGAGATTTAACCAATTACTATGTTTAAATTGTTATCATTTTGACCAAACTGGATTACCATATACTCATATAAATAAATTTCACAGACTATATTAGGTCTTTTTCTTTTAAAATTCATCACCAAGCACCTTAACCTTCCTTTAAAGCATTCACTACACTTTAAAAATTGTTTCATAGATGTGTACTCTGATAATAGAATGTTTGTAGAACACAGATATTTCAATCACAATAGTTTCTCCTGTTCCAACAGAGTGCTGGAACGTACTAAACCTTCAATAAATATTTGCTAAATAAGTGAATGAATGTTATTTGTCATCAGAATTTTCACTTTCTAAAATCAAGTTCCTAGAGACCACATGGGCAGTAGTTTGATTTCAGTGAAGGAGGTTTTTAATATGACCCTATACTTGTTGGGCTATATTGCCTTCAAACTTGGATTGCAAGGAAATTTTTATTAATGTTGAGAAGCTCAATTTGAATTTAGAATGAAGTTGTAGCCATTGGAGTCTTTCAGAAGTCTTTTAGATGAGGTGAAGCACTCTTCTCTCTGTTGATCTCCATCTCACATGAATAAATTCAGTTCCTCAGGCACGACACAGAAGGAAGCCTTAACCCTGGGAAGTCTTTAGAGAGCTCTGGAAATTTAGGTAATTTGGCAAAAATTGAGGGAAACTGGCTCAATGCTCTGTGGGAGGTAAAACCAATCTATCAAAAAACCACTGGTTTAATGGCCAAAGGGAATCTATGTAAAGAAAAGGAAAAAAGTTTATTTCTAAGTAGAAATGGATCAGTAAACCCTAGTTTCGGATGGCTACAGCTAAAGAAGAACAGACTCAGGTGTTTACTAAGTTAATAGTTTTCAGATTGATTTATTAATTTGGAAAGACAAAACAATTGAGCTTTTAGTATGTTAAGGAACTGAATTAGAAATAAAAATTATTGAATGCTCTTTGTGACATTAAAATTATATATTTTATTAAAAATTATATATATATATATATTATTAAAAACAAAACACAATTTAAGTTAGCGATGCATATAAGGAAAGTATGCAAGGGTTTATGGAGATAAGAAGTAATGGAATTATTGGTGCATATCAATTCATATGTAAGGATCTAGATTGTATCTGTTTTCTTTCAATTTCACTTGTTATAAGGGTCTTTGACAATATCACTCAAGTACCAATTCATATATTATAAAGTATTATGACAAGAATGAACCTTAGAGGTTACCTACTTTACCTCTTGGTACAAACTTCTCTAACGTCAAATCAGCACAAAGACAACATCTGCTGGAAACATCTTACTCACACTCAGCTCTCATACAGCGGGCATTGGATCATTAAGAGATGTATACATTTCATCACACCATTTTATGTGAGCCAGTGATGTTGGACACACAAAATTTGAAAGAAGAAAATAATTTTGTATTCCCAATCCTAAATTACCTTTCCTTCTGCACTCAAAAGAAAGGGCAAGAGACATTTCCCATGTCTAATTATGTAGGTCTCTATGCTGCATATATTCTCTGAGTTGAAATTACTTGCCATAGACAAAAATTTGCCTTGGGACAAGGACTTGTCCTTAAATCAGTCCAAATTATATGGCATCAAATACTGATTGGCTTGCAATAGTTTATGCAAGTAAATCAATACTCTGCAATTTTTCCTTTGACTACTAATGGTGAAAACATTTTGCTCTTTTAAAGTACTATGTATGTTTATTTTAATTCCTTTTAATTGAGTCAAATTCTGAGAAACATGACATCTTTTTAAAAATACCATAATGGGTATTTTGGATCTAAGAATAGATGATTGTTTTATCCACCACTCTTCCATCTAGCCACCAGGAAGCGAATCATTTTATTTTCTCCAGAATAGCTTGGTGTTCTTTGTCACAGTCATATTTTCAGGGAATCAGTCTGTACATTCTAGTGTACATAAATTGAGCACTTGAATTCCCATGTCTGTAATATATACCTCCTAATATACCAGAGCAAAACTTGAGAAAGATGAGAACAAGTACAATAAGTTTTTGAAATTACTTTCTGGGATTCATATGCTGTCTTCTTTTGGGCATGTGGCACAGATAATAACAATTCTTTATTTGTTATTTGTTCAAATCAACACCATCTGAGAGTATGAGGAATCAGCAGTTTACAATGTGCCCTTTTCTTCCAGATGCACTCTGGTCTATAAGCAGCTTGCTATCTTCCGAAAAATGTATCAGAAAGCAGTGCACAGTCGAATAGCTCAGTGTGTGCAGCAGGCCCTCAGATTGGATCCCTCTTCTCATTTGCATTTCCACAAAAAACAACCAGAGTTGAAATATGTTTTAACTTTTGCCTAAACCCCTCTAAAATATTCTTCAAACTGCTTTTTTTTGTTATGTTGTATCTTTTATCTCTGTACATCTCATGGAGACCACACATTCCTCGTGATTAGGACTTGCGGTTTATTCATAATCGTATCCCAAGTATTCAGTATAGTGTCTGTTATCTAGCTAAAAAGAAGTTTGTGCTGTTGGAATAAATCATGAATTTATACTGCATGTGGCAGACTGATTAATCTGTCAATACCACCTAACAAGATTATCAGTTATGCCTTATCTCTCCTTTCCTCTGACTCTACACATTGCCTGTACCAGCTCCTAAAATAGCCGACTTCTCTTTCCCTTGCTCGTTCTCAGTAGTTACAATGCTTCTTACTTCAAAAAAAAGACAACAAATAAAAAATATTAAGGTTTCTTTAATGTTCTCCCATCTTATGTATCCATAGAAATAAAGTTGTTTAAAGACAATTAACAGTGCATTTCTTTCTGTTCGATTATTCCATACATGTGTTTTTGTTCTTGAGATATAACTGACATATAACATTGGATGAATTTCAGATACTTTAGTCATGAAGCATCTTTTATATTGTAAAAGTTTAGCTTTTCTGGTATTTTTCAGGTTTTAATATACCTTAAAACCACAGATATAACTAAATATGGCTAAAAAACATACTAGAGGGGGACTGTCCAGAATTAAATATTAGTCAAGTTTTTAAATCTTGCAAGTTTGCCAGCAGGTTTGTCATTGACCTATTTAAAAATTTGACATTACTTGCCTTGTTTCTCGGTCATTTCCTTATAAAGGAAACAATGAATTGCCGACCTGCTGATAACCCTTCATAAACAACAATGCAAGCAATGTTTATAAAAATAAGAGTATACTTGTTGGCAATACAAATCCAAATTTGGCATTGAAACTGATTCTATTACTAAACCTGAAAGTTAAGTACACTGCAATGATTATCTTAATGGTGATTCAAACACATGAAACTATGAATAAGCACATTCATATTTATATGTATAAGTATGAAAAGACATAACTTTTTCTAGAAAACCTTGACCAGCATTTGTTTTCCAAATAAAAACCTCCCAGCAATCTGGAGGATAGTTCAATACAAATTGGACCTAAAATCTCTAATAAGCTATTGAATAAAGATCAAATAATTTCAAATAGCCCTAAACCGAACATGAGAAGCACTGATCATTTGTGCATGTCTAGTGCTCAATTTAAAATGAGGGATTGTTTTGGAGCATGTAGATATAGACTCAACCATGAAAACAGTTTTGCTCAATTGCCCTAAGAAAATGAAGAAATCCCTTGAAAAAATAAAAGATTAAGCCAGAGTGCTAGAAGCAAATTGTTAATAATCATTATGGGACTTGATTGGCTCATAAATGCTTGAGTCTGTCATAATAACCACTTCTATCTGAGAAAAGTCCCATAAAATAGTTTCTGTTTGCTTACCAGAGCTAGTAAAGAACTAGCCTGCGAAGGCAGAATTTGCTTGGAAAAAAAAACAATGACTCTTACTTGATGTACATTCTCTAGGAAGAAAACACAGAGAGACAAAAATGGTGGGTGGGAAGAGAGGTAGAAATTAGTAAAAACCTAAAATTCTTAGAATTTTTTTGAAAAAATGTTAAAGATACATTATCTATAGTAGGATGAAGATTATGAAGCTATAACCTTCTATGTTCTTCTACAAAATTGTGAAATAAAAAGTGAAGAGATTTCTGAATACACAGTGCCATTGCTTCCAGCTTGCTGGGGTTGTAGTCATAACTACAGGTTGCTGTCTTAGTGTGAGACACTCAGGGTCTTAGTGCAAAACCTGCTGTCCTGCTTACCTGCAGGGTAACCCTAAGCTTATTCCCTAACTGCTCTAACCTGTTTCTTCAGTTTCATAGCCATTCTTATGTCTCAGAGTAAATAAACAAAACACATAAAGAAATTTCTGATATGCAGGCAGGAAAAAATAAGTGGTATTTTATATTATTGCTACTTAATGTATCATCTAAGATATCTTAAATTATAAGATACATTTCAATATTATAAATGATAAAGTGTTCAAAAATTTGATTTTTGACAAATTTCAAGAGAATCAGAACTAAGTTAGAAATAAAAATATGGCTATAGATTAAGCAAATTAGCCTAAAATTTTATGAAAATTGTAGGTATTTGTAAGCGAGTAATATATATTTCTGTGCTTGCAAGTTGAACTATGCTTTTTGAAAATTTTATTTTTTATATATTATTCTTATTTGTTAGATCAAGGTTTATAAAGTAAATACTTCTTGTAGTCTAATACTACTCCAAGGTAGAAATTATTACTTACGCCACTTACTTAGATGGAAAGAACAAATGTTTTATATTTATTTGAAATTATAGAAATGCACAGGCTTAAAATCAAATGTGTTAGAAACAAAATGAAAATGATAGTTATCAATAAAGACCCTAAATAATTATATCACTTATTAAATAGTGAAGCTAGAAAAGTTTAAGAAAAGGAACATAATTAGCATTATTCATTTGTTAAAATTTAGCTGCTGCTATGATAGTCCAAATTACAAATACCCATTAACAAAATGAATAAAAGATAAAGTCTTGTACAGAAATAATGACTGTCTTATTATACATGTAACTAATTAGTCTCCCTTTTCATTTTAAGATAAATTTCAATTGTACTGAATCTAGTGTTCCTGTGCCTAGGTCAGCTTGGGGAAACAGTACCATCAGCAAAGATGGTAGATATGATTAGTTTCACAAAGCAAAATGATTTTTGCCATCTAAGCATTCCTTTTGCTTTGGGATCTGTAATTTTTTTTCAGGATCCAAAATGTGTTGAAGTCCTTTCCCCATTTTTTTTAATTGGGTTAGTTGTCTTCTTAGAGTGAAGTCGTGTGAGTTCTTTGTATATTTTGGAGATTAAACCTTTGTCTGAGGTATCATTGGCAAATATGTTTTCCCAAACTGTTGGTTGTCTTTTTATTTTAATGCTGTTTTCTTTAGCTGCGCAGAAGCTTTTTATTTTGATGAGATCCCATTTGTTTATTCTTTCCTTTATAGTCCTTGCTCTAGGGGACATATCAGTACTGCTGGGATTGTATCCTAAGAACCCTAAAACACCAATCCCAAAGAACTTATGCACCCCAATGTTCATAGCAGCACAATTTACAATAGCCAAGAGTTGGAAGCAACCTAGGTGCCCGTCAGTAAATGAATGGATCAAAAAACTATGGTACATATACACAATGGAATTTTATGCTGCAGAAAGAAAGAAGGAGCTCCTACCTTTTGCAACAACATGGATGGAACTGGAAAGCATTATGCTGAGTGAAATAAGCCAGGTGTTGAAGGACAAATACCATATGATCTCACCTCTAACAGGAAGCTAAACAACAAAGCAAACAAGCAAGCAAAATATAACCAAAGACACTGAAATAGAGAACAGGCTGACAGTGACCGGAGGGGAGAGGGGAGGGAATTTCAGGGGAAATAAGGGAGGGATTTAGAGGAACCTATATAAAGGATACATGGACAACAACTGAGAAGGGTGGAAATGGGAGGGAGGGAGGAGGATGGGGGGTGGGACGGGATGGGAGTAATAGACAGAAAACTGTACTTGAAAAATAATTAAATAAAAAAATTAAAAAAAAAAAAAAAAGAAATATACAAAATGTGTTGAAAAAATTCAAGAAACTCTCTGTTCCTGTAGACTTTCTCTTCATGTGTTCCCTCAGTGCATAAACAGTACATACTGCTTAGGTACCAGGACACCCTCTGGACAGACCCTCATTTTATCACTGTATCTAAAAATTATTCTTCCTGTAATCAGAAGGCTAGTAATACAAGTTAATATTTTCTGTGCTGCTATGAACACTTAAGGTCTGGTGTCCAAGAAGACAGGAGAGAAGAAATATTGTGTTTAGAGTTAGAGATATAATTTCATGTAGTCTCTGAATATGATATGTGCTAGAAAAGAAGAGGTAAATGACTCTTCAAAGTACTATTTATGAAAAGTGTTATAATTAAATTCCTTTTTTTACATAAAGCAGATAACAGGTTTGATGCTACTTTTATGATTCCGTTTACATTCACCTTCACCCATTTCCTTTAACAAATGATGGGTGTTCATTGGTGACTACAGTGATTTCCATATTGTCACACATTTTTAGTTGTATACAGCTGGCACTATAAAACTCATATCATAGCCTAGGCTCAACATATCTTTTAAAAAATCACTGAACTGACCACCTTTAGAGTTTTGGAGAAAGTACTGAAATACAGCTGAGCAGTGCCTCTCACTGTTTCCACATACACAGAGATGACATACATATTCCTTCACTAATATGTTGTTAATCTGCCCTTTTGTCCTCCTGTGCTCAGGCACATTAGAAATACCCTATGATTTAAACATTATGGATTTTATCTTCACACCTCATCTCATTTTCTGCAACACCTCTCTTTGTTTTGCTATATGCCTATATCTTCATTATTTTCATGCTTAGTAGCAACTAGATATGCTGGCGTTAAGTAACTGCTGAATCTTTCCCCCTATTCCACTGACTAGTCTAGCCTTTTTCTCTCTTTTTTTGTTGTTATTGTTTTTTAATTTGAATATCCATCCCTAGCTGCTTCTCCTGTACTTTTTTTAAAAGCTTCTTCTTCTTTTTTTTGAAAGATTTTATTTATTTATCTTTAGAGGGGGAGGGAAGGAGAGAGGGAGAGAAATATCAATGTATGGTTACCTCTCATGCGGCCCCTGCCGGGAACTGGGAACTGGCCTGCAACCCAGGCATGTTCCCTGACTGGGAATTGAACCACAATCGTGTGGTTCGCAGGCCCGCGCTCAATCCACTGAGCTACACCAGCCAGGGCGCTTATTCGCTATTTTTAATTGTTTTATTTATTATTTGATCAAGAACTGAAATTTTAATTAAAAATATTTTTGTGACTTTGATTCACTTTTTTACTTCAAATTTTGAACCTGGCACCATACTGGAAATCTAAGTTTCCTAAAAGACTAATCTCTGAATTAGAGATACTTTACAAAAGAATCTAAAGCATAATAAAAATAAATGCCTTTCAGCATGATGTAATCCATATTTATTTTCCGACTTGAGCATTCTTTTGTTCTTTGATTAAACTGAGACAGGTGGTAACTTTAATCACTACTCATTATCTTATATTTATCACACAGTATTTTACTGAAATTCTTGTAAAATGTCATGATTAGAACTATTTCAGTTTTCTTTCACACTTCAGTGCATGATATTCATTATAGCTCAAGGAAATATTTAATCAAAAAACAGTATTACTCAGGGAATAGATAAATGAGTATCAATTTTGTGCATTATAATTCATTTGTGCATACTTAGAAGTAGGTAAGTAGACATACGCAGAGCAAAGAATTACTTTAACATAAAAATTCAAATTGTCAAAAAATATCTAGAGAGAAAATTGTATAAAATGTTTATTTTTTATCTAGCATTTGATTGTGTGTGTGTATATAAGGGGACACCACTTAAATAAATAATATGAGTGCAAAGTAATTAACAAGCTCACCATATGTATCTTCAGATATGATTTCTGAAAAATAAAAACAAATGGAATAAATATTAGCTTTTAAAAAGTATTAGTTTTCTAAGTAATACAATATTAGGAATTGACAGTGAAAGTATTATATATACATGCATATGTATATACCATATACCATATTTGGCCATGTATAATGCAAACATTTTTGCCAAATTTTTTTAGGGAAAAATGAGGATGAACAGTATATATGAGTAGTAGTAATTCATATCTATATAAATGTTTTTAATTCTTTTATTTATGCTTACACATTAAAAGTATAACTGTAGAAAGCACTAACAATATCTCAAAATAATACCCTGGAATATGATAACTGATTTTGTTTTTAAACATAAATGAATAAAAAATTGAATGAAAAATTAAAATGAGATTGTTTTCCTGAAAGTTTGGCCCAAAACGTGGGTACACATTATACACAGCAAAATATGGTGTGTGTGTGTGTGTGTGTGTGTGTGTATGCATAAATTCAATAATTAAATGGGGGAGCCTGGATTATAATAAGTACTTTTGAGGTGATAGTAAAACAATAGGCCTCTTTATCATGTGATAACTGAGCAGCTTCTCTCCAATATAAAAATCCAGTTCACTTCTCTTCTTCACTTGTGTTTGGCAAACAAGTTAATATAATACTAACCTGATGATGTGAAAAAGAAAGCCTAAAGACGCACCTAAAAAGAAACAGAAAAAATGACTTTTCAAGCTTTAGGGAATACATTGATTCCATCCAAATGAGGTCCCATTACTAGAAGAAGGCTTAGGAGAAAAACCAATAGGAAAATAAACAAATAAGCATTTGATAGCAATCTTGTGAGTTGTTAAATATATTATGTCCATTCAAAGTATTGGAAATTCTCATTACATTAAAAAAAGGTTTTAGAGAGATTTAGTATAATTCTTACTTTTTAACAGGAAATGACAGTTCCATTGGTCACTCTAAGTATAAAGGTACTTTGGTAAGTAAAATTTTAATAAAATTTCATAAATACATCAAGTGAATTAAGAACATATCTGATGCATCTACCTAGAAAGAACTACATACAAGAAATAAAAGGCTTTTCCAGAAAGACATCTTGCATGTGTGCTAATTTAAAAAACATCCAGGAAAAAAGATGCAATTTCTTTAAGGAAGTAACTCATGTAATGAATGGCAGAGTCTATTATTTAAGTCTCAGAACTAGAAATGGAAGCCAGGCAAAATAAATAAATTATTTAAAAATCACAAAAAATAGAAAAATAAAAAGCACAAAAGGCATAACTTTACAGCAGCATAGACTATCTATGGATTAATAGCTACAGGACATGTTATATAAGAAATACTTTTGCATGTAGCTAGTGCAATTAGGTGAATATCTGACTTGAGCACATGTGAGTAATTATTTCAAAAGAGCATTATACCAGAGAGCATTTTGTTTCAATTAGTTATGCAAGTTCGGCAATTGGCCAGACATAAGAGTATTAGATAAATGGTGATCACGCTGATCTTCTGTAAAGAACAAATACGGCTGGTATTCATGATGCTCTGATGATCTGTATTGCTAGGAACTTACAGATATGGTAATTTATGAAGGGCTGAGGTTTGATTACACCATTATTTTTTAATATTTAATTCAAATTGATAGCCAAACATTGCAATGTAAATGTAGCCCATGAGAAGAGGACAGCAGGAAATGTGGGTATTTTAAGCTGCAACAGCAGTGCATATTATGCAATCTCTAACAGAGAATGAAACAGTCAAATTCTCTGCTTCTCAGGGGAAACTAAATGCCAGATAACATTTATCTTGCAAAACCTCTTGATGTGTGGCACAGAATTAAAGTTGCTCATTAGTCTTTTATTAGGGTAATTCAGTTCTGTTGCTATGGGGTAGACAACAGGATGCAGAAGTTTAAAAGACATTATTTTTCTAGCACTAATAGACAAACACTTAATACATAATGCACTTAACATACTATGATTTACACAAATTACCCCCTGGTTTTGTTCCCAGTAGACATATCCTGGCATCTCACGGAAATGAAGATTGGAACATCTGTTCTATTATTGAGCAAATCTCTTCCTAGAAGTTGTTCTGTAGCAATACCATATGGAGGAAATGTTTTCACATTTCTCTCATTCATTAGACATTACACGAAAAGACTTGTATAATTACTAAAGAAGAGAAGAGGATACAATGAAACCACTTGTAACATTTATTTTCTTGTGATAATATGAATACACTGTTCTTTTTATCATGCACATATGCATTGTTTGCAAAGGTACACTTATTCTTTATATTCAGAAATTATTGCAAAGGATAAAATTGAACATAAATTAATAATAATAATGATAATAATAATAATAATTGTTAACACTGCTATTGCATCGACTGTGGGCCAAATATCATTCCAACCACTTCATATATAATAATTCACTCAACCAACACCTGGGGTGGGTGCCACCATTTCCTCATTTCCTTGGAGTGAGAACTGAGGCATTGAAAGGCTAAGTAAGCTAATAAGTGGCAGCAGTAGTCAGTTGAATCTATGTCATTATCCAATATGCATTTGTTCCTGAAAGGGAATAATTGAGCAATACAATGGAATACTTTAAATAAAAATGAAATTAATCACATTGTAATTAACAATATAAATATGTGGATTTGCATTCAAAATTATATCATTTGACATTAAGCATTAAAGCTCAAATTCTAGAGGGGAGAGGGGAGAGAATCACAGGGGAAAGGGGAAGTACTCACATGAACAAGTATAAAGGACACATGGACAATAACTAAGGTGGGGGGCAGAGATGGGAGGGAGGTGGGGAGCACTGGGGGAGGGCAGGGCTGGGAATACAAGAAAGAAAACTGTACTTGAACAAGAGTTAAATAAAAAAAATTTAAAAAAAAAAACCAAATTCTTTGCTACAAGTTCTCTTCCATTATTAGGTCAAATTCAGATTTGTTTTAGAATAGATGCGTAAGCACATCTTTCCAAATAATTTCAAAATGTTTAAATATTTATTGATGGAGTTCATCAAAAAACTCTGTGGTTAACTCAAACAATAACTTTATAAAGGGGATAAATGATAATTTGTGCTCAATTTGGCTTATTTAAAATAAATAAATTTCCCCCACTTTTGATGACTTAGCTTTAGGTGTTAAAAACATCAAAACAAAGTTGTAAATTAGAACTCTGCAAACAATTTTATATTGTCTTGATCTGTGGATTATGTTTTCCTTTATCCCATCATCCACAAGTGAAAAGAGTACTTCGGGACCAATTCTGGTATCTAACGTTTCCCCTATAGAAATAGTTACCCATTATCAACACACATGTAGGGTTAGACATGGTAGAGGAAGGCACCAGCTGTTCCAGTCTCTTCTGATAGTGTCTCTGCACTGAGCTTTTCCCAAGTAACACCATGTTTCCTAATATAGATTTATTTCACAAGGATCTCACATACAGATTAAAACATTAACAAAAGCATGCGTTTTGAAAACCAATGTTTCTCATAATATAGTGGAAATAACAATTCAGTGAGAATAATATTTTTCTTCTAAAAAAATGCCTATTTCCAAGTATTTACCGTGGAGAGTTGAGGTCACTGAACATAAGAATCTGCAAAGGTAGAAAGGATGCCAGGTGATTCTGATACAAGGGGTCCATGGCCACATTTTGTCAATACTTCCCTTAACCTGGCATTTCTCAGTATGTGCAACTCCCTGCTCTCATTTAATGATGCCTGTATACACTTTAAAGGTCACAGTAAGTGCTAGATATTCCTCAATGCTTGAAATGAAGCCTATAAATGATTTTATCACTCCTCACTCTTGATAAAATTTAGTGAAACATTATAACATATGCTTAACTTGACTAAGGAGAAAGTGGCTAAGAGCTTTGCCGATCTGCAAAAACTAAGAGTCAAATATCAATTAAGTCTGTCGTAAGGATCAAAATCAGAATTATGAATCTTTCTGCCCCTTTACTATAATTAATTTCTGCCCACTATGTATGCTTTTAATTTCTGACTTTCTTTTCTGACCTGAAATCTGGTGACCAGTTCTGGGATTATTGTGAAAAATTCAGAATGCTTGCTACTACAAATCCAAAATAAACTCTTTTGGAGAAGTATGGTATTGTTTTAATGATTGTTTAAAGATCTTGTTTATTTTATTTTTAGAGAGAGGAGAAGGGAGGGAGAGAGAGGGAGAGAAACATCAATGTCTGGTTGCTTCTCATATGGCCTGCAATTGGCATCTGGCCCACAATCCAGGCATGTGCCCTTACTGGGAATCCAACCAGTGACCCTTTGTTCTCAGTGCTCACAATCCACTGAGCTACACCAGCCAGAGTGAAGTATGGTATTCCTATTGTGACAATTATTTAAGTAAAGTAAATTAATCTCTCAAATATTATGTGTTTGGGATTATTACTATTGTTGTTTTTGTCATAGTGATAACTAATATTATTTTTGTTTTGACAGACCTCAAGAGAAGACACACTGTATTCTGAACAGAAGAGAATAAATAAAATTCTGAGATCTAGAATAGATACATTTCCACTGTGTGCTTTCTTAAGAAATCACCAGATTGTCATCATATTGCTCTTTTGTGAAAAATATATTACTGGTTTGATGAAAATTAACTAAAGCAATCTAAAAAAATGGAAATCATGCATAGTGAGTTTTTAAATATTCAGAACTTGAATTTAGAAAGTGGCTTTTGATACCTCAGACAAGGGTTTAATCTCCAAAATAAAGAACTTACACGACCCCACTCTAAGAAGACAACTAACTCAATTAAAAGATGGACAAAGGACTTGAACAGACACTTCTCCAAGGAGGACATACAGAGGATCCAGAGACACGTGAAAAGATGCTCAATATTGCTAGCTATCAGAGAGATGCAAATTAAAATTACAATAAGATACCACTTTACACCAGTGAGAATGGCTATCATAAACAAAGCAACAAACAACAAGTGTTGAAGAGGATGTGGAGAAAAGGGAACCCTAGTGCACTATTGGTGGGATTACAGACTGATGCAACCACTATAGAAAACAGTGTGGAATTTTCTCAGAAAAACTAAAAATGAATCTGCCTTGTGACCCAGCAATTCCGCTATTAGGATTATATCCTAAGAACTTTGAAACACCAATCCAGAAGAACCTACACACCCCAATGTTCATAGCAGCACAATTTACAATAGCCAGCAATAGCACAATTTACAATAGCAGCAATTTACAAGTGCTGGAATCAACCCAGATGCCCATCAATAAATGAATGGATCAAAAAACTATGGTACATTTACACAATGGAATGCTATGAAGCAGAAAGAAAGAAGGAGCTCCTACCCTTTGTGACAGCATGGATGGAACTGGAGAGCATTGTGCTAAGTGAAATAAGCCAGGCAGTGAAAGACAAATACCATATGACCTCACCTTAACAGGAACCTAAACAACAAAACAAATAGGCAAAACATAACCAAAGACACTGAAATAGAGAATAGGCAGAAGGTGACCAGAAGGGAGAGGGGAGGGAATTTCAGGGGGAAAAGGGAAGGATTTACAGGAACAAATGTAAAGGACACATAGACAAAAACTGGGGGAGGGGGGGATGGGAGGGAGGTGGAGAGGAATGGGTGGGTGGACTGGGATGGGAGTAAAAGCCAGAAAACTGTACTTGAAGAACAATTAAAATAAAATTGAAAAATAAAATAAAGAAAGAAGCCTTTATTTAATTCAGAATTGTTCCAGATAATAGAACTATAACATGTATAGAAATTTTGAGAAAGAAAATTTAAAATAATTAAAACATAAAAATTTAGAGTTAGAAACATTGGTATGTAGCAAAATAAGTTTTTCTATCATTCTTATCCTCATCCTTATCAAACATAAGCCAAATAGCTCTAAATTTCAGAAACTCTATTGTAAAGTATAGATGCATCTTCCTTCCTTCCTTCCTTCCTTCCTTCCTTCCTTCCTTCCTCCCTTCCCTCCCTCCCTCCCTCCCTCTTTCTTTCTTTCTTTCTTTCTTTCTTTCTTTCTTTCTTTCTTTCTTTCTTTCTTTCTTTCTTTCTTTCTTTCTTTCTTTCCCTCTCTTCCATCTTTCATACCCATGTTTACTTTCTCCAGTTAATATCATAAAAAGGAGAGTTCGAGTTGCTCCTATATGTCATAAAATGTTTTCTTGTTTTGGGAGTGAGACTTCCATTAAGTCCATCCTATCATCAACATTCTTTGAGTTAATAACCTTCCCCATTCATCATCAACAGACATAACTGTAGGTATTTAAGAGTATCTGTTANATTTTCTCAGAAAACTAAAAATGAATTTGCCTTTTGACCCAACAATTCCACTACTGGGATTACATCCTAAGAACCCTAAAACACCAATCCAAAAGAACCTACACACTCCAATGTTCATAGCAGCACAATTTACAATAGCCAAGTGCTGGAATCAATCCAGATGCCCATCAGTAAATGAATGTATCAAAAAACTATGGTATATTTACGCAATGGGATGCTATGAAGCAGAAAGAAAGAAGGAGCTGCTACCTTTTGCAACGGCATGGATGGAACTGGAGAGCATTGTGCTAAGTGAAATAAGCCAGGCAGTGAGAGACAAATACCATATGACCTCACCTTAACAGGAACCTAAACAACAAAACAAATAGGCAAAATATAACCAAAGACACTGAAATAGAGAATAGGCAGAAGGTGACCAGAGGGGAGAGGGGAGGGAATTTCAGGGGGAAATGGGAAGGATTTACAGGAACAAATATAAAGGACACATAGACAAAAACTGGGGGCGGGGGGTGGAAATGGGAGGGAGGTGGAGAGGAATGGGTGGGTGGACTGGGATGGGAGTAAAAGCCAGAAAACTGTACTTGAACAACAATTAAAATAAAATTGAAGAAAGAAAGAAAGAAGCCTTTATTTAATTCGGAATTGTTCCAGATAATAGAACTATAACAGATGTATAGAAATTTTGAGAAAGAAAATTTAAAATAATTAAAACATAAAAATTTAGAGTTAGAAACATTGATATGTAGCAAAATAAATTTTTCTATCATTCTTATCCTCATCCTTATCAAACATAAGCCAAATAGCTCTAAATTTCAGAAACTCTATTGTAAAGTATGGATGCATCTTCCTTCCTTCTTTCCTTCTTTCTTTCTTTCCTCCCTCCCTCCCTCCCTCCCTCCTTTCTTCCTTCCTTCCTTTCTTTCTTTCTTTCTTTCTTCTTTCTTTCTTTCTTTCTCTTCCCTCCCTTCCATCTTTCATACCCATGTTTACTTTCTCCAGTTAATGTCATAAAAAGGAGAGTTCGAGTTGCTCCTATATGTCATAAAATGTTTTCTTGTTTTGGGAGTGAGACTTCCATTAAGTCCATCCTATCATCAACATTCTTTGAGTTAATAACCTTCCCCATTCATCATCAACAGACATAACTGTAGGTATTTAAGAGTATCTGTTAAACAGAGTAGATCAGTTAAGCACAACTGAGAACAGTGGAGCTTCTATACTTTCCAATTCTCTGCTCACCATCCAGCAACAAACATAATCCCCCCCCAAAAAATAGTCCCTCTGTCTTTCTCTCTCAGTGTTTTTCTTCACTCCTCTCTCCAATCTCTTTTTCTTTCTATCTCTCTTTTCTCTCCACCTCAACTTTTTTTTTGCTTTGTAAGGTAATCTATATTACAAGTTCTTTAATGATATATAACTAATATGCATTGGGACCTAATCAATTGTTAAAAATTCAGATAAATTTAAATTTATACTTAAGCAAAGTATTTTTTGTCACTTGCTGACTTCACCTTCTTTTTCAAGATTTGTTAAAAGAATGAGCAACAGAGAAGTTTTCAGCACTCTGAGCTTTTTCTCCTTGTGGCTAGAGATTTTCTTGAAAGAAGATTAGCTGTTATAAAACCTGTAGTCTTCAGCCAAGCATTAACCTGATTTTCTCCAGCACACAGGTATCTTTCAATTAGATGGAAAACTGAAGTTGAGTTATGTCTTTCATAGAAATGCTTCAAGTGTGTTTTCCCTGAAGTATCCTTTATGTATACTCTATCCTCATAATCAAAACATTAGATTCAAGCCTTGGCTGGTGTAGCTCAGTGCATTGAGCACAGGCCTGCGAACCAGAGTATCGAGGTTCGATTCCCAGTCAGGGCACATGCCTGGGTTGCAGGCCAGTTTCCAGCAGGAGACTCACGAGAGGAAACCATACATTGATACTTCTCTCCTTCCCTTCCCCTCTAAAGATGAATAAATAAGATCTTTAAAAAAGCATTAGATTCACCTTGTTAGAATTATATATGAAACTGTGTAGACACTGGGAAATAAGCCATTTACTCACCCACACTGCAATACACATTAGAGTTTTCAGTGAACACGACAGAGTAATAATAGATATATATTTGTGAATTATATATTTTTTCTAATTTTCTGAGAGAAGTAGGTAAAGAATGAGTTCTAGTTTACACTAAAATGGCCCATCATATGGAGGTCACTTGTCTCAAACAGATTTTCATTTAGTCCTGAAA
Source organism: Sturnira hondurensis (assembly GCF_014824575.4). NCBI lineage: Eukaryota > Metazoa > Chordata > Mammalia > Chiroptera > Phyllostomidae > Sturnira > Sturnira hondurensis. Next base: position 8,178,634 of record NW_028094767.1, read on the forward strand.
CTAAGGATGCATCTAATCTAAATATCTTCAATGATTTCTACAATATTTAGGAAGCTACAGACATTGTAAATTCATGATTAATGCCCCGCAAGTAGATTTTTTGAATAGTAAAATTGTAATCTTATTATTTTACCATAATTTAGTGAATATTTAATTGTCAAAATAGTCTTTCTATGATTCACCTCAAATTTGAAAGAGATGAACATGCAGTTTAAACAAACAAACAAAAAAAAAGTGACTAGAGCTGCTTTAGGTCAAGCCTTAACTTTTTCCTGGATTCTAGAATCATGATCCAGACCGCAGACCTATATTCTTATCATATGCCCTCCATAGAGGCTCCAAATGAATTTTTAGAAAATTTTCAGCAGTGATATTTTTATGCTTAAAACTTGTTTTTGCCCATGTGAAGTCTAAAAAGCAAAGTGCAATTCTCAGATAGTCTACAAATCTTCCTTCACGTGCTCGTACTTCCATTTTCAACTTCATTTCTCAGGTCCTTTATGCCCTTTTAAAAGGAAAACCAGTCATTTGATGTTGTGTTAACACATTTTTTCTCACACGGGTTCCTTTGCTCTTTACCTTGTCTTACATTGGCTCCACAATAATATCTCCATCTCCTATGTTCAGTGTACTTACAACTGCTTCTAAGCTGCAGCTTCCACTGGATTCTCAACTGGGATGAATCACTTTCAGTCATGCCCCATTCTTTCTTGTAACTATTTTTTTAGGATTTTATACCTTATTACAACAGGATGTGTGTCTATCTTCTTTTGCAATTGTAGTAAGGCCGTAAGATCCCTGATTGACAGCAAACATATGATGTTAATCTTTATGTCCCCAGCACTGAAGACATTGTACACAGACAATCCGTATTCCTTAAAGGAGAGAAGAAAGGAAGAATTGTTAAATCATACCAGGAAAATGACATGGCCTGTTTAGAGAAAGGAGTGGATATGTACTAACTAAAGTCTATTGCTTTAGACATCATATAAAACATACATAATTTTTAGATGAATATCAAGGCTCATTTGACCCACTCATTTCTTCATGATATTATGATTTCAAAATAATCACTTTACTAGCTAGAACAATAGAAAGAAAAAATTCAGATTAAAGGTAACATTAATTTATTTGTTTTTGTCCTCCTTTCCAAGTCCTACAATTTAAAGAAAATCTTTAATTATTCTCTTTATTTGTATTCTTATTCTCCATAACAGAAATTGGCATCTCAGAGTTAATAAATAATTTAATAAATTAGCAAATAAATTATAATGATCTCCTGTTTCAAATACAGTAATTAAAATAAAACTAGGTTACTCTAGATTTAAAGATTAAACATACCATAAATGGTTGTGGCACTAATTCCTTATTAATGTATTATTTCATTGGATTTTCCCTTTTTCTTCTTTTCAATTGTCTGACCTTGAGTTATTTAGATTTTTTTAGGTCTTTTTTCAAAATCAAGTTTTCTTTTTGGTTACTTATTGCTTACACAATTAAAAATATTTTTTTATACTTTTGTCTCTCTCTTCATAAACAACATTGAATTTAGAGGTACTCATCATAGTGTAGTTAAAGAATGAATGGTTTGTACAAGAATTCGATATATTGATATCATCATTTCTTACTTTTCCAACTCTAATTATTTCTCTTATAATCCCAGTCTTATTGTTGAACTTCTGGTAACTGCCATACTTGATTCAGATCTGACTTTCTTCCTCATTATAACACTTTCCATTTTATGTGTATAGGGTATAATCTCTTAGGCCTATGGCTTTTAATGTTTCCCTGTCTTTCTTTTAAAAATTGATTTTGGCGGGGAGTGGGCAGACAGATAGGGAGAAAGAAAGAGAGACATCAATTATGTTGTCTTATTTGGGCATTCATTGTTTGATTCTTGTACGTGCCCTGACCAGGGATCATGCTTATAACCTTGGCACAGTGGAATGATGCTCTAACCAACTGAGCTACCCAGCAGGGCCCTGTTTTCTAATTTTTTTTCTATTTTGGGCTCTTTTTCTTTGTCCCTATCATCAATTACCTATACATTTGCTCATTTTTCACTGCTCTCAATTTCTTCAGTTCATTTTTTTTCTTGAATACTGTATTCTGGTTATTCCCTGGTCCACATCCCCTCCTGAGATTGAATTTATTTATTTGTGTTATACTGGGAATATTGGGTAGTACTGAGGTAACACACCACTGATTTTTTATTTCTAAATATGACATGCTAAAAATGGAGATAAATTTATGAAGCTCTTACAGAATAAAATAGCTTGCTACTTAGACACTCATTAAGGGGTAGAAATTTTAGTTTGAGTCATTCCAATCAGACATACAAATTCATAAGCTCAGTGGATCAGAGTAAAATAAGGTTAGGGTAATTGGCTCATCAACCAGATATACAATAGATAAATGTACAAACCAGAAAGCTGAATTATTACATTACAGTGATGAGTCTAGCTGAAAGGTAAATAATCTGTGCCTCTGTTCAGCATATTCTGTCTTGATTGGGAAATAAAAATACATTCAGAACTTTTGATAACTGTAGAATCAGAGCAAAGGAAATGAACTGGACAATCCCAACAACTGACCTCAAGTTAGCATAGTTTGGTGTATCCATTTCTTAATTAAGGATATACACAGAAAAAGACTGTGTTAATTTAGCAAAGTCTTCACCTCTGATAGCAACAGAAATACAGTGAATCTTTAGATTAAACATCACTCATATATTAACAAACTTTCCTAAAGTGATTGCAATAACATTGACTTTTTTCTTACTTATTTTCTCCCTGCAACTACATCTGAATCATTATGATTGCATTAAGGTCTTTTTCAATTCTAATCTCTGTCAATACATATTAATTTATTTCCAGACCAATTCACAGAAGTTGAGGTGCTTTTATTTTTGGTTAATCCTATCCATTGACTTCAGAATGTGTCAATTAATTAAGAAAACAACCAAGCTGCAAGACTTGAGGGACATTTAAATGTGATATCTTAATTTTCCCAGTGATGACTTTCCTCTCTGTTTCCAGAATTAACTATGGTTGTGTATCCTTCCTTTAAAACAATATAGTACTATGATCTCTCTGTATATATATGCACATATTTTTTTCTGATTATATGTATAATCAGAAAAGAGAAAATAATGTCTTAAACCACAGAAATATTCTTTTTCTTTATTAACTGATAAATGTTTGATTTAATCAGATTTGACAATTGTGAACATTCATATAACTACCACCCCATATGAGATGTTATTTCTATCACTCCAGATAATTCCTTTGGCCCCTTTCCATTTGGTTCCTTTCTCTTATTTTCATCTCTCTACTGAAATTATTTTTTACAAATATTATCTTTTTTCATTATATCTTTTCACATATTTTACATAATTTAAGATTTTTTTCACCCTTAGATACATTTTCTTTCTCCATTGAGCTTTTTGCATTTTTTAATTAAAGTTTTTTGGGTGACATTGGTTTGCAAAACATACATGTTTCAAGTGAAATTTTTTATGATGTTCATTGAAGGCTGAACAATGTGATTAAAAGCACTATAGGTGAGTAAATTACATTTACTACCCAGAATAAGGCATGTCTTTTTTTTCCCCTGCCAGCGTGCCGGTGTTGTTTGTCCCCACATTCACTTTGTTCTCTAGTCCAGCCAGATGTTGGATTATTATGTCCTGATTCAATGATTCATGTTGTCCTGCTCTCAGGTGTTCAGAGTTACACCTATACACTTGGTGAAAGTCAAGCCAAATCATAAGGCAAATGCCTATTTCCTTTTCATACCTGCATATTAAGATCCAACAACTCTAGTAGATGTTAAGGGTTCTTTTTTTACACTATTAGAGAATGCATAAATGCATATTATTTACCAAAAGGAACTTATCAAACTGAGTTCTGTAATCAAAAAAATAAATGTTTATATCTCTGGCTGGTGTAGCTCAGTGGATTGAGCTTGAGCTGTGAACCAAAGGGCATATGCCTGGGTTGCAGTCCAGGTCCCCAGTGGGGGCCATGTGAGAAGCAACCATGCATTGATGTTTCTCTCCTTCTCTTTCTCCTTCCTTTCCCCTCTCTCTAAAAATAAATAAAATAAAATATTTAAAAAAGAGAAATGTTTATAAATTTAGGAGTAATATTTTGTTATTTCTTTAAAAACAAATATTCAAAGTTTAAAGAGTGAATTCACATATGTTAATGAAAAAAAGGTCATTACATGGCAGCCACAGAAGAAATTTTTCTGCTTTTTGCATTGCTAATACTCTTCTGAAAATCTGTCCATAACAATATTTATTTGATTTTAAAAAAAGAAAAAGGCAACCAGGCTAACCATATGGAAAACATATTTGCCAATGATACCTTGGACAAGAGTTTGCTCTCCAATATATATAAAGAACTCATATGACTCAACACCAAGAAAAAAAAACAATTAAAAATAGGCAAAGAACCTGAAGAGACACTTCTCCAAAGAGGACATATAGAGGGCCCAGAGATATATGAAAAGATACGCAGCATCATTAATCATCACAGAGATGCAAATTAAAACTACAATGAAATACGACTTTACACCAGTCAGAATGGCCATAATAAATCAACAAACAACAAGTACTGGTGAGGATGTGGGGAAAAGGGAACCCTTATGTGCTGTTGGTGGGAATGCAGACCAGTGCAGCTACTGTAGAAAACAACATGGGATTTCTTCAAAAAACTAAAAATGGAACTGCCTTCTGAAACAATGATTCCATCGCTGAGATTATGCCCTAAGAATCCTGAAACACCATCAAAAGAACCTATGTATCCCAATATGTATAGCGGCATTATTTACAATAGCTAAGTGCTAGAAACAGCCTAAATGCCCATCAATAAATAAATGGACAAAAAAATGGTGTTACATATAGACAGTGGAATACTATGCAGCAGAAAGAAAGAAAGAACTGCCATCCTTCACCACATCCCGGATGGAACTGGAGAAACCTGGATGGAACCGGATGGAACCAGGTTGTGAAAGACAAATACCATATGATCTTACCCATAAATGGAATGAAATCAACAAAACAAACAAATAAGTAAAAATAGAACCAGAGACTTAAAAATAAAAAACACCCTGACAGTGACCAGATAGGAGGGGGGAAAGAAAAATGGGGAAAAGAAGAGGAAGGGTCTAGTCCAGGGACATGTTTAAAGGATCCATGGTAATATACAACAGGGTAGGGACTGACTGAGGAAGCAGGAGGGTGGGCAGAGCAGGGGAGAACAACAGGGGATAAATTGGGACAGCTGTATTGAACAACAATTAGAAAAAATAAGGCAACTAAATAAACATAATACTAATGGCACATTCATGTATCACTTTTGAATTTGCCAATCGTTTTTATGAACAGTATTTTTTTAATTTTAGAAACAAGACAAGGCATACATTTATGGATTAATTTTACTATACAGGAGTACAAACTGGACAGGCTGCATCGTTTTCCCAAGGCCATAGTGAGGAGGTGTTACCACAGGGCCTGAGATGATCCAAAGTAAGTCCCCTGAGACACAGCCAAATGAGGGACAGATGAAGGGCAGAGACAATGGTTAATATCTGTAAGCAGAGTTTGTCTTCTTAAAAAAAAGACTTTATGAAAACAAGAAAAAGTGTTTCTGAACATGATTTAGAGATTAGCATTTGGCTATCAATCAATAAATTTGCCTGATGGCTTTGAAAGAAGAGAAATAAATAATTATCTAATATTAGGGGGGAAAAGAATGGAAGTTTTGGGTTCCTTTCTCTATATATGTATTAACTTTCATATTTAGAGGTATTTAATCTCTGCCTACCAATTAAACCCAACTTAGAAGAAAAGAGAAATAACTGAGTCGAACAAAACAGACTCTCAAGACTATTTCCCTGATCTTGAGAACTTTGAAACTTTGGAGTGTTTGGAACCATAGAGTACACAATTATTGTGTTTGAGCAAATGAGTTAATTCTGATTTTAAATTATGCTTTTTGTTATGCTAGAGATTGTGTATATGGGATATGAAATGTTATATTTGTCCTTAACTTTTTAAAGAAAATACATCATCTTGTTTCTATCATTAATTGAAAACTTAAACTACAGATGAAAATTAAAAAAAAAACTTTAAAAAGGCCTTATTACCTAATCACACTTTCACTAGAGATATACGAGTGTCCTTGAAAAAGTTCACATTTATATTCTGCTTAAAAATTATATTTTTACATGCATGTTCTTTAATTTATTCTCAGATCATCCTGTAAAGAAGGTGGTTTTATTATTACAGTTTCATGGACGAAGAAATTGTGTTTCAGACTTGAAAGGACTACTCAGATTTGTACAACTAGTTAGTAGCAAATTTAAGATTTAATCTCACTTTTCTGGTCATGGGATTATAAACTCTGTTTTTCACAAACACATTTATAAAGAGTAATATTACTTTTTGTTAAGTACAATATTTAGATCCCTTTACAAGCCTCCCCCCCCTCAAAATAAGCCTGCTGACAGAGAAGAAAGTACTGGGAAGGTAATCATATCCTATCCTAGTTCATAGCAATGGTGTCCTGCAGTCAGTCCATATTAAAAATATCTGGGGAATTTTCTTAAAAATACCAACACCTATATCCTATGTCTATAAATTTTTACTACATTTAGTTGGATTTGGTCTTGGCTATTTTAAGTTCCATAGCTTCTTCGACTTAAACGTGTAGAGGACTACTGATTTAGGAATTAAAAGTTAGAATTAATTTTTTAAAATTTATTTTTCTTGTATTTTTTCACTACCATTTATCTTCCTTATGCCCCACTCCCTCCCCTGCCATCACCACACTGCCATCCATGTCCATGAGTCCTTTTACCTTTTTGTCAGAAACATTTTTTTAAATCTTTTCTTTTCTATAAACCAGTAGCCTCCATTCACATGACCACTCTTACCTCAATAACCATTTTGATTTCATGTGTGTGACAGAATAGTAAATTTCATATTTCAAGAAAGAATAAAGTCAAGAGTCCTGTGCATGGTGGATTTTCTAAATTTATTCATCTAAGGTACATAAATCTAATCCAAACTCAAGATACTACAAGTAATAATACTACTTGCTTTTATAATTACCTTTTATAATAACAATGCTGGAAAACACACTGACATTATAACTTAGTCCCACTCATTTTTGTGGCAGGAGGAAACATGAACACTGGAGTTGAACCTGGCAAAGAAAGAAAGGCAGTTCCAGGCAGCCATCTGATCTCAGCAGACTAGATTGTCTATGAAGAGTTTGCCAATAACAGAGTTAAAGAAACAAAACTTTTTGTCATGTCCTCATCCCCACAGACATCGTAGTGACTTCAGGGGATATCATATCATGGATTAGAGAATAAATCTGTGAACCAGGTGCAAAGTCCCTCTGAAGTGGCAGATGGCACCACTCACTGTTGGGAATTGTACATAGGACCACCTTGTGGGACAGGATTTTCCCAAAATTCTTACCTCAGCAATTCTACTACTTTACTGTAAAGAACTCAAGCGATTTTCTTTCTAGGTACACTACCTGACTCTCAAACTGCCAGTTCCAGGCTAGGAATCTCAATCTCCTTAAGCAATAAATAACACATGATTAAATTGAGAAAATTTTGCTTTTTAGATTTGGAGGTAAAAAAAAAGTCTCCATCTCAAATAATAGAGTTTTAAAAATTGTCAGGCATTTCTTGATTTAATATTGAAAATTTGTGAAAAACATTGTCTGAAGTATAATTAGGGCAATTTTGAAATTTAATTATTTAGTGATTCTTAGTGTTTAATTTTACTCTCACCCCCTTTCCCATTCCTGCTGCTCCTTCTGCAAAGCTTGCCTGGTCACTACATAGAATTTTCCTTTTATCCACTAATGTGCAATAAATTTAATTTGAAGAGCTAGAAAAAAGTGATTTGACCAGTTGGTCAGAGAGTTCCTTGACTTTTTAATCTCTTTTTAAAAACATTGAAAGAAGCAGAGAGGTGCAAACATACTATTTCATGGCAACCATCAATTGATAAAAAAAAAAGAGTCATGAAAAAGCAATTAGTTTCTGTTTTTGAATGAGCAAAATACCTCATCTATATATGTTAAGGAATTAAAATCATTGCTCTACAGCCCTAGCTGGTGTAGCTCAGTGGACTGAGCGCGGGCCTGCGAACCAGAGGATCGCGGTTCGATTCCCAGTCAGGGCACATGCCTGGGTTGCAGGCTGGTTCCTTGCAGGCCAACTACCAGCAGGGGACGCATGAAAGGCAACCATACATTGATGTTTCTCTCCCTCTCTCCTTCCCCTCTAAATATAAATAAATAAGTAAAATCTTGAAAAAAAATAAATAAACACTTTAAAATCATTGCTCTACACAAGTCCAAAAAATCCAATGAAAACTATAAATAATTGTGAAGTATTTAGAGTTAGATAACATATCACTACAAAGAAAGTCAGTAAACTGAGAGTGAGGACAGTGTTTTATTTATTTCTGAATCCCTAGTGTAGGGACCACATTGACTGTACAATAAAAATTAATCGAATGATTTTTATATCAATGTTAGGCAATAATTTCATTACACATTATTTGTGTGGTTTCAAGACTCCATAATGTGAATGGAATTTCTGCACCATTTGTTTCAGTGGGGCTGTGCTTATTAACAATGGTAGCCAATTCAGTTTTCTATTAAAGAGATGTCTAGAAACTTGGTTTGCTCCCAGCTGTGCAGTTACTATGTTAAACTTTAAAACTCAGAATCCAGTTATCCTTGAATTCAGTATCTGTTATATAATACTATAAAATAGTATAGAACAATTACATTTGAAAATTAAAATACATTTTTGGAACCTAGAAACATGAAATTCTAAAACTAAGAAGCAAAGACCATTACCAGAAGTGTAAATAATAGCAAATAATTTGTTTTAGTTATTTTCATATATAAAACATTTCTGTAAAATGAAATGAAGATAATTAATGTAGGTGCCAAGGCAAATTTAGTTACCACAAATAAATAAAAAACAGATAGTTTGAATTAGCAATAAGAAAGTATGAAGTATTAATATTTCATATTGGATATCCCTAGGTTAAATGTTAACAGAACTGGTGTTATGGTTCAATAAAGTATATAATTCAAATAGGTAATTATAATTGATTTCACATTAAGTTTGCTTTCATAAAATATCTTTTGCTCTATAACATTTTTCTACTTATAATATTACTACCATTAATATTGAAGGATACAAGAAAAAAATCAGATGGACTCTCCCAAATTAACCTTCCAATAGAAGGTTAGTACTATTGAAAATGGGTAGCATTAAGCTTATTGTTCTCAAATTATAAACTCTTAAATGAATGTTTAAGTTTCTGCATTTAGCCTTAATTATACTTGAGTGTTGTATCTATGGCACATGAACTGCGCAAAGAGTAACAACTTATTTTATAAATTACATTTATTCATAATGTATTCAAATAATGCTAAAAGGAACTGCAATATTAGACTACAATTATACATATGCTAGAGCAGGTCACTTTGTTAGAAGGCTGCTCTGTTTCACATAGGAAAGATAATCATAATTTTGTAGGTCCCCATGATATCAAAAAAAGGACTTAGTCTCATGGAATTTCATCAGCCCTCAGAGTGAAAGGAAGAAATAACTCTTCATGCAAATGACTGCTCAAAATCATGCAAATGAGGAGGAAATCTGGAGTTAAGGATGTTTCAACATTTATGATAACCTAGGTTAGTGTTAGACATGTTGTCTTAGATCAGTGGTTTCCACATATTTTATTCTTGTGTTCTTTGACAATTTTAAAAATTATTGAGGACTATCTGGCTGCTATGGCTCAGTGGATCGAGCACCAGCTTTGAATCAAAAGGTTGCCAGTTTGATTCCCAGCCCGCATTGTGATGCTAGGTCCCCCGTTCAAGGCACACAAGACACAACCACACACTGATGTCTCTCTCCCTTTCTTTCTCTCTCTAAAAAATAAATAAAATCTTTAAGAAAAAGTTATTGAGGATCCCAGAGAGCTTTCTTCAAAATCTAGTTATAAAATGTCTATCAATAGTTATCAAAATAAAAAGTAAAATTAAGGGTTTTAGCATATTTACATAAATTTATTAAAAAGAAACAGTACATTCATTGTAATTTACATTGCAATTTATATTAGATTAACTGTAGCACATTATTTACATAAGTGATATATTTTTCAATAAAAATCCAAACTTTTCAAAACTAAACATTAGTGAGAGAAGTGGCATTGTTTCCTCAACCTAATGTCTGTCTTAGTAGCAGAGCACTGGGTCATTTTACCTGTTTCTGTAGAAGAGCACTGGATACCTTTGATTTCCCGTGGTATAATACATGAGTTAGCCTCTGGCAACTCCACCCTATACTTGCAAAAGAGTAAGACTAATAATGAAAAATAAAATCTCAACATGAACATGAATATAGTTTTGGCCTATGTGCCAGTTCAAGCACCTAAGGAACCGCGAAGGGTCCTTGGACCTGACTGAGAATTTGGATGATTGGTGCCCAACACTGACTAATATAAGAATCAGTGGGAAACCCTGAACAGATGCCCAAACTGATCTCTCAGAAAGTCTGACATAGTTATTCCACCGAACGAGCCCAGTGTCAGTGGTTGTGTGTCTTCCAGGTGGTTCTAGTATCTTTCCAATATTTAGAACTACTGGTTTTGATAAATAGTGTAATGAGACATCTTCATCTTATAATTTTATATCTTTATAAACTTAGTTCATCCTTACTTTTTTTCTTGGACTTTACAGTGGAATTGTAGATATATAAAATACACATTCTACTTAATATAAAATTAGGTATCACTATAACATACTCATGAAATATCACTTCTATGACACTGTTCTTCACAATGAATAAGTAAGAAAAACTATAGGTTAGACTTTTTTACAAGGAAACAAATGGATGTTTTACCAAACAGTCAAATAAAATCTAAAGTGTTTTCAACATGCCCGAAGCAAACGTCAAACAAAGGTATCATTATTTCTTGTGATTTAAATTATAAAGCTTTTTTTATGGTGTGTATCCTAGACAATGATGAGCTAGAAGAAGGACTCACAGCAGAGGGAAAGAAAGAGTAATATACCCACCAGTCTTTGCTGTCCATAGGGGCCCATATTTTTATACATATATTCCAGCTTGAGAGACACTATGTCTTCTGAATACTCAGATATAAACAAAATACAGTACATTATGATTTGAACATTTAATTACTCAGGAAGTTTAAAATGTACGCATAAAAACTAGAGTATCACCCGGCTGGTGTAGCTCAGTGGATTGAGCGTGGGCCTTCGAACTGCACGATCGCGGTTCGATTCCCAGTCAGGGCACATGCCTGGGGTGCAGGCCAGTTCCCAGCAGGGGACTCACAAGAGGCAACCATACACTGATATTTCTCTCCTTCTCTCCTTCCCTTCCCCTCTAAAGATAAATAAATAAATAAATAAAATATTTTTTAAAACTAGAGCATCAGTATTATTGATTTCTGACCCAAATGTTCTATTATTTCTAAAACAACATTGCTGGCAATTTTCTATTCTTTATTCAGAACTCATCTTTCAGAAAAGCACTTTCATTGCCTGAGAACTCTTATTATTCTTAAGTACTTTAGATCAGTAGATATAAACTGGGGTTTAGCCCCGTCTACCAAATATGTTATAGACTGAAGATATTTTTGATTCTTAAACTGTTATCTTTAAGAAAAGGTCAACACAATTCTGGGCATCCCCCAATGCACGGAGCAGTCCTCCCTCCAACAAATAATCATCCGGCACCAAATATCGATAATGCCCAAACTGAAAAAATTGCATTAAATGATATACTAACAATTCTTGTCTCAAAAGGTTCACTAAGGACATATAAAACCGTTAAATAATTTCATTAAACAATACATGTAAAATTCAGTTTATTCACTTCTAAGTGAATAGGATGAATAAAAATATTATTGATTACCAAATACTTGTAGATTAATCAAATAGCAGTAAGTCTGAAGGGATCTAATCTATCTTGAAGTGAGCATTACAAGAAACCTTTTCTTACCTACTGACTTCAGCCCTTGAATTCATTTAATAAGAGATTTTTCCCCTTTTTATGATATAGCTGAATACTTTTGTTTTTAACCATTTTATTATGATATTAAGCCATTCATAATACAGTGCTAGAGATACTGGATTTAATTCAACAACTCACAAAATAATTTGACTACAGCTAACTTCTACGTAGAAGGACTGAAGATTACCTCATGTACTAGGATTGGAGGGACACTGCAAGAGCATACCTACAAGAAAGTTATTACCCTAGAGTCCTATTCTTAAAGCTACCATTTCACTATTTTTGTCAAGTGTTTAAATGACCATCCCTCCAAAATTGACATATAGTAGGTCCAGTACACTTGAGAGAGAAAGCATGATTCTGTTATAATTGCATGATTGCCTAATTGTCTAGAAATGTTCTAGGGGTGATAGCTAATAGGAGTTTTACTAAATAAGAGACTAAGGACTTTCATAAACTGGGTTAGAAAATGTATAAGTAGAGATACTCATACCATCTCATATTAAACCCTCATACTAAACCCATGCTTCTAGCTCACCTTTTTCTGCTTCAAAAGCTGGACTAATTTTCCTTTAAGAAAATAATACTGCTTCTATTCAAAGAAATAATAAAATACAGAGAGAATATCACTAATTATTTTAGGAAAACTATCATAGAAATGTAAACTCATTTAAAATAATTATACTTAAAATTGTCTCAAGTATATCCAAACATTAGAAGCCCTCTTTATACTCTATGTGTGAGACCAGTAATTAGTTGGTTGAAGGAGTCAGTGGAAGTAAGGAATTATTAAAACTCGCTAGATATTTAAACCTTTAGAAAGAAGCACTGAAAGTAGAGAAACATTAAAAATTGGTATAGTTAAAATTTTAGTTTGAAACATCCAAACATGATCATTTCCCAAGCTTTCATGTAGGACCAAATATTTCTGCTTAAATATGACTAAATCATTAAGCGTTATTTCTTGCTATACTCAAATTTTTTATATATAATTGCTGTTTCTTTTAAGTGGATGAGAACTTAAAAACAACTGAGAAGCATTTTAAGGACTGTGTTTCTCCAGTTTCCCCCAGTGTGTTTTCTAATCATTCTTAATTATCTAGCTAGCACTTGGTTTAATCAGTTATCTATTTCATTTTAGCTACTGTTAGTGAGCCTTTTAAAATATGCAATTAAAAATGTACTTCTCTCATATTTTAAAAGCTTATCTAATAATTATTTCAATTATAATAAATAGAAAAGTATAAATAACTTGGGAGACTTACTAATTGTTTCTTGGGAAGATAAAGCTTAACCGATCACCACTAGGTTACTATATTTTAAGGAATGAGAAGTTTATATTACCTTGCAAATAAATTGAAACAAAGTTCAGTTATATCATTTGTGAAATAATGTTTAGAACACAGTGGGTTGGCCCTGGCTGGCGTAGCTCAGTGGATTGAGCACCAGCCTGTGAACCAAAGGATCTCTGCTCGATTCCCAGTCAGGGCACATGCCTGGGTTGCAGGCCAGTTCCCAGCAGGGAATGCACAAGAGGCAACCATACATTGATGTTTCTCTCCCTCTCTCCTTCCCTTCCCCTCTAAAGATAAATAAATAAAAATCTTTTAAAAAATATTTTTAAAAAGAACACAGTGGATTGATTGTTGAACTATTATTAATTTTGTGTACTGTTTACAAACAGCTCATTATAAAATATAGACCATTTCTGTAGATTATTCTTTTACAAATATGTCAAAACCCTTTTACATGATATTGATCAATATTCTAATGCAAACTCTAAAACTTCATTACTTTATTTACTTTGATACTGCTATGTATTGTATGCTAGATATTTACAACATTTGTAAGTAGAGATTAACATTGTGACAGAATGTACAGATTTGGATTATGACTGATTATTGAGTGTGGATTCTGTGGACCTGAAAAGAGGACTCTATTCAGAAACAAAAAGTAGTAATCATATCTCCACCTTCTACAAGAAGCAGACAACGGGAAGCCCAAACACATTTGCAAGCTTACCACTCAACAGACATGCGCGTTTCCACACTTCCAGCCATCGCTTTAGCCTCATGACTCCTACCTAGGCTTTAAGAAAAGTTTAGGGCATAATAGAGTAGGTGAAACAAAGTCTTCAAAAGTGTACTTTTTGAGATAAGAGACAGTATTTTTTCTCTTTCAAAGTTCGGATGAAGTGATTCAAGGGACCTCCGTGTAGAGACCGGGAATGCCAGTTGGAGAGGAGAACTGGTATTTGTTACCCTTTCTGATGGTCATTAAGTGGTGAGTGGTGTTTTCTGCCAGTTTTCCCCCTGTGTTGCCATTGGAATGAAGCTAATCCTGGTGATAGAGTTGTTGAAAAAATTGACAGGTTCTCTGGGGTGGGGAACCTAAACAGAGAGTGATACTTGCTTCTTGAACAGAATCTCTTGACATAAGAAGGCTTTGCAAGCAGCTGACAGCAAAGGGAAACAATACTTAAATTGCATTTATTTTAAAAAACACTGTCTTATATGCCAAAGGAAACACAAAGATGTAAAGGCAGAGATGTCATTCAGAGTTTAGAAATCTCAAACTCAAAAGAATGCAATAATAAGATAAGCTAGAAAACTTAATTTTATTCAGAAATTGTGCTTCTTTATGTTATGTTTAATGGCATCAAAATATATACATGATTTAGAATTAGCTTTAACATCTATTCCATCTTGTTTATCAGCTAAAGCTTATATGTTTCTGCAAGCCTACCTTGCTTTCCAAAAATGCCTCTTCAAAATTTCTAGAAAACACAGGTTCAAAGTCCCCATTTTAGTGAGCATTTTTTTAAGCTTAGATGTTTTGCTGTTTTTGTTTGTTTTAAACTTAAAGACCACATATCAAAGTTCCAGAGAATAATAGAAAGAAGGGTTTTAGATCTTCCAATCTCCTTTCAAGTTTCAAAAAACACAGTTTTATTGAAGTCATGGAAGCTGCCCACCCCTTAATCCCTTCAGCAGTATCCATACAAGGTTGATTCCCTCAAGTACATGATTTAGTTCAGCCATTCTTATATTTCTGCTACATAAAAATGACGTATAAAGTTACTTGTGGGACTCAAGCTATCTGACAATAAGTGAAATCATTAAGTAATTCTCATGATGAAATAAACCAAATTCCTATGAAATATGATATAGAAAAAAATTATAAAAATATCACCCGTCAAACATTAGATGAACCAAAAACTATAACCTAAGCAAATTAATAGATTTTAGTGTTGTAATTATTAAACAAAATATTACAAATTTAAGTAGCACAGAAGTTAGAAAAAATAATTATTAAGAAGGAATTTATGAGTCGAACAGAAATAAGGTTGAGTTTCTACCTGTAGTGAAGATGTTTATAAAAAACAAAATAGACAAATATAGTTGCCAATCAAATGAAAATTTAATAAAAATAAGGAGATTAAAAATGTTATAATATAGAAGTCTATTTTAATATTTTAGTAAAATTTGTGTTCTAAAAATTTCACTTAGGAAGTGAAAAACCTACACAGAAATAAATAATAGAAGGACTACTTTTATAAAATATGTGCAATGAGTGCTTCTGAATCAATGATAGGGCCTAAACTCTTTAGTATGAACATGCTTTCTTCCCTTAACAGCAGTTGATCAACTTCCAGTAAACATGGTAGCATAGGTAAAGGTGGCTTGTCTCCTCACACAACCACATCAAAATGACAACAAAAATATAAAATAAGCATCACTCAGTACCGCCAGAAATTGAGTTGAATGGAAGTCTGACAACTTCAGAAATAAAGATATCTATCCACCCAGACTGGGAGGAGGGGCAGTGATGTGAAATGGATTGGTCCCAAGCCCTGACTGGTGTAACTCAGTGGATTGAACACAGGCCTGTGAACCAGAGGATCGCGGTTCGATTCCCAGTCAGGGCACATGCCTGGGTTGCAGGCTGGTTCCCTGCAGGCCAGTTCCCAGCAGGGGACGCATGAAAGGCAACCATACATTGATGTTTCTCTCTCTCTCTCCTTCCCCTCTAAAAATAAATTTTAAAAAATCTTTAAAAAAAGAGAAATGAATTGGTCCCACATCCGCATGTGGTGATTAGAAATTCAGGAGGGATATTTTAGGAGTATGGAGTTTCAGTCCCATACCAGGCCACCCAGCCCAGGGTTCCAGTGCCAGGAAGATAAGCCCCATAACTTCTAGCTGTCAAAAACAGTCAGGATTGAGCTGCTAGAGGGAACTTTTTGAGTACCAAGCAGTTCTCTTTAAAGAACCCACACATAGACCAAATCAGATTCATTCTCTCTGAGCTCTGGCACTAGGGTAGCAGCTTGAAAGGCACCAGTGGCATACAGGGAGAAACTGAAGTATCTGGCATCAACCAGGGAGAAATGGGAGATGGCTTTCTCCCAGACAGGAAGATAACCAGAGGCCAATGTCCTTTTTCTGAATCCTCCACAAACAAAACCACAAAGTTGGCAGTCTTATGACATATGTAAGACTTCATCAATCTGGCTAATACTGTTTGCCCCACCCTGGAGTGCCCCAGGGACTCTGTTCCTGCAGGCCAACCCATGCTACTTTTTCATATGAATGGCTTGTTTTGGCTCATGCTTCACAGGTCTCCGAAATCCTCTCAAACAAGAAACATCTGGCCTCAGTGAGCCTCCATTCCCCAAACCTCTTCCTAAGGGGCCTCAGGCCCAGCACCAGCAGCAACTACCCTAGATTCACAGCTTGTCTTCAACTAGCAATCCCCAAGTCCAGAAGAGGTAGCAACCATCTCAGATTGCTTTATAGCTCAGGAAGGATGGCCCTAGTCAAAACAGAGGTGGGGGCTGACCTTGGCCTATACCACCCAGGACACTCTAGACCTGCACACCCAGTGGACAGCTACAGACCACACTGAAGTATCACCATCCTGCCCCTGAACAGCTAATACTCCATGGAGGGCAGAGGTTGGTGGTCACTGGTTATAGCCAGCCCTTGCAACTGACTGGCCTGGGTAAATCTCCCCCATTGACCTGCCAATAGAAGTCAAGGCTTAACTATGAGAGGAGGGTGTATTGAGTCCACAAGGAGGGTGCACCTCAAGTATCTAGCTAGGATGATGCGGGGGGCTGTGGCACTGGATGCTACAGGACACTTACTATATTTGGCCATGCTATCAAGACAGGGAGTCTTAGCAGCTCTACTTAATACACGTAAACAAGCACAGGAAGTTGCCAAAATGAGGTGACCCAAAAAATGGCCCAAATGAAATAATAGATCAAAATTCTGGAAAAAGAACTAAGCAAAATTAAGATAAACAATCTATTAGATGCAGAGTACAAGACACTGGTTATAAGGATGCTCAAGGAAATTAGTGAGGACCTCAACAGCATAAAAATGATCCAGTCAAATGCAAAGGATACACTAATTAAAATAAAGAACAATCTACAGGACAGCAACGACAGTACAATAGATAAGCCAAGAATCAAATCAATGATGTAGAACATAAGGAAAAAAATAAAACAACCAATCAAAACAACAAGAAGAAGAAAGGATCCAAAAAAACGAGGATAGTGTAAGAAACCTCTGGGAAGACTTCAAGAGGTATAACATTTGCATCATAGGGATGCAAGAAGAAGAAAAGAAGAAGCAAGAAATTAGACATCTATTTGAGAAAAATAATGAAAGACAATTTCCCTAATTTGGTGAAGAAAATAGATATCCAAGTCTAGGAAGCAAAGAGAATCCCAAACAGAATAGAAGCAAAGAAACCCACTCCAAGACACATCATAATTAAAATGCCAAAGCTTAAAGACAGAATCTTAAAAGCAGCAAGAGAAATCAATTAGTTACCTACAGGAGAGTTCTCATAAGGCTGTCAGCTGACTTTTCAAATGAAACTTTGCAGGCTAGAAGAGATTGGCAAGAAATATTCAAAGTCATGAAAAGCAGGGGCTTATAGCCAAGATTGCTCTACCTAGCAAAGCTATTATTTGGAATCGAAGGGCAAATAAAGAGCTACCCAGAGAGGAAATAAACTAAAGGAGTTCACCATCACCAAACCATCATTATATGAAATGTTAATGGGGCTTAAGAAAAAGATCAAAACTATGAATGATAAAGTCACCATAAATACATATCTATCAACAATTGAATCTAAAAGACAAACTAAGCAACAAGAAGAGCAGAGACAGAATAATGGATATGGAGAGTGTTTCTATGATTACCAGCTGGGCCCAGGGTATGGGGCATTGGATAAAGAGATGAGGTGATTACAAAGCACAAAAAGTACTTACAGAATAGCCATGGGAATGTATAATACAGTATATGAACTGGAGTAGCCAGAGGACCTATGCATGACCCACAGTCTTGAACAATATTATGGGGATTGCTTGAGGGAATGGGGTGTGCTGTGTGGAGATAGGCAAAAGGGGGAAATTGGGACAACTGTCATGGCATAATCAATAAAATATAGTTTAAAAAGAACAGCTGATTGCCATATTATAGAAGTTTTGAGCTGACAATGATTTATAAATGAAAAATTTAATTTGTGAAGTTACCATGACACTAATCCCAGAAAGTGTGCATACAAAATAGAAAAGCATGGAATAAATATTCTTTGTTACTATAAAACAGGAAAAAATCCTAACCAATGTTCTGGCATATTTTATATAAAATATTTTAAAATTAAAATATAGTAAGGTTAAATATTCTTTATTCTAAAGAAAATAAACTTTATTTGTTATTTTAAATCTATTTTTAACATAACAGTGGGCACATAAAAAATTAATCTTCTTCACACAGGGAACACATTATAAAATGCATTTATACTTATGTAACTTGACAAATCTATTTCAACCCAAGAGTGTAAAATACATCTATAGGTGTTAATTAAATAAAAAATTTATAGCATCCTTGGTACTATGATACTGAAAATTTAAAAAATGCCTTCACTTACTCACTTAACTATCAATTTTATGAAAATTCTAGAATGTTATTATAAGGAGCACCTAAAAACCTGTAGAAGTAGCAAACAATGTCAACCCATTGAAAAATGGAAAAAAGTATTAACAAGCAGTACATAAAATTGAATTGGTTACACTAATCAGTTAATTAATATCTATCAATAAAGTATCTCTGTATCAGTAGCAATTATAAAATGCATTGTGAAATCACAATTAAATAATATTTTAATATATATATTTTGATAAAAATTTCAGATCTGGCAATAAACTTCAAGTCTTGCAGGAGGTACAAAGATGGGAGCTCTGTCACTTCTCATGGAAATGTAATTTACACATATCACCCCCAGGGAGAGTCAATCAGGGTGGATAAAACAACTCTTTGAAGAGGTAGAGGGCAATCAAACAGTTACAACATTTCACAGGGCAGCATAATATTTTTAAAAAGTTATCATGTTAATCTTAATGTGAACCCAACCCATATCCTAGAGTTTCATTTCAGTGCAGGGAAATCATCACCTATTTCTTATAAAATAAAACATAAAAATAATCAAATGTGATAGAAAAATAAAGGTTTATTTATGAATTAAAATCATTTAGATTTTATTTATGCCTTTTCTAATACATTCATATTGTTAATCACCAATATTATTAATTTATTTTCTAATTCTTCATTTAAATTTTGTTTTATACCTAGCAATTTTGTGCTTTCCATTTTAAATTCCTCTTAAGTAACAGAATACTAAAAATATTTAAAGTGCTGAATCATAAAGTTGAAGTTTAATAAAATGTTAATTTTGTTTAATTAATCTCATATTTACAATATTATTACACTATAAACTTCTCTGATTTTTAAAAAAAATATTAATAAATTATAGACTTATTTAAGGTATCATTACAGTTTGAATATTCTCATGGTTTGTGTAATTAGTTATGTCATTTAATATAGGGGCCACTGGTTATATTCTTACTATACATTTAACCACTTCTATTTGAACGAATTAAATATAAGTACTCAAGCAGCTAATTTATATCTTTAGATAAAAACATTATTTGAAAATGTACACAATGCATACTTGATAGGTATTATATCACCAATTAGAGCTTGATTCTTTTACATTTTATTAATTTGTACTTGTTTCTACTACCTAAGCAATGCAAAATACATTAATATTACTAAAATATTATTTGTACATAAAAGTTAATGTAAAAAATAAGAATTGATCAATGTTTATGTAATATAAAACTGAGTGTCATATAAGCATTTTATTTTTTTTATGTTTTGTTTTATTTATTTTTTTTATTTAATTCTTGTTCAAGTACAGTTTTCAGTCTAACCTGGATGCCCATCGGAAATGACTGGATCAAAAAACTATGGTACATTTACACAATGGAATTCTATGCTGCAGAAAGAAAGAAGGAGCTCCTACCTTTTGCAACACCATGGATGGAACTGGAAAGCATTATGCTGAGTGAAATAAGCCAGGCGGTGAAAGACAAATACCATATGATATCACTGTTAACAGGAATCTAAACAACAAGACAAACAAGCAAATAAAATATGACCAATGACACTCAAATACGAAACAGGTGGACAGGGACAAGGGGAGATAGTGGAGAGAATCTCAGGGGAAAAGGGGATGAACTCACATGAACAAGTATAAAGGACACCTGAACAATAACTAAGGTGGGGGGCGGAAATGGGAGGGCTGGGAATATAAGACATATAAGCATTTTATATCATTGTTCATTAAATTAATGTCAAATGAGTTTTCAACAAAATTGTAATTAGATGGTGTGTTATTTTTTACAATAAAAATGTATAGAAACACAGTATAAAGCCTTGATAAATATAATAGTATAGTACAGAGCAATGGATAGGTAGATGGATCAGTACAAAAAAAAAAGATAGTTCAGAAATAGATCTAAATACCTCTGGTAATTTAGTATTTTAAGGATGTCATTACCTAAATACTTTAAAATGAAAGTGGAGCATTTAACAGATGATGTTGAAGAGTAACATGTATAAAAGCATTATGTTAATTATAGAGTTTTATACAATTATTTTATAAAATTATCTCATAATTTTATATCATTGTTTCATAATAGTCATAAAATTATTTGTGAATGTTCTTATATGATTGTTATAATTGTATTATCATAAAATAATAAATAATGTAATTATTTATGAATAAAGAATGTATATACTTGTTTATAATAGTTTAATCTTTTTATAATAGTGACACTCATAAGTTCATTTGTGTAAGAAACTTCTGGTTTTATAAAAAAGATCTTATGAGTGTAAGTATTATAAATAAATTAAAATGCAAATTATTTAGATATTTTTATTTAAATATCTTTGCTGTGTTAGTCATAACTCAGAGGGCAATGAAGCCAAATTTTATATATTAAATAATAATGAATGTAATTGTTAATATTTTATTAATATATCCAATATATTAATATATTATATAGAAATACATATTAAATATATTAAACTTTCTTGACAATGTGTTAGCAACTTATAGATAATGTCTTACGTTTCTAGTATAAATACTGAGGGAGGACAGTAATTTATCAATCTGCTTCTGAAACTAAGTTTACTAAAACAGTGAAAACTATATAATCACTTCATAGTGAATTATAGAAGTTGCCCATCATCAATTGTTAAAAGCATTTAATTGAACTAAATTTATGAGGTAACTCTTTTAGCAAGAAATTGTACATTTATGCACACACTTTGAATAATATTTCAAGTGACTAAAATTTGTACTGGTTTGTTACTGATTTTTAAATGAATTAATTTTAACATGTATAGCATGTTACTGAATAAGGTATAAAAACAGATCTTATAATAAAATTTACAGGGATAATTTACATCTACTTTTTATCTGTTTTTATTCTAGCAATCACTCTCATTTTTCTTGTATTACTTATACTTTATATCATCTATTCAAAGTATTTTCATTCTCCTAGTCTCTGATTTAGTTTTTCTTTCTATTGAACCCATAAAAATAAAGCTGTGTTCATTGAAAACATACTTTGAGGAATACCACCTAAAGATAAATTTCTTAACAACAATTTATTGTATTTCTGAATTACTCGTAAGTAGTATCTTAAAATGATAGGAGGAGAACAGTGTGGTGATTGCTGGAGGAGGGGGTGGGTAGAGGTGGCTGAGGGTATGGTGTAATAAATAGCAATCAAACATATAATTTAAAACATGAATGACTTGAGTTTTTTTTCCCCTTTTCTAAAACATCAGGAAAGAAATAAAAGTAATGATCAATAAAACAGAATGATTCTTAAAAACAAAAATTTTGCCATAATCGATTAACTGAAATTCTATAAAGCTTTAAAAATAAAAATGAAAGTTTGAATTTTCTCAGAGAATAAACACAAATATCATTTTCTATCATCTAGTGAGAAAACACTATGTTGGCACATCATCACTAACAATCACCTGCAGCTCGGAGACCTCAGGCTTAGGAAGAAACAGCTTCAAAGCCACGGACTTTTAAGAAGGTAGGTTCAAATATCGTTGTTACAGTTTTTCACCTTATGTAGAAGAAATGACATTCACTGAGGACAGGCAATCAGCCATTTAAAGGTTGGTTCTAGCTTCCCAGTTTGTTTAATTTTTAATACATGTACAATTTTGTACTTGCACTACTCTCTCACAATTTGTTAGAATATTTGTACGTGAAGTAATATCAGTTGTTTTAATGAAAGGAGGGAATCATACAGTATTATTACCATAATGAGAATTATTTTTAAATCACTTTGAAATTCAAGTAGTATTCAAAGTCCATTTCAAAATTAATCCTTTGAAGTTTCTTTTTTGTATTAAAATGATATTAGAGCCTGAAGGAAGATAAATTAGCTTTTTGAGACTATTTTGTAACCGGTTTACAATACTAATGGCATTGATGTAAAGTTACACATACTTCAAGCTTGAGGTTTTAATTATGAAAATAATTATCAATCATTAAAATTCAATTCAAATGTGCTTCTTATATTTCCTACCTCCTCCCATCCTGCAGGATCCCACACCAATTCTTTTCCGTTGCTCACTTTACCTGAATGCAGCCAGTACAGTGAGGCTCTGCTATCAGCTGCCAGAATCTTATCAGCACTTAGCTGGGTCACCCAAGCAAGGGGGCATATTTTTGAAAAGTGTGTTGATTGCCAAAAGCTAGATAATTGAGGTGATGTTCTCATGGAAAATATGAGGATTTGGGGAAAGGTAAGCAAAATTGTAATTGCATTTTCATATTGTCGAATGGGTTATTTCTTCATGAAGCCAGATTTTGTCAGCATCAGCTTTCTGAGTTATGAAGTAATAGTGCTTCAATACCTTCATCTGCTAAGATCATTTTATGTAAAATAAGCCTTTAAAAAAGTTTCCTAAACTTTTTTCCTAAACTTTCCTAACTTATTTGACTTTTTAAATGACTTTTGCAACAGTATTTTCTCATGTTTTAATTTCTATAGGCTGTTAATCATTTGTAAAACTGCCTAGTCTGTGCTTTAAGAAATATTCTTTCTGGTTTGGATTGAGAATGTGAAACATGCACATGTATTTATTTCTGTCATAAATATATGTATGTGTTTGTGCGCAAAACCATTTCTCTCTTGCCTGAACAAATATTTACTAAGCATCTTCTATGTAATAGCTCCTGCTCTAAGTTCTCATCATTTACCTTTGAACACAACAAACCTTACTCTCATGGATCTTGTACCCTAGTGTAAACGGCAGACTTAAAACAAATAAGCATGTTAATTTAAAACATAATATTATGTAGAGTGAAGTTCAATCAGAAAAAAAGAGTGTAATAAGTCAGAATGCCAGGTTTAGCCAATAAAGATACAGGACACCCAGTTAAATTTGAATTTCAAATAAAGGCATGATTTTTAGTAAGAGTGGGTTCCATAGTATACCAAGCCATCAAAAATATTTTATTTAGTGAAATAAGCCAGGTGTTGAAGGACAAATACCATATGATCTCACCTCTGACAGGAAGCTAAACAACAAAACAAACAAGCAAGCAAAATATAACCAAAGACACTGAAATAGAGAACAGGCTGACAGTGACCAGAGGGGAGAGGGGAGGGAATTTCAGGGGAAATAAGGGAGGGATTTAGAGGAACCTATATAAAGGATACATGGACAATAACTGAGAAGGGTGGAAATGGGAGGGAGGGGGGAGGATGGCGGGTGGGATGGAATGGGAGTAATAGACAGAAAACTGTACTTGAAAAATAATTAAATAAAAAAATTGGGAAAAAAAACAAAAAACAAAACAAAACTGTGAACTAAAAAAATATTTTATTTATACTTGTACAAAACAAGTTAATTCCTTATCTAATCTTTAATTTAAACTAGGCATCCTTTTTCATCTGGCAACCATAGTGCAATAAGATAACAGGAAGGTATTGTTTAAGAAGCAGGGTCTCAGAAGACTGTCCGAGGACATAGCATTGCAGAATAAAAAACTAAAGTAAGTGAGGGACACTGTTCAAATATTTTTGTGGGAATAATACAAGCAGAGAGAACACTATTTGTAGAGTCCCTGAGATGGAAAGTCACTATTGTATTTGAGAAGAAACAAGGCAGCCAACATAGCTGGAGTGCAAGGAACAAGTGAGCGGGAAAGTTGGTGGGGCTTGGTCACTCGGGTCTTCATTCTGGGTTGTACAGAAAGTTTTTGGGTTGTTGAGAAACAAGGAGATGATAATATTACTCTGGCTGTTATATAAAAAGTAGACTGCAAACATGCAAAGGTGCGGACACGGAGATGTATTAGGAGCTACTGCTATGATCCCAGTAAGAGCTGAGGTGGCTCATGTGGGTGCGGTGCTGATAGAAGCGGTGAGATAGCGTGTATGGGATATATTTTGATAGTAAATCTTATAGAATGGAATGATTTTGGGTATGAAAGAACAGAATCGAGGATGACAAGTGTTAGCATGGGCAATGCAGAATGAAGGTGGTTCTATTTACTAAGACAGGAAAGAATGGTGAGGAACAAATCTCTCTTTGAACTCTCCCATAAGCAAATACAACATAGTCTCCTAAAGGAGAAAGTATGGATTAACATGTTTCACTGTACAAGCATATTAAAAATAACTATGGGAGCATGGATTTTGAAATTTGGTATTTGAATGAAATTATCTACAGGTCCTGTTTGTGCTTCTCCATTTTAATAAAGCAGTTGGCAGTAGTTACTAAGATGTATTTACATTTCTATATCCCCTTGTTAAGTTGTGAGTTTCAGGAGATAAGGGTCATGATTTGTAGGCTTAGTGACCTCATTACAAAACAGAGTGCCTAGCACATTCCATTAGTTTGAAGAAGAGAAAATTGCACTTTCTATCTGTCAAAAAAATGAAAGAATATCAGGCATTTCCCGAAGTTCACCTAAAATAAAGTCAGTCTGTGTGGATTCAATAAATAAATTGTTTTGTGACTGGAAGTTTAAAAGCAGTCAAGTGTTTGTGGCAATTTTCAAATTCACATTACAGAAACTGCCATGCAATTAAATCATTGAATTTGTTGTAAAATATTATAATTAAATTGATACATCTGAAAAGAGGCTGTTTTAAGGGGTAGTAGGCACTGAGAATATTTGTGCTAAGTAACAGATACTAGGAAATATTTATTTTAGCTTTCAAACAGAAAAGACAAGATGGTTTATTCCCAGCCTTTGATGATGGCTTGCTCCTAGAATTTTACTTCTTCAGAAGGGCACTATGTGTGGACCCGGATGAATACAAATGGAAAAACAAAACTTGAGTAGAAACATCATGGCTTTATACATGACAAGGAGCTACTCAACTATTCCAAAGGTAGAACACTGTACTATGTCAGCAAGACTACATCATGTACTCTGAACAATGCAGATAAGTCACACTTTAGAATGTAGAATTCAGATGTATATTAGCATAGTCTGTATTTGCTCTGAGTACTGTGACTTAATTTCCTTGGATACTTACCCACAGTATGAGATTTTTAAACATTCCGAATTCTAATAAGTTAAATAAAAACTCAAGCTCTCCATCTAAGTTCTGTCATATGATGCCACTATACCCAAAAAGAGACACACAGACTGTATTCCAATCTTTCTAATATAAATCCAGGTAACACTTCAGATACCCAGATACAGAAGTTGTGAGACCTTGACATTCTAGACTTTTCTACCATAGATTTTTCCCTCAAGGTAATACCTGTGCATATTTACTCCATCTTCTGCTCTAAGATCATCAGATAGTAAGGCCGCTGGATATCAGACACTGGAAATCCTTATAGTGATTCAATTTTGATCTGTTGGACTAGTCATTACTTTCCTACCTCTTCTGTATTTAAGAACACTGAAACTAAAAAGAATTCACTTTGTATCATACTGTTAAACATAGGAAGTTAATATATACTATATTTTTATTTAAGATTTAATTTGATATCATTATAGACTTACATTCATTTGTAAGAAATAATATAGAGACATCTCACATAACTTCACTCAGCCTTTTTCCCCAATGATAACATAATAAAAAAACTATAGATTAGTACAACCAGGATACTGACACTGATACAATACTCCAACCATTCATATTTCACCAATTTTATATGTACTCATGTGTGTGTGTGTTTAGTCTGTGTAATTTTATCCTTTGTATCTGTTCATTTCCTTAGCACCATAGTCAAGAAATGGAATAGTTCCACCACCACAAGCATCCTTCCTGTTGGGCTCTCATAACCACACTAACCCCCTCCTACCTCTGTGGGCTCACCTCCAGCAACTGCAACAACCTTAAATCTCTTCTCCATATNGTTAAACACAGGAAGTTAATATATACTATATTTTTATTTAAGATTTAATTTGATATCATTATAGATTTACATTCATTTGTAAGAAATAATATAGAGACATCTCACATAACTTCACTCAGCCTTTTTCCCCAATGATAACATAATAAAAAAAACTATAGATTAGTACAACCAGGATACTGACACTGATACAATACTCCAACTATTCATATTTCACCAATTTTGTATGTACTCATGTGTGTGTGTGTTTAGTCTGTGTAATTTTATCCTTTGTATCTGTTCATTTCCTTAGCACCATAGTCAAGAAATGGAATAGTTCCACCACCACAAGCATCCTTCCTGTTGGGCTCTCATAACCACACTAACCCCCTCCTACCTCTGTGGGCTCACCTCCAGCAACTGCAACAACCTTAAATCTCTTCTCCATATACATAATTTTGTCATTTCATACATATGAGATCAATGGGAACATAAGCCATCTGCCAAAGCTCACTCCTGCTGCCACCGAACACATACCGAGAGCCTGCCCTGCAGTAGAGGTGTGTGTGAGGGGAGGTTCATGGAATGCGGGGGATGTCCATAGGCCATTTGGGGAAATCCAAGGGAAAGGTGTCTCCAGCAGCTTGTAAGCTGGCCTCTTACAAGCTGGAGTCCTTGACATGTTTAGTACAATCCACGTTCCCCATGATGCCTTCTAAGGGTCCTATCTATCAGAGCCTCTCCTGCCCCTCAGTTGTGCAGCTCATAACCCAGTGCTCTGGGTAGGGAGAGAGAGAAAAATGGACCTCTTTGTCACACCCTGAACAGCTGGGGAAGCCAGCTGCTCACTCACAACTCTAACTGTCCCTGGTGGGATGAATCAGAGGCTGAAAAGGTCTCACTTGGCACTGAGCTGTGCCACCTTGGAGGAAGAGTGACATAAGTTCAATCAAACTATTTCTCTTCTCCTCTGCATGCAGCCTTGCTTTGTTTTAGGATCAACAGGATGCTTTTTTGCTGGATTTCTCTGCTAGGCTTATGAATTTTCAGGAACATCTATGTGTGATCATCAAAGAAATGGTTCTCCAAGGTCTCCTGGACCATAAAGACATGCCATGGGTCACTGCAGGGTTAAGAGCCAAGAATGAGGTCTGTATGTCTAATATGCAAATTATGGGTGGGTGATATGCTAGCCCCCTGGACATGAGACACTGGATTTTATGCTCACCACAAGGGCACATTTGTCTATGAATTGATGCCAAATTGTTGTTGTTGAGAGGCAGTATAATAAAGGATATCTTATTCTGCACCTTCACCAAACTGTTTTTGAGTCACTGTACCATTTAACATTCTTACCAATAATATATGATCGATCCTGTTTTTCTGAATCTTATATTTAGTTTTCACTATTTTTAATTCATTTTTACATGTGTATACTGGTACCTTATTGTTGTTTCATTTGCATTTTCCTGTGGTTAATGATATTGAACTTTTATTTATGTGCTTGTTGACTATCTGTATACCCTCTTCAGTAAAATATCTATGTATGACTTTTGCCTGGTTTATGATAGAATTGTTTGTTGTTTGAGAACACTTTATATATTCTAAATACTATTTCCTTTTTTATGTGTGGTTTGCAAATATTTTCTCCTAGGTTGTTGCAGTTACCTACAAAGATAACTGCCATAAGTCTATCAGCTGATTTCTCGAAAGAGAACTTGCAGGAAAGAAAGGGCTGAAAAGAAGTATTCCAAGTCATGAAAGGCAAGGACCTAAAACCAAGATTGCTGTATCCAGCAAAGCTTTCATTTAGGATGGAAGGGTAGATAAAGTGCTTCCCAGATGAGGTTAAGTTAAAGGAGTTCATCATCACCAAGCCCTTATCATAGGAAATGTTAAAGGGACTTATCTAAGAAAAAGATCAAAACTATGAACAGTAAAATGAGAACAAACTCACAGTTATTAACAACAACACCTAAAACAAACAAATTTTAAAAACTAAGCAAACAACTAGAACAGAAATAGAAACATAGAAATGAAGATTATGAGAAGGGTTATTTGCAGGGGAGTGGGAAGAGGAAAGAGGGGAGAAAGGTACAGAAAATAGGTAGCATAAATAGTAGGTAGAAGTTAGGGGGAGGTTAGAAATAGTATAGGAAATGTAGAGGCCAAAGAACTTATAAGTAGGATCCATGGACATGCACTAAAGGGGAGGGAATGTCAGTGAGAGGGGGTGTGCAGGGCAGAGGGGAAAAAGAGGGAGGTAATGGGACAACTGTAATCGCATAATCAATAAAATATATTAAAAAAATTATTGATGTTTGTATGTTGATCTAGTACACCATGACCTTGATGAAGTTATGTATTACTTCTAAGAGATTTTGGGTGGTTTTGTGTGTGTGTGTGTGTGTGTGTGTGTGTAGATGTCTTGAGATTTTCTATGTATACAACAGTGTCTTCTGAAAATAGAGGCAGTTTCTATTTCTTTCTTTCTGATTAATATGTCTTTTATTTCTTTTTCTTGGCTTATGATACTGCTTAAAAATTCCAGGACTATTTGGAGTAGGAGTACTTAGAACATATATCTTTGTCTTATTTCTGATCTTAGGAAGAAATTATTTAGTATTTCACTATTAAGTATAATCTTAGCTGTAGGTTTTTATTAAGAACTGTTCATTAAGTTAAGTTGGTTATCCTCTAATCCTAAATTACAACATGCTTTTTCTTTCATGAATGGGTATTGGGTTTTATCAAATGCTTGTTTTCTTTCAAATTATGTGGTTATACATTAATTTTTCTTTAGCCTATAGATATAGTGTAATACATCAATTAAATTGGAATGTAGACATATATGAAATAAATTCTACTTGTGCATAGTGTATACTTATTTCACACATGACCAGATTTGATCTCCTTTTTAAATATGCCATTTTATATCCAGTTTTGTTCTGATTCAGAAGGTTTCAAAAATATATGGTTGTGTTCTCTTTTGAATATTTCTTATTCAATAAAATTAAATTGGTATTCTGTGTTGTATAATTTAGTATGCTCTTTAGATTATATATACATTTTAGAGTAATTGTTTGGTTTACATTCCTATTGTGTTATTATTTCTGAAAATATAAAACATTACATCTCACTCTGTGTATGAAGTTAGCAATTAAAGACACATTACCCCTCCCATCAGTGACTGGTTCATTCTCTCTCTCCATCTCTCTCATTCTCTTTGCCTTTTTAGTTAAATCACACCCAATTAATTTTGATAGCTTTCACAACACATGTAAGATCATCCCGTAAGTAAATAGGAAACAACACTAAACAAAAACATGGAAATCCTGGGAGGGGGCCAAGTAATAGGGAGAAATGGGGACAACTGTAATTGCAGAACAATAAAAGAAAAAATGAGAGCATATCAAAAGATAAATCTGTTTGTCTTCAAAAATATTTTCTCTCATTTGAAAATGTTCACAACTGTTATCACTTCTGCCTGTCAGCAGGATGGTCCAGAGAGACTAAATGAATATATGAGAAAATATATGAGAAGAGACAGAAAGGCCTCAGGATATTAATAGGACAGAAATAAAACATCTTTTCCTCGCAGTCTCACGTGGGCAGTCAGTCTACAATAACTTAGGTATAGTAGAAGGTAGAGAGATTTTCAAGCACGTCCATAAAGTGCCTCCACTTGTCCTAGGAATTTCTGGCATCAAGACTTCACGGTAAACTAAATATATGTCAAGTGTGTGAACTTTAAAAAACAAAACTACTTTTGAATTCTTCAAGAGTATTAATACTGAACAATTTCTTAAAGTTCACCCTTAGATAGCTCAAAATAACATAATGAATTTCACTAACCTTTCCAAATATTGTACCTTGAAGCTGAGTATAAGAATAAGAAATTTTGGCTTAAAATGTAATATTTCAAGAAAAGTAGAAATACTTGAAAATAAGGACTGTAAATTGTGTATTTTCAAACATAGCACCTGATTTCTTTTTAGTACTATAATTATTGATTGATTGGATCTAAAACTATATCATTGAGTTTTTGTGTTTTTACAGACACACTTTACGTTTTTTATATTGTCAAGCCTTTATGAATGTCTTATTAAATTATGGCTTCCAATAAAAGTTTGACAGTGGTTAAATGTAGTGACTTCTACTGCAATTATATATGAGAGTTAGCTACAGTAGAATATTTATTAAGACTAATACTATTCAAATAGGACATGAGCACTACAAATGATAAAATTATTTCTCATATATTATGCCAGTAACTAAAAATAATACAGTCATGATATAAAATTTTAATTAGTAACTCAAAAAAGTCATAAAAATTGTAAAAAAATTTATAATGTTCATATTTACATGCAAATGTACATTATATAATCAATATGTTCAATTAAAAGGCATACTTATTGCCCATCCACTACTTAATAAAAAGTAGATAAACAAAAGTAAAAGATATTTATGTTAACATAGTTTTTTATATATTTATTTGTTCATTATGATATCAAAATGATTTCTGCATGTTTGGACTTTATTTATTTAAGAACTATTTTCTTCTAATGTACTTGGCAGAGCTAGAAATAGAATATAAAAGAAAAATATAAAATACTTTAGAAATACTGTAGGCTGGCACCAGAGAATGAGAGGATTAAAGAATATGATTAATAATAATAATTAGAGGATTAAGACATGCATTGTTTTTATTTTCAGTGAAATAATTGGGTACTTTAAAATTATGGTCATATTTCAAAGCCCTGTTTACCTGAAGGAAATTAAGTGAGTGTAAGGTCTATCTGATTTTAGATAAATCTAACATTGACTAAGTATTGCAATTCCATTAATAATTCAAAATAGTCAAACCCTGTTTGTAAGCATCAACTTTGATGACATTCTCTTAATTGACAGTCCACATTTACCTAATGAAGAACCTATTTATTTATACCTTATTTATTCAGTGATATAGTACAGTAAGTGTTAACCGCCTTACAGGAGCCAATTTGGCTAGGTATCCGATTTCCATATATGGCAATATAAAAATGGAAACTTAAAATTGGTCATGCTGTAGAGATTCTACCAGAGAAATTAGTAAACAAAGGAAGTCCAAGATTTTTCTTTTTCCCAACTGGCAAATTAGTTGTTGTTGTTAAACATTTGCCAGCACATTATTGCTTATACCCTCTTCATCAACCGACCTTATCAGGGGTGAAAACAATTTAGAATCTTGGTGTGCATTATCATTTGCTGTTTTTTTAAAGGATTCTTTTTTTAAAGATGTTATTTATTTATCTTTAGGGGGGAAGGAAAGGAGAGAGAGAGAAAAATATCAATTTATTGTTGCCTCTCATGTGTCCCCTGCTAGAAACTGGCTTGCAACCCAGGCATGTGCCCTGACTGGAAATGGAACGGTGATCCTTAGATTCACAGGCCTGCGATCAATCCACTGAACTACACCAGCCAGGGCTGTTTATTTATTTATTTATTTATTTATTTATTTATTTATTTAGTTTTCTTTTTTATTAAATATTTACTGTTGTTCAATTACAGTTGTCCTCACTTTTCCCCTTTGTTGTCCTCTGCCCAGCCCATCCCCTGGCCTCACAGTCAATCCCACCTGCTGTACATGCCCATGGGTTATTCATACATGTTTCATTATTAGTCCCTTCTCCTTCTTGCCACCTTTATCCCCCTCTGCCCTCCCCTTTGGTCACTGTCAGTCTGTTTTTTGTTTCTCTGCCTCTGGTTCTATTTTTCTCCTTTGTCTGCTTTGTTCATTAGGTTATTCTTATAGGTGACATCATACGGTATTTGTCTTTCATCACTTGGCTTATTTCACTTAGCATAATGCTCTCCAGTTCCATCTATGCTATCACAGAAGGTAGGGGCTCCTTCTTTATTTCTGCTGCTTAGTATTCCATTGTGTAAATGTACCACAGATTTTTTATCAGATTACTTACTGAAGGGCACTTAGGCTGTTTTCAGCACTTGGCTATTATAATAGTGCTGCTATGAACAAGAGGGTGCATAGGTTCTTTTGAATCAGTGTTTCAGGATTCTTGGGGTATAGTCTCAGCAGTAGATTAGCTGGTCAAAAGACAGTTCCATTTTAGTTTTAGTTTAGTTTTTTTTTTTTTCCTCAGGAAATTCCATACTGTTTTTCACAATGGCTATACCAATCTCTCATTCCACCAACAGTGCTCTAGGGTTCCCTTTTCTCCACATCCTCACCAGCACTTGTTGTTTGTTGTTTTGTTAATGATGGCCATTCTACCCTGTGTCAGGTGGCATCTCATTGTGCTTTTCATTTGTATCTCTCTGATGGCTAGTGATGTTGAACATCTTTTCATATATCTATGGGCCATCTGTGTGTCCTCCTTGAAGAAGTTCTGTTCATGTCCTTTGTCTATTTTTCAAGTGGATTGTTTGTCTTCCTGATGTTGAGTTGTATGAGTTCTTTATATATTTTGGAGATCCCTCTTGTCTGAGGTATTATTGGCAAATATGGTTTCCCAGGCAGCTGGATCTCTTTTCATTTTGATGATGTTTTCTTTAGCCATGTAGAAGCTTTTTAATTTGATGTAGTCCCATCTGTTTATTCAGTTACTTTATTTTTATTTATTTTATTTTATTTTTTAATATATTTTCCTATTGTTGTTCAAGTACAGTTGTCTCCATTTCTCCCTCCATCCCAGCCATTCTCCCCTCCCACCCTCAATCCTACTCACCTTTGGCTTTGTCCATGTGTCCTCCGGTTTCTCTTCAGATTGTATAAATTGTTCACCTTTTTTCCCCTTTATTTCCCTTGTCCTAGGAAATATTTCAGTGAAAATATTGCTGCATGGGAGATCTGAAATTGTCCTGCCTAAATCTTCCTCTAGGACTTTTATGGAGTCACAAGTTAAATTTAAGTCTTTTATCCATCTTGAGTTTATTCTGGTGCATATATAGTTTGTGGTCTAGTTTTTTGTTGTTGTTTTTTTTTTAATGTAGATGTCAAGGTCTCCCAACACCATTTATTGAAGAAACTACTTTTATCCCATTTTATACTCCTGATCCTTTTGTCAAATATTAATTGACCATAGAGACTTGGGTTTATTTCTGAGCTCTCTATTCTGTTCCATTGATCTATGTGTCTGTTCTTATACCAGTACCAAATTGTTTTGATTAGAATGGCCTTGTAATATAGTATGAGATTGGGTATAGCAATCTTTCCTACTTTGATCTTCTTTCTCAAAATTGCTGAGGCTATTTGGAGTTGTTTTTGGTTCCATATAAATTTTTGAGATATTTGTTCTTGGTCTGTGAAATATGCTATTGGAATTTTAATAGAAATTGTGTTGAATCTATAGATTGCTTTGAGTAGTATGGGCATTTTAATGATGTTAATTCTTCCAATCCATGAACATTGTATATGCTTCCATTTATTTGTATCTTCCTTAATTTATTTCTTCATTATTCTGCAGTTTTCTGAGTGTAGGTCTTTTACTTTCTTGGTTAACTTTATTTCTAGATACTTTATTTTTTGTTGTTGTTGCTATTGTAAATGGAATTTTCCCCCTAATTTCTATTTTTGATATTTCATTGTTGGTATACAGAAATGTCTTCAGTTTCTGAGTATTGACTTTGTATCCTGCCTGCTATTTTTCCAAATTCACTTATTAGGACTAGTAGTTTTTTAATGGAGTCTATAGGATTTTCTATGTATACTATAATATCATCTGCAAAGAATAACAGTTTTGCTTCCTTCTTTTCAATTTGGATGCCTTTTACTTATTTTTCTTGTCTGATCATTGTGGTTAGAACTTCCAATACTATGTTGAATAGAAGTGGTGAAAGTGGACACCCTTGTTTTTTCCTGATCTTAGTGGGAAAGCTTTTAATTTTTGCCCTTTGAGTATCATATTGGCTGTAGGTTTCTCACAAAAGGCCCTTATTATATTGAGGTATGCCCTCTCTATTCCCACTTTGCTGAGCATTTTATAATAAATGGGTCTTATACTTTATTAAATGTTTTTCAGCATCTATTGATACAAACATGTGATTTTTGTCTTTCATTTTGTTTATGTGATGTATTGTGTTTATTGACTTGTGAATATTGTACGATCCTAGCATCCCTGGGATAATCCCACTTGATCATGGTGTATGATCTTTTTAATGTGTTACTGGATCAAGATTGCCAACATTTTGTTGAGGCTTTTAGCATGTCTGTTCATCAGAGGTATTGGCCTGTAGTTTTCTTTTTTTGTTGTGTCTTTATCTGATTTTAAACTGATAAGAACAGATACTACACTTGATCTTAGCCAAAAGGCTGAGAAGCGATTTTTATCTGATTTTAGAATTAGGATAATACTGGTTTTATAAGAAAAGGTTTGGAGTTTTCCTTCTTCTTGAATTTGTTGAAATAGTTTGAGAAAGAAAGACATTTTTTCTTTAAATATCTGATAAAATTTACCTGTGAAGCTGTTTGGTCCTGGGCTTTTGTGCGCCAGGAATTTTTTGATCACTGTTTTAATTTCACTAGTTGTTTTTGGTCTGTTCAGGCTTTCTGCTTCTTCATGATTCAGTTTGGGAAGATTGTACATTTCTAGAAATTTATCCTTTTCAGCTAGGTTTTCTAGTTTCTTGGCATATAGTTTTTTGTAGTGATTTCTTACAATCCTTTGTATTTTTGTGCTGTCAGTCATAACTTACTGCCTTTCATTTCTGAGTTTATTTATTTGGATCGGCTCTCTATTTTTCTTGATGGGTCTGTTTAAAGGATTGTCAATTTTATTTATTTATTTCAAAGAACCAACTTCTGAATTTATTGATCCCTTGAAATTTTTGGCTCTATGTCATTTAATTCTTCCTTCTACTTGTTCTGAGATTTGTTTTTCTGTTGTTTCTTTGCTTCTTGTTGATGTAGGCTTAGGTTTTTTGTTTGAGGTATTTTTATTATTTTTAGGTAGGATTGGATTGCTATGAAGGAAGTCTCAGGACTTCCCTCACTGTGTCCCACATGTTTTGGGCTATTTTTTGTTCATTTGTTCCCAGAAAATTTTTTATTTCTTTCTTGATACAATTGCTACCCCACTCATTATTTAATAGCATGTTATTCAGTCTCCATGAATTTTAATGTTTTTGCACTTTTTTTCCTTGAGGTTGATTTCTAGTTTCAAGCCCTTGTGGTCCAAGAAAATGCTTGATATGAATTCAGTATTCTTAAAATGATTAAGACTTGTTTTGTGTGCTATGATATAATGTATCTTTGAAAATATTTCATGTGCATTTGAAAAGAATGCATACTTTGCTTCTTTGGTGTGAAAGGTTCTGTACATATCGATTAAGTCCATTTGTTCTAGAGTGGTGTTGATTGCCACAATATTCTTGTTGCCTCTTTGCTTAGAAGATCTATTCATTGTTGAAAAATTATTGTGAAAATACCCTACAATGAGCGTGTTGCTGTACATGTCTTTTTTGAAGTCCTCTAAAGTTGTCCTTGTATATTTAGGTGCTCCTATGTTGGGTGCATATATGTTTAAAAGGGTTATTGATGGATTACTCCTTTAAGTATTATGCAGTGTCCTTCTCTGTCACTTTTTATGGCCTTTGTTTTGAAATCTGTTTTATCTGATATAAGTATTGCCACCCCAGTTCTCTTTTCATGTCCATTTGCTTGGGATATTTTCTCCCATACCTTCACTTTCAGTCTGTGTAGATCTTTTGTTCTGAGGTGGGTCTCTTGTAGACAGCATGTATGTGGGTCATGTTTTGTTTTCCATTCAGCTACCCCATCTTTTAGTTGGAGCATTAATCAATTTACATTTAAGGTTATTATTAATAGGTACTTATCCATTGCCATTTTCCCCTTTGTACCTGTGTTTCTCTCTCTCTCCTTCTTCATCTTCTTAAAGCAGTCCCTTTTGCACCTCTTGCAATGCTGGTTTGGTGGTGATGTATTCTTTTACTGTTATGTTTTTTTTTTGTCTGGGACACTCCTCATTTTGCCTTCCATTTTAAATTACAGCCTTGCTGGGTAGAGTATTCTTGGTTGTAGGCCTTTGCTTCTCATTACTTGGAATACTTTTGGAATACTTTTTGCCATTTCCTTCTGGCTTATAGTGTTTCTGTTGAGAAATTAGCTGATACCATTTGTGGAGCTCCCTTGTATGTTATTAGTTGTTTCTCCCTTGCTACCTTTACGATTCTCTCTTCGTCTTTAAATTTTGCCATTTTAATTATGTTGTGTCTTGCAGTGGGCCTCTTTGGGCTTATCTTATTTGGGACCCTCTGTGCTTCCTGGACTTCCAAGTTAAGGAAGTCATCAAGTTAAGGAAGTTTTTTACTCATCAAGTTAAGGAAGTTTTCTGTCATTACTTTTTCAAACAGGTTTTCTATCCCTTTCTCCTCTTCTTCTCCTTCTGGCTTCCCAATGATACAAATATTATTGTACATAACGTTGTCCTCCAGCTTCCTTAAATCTTCTTCATAAATGAATCTTTTTTGTTTTGTTGCTGTGCCTAAGAATGTTTTTCCACCAGCTCACTGATTTGATCCTTTGTTTTATCTAGATTATTTTTAATTCCATCTAATGCATTCTTTATTTTAGTTATTTTCTAAATTCTTTATTTCCTCCTGACTCTTATTATTAGCATCTATGTCCTTTCTCATGCTGGTATAGTTTTTGGTAAGTTTCTTATAGCTTCCACAGAGTTCCTTGGAGTCCTCATTGAGCCCTTGAGCAGCCTTACAATTATTATTTTGAACTCAGAGTTTGTTAGTTTACTTGTCTTCATTTCATTTAGCACTCTTTCTGGGGATTCTTCCTTTGCTTTTGATTGGGGGTTGTTCTTTGTCTCCCCATTTTAGGTGACTCTCCTTATTCATTTTTGTGTATTTTATTGATTTACTTTGACTCCCTATCTTCATGGAGTGACTTTCTGTAGTAGGAGTCCTGTGGGACTCAATGGAGCAGTATCCTTGACCTCCTGATCTGGATAATCTTGGGATGTTCTTTATGCCGTTTATGTGGGCTTCCTGGTTGTAATTGGGTTTTGGTAGTTGTTGTTTCATTCTTTGGTGGGTCCTTCCCTCTGGTTGGCTGACTGAGAGTCAGTCCATCCCTGTCTTGTACACTGTTGTACAGATGCTGTCAGAACAAAACCAAATGACCCCAGAAACAAAACCCACACCCAGAAAAATAACCCCCACCCACAACCACACTATTATCAGTAAATGAGCAAATATTACTAAAGGCATAAAGATATTAAAACTATTATAAGAAAATAAAAACAAATATGAGATGACTAAGTGAAAGAAAAATGATTTCGAGAGGGTTGAGGGAGGAGAAATAATAAGAGTGAGGAATAGAAACAAGGCAAAGAAAAAGAGAATTTACATTGTAAATGAAAAAGGGATGGAAGAAGGCAGAATGGAGAAAGAAGGCAGAATATAGTACTAGGTTTATTTTTTTTTAGAATATAGTGAAGAAATAAAAAACAAAATTGGAAAAAAAGATCTACCACATCCATATTAACAACAAATGATCAAAGATTAAAATAGGCAGAATGGGAATAAGTAAGAAAAAAGAAAGCAAAGCTTATAAGATGCCTAGAGGAAAGAAAAATGATTTTGAGAGGATAAAGGGGGAAAAATACTAAGAGTGAGGAGTGAAAACCAAGCTAAGACAAGAAAAATTAAAATTTAAAATAAAAAAGAAGAAAGGGCAAGAGGAAGGATAAATGGAGTAGGAGAGAGGAACAGTAAAACCTGAGATTTGAAATACATAAATAATGAAGATCTAGAAATAAAATGGAAGAAATGCAATGACAACCACCATATCAACAACCTATTAGAAAAGATTGATAAAGGTGGAGAGAGAATAAGGGTATTTTAAGAATGAGAAAAACAGTGTGAGATGATTAATGGCATTGAAAATTATTTTGAAAGGCTGGAGCAGGGAGAAATAGTAAGAGTGACAAATAGAAAGTCATGGCAACAAAAAAATAAAATTTACAGCGACCAGAGGGGAGAGGGGAGGGAATTTCAGGGGAAATAGGGGATTTAGAGGAAAAAATATAAAGGATACATGGACAATAACTGAGAAGGGTGGAAATGGGAGGGAGGGGGGAGTACAGGGGGTGGGATGGGATGGGAGTAATAGACAGAAAACTGTACTTGAAAATAATTAAATAAATTTATAAAAAAACAAAAATAAGAAGAAGTAGGAAGAAGGCAAAATGAAGTAAGAGAAGGGAAGAGAAAATATAAGATTTGAAATAAACTAAATTATAAAAACTTGTGAAATAATAGGCACAAACTTGAAGGAAATGAAATGAATGTTAAAAAGCTATACAGGAGAGAAAATAATGCAAATCCTGAAGAAGACTGCAGTGGAATTTTTCTGAGTAGAATCCAGTGTTTACCACTGTTGTCTTCTTGTGGATCTGTTCCTGGTAATATCAAGTGGTGTCATAGTCTAGCTCTAGGCAGCCTGTTAGAGACTACAAGTGACCCCCAGTCTGTGGCTCTCTCCTTCAGGTTTGGCTGGTCCCCTGTGTTCTTCCCTGCCGGTTTTCCATCAGCCCAAGCCCAGGAGTGGTTCATTTAATAACCCAAGAAGACTGCCAGCACCTTCTCCACCTGCCTCCAGAGGGGGCTTCTGGTACAATCTGGAGGGGGAGAACCCTGGGAGCTCTGTTTAGTTCTCAGGGAAGATGATGGGAGTATTTCCCTAACCCCTTGCCACATGTCTTGGTCTATTCTTTTCAATAATGTGTGGTTTCTGGTGAATTATCTGTCTGTTTTCTCTCAAGAATATGTGTACAAGTGGGTAGTTCTTTCATGCTTGGTGCAGACAGGAGCTCTGTCTAGGTGCCCAGGGTGGGTAAGGTCCTGAACAATCCTTATTGTGCCTATCTCTAATCTCTCTCCTCTGCTGGTTTCAGTGGGTCAGGACCCAAGGATCAGTATAGCTTGCAGTGACTGGTAAAGAGCCCTTTAAGAGCTTTTTCTTCTTTCCGCTGGGGAATTGTACTTGGCAGAGAGTTCCTGAACCTGGCCTCACTGACATGCAGAGCCTGTAATCCCACGAGTAGAAGTTGGTCTCACCTGCTTGTGGACTTGCCTGACTGCAGCAAATCTCAGGCGTTCAGCTTCAGCCCCGTTCAGTCTCCAGCCTGCTCCTCTCTTGCAGGAGACTCAGGCCCATACTCTCTACTCTGTACAGTCCCCTGCTCACCGGCCATGCTGGGTTGGGTGTCACAATCCCTTCAGCAAGACTATCTCTCTGAGTTCTTTGTTGGCAGAGCTACTGGGCAAGTCTGCAGGTTAAGGTGCGCACCAGGTCCCTGCAAAATCTTGAGTCTTGCCTCAACTCTTCTTTTAAAAGTTTCTGTGCGGCCCCCATGCTACAGCACCAAGCTCTGTGGGAGGCATGTTTTCCATATGCTCCCCCTCCCTAAAAATCACACTCTCTTGGTCAGCACTGGCCACTGTTAATCAGATCCTCCAGCAGTTTTAGATAAACTTTCTCTCTGGAGATATCCCAAATGGTGCTACGAAGAGTCTCGTAGTGATATTATAACACAAGGCAGTGGCAGGGTACTCTCCCTGCTCCCTCCAGTGATTTTTAACCTTGGGTGGGCCTTCTCCTACCATACTGTTTCTGTAGCCAGCACCTCCCTGGCCATGTCTCTCTGCCCCTGGGCTCCTGAGCTGAACTTCAGCTACAGTGAATCTGCGCAGCCAGAAGTGCCAAGTTGAGCAACATCATTGGCAGTTGCTGGTGAAGCCCGGGCCACCTGCTCCTGACTGCCCTGTAGGTGGGCAGGCTCTTGCCCACTCATACCCTAGCCCTACTCTTGTCCACATACACACACACACCCATGCTCTCACTCACTCTCCACAGGATTTTTAAGTTGATTGCTCTGTGGCTTAACTGCAAGACTGATCGGAGTCTGGAAGCAAGTGGAGGGAGCTTTCAGCTACACTACAGCCATCTTGGATCTCTATTCTTTATAATTTGGGAAACCATGTCTCTGTGACCCTGCTGTCTCTGATTCTTA
This sequence comes from Sturnira hondurensis, assembly GCF_014824575.4. Classification (NCBI taxonomy): domain Eukaryota; kingdom Metazoa; phylum Chordata; class Mammalia; order Chiroptera; family Phyllostomidae; genus Sturnira; species Sturnira hondurensis. The sequence goes on from NW_028094767.1 coordinate 8,219,540, forward strand.
TTCTTTTGCACTATGTTGATGACATTAGTCCCACAACCATAGCCAATCTGTCCCCATGTTCATACTATATTTCCCCAATCTAAAAAGTTTCATATTTAAATAGACACAGATCTACACATCTTGTGTCTTTATTATTCACATGTATCTGTTAAAATATCATAAATTCTTTGAAGATAAAAAATGATTTATATATTTTCTACTGTACTTTTAAACATATAAAGTACTATGGTATATATGTGAATATTATGATAAACCAATGTATTTTAAGTAAATTATAATACATTTTAATGTTTAATCAAATTTGGTAGGACAAAACAGAATGAGAATAAAATAAAACCGAGCCTATGATGTGTGTGCATATGTACACACAGAGCCTAGTATGCCTAACAATATATTAGAAAGAGGTAAGCTTTATTGACTAAAATGAATTGAGTTTAAATGAATACTCTATCATACACTAACATAAAAAGTTAAAGATACTCAGCTCCAGGTTTCCTTTTATGAAAGGGAAATATCATGTATCTAATAGGATGGTCGCAAACAATAAGTGGGAGCGTGTATCCAAAGTTTCTGTGTGCCAAAATATTACCAGGCATGGAACAGTTCCAAAATCATTGTTGTCATTTTTCTCTGTTACCTTGACAATTTATAACACAGTACATCAACTTTCCAAATAACACAAATGATGCAATGAGAAAAGTACAAGCCTTGTGTAGATATTTTTTAGGAATTTTTGCAAACATCTTCCAAGATATGACACTTTATTTCTTTGACCATTGAGCTTTAGGTTATGTTAATAATAATCCTGATTATTTTCCATCTCAACTTTTCCCCACCTTGCAAAGGTGTGAAAGATATTACTTCCAGTAAGCCAACTCAAAGGAGGAAATAAGTGGAAACAGCCTGTCATTATTGTAAACATGGAAACATGGAAGTGATAATTAACAAATACTGTGGTCCAGATACTCATGTATTTTTCTAAGGACATGTGTTAACAAGAAATATTACATAGAATGCACTAGATTCAACCTCATGCTATGATTAGTTCTTTAAAACTATCACTGTCATAGATTTAGATTAACATTGCCACCAACTCTTAATTCAGAGGTTGAATTTTTAAAAAATCATATTAAAATTGCTATCTTTTACAACCTCTCTGTAAATAATACGATCATTCTTATAAGGGAAAATTTTTCCTTACTAAACTTCAAGAACTGAAGTAACTTCTTGCTTTTTGGCATGCTATTTATTTTAAGAATTCAGGTTCTAATTGTATAATTGATCTCTATGTCTTTTTTGCATAGACAATTTTTATCTGTATAAAGAGTCCTTTCAAATTCCACATAAGCATACTGTCATCAATTGCTAATGGGTATTTTCTGTATACCCTTGGCACAATGACAATTTAATTTTCACAGAAGCAAGCAAATACCTAAGCTTGTTATACAAACATCCAAGCATTTAATCAGCTCATTCTTCGGGATTGGGATATATTAGAGAAACAACATTTTATCTTGCATACCAGATGCTGTCTCCTACAGAAATATGACAGCATCATTTCTTAAACTTAAAGACAGGTCAAGGTCTCAAAATACCATCCTGGCTCTATATTACCTTTAGTAAATGTTTTCTTTTTAACTATAGAAGCTTAAATGATTAATCAATCTCAAGGTAATTACATTGGGATGCTGACACCTGATATAGATGATAGGTCATAACTAAGAAAAGAAAGGAGAGATTGCATTTAGAATATTTTTACTTGGGATATAAATATTTATCTGACTTGCATCCTGTGCCCCCAAGGAGGCAATAGTTTCTGTTCTTTGCTTATGTTGACTTCCATAACAACACAGTAAATTTAAATGACTATATTAAATAATAAAAAGTTTTTTAGAGAAAACGATTTAAAAGTAATAATCAAAGTCTCAAAGTAAGTATTTATATCTGAATATTCCCTGAGTCCCCTGAGGTAAGTCTAGATTTGCCTGAAAGTTCAAGTATCCAGCTGCTTCTCACTCGAGTGAAAGGGTTTCTATTCTGAAAGTTATGGCAGCAGGTATGATTCTTCTAAGATGTCTTTATTTTTTTAATGTTTTTTTTGCAAGTGAAGAATCAAAATCTCTTTTTTTGATAAAAATTTCCTTTATGTATCTATTTTCTCTATTTATTCAGATCACTGAAAATAAAGATGAAACTAGAAGTCAACTTGATGAAAGTGCATGTTAATTTCCCACAACTGCAAATATTTGGAACTACATAATGTCCTAAAATATTATGTAAAAAGGTGCTAATAAAATATTTTGTGAAGAAGAAAATTAGTTCTTTCCAAACAGAAAATTTTAAACCAAAACTTTGAATATCCTTTTTTTATTTTCAAGTTATAAATTTAGAAAATGCTTTAGATTACAAATGACATCTCTACCAATAAAACTGATGGTTTAATTTACATATAGATACTGGAGTATCTATAAATGCATGTGTGACTTAATTTGATATTGACTTGTCAAGTCTTTAGGGACTCCAAATATAATTTTATTTTATAAGCTGCTCCTTGAGTTAACAGATAAAACTTTTATAGTAAGAGATAAATGGCATAGCCTTTGTGGAGATGTGTCTCTGGACAACTCTTATCTCTATATAGAAACACAGAATATTTAAAAAATGCATGAGCCATGTTTCAAGACAGCCATTCATTCATTTTGTCATGTGTGTTGGTCTACTACAATATGCCAGTCACCACACTGTACCAGGTGTGAGGCTACGCAGTTGCTAACAGATGATATCACTACCCAATTGTAGCTTGCATCCTAATCGAGAGATGGAGGGATAATTAAAAAATAAAATATATATTATTATTACTATATCATGTGCTATTGGGTAAAATAAGATAGGTTAACAGAATGCAAAGTGCTATGTCATATATTTTAATTTGTACAGGATGTTCAGGGCGGGTAGTACTGATGAGATGGCATTTAATGGGGAGAGTACAAACAAGTGAGGGGCTCTTGGGAGCACCTATAGGAAAAAACACACCAGACAAAGGAACTCCAAATAGGCCTTTACATGGGAGAATTTGGGATATGTTTAAAGAACATATATGCATAACTCATAGACATAGACAGCAGAGGAGGGGGCGAAGGTGCGGGTGGAGGCAGGCAGAGGGCAGGGAATGGGGACACCTGTAATAGTGTCAACAATAAAAATGAAAGAAAAAAATGAGGTGAAAAAAAACCAGCAAAGAAGCCACCTGCAGCTTCAAGGAAAAAACAAAAACAGACAATGTGTTTGAGGATGAGGTCAGAGAAACAACCAGATTCTGGACAGTGTTGTTGGTGAGGCCATTAGGTAGTGGTGATAGAAAGATGCTGGGCACCACTGGGTGTAAATGGTGGGTAATTTATTTTGTGTTCTAAACAACAACAAAAAGAGGATTAGAAGCAAAGATCCAGGTTCCCTTTTTAGAGGGTAATTAAATACCTATAATCCTTGATGTAACAACTGCTCTTTGTTTTGTTTCGTAAACGTGGCAGTGCCACCACCACCCCAAAGGCTGGCTGTGTGGTGGAAGTAGTGACAATAGTGGCACGTGTCGCTGAGGACCCGGAGGCAGCACGTGCGTCCCTGCCAGGGCACGGAAACACGGAGAATCTCGGTGGCATGTTAATGAACTGGGCTCTGGAGACAAAGAGCATGTTCTTAAGTCTTAGGCCATCTCTCTATAAGGCATGCTATAGAGGAAAACAAGGACTCAGTGATAATTTAATCGCATTTGAAAATGCCATTCAACCTTACTTTTTTTAAAATCAATGGAGCCTAGACTGAGAAATCATTTAATCCCTAGTTGTAATTGCATATGAATAGCTCACTTTGGTATAAAAACTGACATCTATGGACTGGGGAAAAAAACACAAGACATCCATGCTAAAAATGAAGCTGCAGGCTCCCAAGTTTTAACACAGGGAGAAACTACCAGCATAGATCGAAACTGTAGTGTCAAAGGCACAGTGCCCTTCTCAGTTTCCATGATAATGCGCCTCCCCATTTCTCTCTATAGAAATTGGGTCTTTGTGATGTCCTTCTATTTTTGCTACATTTTTTTAAATCACAATTCTCTTTGAGTACATTTCCTGCTGCTAGACACTCTGCCACAGGCACCTGTCCCTCCTGAGAATGTGCCAATTTTCATCCAGGAAAGCTTATTGAATTTTAGCAGCAGTGACTTGGTAGTCCTCAAACACGAACTCAGAATATTTACGCATTCCCTTTCTCTTCTACAACTGTGTCCGATTACTTAAAACCCAGTAAAGAGCATGGGTCTATGAAACATACCAAAACGAGACTATAAATAGAGAATATTGTGGCTATAATTATGAGTGATTTTTATGAATGATTCACTTACTATCATGGGCAATTCCTCCTCTAACATTTTTATAATGTCACTGAGTCCTAACAACTGCCTGTAGGGGTGAAGAAAGTTTAGAATTGTGGCCGCTTTATTTTTAAAGAATAAAATCATATAGAGTTTTCATTTTGTTAAGGTATTTGTGAAAATATTTACATTCCTTTACTTTGCACTTCTTTCTTATCATTTACTAGAGTCAGTGCATTCATATGATAAAAATAAACCTCAGCTGCTAAAACTCTTGTAACATTACATTGAATTTGTTTATGTAACAGCAGAATAAGGACTGACATCTTTTGAGGTGGGAAGAAAGCATGACTCTAAAAATAATGTTACTATATTAAGTTTAACCGTATGCTCCAACCACCTTTCACCTACAAAAACTATAATTACACACAATCCAACTAAAATAGAACGAGGTGTGATGTCATGATGTTAATCTCCGGCTTTTCAGTGTGAAACCTCTTTACAACAAGAAAAGATCTAATGGTTAATCCAGGGATTTTCTGGCATGTTTTGTAGTCGGGACAAGGGATTTTCCCTCCAAGACCAATGTACACAACAGGTAAATAAAATCTGTTGATGGACCCACGAGGGACACTTATCACCAAAATGTTCTCCCTCTTGCCACTGGTAATGGCTGAGAAGGTTGAGAGAAGATGGTGTGAAAGAGCTGCTCTAGTAAATTAAAACCATTTTACAAATAAGAAGCCTGAGTTTCTGAAGGGCAAACTGACTAGACCAAATTTGTAAGGCATATGCTGTGGCCTTTTAATGAGTAAAATACAAGCTTTACGAGTTGTGCACTAAACAGATATGATATAAATAAAATTCAAATTTTTGAGAAGCATTTACCTCATAAACATTTATAATTTTAGGTACTTTATAAGTTATATATTAGGGTGTCAAGAGGCAAAAATATTCTTGAAAGTTCGTGTGATCAGTTATGATCCGATTAGTTGTACTCCCATGTTGCTATCTTTCTGAGCATTGGAACTTGCCATGGACTAATTTTTAATATTTTAAAACCTGGCAGTGATCAGACACTCGATAATTTGGGAAGAAGATGTGCTATGATTATACAGAATGTCATTTAATGGAGAGGTGTAGTTGTTTAAAAAAATATGTCACTGAAGCTTTTTTTTTTTAAAGCATTGGCTTATTCCACTAGAAACTTCTGCCCAAGACATCGGTATCTCGAGAACAGTTCGTTTAGAGTCAGGTATCAACACATTTCCCAAAGAACTCCCTCAGGAACATGCAGATAAAAAGAGGGCATGGGTATCATCCAAACTCAATCTGTGCAGTACATCAATTAACTTGAAAGAGAAAATTGTAACATAGCTGTAAAGAAGTTGAAAGAAAAAGAAATTGACTTGGCGTCTAATCAAATAGCTATCCCCTGAACTCTTGGATAAACAGAGCTGATTGTATTAACATTAATATTCTGCTTGTAGTACATGAAAATGACAAAAATTTGTAGGACCTTTGTAGACCTTACAAACCTAAAGCCTTGAAATGTCCCCCTTGTATTCTCTCTGCACTTCAAATCCACTTCTCTCCCTCCACATAGTTTGTAAGATTTAGACATTGGATAAAGTAGTAGAAGAGATGCCTAAACCACATTTATAAACAGGTTTTTATTGTAATGAATCTCATATGCTGCTTCTATGTTGAGTCTAAACTTTCTTAAAGCTGTCAGAGTGAATGTTAGTTTCTATATTGTCTGTAGGTAACAGAACACATTGTGTCTGGGTTGTTCCTGAACATTTTGCCTTGTCCAAGAACATCTAAGATATTTGATTAATGTTGGATTATTTACTGCGAAATGTGCTACAAATACTTTAAGTACCCAGGACCTGCCCTGGCTGGTGTAGCTCAGTGAATTGAGCGCAGGCCTGCGAACCACACAATCTCCGTTTGATTTCCAGTCAGGGCACATGCCTGGGTTGCAGGCCAGTTCCCAGCAGGGGACTTGCGAGAGTCAACCATACATTGATATTTCTCTTCTTCTCTTTTTCCCTTCCCCTGTAAAGATAGATAAATAAAATCTTTTAAAATTTTTAAAAAAAGAACCCAGGACCAGTTTCTGATTTTCTTCTGTACTAACATTTTTTTTTTTACTCAAGCACGTCAAAGAAAAAATCATCTAGAAAGGTTTTGTGATCTATCAAGTAAACATGTTATTAAGAGACTTATATTTAAACACATTTTACTTAAAATTCTTATACACACAGCACAGTGCCCTGAAGAAAGCGATGTCCTCTGTAGCTGCCCCTTTGTGACCAACTCCTGCCAAATCTCCTATTCCAGTTACCCCCACGGTCTTGGGGCCTGGAGTCATCCCACTCCACAGGCCATCATGCTGCTGGTTCACCCTGCATCTTCTGCTAAGCCTGGGAGAAACACAGAGGCTGCCTCTCTCCTATCTTCCCTCTTTACTCTGCCATATTCTCTAGATAGCCTTCAGCTTTTCAGATAAAATGTGGGTACCAGCTGCTCCATATATCCTAGATGGTGTCTCTTAAATTCTATGTGGAGCACTAAATAGGGTATTCTCTTTGTTTCTGTTTAAAATGATCACAGAGCACACTTTAGTCAAATTCAATGAAAATAAAAATAAACTACTAAAAAAGAAAAAATACAAAACAGAAAAAATGTATGTAGTAATGTAAATCAAATTCTTTACTACTAGATACAACACTCTCAAATTGCGAATGTTTATGTTCAATTTCCCTGCATATCCACACTAAGTAGTTCATGAGCCCCAGCTTGGGGGAGATTGCCCTCGGGATGAATTTTACCCCCTTGCATGAACTTTTTAAATGCACAATACCCTAATGTCATGTAGTAGTGCAGGTTTATTGAACCCTGCACAGCAAACCTCATCAAACCCGGAGATGAGACGACAGCATCCACTTTTTAAAGTATGTTTTTTGCTACTGTTCAGGTATAGTCATCTACATTTTCCTCCCACCACTCCCAACCACCCCAACCATCCCCACCTCCCACCCTTGATCCTACCCACTTTGGCTTGGTCCAGGAATCTGTATAAAGGACACGCAGATAAAGCATCCTTTTTTTTTGCCCTCACTCTCTATGGATGCTTCTCTTACCACACTCCCTGCTGTATGACAACATATCCTACTACAAAGTTGTATAAAAAATACAAAGTTGAAAGCTTTGTATTTTGATGACTCTTCAATTCCCTCTTTGAAGTTCGGTCTTTCATACGCCATAAGCAGGTGATGAGGTAGGTAGTATAGCAGCCTTTTAGAGAGGTTGGCATTTATCCTATCAGCCTTTTATAAAGTGGTGCTTCACACCAATTTTCTCCAATTTTGACCTTCCTTAATAATCATAAAATTGTAACCATATTCACTATATTGTTACACTAGCATACAATTAAACCACTTAAAATCCTTCTTATCTCTCTCATTAGGAAACCTTTGGTAAATCAACAAACTTGGTCAGTTAAATACATTTTAATAAAACAAGGAAATCATAAAGATGACAAGTACATAACAGACCTTAAACCTGCACTTTACATTTGAGACATAGGTGTGCAATATGGCCGTGACCTTATCTTTGATCACATGTCCACGGAGTTTCATTTCCTGTCTTTGTTTTCCCACAAAACACAACCTTATTGCACTAGAAATTCTCAAAATTTATTTTTTTCTTTATAGCAGAGTAATAATTGAACAACTAATGAAAACAATGTGTCCAAACATTACATAGTTTTATAAAAGTCCTTCTCATTTCCTCTCCAATTTTTATAGTTGCTCTTGTCCACTCCATATTTTACAGCATTTTAAAGCACCTCTATAATTTTGAATATTTACAAAGCATTTAACCTAGTTTTCAGAGAAAGAATTCTTTGTTCAGACTTGGAAACAAAATTTATTCTCAGATTAACCTGCTCAACCAGTAACAGCAGAACTATTCCAGCATCTACACAAAAGTTTACTTATCAAAATGATTTAGTTCTCTATGGATATTTTGATTTTAATATTGGGTATTGCAATTAAAAAGTTGTTAACTTACCCAATTACTTAAATACCAATTGTCTTACAATAGAAAGACAAAGTGGTTCATTATTGAAAAAATATGTATATAGTCTACTGGTTAAATATTGACAAATATATTTCTATAGTCTACCATGTATCACTGTGTCTAGGTATACAAAAATGCCCAAATTCACTTGGTAAAATTTATTTTTTCTTATGTTTTTAAAGATTTTATTTGATTTATTTTTTAGAGAGAGAGGGAGGGACGTAGAATAAGAGGGAGAAAAACATCAATGTGTGGTTGCCTCTCCCACAGCCCCTACTGGGGACCTGACCTGCAACCCAGGCATGTGCCCTGATTGGGAATCGAACTGTGATACCCTGGTTTAGAGACCCATGCTCAATCCACTGAGCTACGCCAGCCAGGGCTGGGCTAAACTTATTTTAATAAGAATTTTTAACTTGATTAGGCTGTGAAATTTAGTTGTACAATTCATGTACAGTATACCTAACACTAATGCACAGTGCATAATAAGCAGTCAGTAAAGACTAAATTTGAGCTTGTTTATCCATGTCCTGCTTTGGAACAGATTCTCTGGCAAATAGACAATGAGAAGGATATCTGTGTGCAGAAGAACTATGGTGGAGTGCTCTGAAGAGCACCACCTGAGGGGAGTGGAAGGTGGCAGATTATGCGGAAGGGGAATCATAACAGAGGCCTCAGTGGGCCCTTGGAGGAGTGCTGGAGCCAGGGCTGCCATTCGGTATTGTCTGAATTGAGACATGGGAGCAAAGATCCTCACTTTGGCCCATCATTGAATACAGGTTACCTCAGGGAGGGGCATGTGGGTTAGGAAGGTCCCCCTCAGCAAAGAAAAATTCTCTGTTATTCAGGTGTGACCTCACAGTAGCCAAAATTCTTGGTAGCTGGTGGACTTTATTCCTTGCCTTCTAGATTCTATGTACAATGAAGCCAAAGGGATCTGTGGTAGCTATCACGTAAGGTTTACTGGGATTCTTACTATTTTCCTTGACAGAAGTGTACTCTGTCTTTGGGAACTCTATAGCCAAAGAGCCTATGGTTGTAAATTTAGAAAGCAGAAATCTCCTTATTGTGTTACTAGGTACAGTAGAAATCAGAGAAATCTCTATTTTTCTCCTCTTTGTACTGCCTAGGTGTTGTAGCTATTAGAGATCTAGAACAATAAAATAGTAATTAATTAGTGGAGTGTATCGTATCCTGAGGGGAATGGCACTTCACCCAGGTAGGGGATCTTTTCGAATGAAGCTGGCACCTTAGCTGTGATAACTTCAAAGGCCATGCCATTGTTCTATCAGATTAGCAACAACCGATCGTGCTTTATGAGATAGATCCAGTAGATGCCGTGGTTAGGAGTCTGTTGCTATGTATATTTCCTTACTGAAGATGGTCCCTTGTTCTACAGTATTGTGCTACGCTATTATGTATCAAGACATGAAATACTATGTTTTCTAGAATGGTAGTGCCAGCTCAGTCTCTGGAAGCACAGGAGACAAACCCATACCCACAACATAGGTAACATCCAATTGAGATGAATCACCACCGATTCTAAGGTAGAAGAGGTTTACTGTAATAAGCTTTCCACAAGTAGGCTGGTTGTCTTCTTAAAGAACGGTGCTTAATCAAGGGCTCAGAGTTGGTCTCTAGTAATTGATCATTAGATTTTCAGCAGCTATAACACACAAGCTACCCATGGTGAATGGGTCATTGGTGGCTTGTCCTTGTCTCAGCTAAATCCCTGCCACCATGACTCCTTTGTTCAGGTGACCCTTATATCAGAATGCAAATAGCTGGTAAAAGAAGCTGATGTCAAACAAACCTTTTAGTATCTACTTGATTATTTAGTGACTTATGGAGGGAACTTGATCTCTTATGAGCATTAACATGCAATGAAAACTTTTTATACCCCATGCCCACTCCCATAATTCAATCTGTAAGTCTCTTCCCCTGACCTCACATTTTTTCTCCTTTAAGGCCTCTTGTCCAACGGTTAGGTGGCAGCTAGAAATGAGTGGCCAGAGGGGAAATAAAGGCAGGGCCCTGTCCATGACAATCTAACAAAGAAAGGAAGCTAGAAGCAAAAGAAAGGCATGTCGTATGAATTAACTCAGAAGTCCTGAGCCCAGTTTCATAAGCTTGGCAGGTGTCCCGAGCATTACAAGCAAAACAGCACAGGAGAAAGGGCAGTCCTTGAGACCGTGCTGAGAAAAGGGGCTTCTGTGACCGTCTCACTCAAATCGCCACGTGTCCTAAACCTGCTCCCAAAAATATGTAGTTGAAAAAAGATAGAGTATTTTCAGGACCTTTTCATCTAATTTTGGATATTAGCCTTTAATACTACACCAAAATTCAACAAAAGTATGTGTTTGATACACATACTCTTTTAAAAAGAAATGCAGTATCTATTTTTTTAATTATTGTCACATTGTGAATTATGTTATTATGCAACATGTCTAACTTCAACGGAACTATTCCACATTAAAGCAAGCACTTTAAGTCTCTGTTTACTCAATTTTTACTGTTCTTTGCTTTTGCTTTTGTTTATTTCTTGTTTTACTTCTTACAGAAGACAATCCTGTGCCAAGGGGATAAACATCCCTGTAGCTCTGGACCTGCCCTCCTGAGTATGCTTTCTAGAATGTCAATACACTATCAATTTCTAAGACTGCGCTAGTGCATTTTGATGACCCAAAGCGCTGTTTCTTTTCACTGTCCTTCTACCCTGTGGTGTTTAGACTTTGCCTGGCTGCAAATCCCAGGGGGCACAGAGGCCCCCGGCTACTTCCTAAAAGCAAATGTTACATACCAATGAATTTTATACAAGTTGGGAAAGAATTCTTGTTTTAGTTGTATGGTTGAAAGAAAAAAAATCACCTTCATTTATGGTTTTGCCATTATAGTTTATTAGTCACAAGATTATTTTGTAAATCTCATGAAGATGAGACCTTACCCTTGATAACTCTGTGGTGTCCAGGGTGTAGATCTAAGGGAATGTCTAAAGCTTATGCCTTTGTGCCACCTCCCATTTGGGCATTCAGACTTTATTATGTTACCTTCTTTAGACCAGTTTCACACACCGTCGCCCTGCCATAGAAATTCTAACCATTTAGCTGAGTGTATCAGACAGAGAGAGGTCAAAACACTATACGAGGCCTGCCTCTTTCCTGTCTTTGGGCAGATTTTCCTAAATTCCAGCATATCAACATTTTTGTCCAGATAATTCTTTCTGTGTGGGGGCCCTGCACCGTGCATTGTAGGAATGACCCCTGACCCCTGCACATTGGACACATTAGCACATCACCCCTTGTGCGTGACAACCAGAATAGACTCTCGATATTGCATAATGTCCCTTGTGGGGCAAATCTGACCCCACTCCAGGTGAAAATCACAGCTTTAGGAATGGAAACACACAACAATGACAACTAACACACGTCCCAATCACTAGGGTCTTTAAATTAAGGGCAAAATCAGTTAAAGGCAAAGTCATTCCTTAAGTGTTGGGACCAATTAGAATGTCCAGGGTCCCGGTCTTCAAACTTTAATGTGCATACAACGTATCTGGGCTGGTTTAAAATAAAGATGCTCAAACATCTATTTTTAAGAAATTATGATTTAATAGCTTTTCAATGGAATCTACCAGACGAAATACTTTCTGCTCAAACATAGGATCTACAGAGTCACGGGTAAACCAAGTTAAGGCAGAGAATGTTTTTAAAGAATTGAATGAGTTGTTAAAGACTGACTGTAAAAATGAGTGTGGTCAAAATGATGTGGGATAGAATATAAGGTTCAGAGAGAAAACACTCTGCTTTAATGAGTATTTTTTCCTGTATATAAAGAAGGCCCAATGAACAGGTTTTGCCTGTGTCCCTCTGAATTAAGTGCTTATCTGCATCCCTAAAGTGATTCAGAAATCCAAGTCATGCACAATGAACAATATCTTTGTGGGGAAAATGTTGGCTACTACCTCAAGTGGTAAAAGGCTTATCTTGATCACACATTAAAAGTTACAGATGGTGAACTGTGTTTTATACAAAGCATAAGTTAGAAGCCCTATCTAGTCCTTGTGCTAGATATTTTGTTGTTGAAAGGATGTAACTGAATGTAGCATTTGCCAAGTTACTCTTCCATGGGATGTGAAAAGAAGGCTATGGAGGCTGTGTATTGATTCTGCCTGGCCATTCTCGGGAAAGAACTGACTGACTGGATCTGCAAGTATTCCATGTTCTCCCCAAACTACTGCTGAGTCTCATCAATTCTTTAGAAACAGTGATTACCAGACACGATCTTTTCTGTCAGCTGAATAAGGACTTCTTTTCAAAGAAACATTGCCCAAGCTGTTTCTTTCATGCTTCTTTTTTGAGCAAATAGTTACATTGAAATTGCAACAAAGACAACGAAGGCTACACTCAAGTGATGCTTTTTTTCAAGTGATCCTGAACAAACAGTGTAGTAAGTTTTCTTACTCAACTTATTTTTCAAACTCAATAGGTTCCTTAAAAGGCAAACACCATGAAGGCAAGGCTGATTTTGATCTGTTTTGTTCACTGCTGCATTCCCAGCTATTAAAATTGTCCCTGAGCCCTAGAAGGTGCTGGATACACACTTGTCAACGAACAGCTAAAAGGAAACTCAACTCATTGTATTGAATTTAAAATGAGAGAAGTATTCAAGCTTTCCATCAAGCATTTCTGAGCACTGGTATCTGCAGAGGGATACATAATGTTTTCATATCTGAGTCCAACTCCTGTGCTTCAGGCCTATCTCCCCCCACCTGCCCAAAGCCATCATTCAATGATGCATGAAGCCCCTCATGCGTCATTGTTTTCTTTCTCTAGAAGACCATCCAGCTAACTGACATATAGGCAGTTTTACATCCCATGGAAATGAAAAGAAACAAAAACAAAACACTCTCTCTTGTCCTCACTTCATCCTCCAGTTATATTCCCATTTCTCTTTCTCTTTGTAAAAAAATATTATTATCTGTCCTTTTCATTCTAATTCCTAGCTACCTATTTTTACTTGAACCTTCTCCAACTAGGTATCCACCCTTATGAGTACACTGAAAGTGCTCATGCTAGAGTCTAGAGATTCTAAACCCATATGTGGCTAAATTCAATATTCAATTTCCATTTCTCATCTTACTTGATATAACAGAAGCATTTGACACAATTATTTATCCTCTTCTCCTTAAAACACACTCCATTTGGCCTCTTAGGAGCAAAATTATTGCACCGCATCATTGGCAGTCTCTTCTTAATATTTTTTCCTATTCTCCTTACCTCCTCAATCTTTTAAATTTAAAATGCTCGGGCCTCACTCCTTGGATGTCTTTCTTCTTTATTGCATTCCCCATTTTAAAATGTCATTTATTTTCCTGGCTTTCAATATCACTTATACGCTGATGTCATCCACATTTTTATCTACAACTATGAGCTTCCCCACAAATTCCAGTCTGTGTAGTTACTGTGCCCACTGAAGACTATACCTAAGTTCCATTAAACTTTGAGACTTGCAGGACGGACTTAGGCCCCAGCTGGCATTTGCTTACCTCTACAAACAGATGCGTAATAGCCATCACACCCTGCTATTGGGGGTGTCAAGTTCTCCTCCTGTGCAGAAATCCTCATAGCATTTCCTGCAGCAGATCACAAAGCTCAGGTGCAAAGAAACAATCCTTCCAAGAGGTGCATGTTCCCCTTGGTTCTAAAAACCTCCTATACTACAGAAGCAACATTTTTTGGTAACAATTCACTAGGCATAGCTTCCAGTGTCTCCACAAGGCCCAGGCCCAATTTCCACAGTCAGTGAACTCAGAGAGACACAAAACTATGTCCTCCTTTAAAGCAGCTGTAGTTCTCCCAGTCCAGATACCATTTACCAATCATGGGCATTTGGGCCACAGACGACATTGCTTTGTGTTGAAGTTCATTGGCCAAAGCCCACCATTGACACACCTATGGTAAAAATAAATTTAAGTTCATTGAATGTGCCGCAACAAAGGGCACATATGAGGACAGTGGGGTGTCTCAGAAAGAGAGTTTGAGAAGGGGGAGTTATAGAATTTTGAAGTCTGGAGTTAATCACGGGATGATTACGGCTGGCATTTGTCAGTTTTTGCAAGCTAGGGTATTATTGGAACAGTCAGTGGACTTGTCTTTAGAATATATGAGTTCACAAGAGTTATTGTTAGTCCAATATTTTTGTGGACTTCTCTTGGAACATATGGTTCTGAATGAGTTGGCTTTAGAAGAATTTGAGAATAAAGTTTGCGATAGGGATTCTGGTTTTGGTTTGGCCCATCTATCTGCCTTGTGTGCCAAGCTGCAGTCTGTTTTGAAATAGTTTAGTTTTGATTTCAATCTTCAGTTTCCTGTGCTGTCTGTCAGTATATTAACAACTCATCATTACACCATTAGCACATCATCTTTATCAGGTTTCCAGAAAAAGGAACTGTAGAGAGCTAAATAAAGTCAAATTTTCTTATCAAGCAGGAAAAAGTTTGTTAACACTTTCCCACAATATCTAATTACCTACTTTCCATCTCTCTATGGAGGTAGATCACATTAATATTGAGTTTAAATTTAACATTTCACCATTTACCAGAAAGCAGACAAACTAGCAACAGATAAAACAAACAAAACATAAACAGCCCGAACCCTCTGCTTCTATAGTCTCCCACAGTGTCCTCATGGGCAGTCTGCAGTTTCCACTTTATAAGTTAAAATCTTGAAGCCCCCCTTGCCTTCTCTCCTTCTCTCACAACTCATATTCTATATTCCATTAGCTTTACCTTAAAAACAAATCTAGAATTCAATCACTTGTCATAATTTCTATCTTTGCCTGGATGTTTTCAGTGTCATTCTAACTGACCTCCTGATCCAACTGTGTCCTTTAGTCTATTGTGAATACAGCAGTCGCACTGGGTTTTTTGAAGTATAGTTAGGCCATCACTCTTTTCCTCAAAAGTCTCCATTGGCTTCTCATGTCACACAGAGTAAATGCCAAAGTCCTTAAAATGACCTTCAAGGTCTTAGGTCCGACCTGGGAAGTTCTTCAAGAGATTGTTCAGTGTTTTTCTCGTCCTGCTCCCACTCTCTTCCCATCTCCTCTCACTGATTCTTTCTCTTTCTTAGTACTTACATAGTTTACTTATGAATGATCATTCTTTGTTTTCTGTACTAGATTATATCTACATGAAGGCAGAATTTTTCTTTCTGCTGTATTCCTCCTAGATGTACAAGACCTAGGTTATTACCAGCAATTCATTAAACATATAATAAATATTTGTTGAAAGGATGTTTGTTGAAAGAGAGTGTGCTGGTGATTATGATATAAGGGAAAGGTAAAAATAGCCTAATCAGATGTGTAGCTTTAAATATCAAATTAGTTGAAATCCTATCATCATTATCATCATCATTGATTTGCTGATATATGACACAATAAATAATGATTGTATCATATATATATATATATATAAACTTGCACATAATATTAACCATTATAATTAGGTGTTGCATAACATTAGAACCACAGGTGTCTATCACTATCATTTGTTGATTTTTCAGAGGGAAAAGATGACATTTTGGTACAGCAAAAGGCTGTTTCTTATTAGGCCTATTGAAATTCTGATTTCTCTGGGTTTCCAAAGCAGATAGTAGACTCATGTTATCATAAACGGTGTAGTATTTGTGTGGGATTATGTGTGCATGTTTACCTGTAGGTTCATGTATGAGTACAAATATGTGACACAAGAGTTGATAAGAGCATTAGAAGGACAGAAGGAAAATGGAAGAAATTTAAATAGCCAAGCAACTTCTAATTTTGTCTCTCTGGAAACTAATAATAGGGTTGCATATAGTTGCCAGAAAAGGTACTCTTTGATTTGAAGTTTGATAATTTCTTAATAGATTTAATAAGTTCTCTCTTTTGCTGGACGTGAGAAGTTCGTGAGCATTTTGAGTATCCATTGTCAAGTGCAGAATTTGATCAAAAGGGTGAGTAATTAAGCCTACATATCCATAAGGTTTGTAAAGGTAATTTTCATGGGCAAGCAGAGTGTTCTGGCTTCCACAGTTAAACTAGGTTTTCTTCTTGTACTGGATTAATAGTGGTATATCTATGAACTTCCACAGAAACCATGCCATATTATAAGTTCCCTCATTCTGTGGTTATAGATCTTAATGGACGATTGCTGCCAGAGAACATAATGCATCTGACAATCCAGCTAAGACTCAGACACACTGTATATACTCACTCAGGGACATTTTTCTTGTGATACATAAACCTGGCCTTAGGCCATGTCTGTACAATAGAATTCTACCTCACCGAACAATTCACTTGGTATGATTTGTTGTCACCTGTCTACACGATTTTTGAGCAGTTCATGTCTTAATGAGCCACAGCAAATTGGATGGGCCATTTCATAGCTGCTGTCACATACTGTAGCCATGACCTCGATTAAAGTTATAGATTGCTTCTAAGCATTGTTCTTTGGTAGTGACTCAAACTATAGCACAGAATGCTCTCATTAATCCCTTGATAAAATTGAGAATATACATATTAGACATTTCTGCACCGAAGGTATCACTTTACCTACTGGGACACTGCATAATTTGATTGACATTAATTGCTGCCATATGCTTCCAATTATCTAATAAGTAATTGCTACCACATATGCTACCAATTATATGAAACTGCACTGCATTCGAGCCCCCATTTAAAACTCTCGCTGAATCCTGGAATGTCATATACCATGCTGGCTTTGAAAAATGCTTCTTGAATTGCCAGCTATAACCCAAAATAAGTTTTATATGAGGCAATAATGAAAATGTTTCTTAAATTAACATGTTTTTTGTTAACATAAAATTACTGGGAAAAATTTAAAAGTAAAAGAGGTGAAATGTAACATTCTAAATAAACTCCAAACTAATCTCAGCATCAAATTAACAGTCCCTAACACTAAGGTTTCTACCTCAGTTCTTTTAATTGTGGGAAAATATTAGGCATTATTAAAATGTCATGATTTCTTTTTTAATTCATTTATTTACTGAACAAATATTCATTAAAGACAACTGCATGTGAATTATTATATATAAAGAACATGGCAGATTGAAAGATCAAAGACAATTTTGAATGCAGTGTAGACTATGCCAAGGTATACAACTATCATGCTACAAATCATGGTGTAATAATTAAAAAAAAGAAGTAGTAAGCTCTACACTCATTTAGGTAGAGATCAGTTTTAACACTACAGAGAAAAATACAATTAAACTGATGGTGCAAAATTTTCCATTCATACTTGGATAATAGTTAGGGTTTCATCTGATAGGAGTAGGAAAGGATGAAGGTTGCTTCACAAAGAGGAAATGTAGAAATAAAGGTCACTCATTTATATGCGACAAAATGACAATGAGCCACATCTCCAGCCCAACAGCTCAACATGCCACTTAAACAATTAAACTTCAACAATCTGCAAGTACAATTCTGATTAAGTCTCTCTCTTCTTTGTGTCTACTGTATATTGAAGAAAATACCAAAAACACATAGTTGCCCTGGCTGGTGTAGCTCAGCGGATTGAGCACAGGCCAGCGAACCACGTGATCACGGTTCTATTCCCAGTCATGGCACATGCCCTGGTTACAGGTCAGTTCCAACAAGAGGACACACGAGAGGCAACCATACATTGATATTTCTCTCCTTCTCCCCTTCCCTTCCCCTCTAAAGAGAAATAAATAAAATCTTAAAAAAAACACATAGTTGATATTTCAAAGCAATTTCCGATACATTCATGATAAAAAACTGAAGATCGTTAGAAACCCTTGGGAATTATGATATAGAATTATTTTTCCTAGTTTTTAAAAGCATTTTAATGTCATTCATTTACATAATTTCAGCATCACAGCTATACAATACAATTTTGTCATTTCTCCAATACAATTCATATTATATGCAACTTCTTGATTAATATTTTTAGAATAATTTATGCAGTTTTCACTTATAGAACAGTTATATACTGATCACCTGTGTGGAGCTTTTTGTAAACCACTAGGAGGATTATGGGCCTTGTGAAGTAAACATTCTGCAAATTGAACCATGCAACCTTGCTACATGAAAGACAAATGGCTGCCCCTTGCCCAGTGTAGTAGTGTTTTCCAATATTGGTTCCGTGCTAAACTGTGATATCCTGGAAATGTATATTTTTAACAAGTATAGGGCCACTTTATTATAAGGAGAAAAATACGTATTGGATCAAGTTCATTTACAGTTTTAGCTAAATTAATCCATATCACTTACTCTTAATATGCTTTTTCTGAATAATCTCAAATTCCTAATAAGGGGTGAAATATTTATATGCAAATCTCATTCAATCCAACCACTGCAGACTCTATTCATTTCTTCTCATGTAACAAATCACAACTTTGCTTCTTTTTTTTTAAAGATTTTATTTATTTATTTATCTTTAGAGGGGAAGGAGAGAGGGAGAGAAACATCAATGTATGGTTGCCTTTTGTGCATCCCCTGCTGGGAACTGGCCTGCAACCCAGGCATGGGCCCTGACTGGGAATCGAACCGCGATCCTCTGGTTCGCAGGCCCGTGCTTAATCCACTGAGCTACACCAGCCAGGTACAACTTTGCTTCTGAAGGCCACCTCAGGTGTAACCTCTAGCCAGTAGTCTCCCTCATCCAATTAATAAGGCTTGTGAATTAGGCTTGTGAAACTTTTAGGCTTTTGTACACAGTTAAGCATGCCATCACATTTTCAATAATGTATAAAAATTAATCCAGTTCATTAGGTTTTGACAAATAATTTAAAATATATCAGAGCATAATCTCCAGCTAAAACTAATAACGCTAAAGGTAAAAGATAAAATGAGAATGATAGCATTGAATAATAATCAAATGGACCTGCAACAAATGATAATCTTATAATTGATATTTAGTATTAAATGGCACCTATATTCCTACACTAGAGCCAATTGCTTCATACACTGCAAGCCCCAAAGTGTAAAGAAACATATTCAAAATGACCATGTAACACCTGCACAAATGGGTTAAATGCAAGACAGGAGAGAAATGGAAAAATCACTCTAATCATCTGATGATGATAAAACATAATTTCAGGAAATTTTGATAAGCAACAATAGCATGAAGCCTGAGGATATTGTTATGGACTAAACCATATCCCTCAACATTTGTATGTTGAAGCCAAACCCCACAATGTGATAGTCTTTGGATGTAGGAACTTTGGAGGTAATTGGGTTGAGATAAATGTAAGAGGCTGAGACCCCCATGATAGGATGAATACCCTTATAAGAGATACAAGAGAGAGAGCTTACTTCTCACAATCTATCCCTCCCCATTTCCACCACGTAGACACAAAAACAAGGCAGTCATCTGCAAACCAGAAAGAGAATTCTCAACACAACTCAGCCAAGCTCGCCTCATGATCTCAAGACTTTCAGTTTCCAGAACTGTGAGAAAATAAACTTCTATTTAAGTCACCCAATCTACAGTATTCTAGTAAGGCGACTAGGGCAGACAAATAGAGTACAATATACCAGAGAGGAGAAGGGAGAAATTTTCAGGGGAAAAGGGAACGGTTTACAAGAACTAGTATAAAGGACACATGGACAAAAACTAAAGGGGGTGGAAATGGGAGGGAGGTGGGGAGCACTGATGGGGAGTGGGCTGGGATGGGAATAAAAGACAGAAAACTGTCCTTGAACAACAATTAAAATAAATAAATTAAAAAATAGAGGACAGTATAATCTGGGATTCAGTAAAGGTTGTGAAGCAAAAATGCAATATGCTTTTAAAAATAAAATCATCAAAACAAACACAGATAAAATTCATAGGTAACACTATTCCAGAAACTGCAAGGAAAAATTCCTGAGCTGTGTGGAATGGGGAGAGAAGAATGCCTGGTAGGCCATGAAGAGAGAGAGTTTTAAGTAATAAAAAACAACTGCAGAGAATTATGCTGTAAAGAAATTACATCTGTAGCAACAAACAAAAAACCCCCTCAAAATTAGTTTATGCAATGATGGCAGCAACTGACATTCTGCAGATAATTAATGTGATCACCTGTATTTGAATTTCCAGTGTTTTCAATTTTATTTCAAAGTGCCAAACATATATTACCACCTTTTGATCAAGTTATAATTAATTCAACTTATAATACAGATTTTGCTACTGAAGTGTTTTTTAAAAGAATGGAGGTACTATTTCAATTTCTTTCTTTAACATTGGTAGATTACCATTTGAAATTAAGCTCTACCTCTAAAACAGAACAGATGTTTGTAGAAATGTAGCTGAAACATAAAGCCTTGAACATTGTAAGGGCTTATTGTGTAAAGTATTATAAAACTGTTTTCAAAGGTTAAGTTGTCATTGAGAGGTAAACATTCTAAATAATGGCATCTAAATTAATCCAATATTTTAAAACAGAAATAGTAGACCATGCTCAAAAACCTCTGAAAACTACTTGAAGATGAAGCACAAAATAATAAATTAGGCCCTATAAATGTTATATCCTGATTACAACTTCTGATATTTTTCCAGGAATTGAAAGAACCTAAAATATGCACAACCTGCAGTCAGCATTATTCCTTAACAGAAAAAATAAGTCATCTTCAGTTGGCAAATTGGTACAAATAATCACAGTAGCTATAAATCATGCTTTGTTTTAGAGAAACAACTCTAGGGAACTTAGAAATATATTCACTATTTGGAGAAACACAAATTAAGTGCACAGGTTAAAAAATTGATAATGTTTCTATATAATGGATTTTTTAGATGAAAATGCAAAGAAAGTATTCCTTTTGGTCTCTTTTTACATAGCATATTTCATTCATTGTGTTCATATGTATTATAGCTTTTCCTTTTTATGCATCATGTCTCATATTATGAAAGTCTATTGAATGGGTAGTATCAAGATAAAAAAGTATTAGGTTCATGATTCAGAATAAATTGAATGAGGACAAATTGGACTTCTTGAAAAATTACTCATCCCAAAGTAAATGAGGCTGCAAAAGAAAAAAAAAGTGAGGTGGAGTGTATTATAATCCAATGGATTTTATACTTATACACATGCCAAAGTTTAATCCTAAATTTACTGAATCTAAAAATGAAGTTGAAACAAGTGATTTGAGTAAAAAAATTCTTTAACAACATTTTATAATTGAAATAAGGAAGAGCTAATGATGAACAAACATTATATGTCTGCAAATGTAGCTTTTATTTTGCTGTTTGTGCTGTCTGTTGTTTCCATGTTTTCTTTTCTTTGATTTATTACTATGTACATTTTATTCCATCAGAATCTTACCCATTCATCAAGTCCAACTCAAATACCTTTCTTATTAAAAAAAATCAAGTCCTCCTCCAGAGCACTTTTTATTTATTTATTCACAACACAATCTCATAATGATGTTAGGTTTTTCACACTTGTCTATTTTAAATGACCCTTCATAGAAAACTGTATCTCCATTTTCTTTGTATTTCCCAACACAGAAAATAATGTTGAAGATGTAATGTCTCTGCCACAGTACAGAGTTAACAAATGTTTATTGCAGCAAAATATAATAAAAAGACAGTATGTATTCATGTAATATACAAGAACAAAAGAAGAAAATTGTTGTAAATTTGAGTTTTCTTGAAAACATAGATAATCATAAACTAGATTGTGTCAAATTATTCATTGAGATGTTAATATAGCATGGACTATATTAATTTAGCCCAGGATACTGCTGGTTTATGCATATTTTCCCTGATTGTTATGGTGATTTATTTCATTCTTGAAGTTATTCCACCTTGGGAAATAAAACATTATTCTAGTTATACCATAGGGTGCTAAATCCAATAAAAGTGCAATTTATATACCATAAAATACTTTTTAAAAAATTGATCAAGTACAAGGATGGACAACAATAGGCAGAATGAAAAATGATTTTTATTTGCTGAAGATTTTTCAAAACTTTGAGGCTGTTTAAAAAAACTGAGTAAACTCAACTGAGAGAGGCAAATTACCGTTGTAAACAGTTCTTATAAAAAATTTCTATCATTCACAGTAGACTGGAATTGTGCACTTCAATGATCAGTGTATACTTGATGGTTTGGGCTGAGAGATTTTGAAAAACACAGTAAATAAGAGAAAATGGGGAGCCAGAGTACAGACCATGGACGTGTTCACTTACTCTGTGAGGCAGTATTTATGAGTGCACTATGGACATTTAATCAGAGGTAGATAAAGGATGGAAAGTGTACAATAGGATTTTTCTCCTATGAAAACAATTATATCATAATATTAGGTAGTTTCCCTAAAATGTATATTGATACTTAATATTCTGATAACTCAATGATGTTACTATCTTGACTTTTTTTTTTACTGGAAACCAAAGAAAAGCTCTTATTAGTGAGCATTATTCTTTGTCATCTCTGGAAATGAGGCTTATTTCTATCATTCAGTAAAAACTGAATGCCTACAAGAAGGACAAGATACTGCCAGATCCTTGGTATAGTGTTGAATAGAGCAGGCATAATATGTATCCTCTCAGAACTTTACATCTTGTGGAGAAAACAGTTGCTGAACCAACAAACAAAGCAACAAACGTGAATACAGAATGTAAAATTCCCCTTTATATTTTCAGTTAACCTTCATGGAACATGATTTTACTTGATTGCCATTTGTATTTAGGAATAAAAATAATTAAGTGAGAATCATTACTCACACTTTCTTGGGTATATATGGGCCACACTTTTTACATAGTTCTTCATTATGACTTTGAGTTGCCTGAAAGAAAAAAAAGTATTTGGAAATATTCTAGCTGTATTAAGAATTCACATAAGAAATTGAAATCAGTGAAAGATATTATAAGAGGGTGAGTTGGGCCATATTGCTGGGGAGTGGCACCAGAGCCAGCACCTCTCCCCTTGAAGGGAGAGGGTGTTGCAGAAAGTGCCAGAGGCCACCTGGATTGAAATCTCCACAGACACCCCTGCACAGCCGTTCTACATCCTGGGGCTACTGCACGAACCACAGTGCGTTGTCCCAGCAGATTCACAGCTTGTAACAGAGCCAACAAAGAGGCAGTTCTCAAGCTGTGGAGGCTGAATATCATGCCTCAGGCCAAAATGCTTATGCACTTGTGTCCAGCTGGGAAACTTCTGCTCCCGTCCACAGAATGGTAGCCGGAAGAGGGGAAAAGACACCTGGGGACTGACAAACATGGTGGACATTAGCATTCATTGGTTGGAAAGTCGGACTCTCTGTCACTCATGGTTTTAAAACAAAACACATACAGAAGTGTGGCCTTCTCTCCTCCCGGCTCCTGGTCCCCAGTTAGGGTTAGAGGTTGAGAGTTTGTTGGACCCCATGAGATAAGACCCCATTCACAGCTCTTGCTTTGCACTGTTAGCACAGTCTGGAACAGGATGTCCTGTGAACGTCCACTTCACCAGCAGTGGGCTGGTGGGATGCTGCAACCCTGTGCCACACAGCACGCAAGGCCTGGACTCCTTGCACACGGGCCTGGAAAGTCCCTTGGCCTCAGGGGCAGAGAAGCTTTGGACTCTGGGGTTCCGGAAGGAGCCCCTTGCACGACCCGCTGGAGTAACCTGGCAGTGTATCCCAGCTCAGGGGGAGAGAGAAGCTGCAGGAGGCAATGGCAACACTGGAACCTAGAAGTGCACACTCCACGAAGAGAGAACTTTAGGATGGAGACCCATTTGTGTAGCCAGCATGGGCTCCGAAAGGATAGATAAAGAATGATGGGTAACTACTGGGCGTGAGTTTAGGCTTCAGTCTTTTCTGGGAACAAGAGGATTTCTGTGTTTTGCAGAACAAAATGACTTGGAGCAGGGGAGATCTCAGCTCCCCCTAATTGAGAACCCTGTTAGTAAAGACATCTTTCCTTCCTCAACTATTTCTGTGTTATGCTGGTACACAGAGACAGACAGCTGGACCCCAGGCTGCTGAGTTACTGCACCGGCAAAAAATTTCCTAGATTTTGACATAAAATAAGGCTAAACATGTACAACAACAACATCTGCCCTGGCACTCCCAGGCTGCCTGCTGTCGTAAAGAAGCAGAAGTCTATTTTAAGAAACAATTGGATGGAAATAAGATGTCCTTTGCCCAGAGTCAAAATGAATACCTATAGTTAAACAACAAGGAGATAGTTGTTTAAGGAAGCAAGCTGGGGAAAGAAGGTAATGAAGTTTGATGTTAGTTACTAAGAAAGTTAATTTCACCCATCTCTGCCTTCATTTCCCCCCTATTCCATTCAAACATTGATCTTACAACTTCTAGCTTTACCAGTGAATTTCAGAATATCTGCAGGGCAAAACCTCTGAATTTGATTTACTCAAGGCTGTTCAAAAACACACTCTGTAAGATAGGTCTCAAATCTCCCTCCTTCATTACATTCAGATGATGAGGTTTATTCAGAACTCCAAAAACAGAAGACCATGAAATTAGATCCTGTCCTCTGAAAAGTCCAAACTTTTTATTGCCAGATTAAAATTGCAAAGAGTTAGTTAGCTCCTGAGTACTAAATAAAGGTGAATCTCCAGATCTTAACTCATTTCGTATAATAAAAATATCCACTCTGTCTATTCTACCCTCTCAGTCCCTTGACATCCATAAAATTGTCTCGAACCATTCCTTCCCACAGGGAACCTTGCTCTCTCAAGGAACCTAAGGCCATTTACTAAATGTATACATTTAATCTTGCTTCTGCCGTTTTGCACTCACTTTGTTTAATATATGACAAATTGATATAGAATAGGATAGAATTTGTCAATTATTTTTTAGGGAGTGATCTTGCCATTTAATTTTTTGATTAGTTCAGTTCAGTTGCATACAATATTATATTAGTTTCAGGCGTACAACATAGTAAATAGCCATTTATATACTTACAAAGTGGCCCCAAACTAAATCTAGTACCCATGGGACAGCATAATTATTATAATATTATTGACTATATTCCCTATGTGGTACTTTATATTCCCATGACTGTTTTTACAACTAAAAATTTGTAGTTCTTAACCCATTGCCTTTTTTACCCATCCCCTCAACTTTCCTTTCCTCTGAGAATGCAATTTGTTCTCTGTATCTATGAACTTATCTTTGTTTTGTTTGTTCATTTGTTTTTTAGATCCCACATATAAGTGAAATCATATGATATTTGTCTTTCTTTGTCTGACTTATTTTACTTAGCTTAATACCTTGTAGGTCCATCAATGTTGTCACAAATAATAAAATTTCATTCTTTTTTATAGCTGAGTCATAGTCCATTGTGCATACGTACCGCATCTTCTTTACCCAGCCATCTACCAATGGGCACTTAAAATGACTGTCCATGTTCATACTCTTTTTCTCATTGCTGAGTTTCCCTGTGGTGAGGTTGGAATAACATTACCTCCCTTAAACACCTTTACAAAGATTAAATTATAAAATTATATAATGTATTTAAAATGCCAGACCCAAAATAGATTCTTAGCAAATAGCAATGTCTTCTCTTTTACTTTAGGAATATGTGCAGATATTTAATAAATTTAAGTCATTAATTACTTTCCAAATCCTCTTAAGGGTTCTATTTCCCAATTAATTTGTTTTGAAAAATCAGTATGAGTAAGCTATGTGTATTACATATAGTAAAACTTTCTCAAAGTACCTGGAAGCAGCTGTTGATATTCAATCACTGCTGAGAAGACAAACAGACATGAACCCAGAAGTAAAATGACACTGCAGTTGGGAGCGGAGCTACTGTGTGTTGGACCGGCATCTCCATTGTAACACAGGAATCCATTTCTCAAATTAACAATGATTCGACATCCAGGGGCATTGGTAGGTTAATAATTTTGTGAAAGGACTTAATTTTTACACTACACTGCTGTGCCTGGCTTTAGAGTCATTCTACTTGTGAAATAGGTTGTCAGCAGGGAATCAAATTATCATTATTTTCAGGTAGGTGTCAACAAAATTAACAAAAAATAGTCTTTTGGAAATTTTGTAATTCAATTAATGTGTAAAGCAATCAATAAGAAAGAGACTAAAATTTATTGAGGTAGGGTTTTTTCGACTTCACTCTGGTCTCTTTTCTGTAGCCCTTTCTTATCCTAAGTGCGTAGATGGTGGGAGTGGAAACACGCACGTGTCCTCCTCTGAGCCCTGTAACTCAGTGTGGTAGGCGATCGCCCTGTGCATCTGGCACAGTTTCATGAAAGCACACGTCGGAGTTTAGTTATAAAAATATTCAGGTGACAGGATGCCAGATGTTTTGCATGGTTGTCATCTTTGAATGTCTTCTTGTTTTATCACCCAGCAAAACCTCAGTGTGATGACCTTCACATTTGTGCATTTTCTAAATTTTCTTGTGATTTCAACAAAATCAGGAAAATAAGTGCTGTGAAAAAATAGAGAATAAAATGTCCTATTTAAGCACATAGGTACCCACTCTGCATGTATCCTTACACAGAAGAGAAATAAGATAGTTTAGGCAGCACAGCCTTCTTTAATATTTTCTTTTTGTAGGTACTTAGCTATGAGCTAAGAACTATGTTCTTTTCTAGATCAGAATGTAAAAAGCATTACAGTGGTAATCTCTTATATTTCAGTCTACTCTTGGCAGTTCATGTGGGTCTGGATAATCTTAGCAGTAATCTGTAGACCAAACCTTGAATATGAAACCTTCTTCATTTTTCCAAAGTTTTCTTTCTTTCTTTCTCACTTTGATATCTGCAATCAACATGGAGATATTTTGTATCCATTGTCAACTCCAAGAGTCAGTTCTACTCAATGCTTATTGCCCTATAGTCAGAATCATGAGTCTCCATTGCACAAAAAGGGCCACCTATAAAAATATGTTTGCTGGTTTAAACGAAACATAATTAGCTGCTTCAAAGAAAAGAACAAACTAACCAATAATAATTGTAACATGATTCTGTGTGTTTTGATCATCAGGAATGTATCTAGGATATGTCTAAATATAGAGGTCTTCCCAGTTACAGTGACGAAATGTCTTTGAATAAATCATGTCATGTTAAAAACTCTTGCTTCCAAAATTTATTTTCCATTTTGGCATACATTTCCATATGAAATACTCTGTGGAAGTATTTCTACAATGTTTTTAAGTCTTTCATTTTCTATCCTGAAAATAGTGGTTGCAGAATTCACTGAAACATCCAAGTTAGAAATGGACCAGAAGTCAGACAATGATGCCAATTAATGTACTGTTTCTCAAGAGTCTGTGTCCCTTATTGTCAGATAGTGGTGCATAGAAGGACCAGCAACCTTATCAGTCTAGGCAGACAAAAATAGTTCCATATCTAGCAGTCAAGGGCTAGCTGTGGTCAGTGATTTTACTGTTACAGATAAATATTCTAACTGAGGAGTTGTATTTTTCCTTTCTGTAATGTCCATTATTCAAATTTCTTAGATATAGAACCACTATCCTTCTGGTAAATGGCTGATCCTCTTACACTTCTAATAATTTGGAAAACAGAGCAGAATAGCTGGAGGGATGTGGGAAGATCAATGTGTCTGTATATTGTGCTTCTCAATTTAATCGTTTGCAATCACAATGAAAAAATGCAAAAAATATTCTCTTTGGTATTAAATACTAGACTCTATTAAGTATGATTTTTAAAATCCTCAAAATTTTATCAAAACACATACATTTATTTTTACATAGCTAATGTGTTCACATACTCATTAGTAGTTATACAAAAGTATTACGAAAGCTCCCTGTGCTATAAAACTGAATTATACTTTCATTAGACTGTAAGAGTGAATGTGTAGAGAAACTTCAACCTGGGGCAAATGAGTAACCACTGTGGATTAAAATGATATGTACCTATGGAATATATCAAGCTAGCATGCATTTGATTATCATGAAACTGAAGAATAATGATTTATACCAGTCAATAAATATTGACCTTGCAATAGAGGTTGGCTAATCGTAAATACGTATGTTATAGTCTAGTACTTTTAAAATTCACCTTGAGAACAGAACTAATTTATTTAATTATAATGAGGTAAATCAGGCTCCAGAAATTTGTGACATGAGACAAAAATTAAAACCAAGGGAAGGAAAGGCTTAAAGCTTAATATTGGGGTCTGGAAAGGGTAAGTCTTGAAATTTAAAAACCGAGGAGACTGCTGCAAGACAGCGGAATTGCCCATACACTCTATGCTAAGGAGTTAAAACAGAGTTTAAAGAATAAAAATGTAATTTTATAACATTCTAGGTTTTACAAAATAAGAAATCCAAGTCTAAAATGATGTCCTGACTGGCCTCAAATTGCATAGTTATTAATGACAGGACTGAAAGTACAGCTTAGTCCAAACAATTCAAATCCTAGTAATGGATCTATCCCAAGCCCGCTACACATAAGGAATTCTAAGTGGCCATCACTTGGAATGAAGGCAGTGAAAGCTTAAAGTAGGCAGCATGAAAAAGGACAAATAAAAACTTGATAGGGTAGTCATTAAAGTAACTCTTCAAATACATCCAAGAAGACTGTCATGTAATATATCTCTTAACATTTGTGAGAGAATGAAATACACTTTTATTATTCCACATTCCTTTAATCATGCAAGCTACGAGGACAGAGCCATTCTCTTTTCTCCAGATAGACTTAATGGAGCTACTAGTTTTCATAGCACAAACCCCAAAAATACATTCTAATTTCCTACAACTTGTTTGCATTTCATGAAACTTTGTTTTGGTCTGCCTAATGGTAAAGCTATAGCTCTACAGAAATAATATATTTTTATATCAATAGATGTAATATAGTGGACAAGCTTTTGTGTTTGTATATATGCATATGTTGATTTCATAATATTGTTTATCTGGTATAGACCAGAATTTATTTATTCCAGATATCTTTGGTATTGCATTTTATAGAGATATGGCAAAACTGTAACTGAATTTGTATATTGTTATATGTTAAATATGATGGAGGAGAGTACTATTTAGCAATATAATTATGCTGAATATTAACATATGGGAATTCTTAATTTTATTCATTTCTAGGTGTAGAAAACTAAACTAAATAAATAATTTTTAGTAGAGAAAATGCAGTTAAATTATATAAGAATAAAAATCTCTGACTCCAAACAAAAGCAGATTTTTATGCATAAAAAAATTGAGAAATTTAAATCACATTCACTGTGTAAATTTGTTCAAAGATACCTTAAAGTATACATTTCAAAATAAAATGTTATGTATTTAAACTAGGTATAATCCTAAAAACAAAACTAAAATTATACCATGATATACAGAAAGAACTGTTGTAAAAAAATTGCTAGTAGTACTAGATACCAGATTTTCCTGGAAAAACCCTTCATCTTCAGAAATTGAGTATGGGAACTAGAAAAACATCTAACTATGGATTTGTTAGAAATCTGTCACCAGAACAATTGATACAAAGGCAAAACATGGCAAGCAGGAACACTTCATGGAATTATAAAATTCTGTGAAGTTACAGTTTCATAAAGCTGAAAATAAATTGCTAGGAATTCCTATAAAAGCATGGCAGTCCCTTGAAAAAAAAATCTGCGTTGTTTTAAACAAGATTTATTCTTTATGCTTTAACAAGCCAAAACAATTAGTTTTGTAGAACTAGTACCCTAACAAAAATGTTTTTTGAACATGATATTACTATTATTGAATTTCAGTATTCCTTAAACACATCTAGTGTTTCCCTTACTTATCCTTATGAATTGCAATGAATAATGAAGGAAGAAAGAAGGGAAGAAAGAGAGATAGATGGGCATTTTGAGTAAGTAGTTTGAGGAAAATTTTGAAGTCAACAATATTCTAAGTCTAGAGTTTCAGGACATAACTTCAAGGGAAGTAGATTCCATCATAAGAAAGATACCAATTAGGGAACATGGGGCAGACTTTAGATTTCTGTTGGATCACAATGTCCATGTAGCCCCGGCCAGTGTGGCTCAGTTGGTTAGGTATTATCCTGTGAATGGAAGGGTCACAGGTTCAATTCCTGGTTGGGGCACATGCCTGGGTTGCAGAATTGGTTCCTTGGGATGTATAAAGAAGGCAGGCAATCACTGTTTCTCTCTCACATCAATGCTTCTAGCCCTCTTTTTTATCCCTTCCTCCTCCCCTCTCTAAAATTAAAAAGTAAAAAAGTAAATCATTGAAAATGTTTATCCATCCCTAGAGACTAATTCTAAAGCCAAAAGGAGTTTAAATTTAAAAGAAATCAACTTCTCTTGTTAATACCAAAATATAGGTGATGTAAATAAACTGAAATAGTGAAAATTGAAGCAGGTAGAAGTGGCAGAGTGTAAATAACAAGTGCTTAACCACTAACAGAATGCCTAAAATAATCATTAATAGTGATTCTGAATTCCACATTTAAATACATGGCTGACATAAAATAATCACAAAAATGTAAAGTATAGTCTAGGAAACTGAGTCAATAATATTGTAATAACCACATATGGTGCCAGGTGTGTACTTGAATTATTTGGGGGATCACTTCATAAATTATATGATTGTCTAACTACTATGCTATTTCCTGAAATTAATATAAAATACTATTAAAAATAGAAACAAAATGCATCCATTATTATCCTATTACTGTCTTGTAGGAGAGAATAAATATAGAATGAGGAAACTGACCATGGAATCAACTGAGTAATTTCAGTTATCTTAAATATTAGTGAAATGTTTAAATTCATTTTTTTTTCACACAAGTGCCTCATTTTTAGTACCTTTACTTTGACTAAAATATATTTTGAGAAGTCTTCAGTTTTAGTCTGGGATAAATAAGTTCTTTGGTATAATTGGGAGCCCCCAAAGATGAATTTCCCATGAAGAACTCTGAATTATGAATTCTCAGACAGCTCCACACATATTATTATTTATGAGACAGGGAACAGAACTGGAAGAGTTGCAGAACTTAATACCTCACCTGAATTCACAGTGTTGGGAAAAGTACTCATCAATCTTCAAGACTAGATGACTAGTTAGAATGGCTGCAAAAAGAGAGAGCAAATTTTAGTGTAACATATTTATATGTATTAGAAGTTGTGTTCTGCTCCTATTACTGTGAAAGAAAACTGCCTACACATCTTGGCCTATACAACATATGGTATGAAAATATTTATTAGTATTTGTCAACAATCAGAACAAAATATACAGACACACGCATACTTAAAGCCAACAGAAATTTGTTCTGCTGGTACACGTTTTTTTCAATATAATAAATATGTTTGTGTCAGTAATTCTAAAATCTCTGATTGTAGTATCAAATTTTATGGTCAGTGTGTTTTCTTACTGTGGATTCTAAAGTTTAAACATTTATTTTCCTTCCAGATATATGTATAGACATACCCACACCATATACTCACATGCATACCACACACATACCTCTCACACCCATACACATAAATAGAGGCACTCTCTAAAACATTTTAATACCGATTCCACTGAATAGACTAGACACGAGAAGCTGGTTTGGCACACTTCATTTTGAATATGTAGCTCATCTTCAAATGAGAAGGGACAAAAAATAATTACAACTCAGAAAAAACATTATTTATTGTGTATCTATAATGTTCTAGACATGGTGCTGAATAACATATACATTAATTCATTGTTTCTGTCATCATATACTGATAATTTGGGGGAAATTTATATAGTTCAATGTACAAATTGTTTGATTCTTTTGTATAGTTAAGGTTATATCATTCCAATAATTTCCATGTTATTTTTTTTCAGAGTTTAGAAAACACCATATTACTATTTCATAATTCTGTCAAGCTTGATACTTCTTGTGATATATTACAGATTTTTTCAATATATTTTCTTTATTACTGTAGTCCTAAAAGATGCCTTATTTAAAAAATTTGACTATGATAACACCATGTATATCTTTCATGAAGACTCAAAACAATATGTATATACTTAAAAATGTGAGCAAATTTTGTTTAGAAGAACAATGTATTTAATTAATTATTTGTTTACCAAAAAGCTCTCTGATGTGCTGCTTACCCTTCCTTTTGATATTTTTAAAGACTCTTCAAAGTGGTCCTGAAGTAAACTACACAACATTTGTAGAAGAAGGCACTGTCACATTTATTTACTTATAAAGGTTCTAAGTAAACGTTTTCTAACATGTAGCATAATAGGTGAAGATATTAGTCAACAATTTGCAAAAGTTAAAAAAATGTGAAAAAATTCACTTATATGTATTAACTAAAAAACAAAATAAGTGGACAAAGAACACAAAACAGAAACAGGCCCATAGAAATAGAGAACAAGTGGATGGTTGCCAAAGCGGAGGAAAGTGAGGGGGTGGGAGGGTGGGAATTTAAAAAAAGAAAAGAAAAGAATGATGAGGTGATGAGGTTTATTCCTGAAATTTTCATTTCAGTAGAAATCCATGTCTACATACATCTTTCACATACAAACCAAATCAGAATATAGTATTTAGTTCCTAAATGTGTGCTCTCCTTGAAAAGAAAATACCTTAAGCCACAATCCATTCTTTCTAATCTTCACACTTATAATTGTGAAGTTCACCATTGCATTTCATGCACAAATGACTTTTTTATGCTGCATCTTCTCACAGAAATCTCCGGCATGCAGTTTGACAAATGTGTACTGTCACGTAGTCACCAGTCAGAATATGAACAGCTCCATTAGTACCCCAAACTTCCTTGCGTAGTAAACTTGCACACCTTCCAATATTTTTTCTAATTCTTCTCTCAGTTATATGTTCACTTGATGTATTTTGAGGCTGTATTACTAGGTTTAAAACATTTATTACCATAGCCTTTACCATGTGAACTAATAATATGTTTATAGTAATGTAATAGCCTTCCTTATTCCTAGTTATGTCTTGTTACAGAATCTAATTCTTTAACATTATATAGGTACTCAGCTTTATCAGTGTTTAAATGATATTTAATATATTATTTTACTTATTGTTTATATCTGTATTGATATTATTGAAAATAGGTTTCATATAGACAACATGTAATTGGGTACTGTCTGACTTTTGGTTAGACACATATTTAATGTAATCATTGATTTGGTGGGAAACGTTTTGATATTTTCTACTATTACATTGTTTATATCTGTTAATCTTAGTTTACTTTTTGATGTCATTATTTTTTATTTTATTTTAATTGTTGTTCAAGTACAATTTTCTGCCTTTCACTTCCATCCCAGTCCACCCCCCAGAACTCCCCACCTCCCTCTCATTTCCACCCTTGTTAGTTTTTATCCATGTGTTCTTTATACTTGTTCCTGCAAACCCTTCCCCTTTCCCCCTGAAATTCCCTCCCCTCCCCCTCTGATCACTGTCAACCTGTTCTCTATTTCAGTGTTTTTGGCAACATTTTCACTGATATGTCCTCTAGAGCAAGGGATATAAAGGAATTAATAAACAAATAGGATTCCATCAAAATGAAAAGCTTTTGCACATCTCAAGAAAACAGTATTAAAATAAAAAGATAACCAACCGTATTTGCCAATGATACCTCAGACAAGTGTTTAATCTCCAAAATATATAAAGAATTTACATGACTCTACTCTAAGAAGATAAGCAGCCCAATTAAAAAAATGGGCAAAGGACTTGAACAGACTTCTCCAAGGAGGACATACAGAGGATCCAGAGACACATGAAAAGATGCTCAGTATCACTAGCTATCAGAGAGATGCAAATTAAAACCACAGTGAGATATCACTTCACACTAGTCAGAATGGCCATCATAAACAAAGCAATGAACAAGTGTTGGAAAGGTTGTGGAGAAAAGGGTACCTTAGTGCACTGTTGGTGGGATTGCAGACTGGTACAACCACTATGGAAAACAGTATGGAATTTTCTCAGCAAACTAAAAATAGATCTGCCTTTTTAAAAATTTTCATTTATTTATTTTTAGAGAGAGGGGAAGGGAAGGAGAAAGAGTGGTAGAGAAATATCAATGTGTGGTTGCCTCTCTTGGGTCCCCTACTGGGGACCCTACCTGCAATTCAGGCATGTGCCCTGCCTGGGAATCACAGGCCCGTGATTCACAGGGCCTTGCTTCACAGGCCAATGCTTAATCCACTGAGTTACACCAGCCAGGGCTGGATCTGCCTTTTGACTCAGCAATTCTACTGTTAGGATTATACCCTAAGAACTCTGAAACACCAGTCCAAAAGAACCTATGCACCCCAATGTTCATAGAAGCACAATTTACAATAGCCAAGTGCTGGAAGCAACCTAGGTGCCCATCAGTAAATGAATGAATCCAAAAACAATGGTATATTTACACACTGAAATTCTATGCAGCAGAAAGAAAGAAGGAGCTCCTACCATTTGTGACAGCATAAATGGAACAGGAGAGCATTATGCTGAGTGAAATAAGCCAGGTGGTGAAAGACAAATACCATCTGATCTCACCTTTAACAGGAACCTAATCAACAAAACAAACAAGCAAAATATAAGCAAAGACACTGAAATAGAGACCAGGTGGACAGTGACAAGAGGGGAGAGGGGAGGGAATTTCAGAGAAAATAGGGGAAGGATTTACAGGAACAAGTATAAAGAACACATGGACAAAAACAAGCAGGGGCATAGAAACAGGAAGGAGGAAGGGAGGGCTGGGGGAGGGGATGGAGTAAAAGGCAAAAAATCGCACTTGAACAACAGTTTTAAAAAATGTTTACTTAAAAAAAGAAACACCTAAAAAAGAAGATTTTTACTACATATAAAATTCACATTTATAGAACTTTTCTTACAATATTTTAAATTTATCATTCTATATGTTCTGGTTCCACACTTTTGTGAACTATCTACACTCAAATTCTTATTCCAGTGTATTTAATGTGTTGCTTCTTATTTTGGGGGATACTTTTAAACTTTTTAAGTTTATACTTGCTTTTTATCATTTTGATTGTATGTCTAGGCATGTTTTTCTTTGAATTTAACTGTGCTTTGCATTCATTGAGTTTCTGATATGTGTAAATTTTTGCCATTGACTATATTTGGGAAGTCTTTGGTGATTAGAACTTTTAGTTTAGTTTTTGCACTAATCCCTTACTTCTTTCCTTGTGAAATTTTAATTACATGATTATTAGAACTTTTAAAATTTTCCAAAAGATATCTTAGAGTTCTTTTTTTTGATACTTTTTCTCCTTTTTTTATACAATATAATTTAAATTCTTCTATCTTCAAGTTACTTGACACTTTCCTCTGTGACTTCAATTTTGCTGTTGGAATCACCTAAATTTTTTTCAAAAAATTTACTTTTATACTTCACAATAATATTTACAATATTATACTTTTTATTGTTAAAATTTCAAAATGGTTACTTTGTATACTTTCTGTTTTTGGTTAAGAATGCATATCTTTTTATTTTTTCAAGTGTATTTTTCTTTACCAAAAGAAGCCTAGTTCTATAATATCTGCTCTATTTTGTCTGATAATTCCAAATCTGGGTCATATGAATATTGGCATCAGTTAATTATCTTCTTCATTGTAGTTTGTTAACATTTTCCTGTTTGTTTAATTCTGAATTGAAATTTTAAATAACATAAGTGCATAGACCTTAAATTTTGTTACAATCTTCTAGAGAAGATCAACTTTTGTTGTTGTTGTTCTTATTGGTGGTGTTTAGGTGGCAGTCAGTGTGTTCAGTATCACACTAATATTTCTGTCCTATCTTTTGTGGGTGCTGGTTGGAATTTCAACCCAGTTTTCAAGGCTTTTATTGTGATAATTTGAGTTTGTCCTATTCATATTCTTTTCATGGTTTTATTTGAAATGTAGTTTATAGCTTAAGTTATTGTCTCAGAGCCACTGGGATTCTGGTCTGGGTATTCCCCACACATGCACAGCTGAGAGGTGAGATCTATTTTTTATGAGGATTCAAAGACAAAATTAAAAGAGCTCTTTCCTCAGCTCTTCTCTATCATAATCTCCACACACCTGCCTACAAGAGATCCCTTTCTGAGGTTGTTCTGCTGGCATTAAACATATGATTTCTATCAGAGATTTAGCCATTCACCTCATTGTTTTACTGCACAGCTCTAAGACTTAGGACTATTCCCCAAGTAAAGTCTCAAGATAAAAAAGAAAACACACACAAAAATAAAATCCAACCCTTTCCAGGCATCTTTCCTAAGTTTTGAGTGGCTTTCACAATGTAATATCTTTTGTTTGTTTTTTTTTAAGTCATCAAGGGTTTGCTTTCTTGAATTAGTTGTGAATCAGTGAGAGAGAGAGAGGCTGTAGTGAGTTTAGCTTACTATGACAAAAGCAGATGATAGTTTTAGTGTTTTGTAGTCAGATACATCCTTTCTAAAACTTCATTCCTTTGGGGCTTCCTGTAGTACTTAAGAAGTCCTCAAAATACCTACAATACAGCTATTAAAGTGTTATATTAGTTACTGCATTAGATTACTACACATGGAATTATTTCTAAGTAAAAAATTGTTTTAGGTAAGCATTGTCTGGCAATGCATTCATATGGATTCTTTACACACAACCATTTTGAATTATTTTATTGAATGTGAAAAATTTCAGTGGCTTAAAAATACCCATCAGTTTTTTAATCATAATATAAAATAGCTAGATAATTTTCTTAGTACCTGCGTGTACATAAAATTGATATTTCAGATCATTTACATATAAATTATTTATCCCAAATTTTATTTTTTATTTTTTCTTAGGTTTATAATTGGAGATTTTAGAATGAGCCTTAACTTTTCCTATGCATGTTATATAATTTACCCAAATTTATACTAAGGAAGAGTAAAAAATATTGAATATTTTTACACCTTTAGGTCTCATAATTCCATAAGTCCACATGATAATTACATAATTATAAGCTTTAAGTATATGATTGCTGATACTTATCATATTTTATAATTACATAATTTGGCCTGATTACAATTATAAAAGGAGTACATGGTAAGTGACTAAAATTACCTTTTAGTTTTTTAAAAACACAAAACTGTATTCTAAATTAAGACAAAAAACTTAGTGTGTAGTTTCCCATGCATAGTCACTAGAAAAAATTCATATAAATAATGTTTTTTTCTCTAAATGTAGGAAAATTAGATTTTTATCTTCAAATGAGTTTTGCCAGTTAACATCCCACCTATGAGCCTACCTATAAATCCAGTGATGTGTAGTAAAGGCACTCAAATTTTTTTATGGACACAAAGTTTTTAACTGTTTAGACTTTTCTCCCACCAATTCAAAGTTATCTTGGCCTCTTAGAGACATAAATGATCCAGAAAGAAAAAAAGACAAAGAAATATTATCAGTGATATCTGCATGTTTTTTGTTACTCTCATGAAATTCAAAGTCCATTAAAAACAGAAATTGAGCTTTTCTATATAAATCCTACTTGACCTTTGAGCTTTTATGTGTGATGATAGGGTTGGAATGCTTTTAAATAGTAATTTTTAAAAAAATTGTAATCCAAGGCAACTGTTTGACACTGGCATACAGATAATAGAGAAGCATAACAAACATTATTGATTCTTCTAAAATATTATTCATTTCTTTCCCTGACTCATGAGGCTTAGTTGGTTGGAGCATCATCTTAAAGAACTAAAGTTTGCGGGTTTAGTTCCCAGTCAGCACACATACCCAGGTTGCAAGTTCAATTCCCAGTCAAGATACTTATGAGAAGGCAATCAATAAATATCTCTCACTCACAATGATATTTCTCTCTCCTTTTCCTCTCTCTCTAAAGGTAATAAAAATGTTCTTTGGTGACAATAAAAATTAAACTATTTATTTAAAAACAAAAATAAACTACATTATATAAATTTTATGGAAAATTTAGTTTTTAGTAAAATAATTATTTATTATGATTATTTTTCTTTTAAGATTTATTGAGGTCAGTAGGACTAAACCTTACCCCAAACCTCTCTTCATCATTACCTTTATAGATTCCTTGAGAGAGGACATAAAACTGTTATTTACTGAGCCTGAGACTGTGGGAGACACTGTAGCAAGTACTCTGTACTTCCTGTTTCAATCACAGAAACTTCTCTTCACCTTCCTTACAACAGTGCCTTCTTGGGCCCATCGCCTAAAGGTTTATTCCAGATAATAGCTATATTATTCATTAAAATATATAAGTAAATTTTATATTGTATTAGTAGATATCAAATTAATGCATTTTAATTTGATTTACTTATTTACTTATTTACATCATGATTTACTTATTTTTGTTGTTTAATTTTTTTAATGTTATCCACTTTCCAAGAATAGATCTACTATGGTTTAAATCTTTATGTCCCTCTAGGATTCATTTTCAAGTTCTAATTTCCAAGGTGACAGTATTAGAAGGTAGGGCTTTCAGAAGGTGATTAGGTCATGAGGGCGAAGCCCGCATAAATAAGAACAGTGCTTTTATAAAGGAGAACACACAGAGTTCCCATGGCCCTTCTGTTACGTGAGGGTAAAATGAGAAGGCTGCACCCAGAAGAGGGCTCGTACACAACATTCGGGCCCTCTGATCTCAGACCTCCAGGCTCCAGAAGTGTGAGAAATAAATTTCTATTAACTGTAAGTTGCATAGCCTGTGATATATTATTATACTAACCTAAATTAACTAAGACAATATCCTTATTTTTCACTGAAAAATTTAAGAAGTATTTAATAAAGCCACAATGAGATACCACTTCACACTGGTGAAAATGCCCATCATAAACAAATCAACAAACAACGAGTGTTAGAGAGGATGCGGAAAAAAGAGAACCTTAGTGCACTGTTGGTGCACTGTTGGGATTGCAGACTGGCGCAGCCACCGTGGAAAACAGTATGGAGTTCCCTCAAAATACTAAAAATGGACCTGCCTTTTGACGCAGTGACTCCACTTCTGGGAAAATACCCTAAGAATCCCGAAACACAAATCAGAAACTATATATATGTTCACTGTAGTGTTATTTACAATAGCCAAGATTTGGGAATAGCCCAAGTGCTCATCAGTAGAAGAATGGATAAAAAAGTGCTGGTACATTTACACAATGGAATACTACATTGCTGTAAAAAAAAAAGAACTCTTATCCTCTGAAGCAACACGAATTGACCTAGAGATTATTGCTAAGTGAAATAAGCCTGCTAAATGCAAATATACGATCTTGCATATATATGAAATCTGATGAACAAAATAGAAACAGAGGCATGGATACATGGAATAGACTGACACCAGTCAGTGAAGAGTGGGGTTGGGAAAACTTGATAAAAGAAGGTGAACAGATTAGCCAAAGAATGCGTATGTGGAGAGTATGGATATGACAATAATGTGGTAAAGGCCAAGGGAGGGGGTAGATGGAAACCGGGTGGAATTGGGTCAAGAGGGAGGAATGGGGGACATCTGTAATAGTGTCAATGGTAAAAGAATTTTTTTAATCTATGCAAGATAACCACAGTGAGTAGAACTAGAGATTTTTTACCTTACTGTTATTAATAAATACTAGATACATATAACATCCAATTGCCTAAATATAGCATAAGTTTTTTTGGAAATAAACCAGTTTTCTAATGCATATAAAAATCAATCACAAAGAAATGTTTGGGGTTTTTTTTAGCTCATAATAGGTCTGAGCTTAGATCCATTTGCTGATCTGAGCAAAGGACTTAGTTGTGTGATTTATAAGCAGACGTTCATTTTACAGAGAGACTGGAAAATTGGTCAGAGAAAGCAGTCATGATCTTGCAATTATTTAAAATTGCTTACTTACTTATGTAATGCTCATTCTAGCTACGGAAAACACTTTTCAAACAGTTCTACTCATGAATGCAAATTATCAATGCTGTGGTTGCTAGGAAACAATTACATTTAAATTATGACATTGAAGATCAAACTTTCAGCCCAGGGACATGTGAAAAAAGAAACCATAATGGGACTTCTCAGTGGTCTAAGTTGAAAGGTAGTCAAGATCAGGTTTTAATATAAAAGATGCTTTTCTTTTTTTTAAATTAACATTGGCATGACCTTTTGATCTTTGAACAGTTTTACATTATGATTATTATAGTTACTTTAAAGTGTTCTGTGTTGACTTTAAAGGTTTCAATTAAGTTAATGTTGATTGTATAATATTAACAATAATAATAGAAAATGGAATTGTTGAAGTCATCTCTGTTCTCCTCAAAGGATGATTACTCAATTGGAAAATAGCAAAGTAAATATTACTTTAAGTGAATTCATTTAAAAATAGTATTATAATTAAGTATACACTAAATTACTCCTCTGCCCTGGACACATCATATTCTGAGATAATTCACGTATGTTTTCTAAAATATTCCATTGACCCAGAATGATTTTGGAAAAGAAAAATGGTGAGTAAAGCCTGAAGATATACCCCTTGTGATTTGGATTTTTAAAAAGGATTTCCTGATATTTAAAAACAGGATAAGAGATTTTTGTTTCAGAAATATATAATAGATGTACTTTTCTCTGTTGACAGGGACTTTGTTAAGTAAACTAAAAACCTTAAACATTGTGCATAAAACAAACACCAGAAAGCTGGAAGTTTGAGAGAAAAAAATAAGCAGACCTCCCAGGAACATTTGGACCTGAGGAAAAACAAAAGTTCTTTGTTTTTGTTTTTTGTATATATCCTAGACTTGGAGCTGAAGAAGCGGTGGCAACCTGAAAACACCAACATGCATACACAAAATAAAATCCAACAAAAAGATGCTCTTTCTCTGGCAAAAGAACAATGAAAGGGAGTGCATAGCAAGACAGACCATTTTTAGAAAATATTTGCTTTACACCAACGAAACACCACAGAAAAAATGTGACCTTCATCCCCACTGCAGAAGAAGCCCAGTGGTAGGTTCTTAATGGTTAAATAAAATGTAAAATCTTAAAACCCCGCTAGCATGAACTGTCATGGGTGATTTCAGCTTGTGAAAGTTGCCATCCATTATACATGACTACTTTCTGATTAGGCAGTCAGTTTCATGCCCACCCTGGGGATCAGTTTAGGAGTCCTAGATTTCATAATAAGTGGGAGCACTAAGAAGACAAATTAACATTTTAGGAGGAGGTTCTTCAGAGACTATGACATTCAGCTGAGGCATCACCAGGGCCCCTGCTCAGCAAAGGACTAAGGCAGAGCTGTGGAGAAAAAAACAGATGATGGAAGAAAAACCAACAAATGTAAAATGAGCAGAGTTTGACAGCAGGGAAGGTGAAGAACTTATCATCTTTTTTGGATGAGAAAACTGAAGCCTGAAAGGAACTCATAATTTGTCCAAAGTAACACGAAAGTTGATGAAGCCAGTAGCATTCTGACCCGTTTGCACATTTAATCAATCACACCATTATTGTTCTCAAGTTCTTTCTGTAGTCAACTTGTTTCTAAATGTTCCTTTCTTTTTCCTTTTTTTAAAAAATATGTTTTTAATGTATTTATCTTTAGAGGGGAAGAAAAGGAGAGAGGGAGAGAAATATCAATGTATGGTTGCCTCTCGTGGGTATCCCTCTGGGAAGTGGCCTGCAAACCAGGCATGTGCCCTGACTGGGAATTGAACCTCAATCCTTTGGTTTGCAGGCCCGCACTCAGTCCACTGAGCCACACCAGCCAGGCTGTTGCTTTTGTTTTTCATTCAAAGAAATACAATGCATTTCTTTCATTGAAAGAAATACAATTTAACTATATTGTTTAAAATACTTGCTTTTCTAAAATAGAATAACACGGTCGAGTCTGCATAATCACTATCTACTTAAGCTATGAAATATGCCTACAAATATGAAAGGATTTTCTTCTTAGAATGAAGACGTGGTGAAATAAAAAGTTTGGGAGTGGAAACCTGTCATACTGTAGCATTCTCTTCTGCCTAACATGGAAGCAGTTGTTATTTGTGAAACACAGTTTGACTGCTCTCACTACTGGAATGTAGTTTTCCAGTACGATGTTGTGAATGCAGTATGTAAAATAGAAGGATATATATTTAAAGTTTCTGATTTCATAGCATAAGGAATCCTAAATTTAGAATGTTGATTGAGGGAAATGATCCACTGGGTTACCTTATATGCCTCAAGTTAATTGTTTTCATTACTTAATAGATTGCAATTATTTTAAATAAATACGACAAGTCCTAGGGGATTGTTACTCTCCTCCCTTTATTCAGTAACTGCAATGTGTATCTGCTCACTTCTTCGTTTAGCAGGAAAGTGCCTTCAACACAAAACTTCTTACAAATGCTTCTAATTAATCACAGTATCTATATGCACACCCAAGTAATCATTAAAAACCTTTCTTCCTGTACTTATTTTGCACATGATGAAGAGGAAGCTAACAATAGCATATCAAATTCTATCCACATGGGGATGATAACACATTTTTTTTTCTAATAATTCTATAAAATTTTAATACAACATATCCATTTTTACTTTATAGTGTAAGATATTGTTTTACTAAATGAACAATACATTATTGATGCATGAATATATAAACAGAAGTATATCAGACACAATCCTCTTCATTATTTATAAAATATTAATTAGTCACTCAAAAAACAAAGGTTTTAGCCCTGGCTGGTGTGGCTCAGTGGATTGAGCACCAGACTGGGAAACGCAAGGTCACTGGTTTGATTCCGAGTCAAGGCACATGCCTGGGTTGAGAGGTCCAGGTCCCCAGTGAGAGGTGTATGAGAGGCAGCCACACATTAATATTTCTCTTCCTTTCTTTCTCCCTCCCTTTCCCTCTCTAAAAAATAAATAAATAAAATCCTAAAAAATAATTTTAAAAAAGAGTGACTAAAAAAACCAATGACAGAGGTTTTACTTTATGCACATTGGTAGGACAGAGTTGAATTGGTGTTCTAGAAGAAAAAAGAAAAAAAACAAAGTTTAAAATGTGATTTCATACACATATACAAATAATATATTTGAGGTAAATTTTTTTAAAGTTCCATACATTTGGGGATAATTACAATTAGGGAAGAAAAAATTAGTTTTGGCTACTATGAGTTCTACACAAAGTGATTATTTGTGAGTCCTGTGTATAGAGAAATTTCTTTATTCATTCTCTGTCTTGACCAGAGGCACTGATAGAACACTTACTGTTATCTGCTACCAGAACTATGAAATCTCTTAGTTACCATGCAGCTAAACAAACCACACGGGAATCATCTTAGGTTTCAATGAGATGAGCAGAACAATGTGTGGTTTATGGAGTGGCTGGCCTTCACACAACTATTTGAGCTTGTTGCCTGACTGGCTTTATGTGAGTCTCTTACATTTCTCTCTGGTACAAGAAACTAGAATCCTTAATATGCATGATCAGGAAGAGAAGATAGACATTGTTGAAGTTAAGCAAGATAACCTGGGACCTATCCAGATAAGCAGTAAACCAAGAGAATAAATGGGAACCACATTAAGTCCTCTTCTGCTTCCAGGCCTCCAGCTTTAAAGATGGGGGAAGCCTGCAGAAGAAGCTTGTAACATTCATCAGGGAGCTAAAGCAACATGTGGCCTAGGAGTAGAAGATACTGAAGGAGGGTACGGGAGGGTATGAGGAAGCTCTGTGCCCAGCTGCTACCCCATGCCAATAAGAGGAACCAACACATGAGAGAATATGTGTGTGAGCAG
The DNA here is from genome assembly GCF_014824575.4 of Sturnira hondurensis. NCBI lineage: Eukaryota > Metazoa > Chordata > Mammalia > Chiroptera > Phyllostomidae > Sturnira > Sturnira hondurensis. The sequence goes on from NW_028094767.1 coordinate 8,263,580, forward strand.
CAATAGAAGTTTGTGCCTTGCACTGATCTTCTAAGACATATATACACTTACTTCTATCATGTATCTATCATCTGTCTATCTGCCTACCTATCTCCGTTACTTCCTCATTCCACCTTTCCAATCTTGTGCAACATGCCTCTTGTGATTCATGCTAATATGAAATTATTCAGAGAAAGACATTCTGAGAACAGTTCCTATATAGCTAAATTGACAATATACAAATGTTCATATAGTTTGTTTATATAGTTCATAATGTTCTACATAGTGTGTGATAGTATCTAAGCTAAGCTGAGTCCCCATCACTTTCTTTTATATCACTCGTCTCATTTTTCTTTCTGTATACCCACAGAAGCTATTCTTTGTAACTCATCAAATTTCACCTATATTTTTCCTCAAGCCCACTGCTTATCCAATAATAGATGACCTTGACTGTTACTTTTTAGAAGACAAATGGCAATTAGAAATGAAGTCAATGAACTGAGCACCTACAAAATGATCAGTATCTGTACATATTACTATATAACATTGTTTAAAAAACACCCTTCTTCTCCAGGTCAAAGTTAATTTTTTAAGTTTTTCTCTACACAAATTTCATTCTTCTGTTATTTGGAGTCCATATCTGCTAATAAACACTGTCAATCCTGAATTATATAAACAAGCAATATTATAGTTGCCTGAATATAACTTGCATTAAAGGAAGATAGTTATTTTTTTCATTGCCTGTAAACTAATTTTATGAAAACACTATCTTTTGCTGGAATTCAAGAATGCTACCTTCCAGCTAAAATATCTCTAAAGAATATTGCTATTGACCAAGTAAGGTATAAATTACTCCAACTGGCTTTTAGGGCTCCCTAAAATACTGCTACAGCCTAGCTTTACGGATGTTTCTTATAGTGCATATTTCATAATTGCCAGTGAAAATCAATTACTGTTCATCAGACATGGTCCATGCTTTTTTGGTCATAACTTTGGCTAGTCCTGTTACTCCAGTGTTCAATCTTATAGCCAATACATATTTATTAAATGCAAATGCAGTGGCACAAATTCTCAGGTATGAAAACTGAACATGACAGAAATCTGGCCATGAAGCGGGTAAGCATCCAATGACAATGTATTCCTGAATGCAATTATCATTCATAGCAATATCGTCACAATGTAGAAAAACATACAGTGTAATAAAAAAAAAAAAAGAAAGACCGCAATTCTCTTGGAAGTAAAGAAAGTACTGAGAAAAGTTTTTCAAACTAGTTAACACCTGAGCTAAGTATTGAATTATTTGGGTTCATCAAGAAAGCAAGGTGACAAAAACCCTGTATGTTTCCATCTATGGAGAAATTGTCTTATACTCTATATCAAGAACTACCTACTTCAGATGCTTTTCCTATGTCACCGATCTGATAAGCATTTTCCCTTTCTTGATTCCATTTGGCATGGTTATTTGTAACCTTCTAGCATGTGAGCACTTGCCTATTCTCTTTTTTGTGGGTTGGAAACACAGCAAAACCCTTGTATCTATTACCACATCAATATATTTAATAACTGAGTTCCTTTGTAAGTTTCCTACATATTCTTTTCAAATATCACTTTCTAACTCAAAAAGTTGCAGGATGTGTGGAATGTAATCTATATCATATCACTCCCTCCAAAGGTGATTTGAACTGATACATTGCTCTTCCAGAAGTCACTATTTAAACTTGAGAAAGATCACTTGGTATGACTAAGAAATTATAAATAGTATTTTGGGGGAGTGGAGCAGAGGCTCTTAATGTAGTTTCGGAACATGTAATATTAGGAAGAGCCTTAATTACCCTCCAGGTGCTTTCATGTGGAAAAGTAGCGTTTCCACTGCACGGCTTTAGTGTAAAATTCAATAGTGGAAAGTAATTAGAAATTGTTAAATGCATTTTATATATCACAATTGGATTTTTAAGAGTTACCGAGTATAGAGTTCAGAAACAATTATTGGGATAAGGCCCTTGTCAAGTCATGCAAAGGCCCCTGAGTGGGTTCTCATGATTTAAAACTCTAGGTGATCAAGATCGTTATCTCTTTCCAGCCCAATATCTTCACCATCTAAATTTTCCTTGGCATTTAAATAGATCAGGACTTTTGGTGATATGGCCAAGGAAATTAATGTTGGGTAACATTTAGTTTTGTTTTCGTGAGACATCCACACTCTGGTGAGTAGTAATTGCTAGTTGTTCAGATAGGGGGATGATTCCCAGGATACCCTTACCACTCCGTAAATGGACTCTCCCATCCTCATCATACAAAGTTAGAGAACAAGATATGGTACAGCAATATGAACATGTTCTAAATCTCATGGTAAGTATTTGTAAACTTAAGGGGAAATAATATCTGGAATATATGGAGCCAGTTAGAATTCTGTGAAAACTTTCCAATTCTCAGACATTTAAAATTCTAAACAGAAGATTATGTTTCCAGTACGACCAAATCAAATGAAAGTTCTCTCCTGTAAGAAAAATACTGAACAAGTAATGCAAACAATCATAAAGACAACACATTTGTTCTTTCTTATGGAAATTTCCTGAAGTAAATTGACATTTTCAATGTTAGCATGGTACATATAGAACAATACTACATAAGAAAACAGATATCTGTGTATAGGTTACACATTTTATGCAACACAACATATTAGGATTATTTTACAGAGTACCTGATGTATCTTTTCTTTGTTTGATGAAATATAGTAGCTAAGGAAGAAATAGCCATGCAAACTGCCTCTGAAATATCAAAATAACCCAAAGAAACGAATCTTGCACTAACAAAACTTCTACACAGAGACATCAAGAATTCAATATAGGAGTATTTTAGTACTTCAAGCTACTACTCTTAGTACCTTGATAATACAATTATAGTTTTCAAATTTATCATAATTGCTTTTATAGTTAATTCAGAATTAATTTTGTGTTTCTTTAGAACTATTAGAGTTAAAATTATTTTCAGTATTAAAATGAGAAGAAAAGGAAGAATCATAGTATAAGTAAAAAAATCTGAGAAAAATATACCTGTGTAATTTTTTCACATTTTGAATACTTATATTATTGTGAATTATTGTTATGCCGTAAAATAAGAATTCATATGTGTATTAATTTCACATTTGTAGTTTTGAATGACTTTTATTCTAACAGTTTTTACAAATTAATTAAGCGATGCCAACACAAGACTTGGATCAAACTCTGAAATTATATTTTCAGGTGTTCATATTAAAATTAATGTTTTAAAATTAATTCCATTAGGATAGTGATGTAAAACCATACTAACCCCAATGAGTTAAGAGAAATGGAAGTTTTGCATGTTAAATGAGTATCAGTTAAATATGTTTGACATATCTGATTATATTTGTCCTAAAATACTCATTTCTAATGAGTATACAGGAGAATATCAACCATAGAATGTAAATAAAATAAAAAACATATACTTATTTTTATTTAATTTAGCTAAATCATTTACATATCTCTAACTTCATCTTAACTTAGAAAAATGTTAAATTATAGTATTGACTATTTATTAAAGAGCTTAAGAGAACTTTTTACTTTAAAGGTTAAAACATGCATCTTTCAATTAGGGAAGATATAAATACATCATAGAAGTTAAATTATGAACTGTTGAATAAATGATTAATTAAATTCTATATACCATTTTTAGTTTATAATCACATACAAATTATCAATGTCATACAGTAAAAAAACTTTTTCTAGATTCTTCATTTACATATTAAAATATTTCCTAATGGTTTAATTTATTATTATTGTGTGTAAAATATGGAAAAGAAGATGATTTGATATTAAAAGTGGTTTTAACAAACAATGCTGTCTATTTTTTCAGAACTAAAAAGATTTTTAAAAGTTCACAATTCAAAACTAAATCTGCAACTTTTCAAAAATCCCTCATTTCCATCACTCCATACATATTTCATTATGCTGACCTACTTATGACACCAACTTGAAGGAAGAGCTGTAAAAATACACCTACCTAGCTATGCGAAGTATTACATTTAAAAGTACTATCAAGTTCAAGAAAGTTATATTGGAGGAATTATAATTTAAAATATGGAAATAGGTCAAGAATAGGATATTTAAAATAACTTCATTTATTTTCTTTTTTTTAATGTGCTTTCACTGACAGATTTTAAACCATGACACACTGACCAACCTAAAGACACTTCTAAAAATCAAACACATTGAACAAACCTTCTTTTATAATGTGCCTGTGCTTCATGAAAAGTCATCCAGATTTTCTTGGATTTTATGCTCAACAGCACTGAACCTCGGTGTTCTTTGTTCTTCCCCTCATTTCTTTAATCATATTTGATTCCCACTTCCTTGTGTCAGTTACTGCACTTTTTCCGTGCATTTATATACCTCTAACTAGTATTAGCTAGTAGATCTGAAATTTAGGGTTTTCATTTTACAGCAGTCAGTAAATTTTGTGACGATATATGTTATTGCTTGAAATACTTATTTTTATAAAATGCATAATTAAATATGGACTTCAAAAATTTGGGGTCCCCTATGGTATATATTGGAACTTGGCACAATGTTAAAAAATGTCACCTAACCATTCCAGGTTTCATATTTTCTCAAATGTAAAAGTGGTATTCCCAACGAGACCTGAGGAGACAACTGACAGCATTTTTACAAATCACATCCAAGACAATTTTACATAGTCTAAAATAGCAGTGAATAAATTAAGTGCAATTTAACAACTTTTGACTAATCAGGAAATCTGGCACCTACACAGTTCTTCGTGGTACCATTAATTTTCATTAGAATGTAGTAACTAGATCAACATCTAATGTTTTTGCACATAGCAGATATTATCAGTGAATTGTGTACATCACTTCTGATCTTGTTTATCATTTCCTCCCACCTCTCCCTCAGCTTCTGTGTGCTGTTGTGTCTAACTTATTTATATCCACAACTCTCTTTGGAGATCGTCACCTGGGCTCGGGCAGCCACATGACTAACGAGGGTAGGAGTGCTGGGCTGGAAAGCATCTTCCCCTTGCAGAGCTCTATGCTGCTCTTTGCTGCTTACTGGCCAGTCAGTAATTGGGTGGTGCTGTGTGACGGAGGACCCAAAAAACCTCAGAAATTATTTATTAAAAAATGGTGTATTTATGCTTACAGGTTTAAATTTCAGTCACCTTCAAAGAACTCTCCGTTTCATGCAATGCACCTATCAATACATTTTTCCACTCCTCAAAACTGTTTTGAACTGGTCGATTTTAATGCCATTGAGTGCTTCTGCCATTTTTTGTTTCACCCCTTCCACATAGGGAAAACATTTCCCTGTGTGCACTTTTCTCATCAGGAGAAACAAAAGATAGTCACTCTGGGTAAGATTGGACAAATAAGGAGGGTGGGGTAACGGGGTCATGCTGTGGCAAAAAGCATTGCTGAACACTCAGCCTGCTGTGGGCAGGTGTGCTTGTAAAGCACCCATCATGAAACAGACAAGTGTGTTGAAAATGTCTTCACTGAAGCCCAACACAGCCTCTCACAACAATGCCAGCTGGAATGCTGATCAGACGGGTTCATGTAACGGGGCAAGCCTGCACTACAAGGGACCTGCCCTCCAGAAGGTAATTCTGTGTGTATTTTCTTTTGGTGGGGGGAGGTTCCTCCTCAGGTGTATGTCCTGTCTGCCAATTCTGGACAAGGACAAATTCTGAGATGCAATTTATGCTCTAGAGGTCTCCTGAAGGGACAACCTATAAAAATAGAACTCCTGCTTTGTTTCTTCCTCTTTCTACTCTGTTTTTCTCTCCACTTACTAATAGTTTTTCCTAGAGAAATTTCTTTAATAAATCATTCGTGCTGGATACTCATTTCAGTGCTAACTTTTTGGCAATTCAAACTAAGTCACGATACTCTACAATCATGGGTTCATCTCTTTAATTCATTTATAACATGCAGCTTAGCCCCACCAAACTCTTTACTGGAAAATTGCAGAAGACCCTTGAGACTTAGATTTTCTCATTTAATTTTTGGATTTGCTTAAGTCAATTTACCTAACAGTTGATTATTGTCAATATACTTATTACTTTTTGTTATGTTTTACTTGCAGTTGTAGTTTTTTAACCTGAGAGGTCTTTTTAAGGGTTAATTTTTAGTAAGAGTTGAAAACCTCTCGGTATGTAACTAGATGTGTATCTCAGCTACTTAAATAAAAGATGCCACTGTGTCCAAATTCAAATGCAATGTGTTAGACTGATAGACTGATTGGGGTGGGGGCAGGTTAGGGTCTGGGTAAAAAAAAAAATGAAGGGATTAAGAAGTACAAACTGGTCATTACAAGCAGTCCCTGCAGCTACAGGGATGGAAAGTCCATCATAGAGGTTATAGTCAGTGATATCGGATTAGGTATGTGTGGTGTCAGGTGGGTCCTTGAACCAGGACAGGGAACACTTAGTAAATTATAAGAGTGTCTCACCACTATGCTGTTCATGTGAAACTAATATAAAATAATGTTGAATTTTAAAAATAAACCTAATCATTTCATTAGCAAGTAGAAAAAATAAATGCAGTATGTCATATGTATATCACAGAATTTTTATAGCAGTTAGAAACAAAGATTAGAGAATGAAAGTAGGGCAGATCTTAAAAACCTGGTTTTTAGTGGAATAAAGTAAAAAAACCACAAGATATATAGCACAATGATATTTGCATAAAATGATGTGTATAAAATAATATGTACTTATTTGGCAAGAAAGCATATAAAAATACATGGATTTAAACACTAGAATCACTTATCATCAACGGTGAAGGTGGGGAGAGGAATATAATAAAATATACAAATCCGCCAGTCAATCAATCAGTAAAATAATAGTGGGAACTTGCACAGACCAGTGATGAAAATATGCCATTAACTGAGAAGTCTAATTAAATTTCTTCATCTGAGTATCAATTGTACAAAAGTAGTTTGGAGCAATTTGCTAGAACAAAGGAAAGGAAACAAAGGAACAAAAAGAAAATATATAATGAGAACAAGGAACAAGCACAAAATATTTGAAAATACATTTTTTAATTTGATTGTTAAGAACTGAATTGTGTCTACAAACTTCTGTGCTGGAACTGTAATTCCCAAAGTGACTACATTTGGAAATAGAGCCTGTAGAGAGGTAATTAAGATTAAATAAAGCCATAATAGTGGAACCCTATGCTAAAAGGGCTGATGTCCTTATTAAAAGACAAAGAGACACTATGGTCACACAAGCACAGAAGGACAACCATGTGAGGGCGTGGATAGGAAAAGGGCGACCATCTGCAAATCCAGAGAGAGGCTTCAGTGAAAACCGACCCTGCCGGCACTTTCATCTTGACTTTCAGACATCCAAACTGTAAGGAGATACATTTCCGTTATCCCAGCCACCCAGTCACTAATACGCAATTAATTTCAAATTGATGTCAGCTCTTTTTCTAAACTCTCAAACTTTCTAGAATAAAATAGTTACTGCTTTGTGAATCGGTTAGTTGGCTTTTTTCCTTTGCATTTCCCTGTATAACATATTCTAAGAGAATATGTTACATATTCCCTGTAAGAGAATATATTTGGTAGATGTGAAACTGGGAATGTGATTAGTTGTGATATAACTGTAATGATGAGATAATTAGTCAGTGTTTAGCTTCTGTTTGTTAAAAGAGGATATTAGTATAAAAATAATCTCATTGAAAGTGAAGACATTGACAGGAAAGGATTTTTTAAGGTACTGTAATTTAAATTTAGCCCATTTTAAGCTAGGTTTTCCAAATTAGATATAGCACTTTTATTAATATAAAAATTAGGATACTACATAGAGGAAATAATGTACCACATCCAGTTCTGAGGAAGAGTGACATGGAGATGAAACTAGGAGTGATGCAATAAGCCAGGGGGACACATATGTCTGCATAAACAGAGGGGATATACCTAAGAAACAAGTAAAAAAGGAAATTTTATTAAAGTCTGACTTCTGTCCTCTTCAATTTGGACCAGCTGCATCCAGGTACAGTATGTTTTGTGTCTGTGTGTGTGTGTGTGTGTGTGTGTAAAGAAGAGAGAGAGGGGGAGAGAGAGAGAAAGAGAGAGAGAGAATTACACAGAGGAGAGGAGGACTTGGAGAGTTTAAATTTCATTTTCCTTATTTACTATATGAAACAAAAGATATTCAAATTTCCTACCTGCTCAGAGGAACCATTGTGAGAAGTCTTTAGTAGAACAAGTTGCCATGGTGGTAGTTAGGTGACCCTGAAGTCTATACCTCTTGAGTTGACCACTGAAGCCTCAAACCAAATGAAAGTTAGAATGTGTAAAATGTCAGTGTAAGAGCCAAAGAAGGTCCAATATGCCCAAGAGGGTCACAGAATTGCTAAGACAAAGACAGGACAAATATATGAATATTGCATTTACAGAATTCAGTATCAGACACTAGAAGAATTAATTTTACACATTTTAGTATCAAACCAGAAAAAAACCTATAGATGGAATCCAAGCAAATCACATGAGAGTCATCAACCAAATAACCTGAACACTGTTTTATGAATCACTGAATAGTCTCCTCCATTGGGCCACTACACACTCTGTGCTTTAAGTAAAAATATTGAGTTATCCAAGAGACTCCTTATTATCATGCACAGGAGAGTGTGCAGAGATAGACTAAAATTGTGTTTTGTTTTTCTTCAGTATCTACATGGGACAGGAGGTCTATAAAAAGACCACATCTGTTATTGGAAATAAGAAGGTACATTTGCTTCATTAAAGAGGGTAGAGTATGTGTAATTTTCTAACTTCATTATATGGATTATCTTAGTTCTTAAATGGAAAATTAGGAAAAAATAAGAAGGGAGCTATGAGTTATGTAGAGAAAATATGTAATTGCTTAGGCTTTTTTAATTATTGTGATTGTTATGACATTATTATAATTATTTAGTTCTGTGGGTGAATGTGAATGTATAGTTATCTAGGAAAAGTTTCTGTTAAGTATATAAATACTATACAAAAATACTTCATTAAAAACATTTCAAAAGTGGTATTACTAGTGGAAGAGATTTCTAGAGAGTGTAATTTGGGTCCTAAGAAATGTAGTTATAGCCTCACTTTTTCAGAGCTGAAGATGTTTTAAGCATCTATTTAATCCAAAAATCACAAAAAAATTGATTTAAAAAATGATTACAACTAAGTATGACATTTCAATTTTTTAAATGACTTCTAAATTATTTTCCAATTATCCATGAAATAAGGGAAAACAGATGTTTACTGTTCACTTATTATTTTGTGGCTATTTAAAATATGCTTACTCTAAAAGAGGAAGTGCTTAAGTTATTATAAGTGATGTTACTTAAGTGGAGTACTCACTGGGGAAGGTGCAGAGTGTGATTATTCTAACAAGCAATCAATCAGACTAGAAGCAACTTTTATTTCATTTTAAAATCTACATATGTCAGTTCATTGTTTATTGAAAAAATTGGAGGAACTTTTAAGGATACACTGACATTTGGAAGTATTTCTCAATATAAATGATAGTAAGTCATAGAATTTTGAATCCTAAAGGAAGATACAGGATATTTAGTCTAAACACCACACTTTGAGAACTCCTTGGTGACACACTCTATGAATAATTCCAACTGAGTGAAATTACACCGTCAGTCATTTATTTTTCTCTCCTTCCTCTCTCCGCTTCCCATCCATTCTCTTCCCTTCCATCTGTTCCTTGTTTCTTCCTTCCTCCTCCCTTCACTTTTTTCATTTTCCCATTTAAAGCAACAGAAAGAGAACAACTATTTATTCTTTTAAGAACATTTAATTTAGTTTAAAAAGCTTATAGTTTTGGTAAAAATTACCTCTGAAAACCATTGCTTCTCATTTTTTCTCAGTGGAAAATGTAGAACAAGTATGTGTACACTTTAAGATGACACTATTTCAAATATTTAAAGGCTTTTTAGATCTCTTTTATATTAATTTGCCCATTTCTAGGGTTATTATAAAAAATAACAGCTGAAAGCTGTTTTTTCATAGTTCTTCAGGCTGGAAATCCAAGATCAGGAATTGGCAGTTAGTCTCCTCTGAGGCCTTTCTTCTTGGCTTGCAAATGGCTGCCCTCAAACTGCTTTATCTTCACATGATCTTTCCCCTGTGATGGACTTCCCCAGTGTCTCTTTGTATATCCAAATGTCACTTCTTCTGAGGACTCCAGTGGTAGCGAATTAGAGCCCCAGTCTAAGGACCTCATTTTAACTTAATTATCTCTTTAAAGATCTTTCTTCCAAAATGGTTGTATTCTGAGGGATTGGGGTTGAGGATTTTAACAAATGAACACTGAAAAAGGAAAATTAAGGCAAAAAACACTCCTGCTTAATTTTCTGTTTGTAGATTATAGCTCCTTAGTTCTTTCAACCATTTATGTTAGAATGTTAAGAGTATTAAGTCTTTTTTTTCTCCAATGAAGCTACTTCTAGACTAATTTTTGCTAGTGTCTCTGATACAGGTATAATTATACACATAAAGCTAAACAACATTACTGACTGATAAGGAAATAAGAAGAGTGTAACTATTAGACCACAAGTATGTTTTATAGAAGTGATCACACAGACATGATTTGAGTCAGACTTGATTTCAAACACCTTCTCAGCAGCAAGAGTAAAGGAACAAGAGGAAGTCATTTGGATTCTTCTGGAAAGCAAAGGAGGACAACATCATGTGGAGTGAGCGATGGTTTCAAAACATCTGTTCTTGTGCTTGGCGAGTCATCGATCCGTAAACGCTCGATACTCCTTTTCTTTCTCCTCCACCAGTATGCTGCAGATGCACCCTGTCTACTCTAATAATATGGACCGTCTTCTCCCATCTTCCACTTTATTTTATGTAATTGTCAAGACAAGCTTTCACAATGTTAAACATAAAGTTAACTTTTTTAAACCTAAAGGCAACGTTCCTTCCTTTTACTTACATACTTTTTACTAAAGTTTAATCCTATGATTTATTTTATGTGTCTTTACTGTCATATTGAGATCTATATATACACTAATCCATATAATATTTATTACATATATGACTAAATATAAGACCATACTCTAGGTTTCTATAGGTATTTTTTGCAGGTTGAGCAAGTCCCCTTTTAGTTCCAGTTTGCTGTGAGTTTACAGGATAAATGAGTGTTGTATTTTGTCAAATATTTTTTATATGTTGAACCAGCCTTTCACAACTGGAGGAAAACCCATTTTACCTGATATATAATTAGTTTTACACATTGTTATATGAGACTGGCTAGTAGCATGTTGACAAATTTAAGGAGATTACAATTATTCCAGGTATGTTTTATAACCACATTGGGACACAATTAACACCAATAACAAATTGAAAATGAGGAAACTCAAAAATATGCAGAAATTAATAAGATACCCTTGAGCAACAAAGATTAAAACACCACATGCCAAAATTTATAGCATACAGCAAAATCATTGCTAAGAAGAATATTTGTAGAAATAAATACCTACATTAAAATAAGAATTTTAAATAAACAACCTCACTTCACACTTTAAAAAACTCAAAAAAGGAACTACTAGTTACAAAACAGGTGTGAATGACCCATGGACATAGACTTGGGAATCGACTGTGAGAGTGGAGGGGGGGTGAAATGGGCAAAGGAGGGTGGAGGAGGGCAAAGGGGAAAAATTTAGGACAACTGTAATAGATAATAATTTTTTTAATAAAAAATAGCAGAGCAGTTAAATACTGTGTTTACCTTCTGTCATGATCACATCAAAATTACAGCTAGATTATAGAATAATCACCCTTGAGAACCACCTGAAGGTGAGATGAACAGAACTCCTATAAAGAAGCCGGGAGACTGACGGGGCGGAGACATAAAATTCTTATCCACATGGGTGGGTCAGAACTGAGAGGAGTCTCTTGGCTGTGTAGATCCCTATGAGGAGCAATTGTCCCAGTCTCACAGTAGGCTCCCCAGCCTGGAACTCCAATGTTGGGAAGAGGAGTCCCCACAATATTTGGCTGTGACAAATCAGCACATGGACAAGTAAAAAATAGACAGGTGGGATTATATTAAACTAAAGAGCTTCCAAACAGAAAAAAAAATTAACAAAATGAAATGGCAACCTATGACATGGGAGAACATATTTGAAAGCCATATTCAAAGTATATAGGGAATTCCTACACCTGAATAGTAAACAACCAAATAATTAATAAATGAGCAAAGTAACTGAATAGATATTTCTAAAAAAAACACATATAAATGTCTAACAAACACATAAAAATATATTTAACGTCATTAGCCATCAGGAAAATGCGAATCAAAACCACAATGAGGCATCATCTCACAGCTGTCATAATAATGCTTATTATATAAAAACAAAACAAAAGATAACAGGCATTGGTGAAAATATGGAGAAATTAAAAGCCTTGTATACTGTTGGCAAGAATGTATATTTATACAGCCATTATGGAAAACAGTATGGAGGTTCCTCAAAGGTTAAAATAAAACTACCATATAATCCAACAATCCCATTTCTGGATGTACTATATCCAAAAGAATCGAAATCAGGATCTCTGAGAGAAATCTTCACCATATTCACAGTAGGCAGGATATGGAAGCAACATCGGTGTCCACCAGCCAATAAACGACTAAAGAAAATGTGGTAAGTGTATGTGGGTATGAATACAATTTAGTTATAAAAAAGAGGAAATCCTTTCATTGTTGCAACATAGATAAACCTGTAAGGCATTGTGCTAAGTACAATAAAACCAGCCAGACAAATATAGCATGATACCACTTATAAAAGAAAGGAATCTAAAAGAGTCACATTCATAGAAACAGAAAGTAGAATGGGGATTGCCAGGGGGTGCAGGGAGATACAAAGGAGGCAGTATCAGTCCAAAGGTACAGAGTGTCAGTTATGCCAGTTTTGTAAATCTTAAAGACCTACTATATAGTATTTTCCTATAGTTAACAATATTATAGAATTAAATTTTTCTAGTATCATACATTTTATATCATATTTTATTACAAATAATGATAACAAAGCTAGTAATAATAAAATAATAGGAGGAAACTTTGGAGGTGATGGGTATGTTTATGGTAGAAATTATGGTGATAGTTTCACAGATGAATACTTACCTTCGAAGTAATTAAGTTGTCTACATTAAACGTGGACAGCTTTATCTCAATCATGCCTAAATAAAGATGTTTTAAAAAATTAAGTCAGAAATACTGTCACAGACAAGAAGCACCTCAGGATACATGATGGTCAAACGTAACATGCAACCTTGTATGAATAAAAACTGCATTCATTATAATAAAGTATGAACTTTAGATAATAGTAATGTATCAATATAAGTTTGTTAAGTATAACAAATGTATTAACTAAGGTAATGTATTCATGATAGCAGAACTAGTCATAGGCATATGGGAACACTACTACCTGCACAAATTTTTGAAAATCTAAAATTCAAATATATGTGCATTATATATACATTTATATTCATATTCTTTGTGTATACACACTGTATGTAGAGTACAGATTTCTGGCTTCACTGTAAAACTTTGTTTTAACATCCGCCTTTTAATGGCATGCAGACATTTTTTTTCAAGCAGTTATAAGAGCCAGACAGACCCTAATCCAAGAAGACAAAGACAAAATTCACAGAAATGTTATTTCTGAGGCATTTTGGAATGTACTTCTCTGTCCCAGAGTTAAGAAAAAGGCCAATTAATTTTGAAAATTTAGTACAATCAGATATTGAATGCGTCTACCATGTAACTTCTGCCCCTGATAAAATAAATATGTGTATCACTTACAAAAGCTCAAATAGCCATGAGCTTGATAAGGAGGAATGTTGTACCAGTTCAGGTTGGATATTAATGATTTACAGCCAGACAAATGAGATCTTAGTTGACGACCACCCCTTCCATCCAGGTGCTGATAAAAGCTGGCCTTGGTGCAGAGCTTGGACCTTTCTTATGCTCCCAGGCACAGCAGAGGGAGCCACGACTGCAGATGTCTAATAGCTCTGAACAGGTTAACTAAAGTGGCCACAGGCAGCGTCTAAGATAGGCCTGCACCAGAGATTTTGCAGATTTGCCTAATACATAGAAACAAACACAAAGAGGCAGCTAACATTAGAAGACGAAGAAACAGGCTCTAAATGAGAGAACAAGAGAATTCTCAAAAGGAAACTAATGAAATGAAGGGAAGCAGTTTATCAGATATAGAATTCAAAGTAATGATTATAAGGATGCTCAACAGCATAAAACAAGATGTAGAAAGCATAAAAAAGGACCAGTCAAAAATAAAGAATGCAGCACTTGCAATAAATAATGCACTGGAAGGAATAAACACTAGATTGCATGAAACAGAGGTTTGAGTAAAACAAGGTAAAAACAAAAAAAATCAGAGCAGAAAAACTAAAAATTAAAATCAAATTATAGATATGAGGATAATTTAAGGGACCTTTGGAACAACAGGAAGCGTAACAACATCTGCATCATACGGGTTCCAGAAGTAGAACAGAGTGAGCAAGGGATTGAGAACCTATTAAAGAAATAATGACCCAAAACTTCCTTAATGTAGTGAAAGAAAAAGACACAAGTCCAGGAAACACAGAGAGTCCCAAACAGATGGGCTCAAAGAGGCTCACAATAAGACACATCATAATTAATACGGCAAATATTAAAGACAAGGAGAAATATTAAAATCTACAAGAGAATGGCAGTTACTTGCCTACAAGAGAGCTTCTATAAGGTTATCATCTGATTTCTCAACAGAAACATTGCAGGAATTTGGCATGAAATATCAAAGTGATGAAAAGTAAGGACCTACAACCAAGGCTACTTTACCCAGCAAGACTATCATTTGAAATTGAAGGAGAGATAAAAAGCTTTTCAGGAAAAAAAAAAACAAACAAACAAAAACTTAAAGAATTTGTTATCACCAAACCGGCATTACAACCAATGTTGAAGGACTTGCCTGAAGAAGAAGAAGAAAAAAAAAGAAGAAAAAACAGAGTAAAATAGTTTTTAAAAAATGGAATGGCAATCAATATGTATCTATCATAATCACTTTAAATGTAAATGATTTAAATGATCCAAACAAAACATATGGTTTAGCTGAATGGATTTAAACAAACAAACAAAAAAAAACCCAAGACGTGTGTGTGTGTGTGTATAAAGCACATACATACAGAGACCCACATTAGAATGAAAAATAGATACAGACTAAAAGTGAAGGGATGAAAGAAAATATTTCACGCAAAAGGAAAGGAAAAAAAAAGCTTGGGTAGCAATATTTATATCTGACAAAATAGTTTTTAAAACCAAGCCTATAGTAAAAGACAGAGAAATATAGTACATAATGATAAAAGGAAGAAATCCACAAGAGTATATAAACCAAGTAAATATTTATGCACCTAATATAGGAGCAACTAAATATGTAAAGCAAATCTTGATGGACACAAAGCGAGAGATTAACAGAAATATAATCATAGTTGAGAATTTTAACACTCCTTTGACTTCAATGGATAGAACTTCCAGATGAAAAATCAACAAGGAGTTGATGGCCTTAAACAACATGCTAGATCCAATGGATTTATTTGATATCTTCAGAGCATTTCAGCGCAAGCAGCAGAATATACATTCTTTTCAAGTACACATGAATGTTTTGTAGGATAGACCACTTATTAAGACACAAAAGAAATCGCTATAAGTTTCAGAAAATTGAAATCATATCAAGCATCTTCTCTGACCATAATGCTATGAAACTAGAAATCACTCACAAAACGAAAACTGAAAAACATACAAAGACATGGAAGCTAAAAAACATGTTATTAAGTCATGAATGGGTTAATAATGAGATCAAGGAAGAAATCAAAAGATACCTTGAAATAAATGAAAATAAAAGCATAACAACCCAAAATCTGTGGGACACTGGGAAAGCAGTCCTAAAGGGAAATTTCATAACACTATAGGCCTATCTGAAAAAAAAAAGAATGAAGCAAAGGCTCAAATTAACAATCAAACTTTACACTTAAAGGGACTTGAAAAAGAGCAGCAAACAAAGCCCAAACTGAATAGAAGTTAGGAAATAGTAAAGATCAGAACAGAAATAAACAAATAATGTCTAAAAAATTAATACAAAAATTAATGAATCCAAGGACTGCTTCTTTGAAATGATAAACATGATAAACAACATTTAACAACTCACCAAGATAAAAAAGAGAGAGGACCCAAATTAATAAAATCAGAAATAAATGAGAAGTACAACTGATACCACAGAAATACAAAGGATTTTAAGAAATTATTATGAATGACTATATGCCAACAAATTGGACAAACTGTACAAAATGGATTAATTCCTAGAAACATACAATCTTCCAAAATTAAATCAGGAAGAATTGACAAATATGAATAGACAGATTACAACTGGTGAAATTGAAGCAGTAATAAAAAATCTCCTAACATGCAAAAGCCCTGGACCAGTTAGTTTCACAGGTGAATTTTGCCATCATTCTCAGAAGAAATGACACCTCCCCATCATAAATTATTTCATAAAATTTAAGTGGATGGAGGTGTCTCAAAGTCATTAATGAGG
The DNA here is from genome assembly GCF_014824575.4 of Sturnira hondurensis. NCBI lineage: Eukaryota > Metazoa > Chordata > Mammalia > Chiroptera > Phyllostomidae > Sturnira > Sturnira hondurensis. Next base: position 8,280,189 of record NW_028094767.1, read on the forward strand.
CCTACATTAGTTTTAATTCCAAAACCAGATAAAGACAATACAAAGAAAGAAAATTATAGGGCAATATTCCTGATAAATATACGTGCTAAAATCCTCAGCAAAATATTAGCAAACTGCATCCAGAAATATATTAAAGGTTCGTACAACATGATCAAGGGAGATTTATCCCAGTGATACAAGTTTGGTACAATATTCACAAATCAATAAATTGATTTACCACATAAACAGAATGAAGGACACAAGCCACGTTATCACATAAGTAGATGAAGGAAGAGCATTTGATAAAATTCAGCAATGTTTATGATAAAAACTCTCAGCAAAGTGGGAATAGAGGGAACATACCTAGACATAATAGAGGTCACACATGAAAAAGTCACTGCCAGCATCATACTCAATGGGAATAATGAAAATTGTTCCACTTGATATCAGGGACCAGACAGGGACATCCGCTTGCACCTCTCTTGTTCAACTAGTATTGGAAGTCCTAGTCACAACAGTCAGACAAGAAGAAGAAATAAATGGCATCCAAATTGGAAAGGAAGATATAAAATGGTCATTATTTGCAGATGTTATAATACTGGAGATAGAGTACCCTAGACATTCCAGCACCAAACTATTATAACTGATAAATGAATTCATCAAAGTAACAGTATACAAAATTAATCCAGAAATCAGTTGCATTTTTATATGCCAATAATGCACTAACAGAAAGAGAAATTAGGAAAGCAATCCCATTCACAATTGCTTCAAACAGAAAACAAAATACCTGGGAATAAATTTAACCAAGAATGTAAAAGACTTGTACTCAAAAAAAATTTAAGACACTAAAGAAAGAAAGTGACTGGATATAAATAATTGGAAGAGTATACATGTTCACGGATAGGAAAGATTAAGATCACGAAAATGTGCATCCTACCGAAAGCAATCTATAGATTCAATGCAAGTCCTATCAAGATACCAATGATTCACAGAACTAGAAAAAATATGCCCCAAATTTGTGTGGAACTACAAAAGACTGCAAAGAGCAACAACAATCCTATTACAGAAAAACAAAGTTAGAGGTATCATATTATCTAACATCAAACTATACTATAAGACCACAGTAATCAAAGCAGCATGGTTCTGGCATAAAAATTGACATGCAGATCAATGGAACAAACTAGTGAGCCGAGAAATAAACTCATGCATTTATAGTCAATAAATGCTTAACTAAAGAGAAAAAATATACAATGAGCTAAAGATAGTTTGTTCAGTAAAGCATAGTGGGAAAATAGACATATATGTGCAGAAAAATGAAACTAGGCCATCTTTGTATGTCTCACATAAGAAAAAAATCAAAATGGATTACAGACTTAAATGTTAAATTTAAAACCGTAAAAATCCTAGAAGAAAATGTAGGTAATAAAATCTCAGATGTATTCATAGCAATATACTTTTTCCTGATATGTCTCCTCAGGCAAGGGAAACAATAAAAAATGAACAAATGAGACTACATTAAATTAAAAAGATTTTGCACAGCAAAGGAAACCATCAACGAAATTAAGTCAATCAACTGAATGGGAGAACATATTTGCCAATACACCTGATAAGGGGGTTAATATCCAAAATGTATAAAGAAATTATAAAACTCAGTACCGAAAAATCAAGCATTCCAATTAAAAAAATGGAAAAAGGACCTGAATAGACACTTCTCCAAAGAGGTCAGAGAGAGAGAGCAAATAACATATGAAAAGATGCTCAGTGTCACTAATCACAAAAAAATGCAAGTTAAAACCACAATGAGATATCACTTCACATATATCAGGATGTCTGTCATCAACAAATCAACAAAGAACAAGTGCTGGTGAGGATATGCACTATTGATGGGAACACAGATAGGTGCAGCTACTATGGAAAGCAGCTTGCAGTTACTTTAATAAACAAAAACTGCCTTGTGAGCCAGCTATTCCGTTTCTAGAAATTTATCTGAGGAAACCTGAAACACTAATCCAAAAGAATAAATGCACCCGTATGTTCACTGCAGCATTATTTACAATCAAGATGTGGAAGCAGCCCAAGTGTCCATCAGTAGATGAGTGGTAAAACAACTACGGGACATTGAACAGGAGAATATGAGTTGGCCGTAAAAAAGAAGGAAATGTTACCCTTTGTGACAGCATGGATGGACCTGGAGAACATTATGCTAAGTGAAATAAGCCAATCAGAGAAAACGAAACACTATATAATTTTATTCTTACATGAAATCTAATGAACAAAATGAACTAATAAGAAAAATAAAGTCTCATAGAGAATAGGCTGACAGCTCTGTAGGATTGGGGGTTAGGGGTAGAAAGAGAGCAACAACAACAAAAAAAGAATTCGTAGACATGAACAACAGTGTAGTGATGTCAGGGAGGATTGGGGTGGGTGGAGATAGAAGACAGCACAGTGGGGAATAAATGGTAATGGAAATAAAATACAATAGAAATATTAAAAATAAAGTCAACATAAAAAGGCTTAGATGTTTATATATAGTGTAATTTTTGTAGCATTTGTCACTGCTGTTCCTATGAAATAATACTGTACTGAAGAAATAGAAATTTTGTTTCATGATAGTAACAAGAAAAAATTGTTTCAGAATATTTTTTTAAATTTATTGATATTTAGAGAGAGAGAGAAGGGAGAGAGACAGTCAGAAAATTCCATTTTTTCCACTTATTTACACATTCATTAGTTGCTTCTTTTATGTGTCCTGACCAGGCATTGAGCCCATGACCTTGGCCTATCAGGACAATGCTCTAACCAACTGAGCTACCTGTCCAGGGCCAGAATAACTTTCATGGTGCCCCAGGTAGAAAGCTTTTGGAAACCTGATCACTCTCCCAATCAAGACACCAGAAAATTAATGTTCTCCAATGTTCTACCATGTTCATTCTTTTTTTAAATGAATTTATTGAGTGACATTGGTGAATAAAACCATACAAGTTTCAAGTGTACAACCCCACAACACACCCTCTGCATAGGGCATTGTGTGCTGACTGTCCAAAATAAAGTCTTTTTCTGCCAGCCTTTATCCTTCCCTTGTCCTCTTCCTCTTCCTCCAAGTCCCCTTCCCTCTGGCAATCAGTATACTGTTGTTTGTGTCTATGTAATTTTTTTCCTAAATCCTTGCATCATTTTCACCCAGCCTCCAAACCTCCCTCCCCTCTGACAACTGTCAGTCTGTTCTATGTATCTATGTGGGATCCAATGAACAAAATAATCTAACAAACAAAATAGAAATAGAATCATAGGTACATGTTTGCTTTTATTTTCATCAATACCTGGCTCAATGTGTGGGAAGTTGTAGACATCTATGAATAATTGTTTTTTTAGAACAATTGATAATTATATATGATATGAGTGTGTGCATGTATGAGCTCTGTCTGAAAGAAGTCCAACCATTATTAATATTATAAGAATGTTTTACATGATGTAGGAGACCATTCTGTGTGGGGTGGGCCCAGCCCCCAGTGACAAATATTTACTGCAAAGTAACTCCCTAAAATCCATGCTAAACCTTCCAAGGACGAGTGTAACTGGTTCAACCACTTTTGCCTTTTCATTTGTAAATATCCCTCTTCTGTGATGTGATTAGCATCATTGGTTCCTTTGTTTTCTGTAAAAGGTAACCACCTAAAGCAACATCTGCATAGTAAGTGAGGACCATTGTGTAACGTGCTGAGAAACCCAATAAAACCAGTCCCAGCAAGGGATTTTGCTCCCCTTGATTGAAAAGCCATGCTGTCCCTTTTCCTCCACGGGACTTGGTAGTATGTGTGAATGTCTCATTTCATCCATAATGATGTGGACACTGTGGGCCAGTGTCTGCATCAACATGACATCGATGTAATTTCACAGCCAAGGAGAGTGGACTGGAATGCACGTGCGTGAACATTGATGACCTTTCTGTACTAGTCAGTGGGGGCAGTAGACACCATTGAGTGAGCATGTGTACTGTGTGACTGTCACATTAAAAATGACTGAGCCATAGAACAATGAATTTGCTTCATGTTTTGCATTAAGATTGAACACTTCTCTGGGGAAATTATTCAGATGATTCAGAAGGCTGCATCTATGGGCAACTGGTGATTGGCAGCTTTATCACAACAACACGCTTGCTCATGCATCACACCTCATGCAGTTTTTTGGTGAAACGTCAAATCACCCAGGTGACTCAACCCCCATACAGCCCAGAGTTGGTGCCCTGCAACTTCTGGCTTTTCCCAAAACTAAAATCACCTTTGAAAGGGAAGAGATTTCAGACCCTCCATGAGATTCAGGAAAATACAACAGGCAGCTGATGGTGACTGGGAATACTGTGTGAGGTCCCAAGGTACCTACTCTAAAGGGGACTGAGGTGTCATTGTCCTACGTACAATGTTTCTTGTACCTTGTATCTTCTTTAAGAAATATCTGTATTTTGCCCTGGCTGGTGTAGCTCAGTGGATTGAGCACAGGCCAGCGAACCACAGGATCGCGGTTCAATTCCCAATCGGACCGTGCAACCCAGGTACATACCTGGGTTGCATGGGCCAGTTCCCGGCAGGGGACTCACGAGAGGCAACCATACATTGATATTTCTCTCCTTCTCTCCTTCCCTTCCTCTCTAAAGATAAAGAATTAAAATTAAAAAAAGAAATAGCTCTATTTTCATAATACATTGCTGGATATTTTCTGGGTAGACCTCATATATGTACTTATGTGTACAGATTACACTTATATGTGTGGAATTGTATGTGAGTTATATGTATGTGTGCATGTATAACTCTAGTATGAATGCGAAAATAAAATATATTTAAAGTATGAAAAGTCAAAAATATGTAACAGTGGGACAGGATAAAAATAGAACTTTGTAGATTAAAACTCATGCTTTTGTATGGCTATACATCTATATCAATCAATCAGTAAGTCCCTGGACCTTTTAGATTCACTGAACTATTTCACATAAATATGTTTCTTTGGCTGTGCAATATGTTCAGCAGATTGTCTATGAGCCCTTTGAAAAATGGTCATCACTTATTTTCCTTAAGAAAATTCTAACATGTTTTATCAAATCAATATGTTTATTAGTTTTATAAACTCTTGTCTTGATTTTGGTGCTAACCTCATCTCTATCATTGATAAAATATAACTTTTAGAGCTTTGGTTAAAAAATTTCAACATGATCTAAAATCGTCTTATAAAAACAATACATTCAGTTGGAGCTCCCAATTTTGGGGATAATTACTACCTTAGTATGAAGAAAAAAAATTGCTTGTGACTTGAATAAAATCACCATCCTCACCACGTATTTTCTCTTTGCAGTGACCCACATGTCCCCATCACCGTAGCATGGTTCTCTACCCAGTGTTAAGTTGTAAGAAAAACTTCAGAAAACTCTTCACACAATGAGCTCATTTTTATATCAGTCTATTAAAACAAAAAACAAAACCACCTTCAGCAATTGTCTCTAATGAGCATAATGCAACATAACTTGACTGAATGTGTCATAATAACCTATTCTAAAACCTGAAGCGAAACTGAGGATAGTTCTGCCCTCAGACTATTTGGAAGATAAGTTACCCAAAGTGGAACACACTGCTCTACGCAATATGTCAGGCATCTTAGATTGCTGAATTCCACATGAAAATATACAGCACCCTTTAACAAATATATGAATCTAAAATCTATGTTTGTATATTTAAAATCATACTCATTGTTTTAAAACGTGCACTTCAACACTTGTGCAGATGATTTTCTCCTGCTTGTTAGTGTTAACAGTAGATGCCTCATATGTAAAGTACACCGTGATGCATCTTTTGAGAGTATTTAGTCTCAGATAAAATGATTTTGTTTCACTTTCGCATAACTGGTATAAAACAAAGCGAGATTATCTTCAGTGTGCAAATCTTAAGCTTATTCAGAAAATACTCATCAATCTTATCCTTAAAATATTAGGTAGCCCTCTAAGCGCTGTGACTTAAAAAAAAGCCAGCAGCAAAGCCTGGGGCAGCTCAGTCATGGCAGCAAGGAAATGAACTAAGACAGCACATGTTCCTGCCATGTGGTTCCTGATGAAATGTAAAATGAGTAATAAAGGCACTTAATGTTCACACATTTTCTACCTTCACTGTGTCTCGTCTCTTATATCAATGCTTCACAATTTAATTATGGTCTTTACCCCCATCCCTATTTAAAACTTTAGTGGATGCAAAATTTTAGTTTGGCATTCATTGGATTCCACACCTGAGGTGGGGGTAATTTTTAATCATAGCAGCTGCTACAGCATGCATGAGCTGCTTTAAAATATTCCTTTCCCATAAGATCTATTTTTTTAAATATATCTGGACTAAGGATCTACATGCTGGTGTCTTTGTGAAGAGTAGGTATTTGTGATATTACTAAGTCAAAGTAAGTGTCCATGGCTACCACATGTTCAATGTAACAGAACTGTTTGCAAAGTATCAAACTTTTTTTTGGTGCAGGCTGATCATTTTGACTAAAAAAATGATCAAGCATGTCATAGAAAATCTATACAACACCTTTAGAAGGAACTTAGTTTTTAATTCTTCAATAGTGGAAAGTTAACATATGTGGCATGATTTGTACATTCAGATCATTTTTCCATCTTGATTCCTAGTCATGAAGTGAAAACAGACAGTTCAGGTTAGTAACACAGAATGCTGTCTTGCCCAAAAAGCTTGTGAACACCACCATATCTTCAGAAATATTAGAGGCTCACTGTTCTGATGGCTCTTGGTCCCACTGAGGCAGTTATTATCTTTTGGGCACTAATAGCTAATTGCCTCACAGCTGCCTCCAGATGCTACCTGAGGAATGGCCCATTTCACTGGAGAATCGGGCTCGCCAGGCTTGCCAGTCTTCCCATCCTCCCCCGAGTTTGCTAACGAAACCTCTTCACAACTGCTGGACCTGAAACCCAGATGCTGTATCACCCTGTGGATCTAATTAGGCAACGATGTATATTTATATATTCAATTCAACTATAATTCCAGCTAATTGGCCTTGGCTCTCTAAAAGATGTATGAAGCAAGGCATTTCCCAAAAGAGTTACATCATTGCACCTATTTCTCAAACCCCATGCAATCTCTTCTGTACACCACTCATAGCTTTTGATGTGAGCAAAGGGTAAAAGCTAGGCCTCTGAGGTATTAGTTAGAAGAGGCCCTCAAAAGCACTTAGATGAATAATGCAAAATCACCTGGAATGAAACAGCTATCCAGTATTACCTGCCCTTGGTGGCTCAAATGAGGGTGAACGACATTCATCGACTGATGATAAGTTATTAGTCTAACAAAATTAAATCATGAATAAAAAGCAATATTTGAATTAACTATGACATAATCCTACCAAAGATACGTCTACAAAGGTAAATAGGCAACGCTTTCTCTCTTTTCAGAACAAAAGGGAATTATGAACTAACGTGTAATATATCCTCAGGCCTCACTTAACGTCATCAATAGTTTCTTGGAAACTGGAACTTTTGTGAAATAATGTGTCACAGAGCCACTTTTAAAAGTCCATGGGCTAATTAATATAAATAAGAGTTTAGTTCCTAGGGAAAATTTATGATTTCATAAAATCATCACCAAACTTCTACTTAAAGACCCAAACACTTCTCATAATAAACGTTAAAATAAATGTGAGGCATACATAGACTTAAGAAAGATTAATAGAAATAAAAGACATTTCTCCAAGGAGGACATACAGAGGATACAGAGACACATGAAAAGATGCTCGATATCACTAGCTATCAGAGAGATGCAAATTAAAACCACAATGAGATACCACTTTACACCAGTCAGATTGGCTATCATAAACAAAGAAACAAACAACAAGTGCTGGAGAGGTTGTGGGGAAAAGGGGACTCTAGTTCACTGTTGGTGGGATTGCAGACTGGTACAACCACTATGGAAAACAGTATGGAATTTTCTAAGAAAACTAAAAATGAACGTACCTTTTGACCCAGCAATTCCACTCTTGGGAGTATATCCTAAGAACCCTGAAACACCAATCCAAAAGAACCTATGCACCCCGATGTTCATAGCAGCACAATTTACGATAGCCAAGAGTTGGAAGCAGCCTAGATGCCCATCGGTAAATGACTGGATCAAAAAACTATGGTACATTTACACAATGGAATTCTATGCTGCAGAAAGGAAGAAGGAACTACTACCCTTTGCAACATCATGGATGGAACTGGAAAGCATTATGCTGAGCGAAATAAGCCAGGCGGTGAAAGACAAATATCATATGATCTCACCATTAACAGGAATCTAAACAAACCAAACAAGCAAGCAAAATATGACCAATGACACTCAAATATGGAACAGGCTGTCAGGGCCCAGAGGGGAGAGGGGAGAGAATCATAGGGGAAAAGGGAATGGACGCACATGAACAAGTATAAAAGACACATAGACAATAACTAAGGGTGGGGGGTGGAAAGGGGGAGGGAGGCAGGGAGCATGGGGTGAGGGGCGGGCAGGGTTGGGAATATAAGACAGAAACCTGTACTTGAACAAGAATTAAGTAAAAATTATATTAAAAAAAAGAAATAATGAGATAATTATTTTCCACTTCACTTATTCCACTTCAGAATCAAATGTAGCTAGATCCTATCCTGGAAGCTCAGGCCACCAGATGGGAACCACCCTGGACAGGACACCCTTCCATTACAGAGCCACCCACACCCACACCCACAGTCATTCAGACTGGGACAATGTAGACATGCCAATTCACCTCACATACATATATGTCTTTGGGATGTGGGAGAAAACCAGAGTCCTAAAACCCATGCAAACATGGGGAGAACATGCAAACTCCACAGACACTGGCCCTGTCTGGGAATGGATATATTATTTTTTCTCATCAACATTATAACAAAATAATGTTGAACGATGTGATGTTATTAGATGACCTATTGTCTTCTAAATTCTAGGAAAGCTTGTTGAAGAGCATAATCATGTATTAAACTATGGTAAAAATAAAGATTGTGAACTTTGATACAGAAATACAATCCCCATTTATAAACCTGTTAATTATTATGAATATTAACCTATTATTTAACTTTAGTCCTAATATGTATAGTTTGTTTCCAGTAACATTAAATGGCATATTTTATTATTTATAAAATACATAGAGGTTGCTGCTATAATAACATGGCAGTTTTAGTTAGGTATCAATGTATAATATAGCACTCTAAAATACAGTAGCTTAAGAAAACAAGACTAATTTATTTGGTTCACACATCTGCATTTTGGCCAAGGTTCATTGTGGATGGTTTGTTTCAATTCCAAGTTCTTCTCTAATGTTCACAGTAGAAGCTTAGTAGGATCCATTTCCACAAGGGCTTGCGTACACATGTGTCTGGCAGGAGGGACTGGCTTTTAGTTAGGAGTTCAGTTCATGTTGTTGATCAGAAGCCGCAGTTCCTCTCCTCACAACAGGGTGACTGGAATCAAAGTGCTGGTGTTCCCAGGGCTGGAACGTGTAAGCTCGCAGTTCATCAAGGTCAATGTCTAAAACTAGCAGGGCCTAAAACTATTTCTGCCATGTTTAATCACTCCAAACAGTTCCACAACTGCTGAAATACAGGCAAAATGAGCTAGCCCCACCTGCAGATGAGAGGACTGTCATTCTTTTGTCTAACTCATTCTTTAATCTACCTCATACACGAGAATTTATGCTGCAGTTTTTCTGGTCTAGCTTGCTTTTCATGTAAGAAAAGATACATAAGATATATGCACTGAAGGCCCACGATTATAAATGGTCCAAGGAAAGTCTCACAGTGGCTGGAAATGAAAGAAATGCAAATAAATCACATGTATTGAGGGTTTGACCATTGAACAGATATCATGAGGTTATTTTGTATATATCAACTCAGTCCTCACAGCAACCCTTTGGAATTACACAATAAAACTGAGGCACAGAGAAATGAAATAACATGCCCAAGGTCATACAGCCCTCCACAGAACTTTACTGGATAACTGCTTCACTAGCCCTGGCTTCTGCTAAGATAACTAACTATTCCTTTTCACGAGTCACTCATCTGATATATTTTGCAAAAGATTTTCCAGCTACACTCTTGGTGCTGTTTCCAGACCATGCTCACTGGATAGGCGGATGATTTTACAAATCGTCTTGTGCTGGTTCCTCTTTGCTTAACAGTTCATTCCATCATTTATCATTCCTCCTGCATCTCACTCTAAGAAACAAAGGAAAATCATGTTGCACCTTCCACATTATGCTTGGGAATTTCCTCAGTCAAATATTCTGTTCTTAATGACATACATATTCTCTAAGACAATAAGAATACTGTCTATTGCTCTCCTTTATTCTTTCTAGGCCCTCACCAAAACTGCTTGAAGGCAACTATACAACTACCAACAGTCTCTTCACGGGATGTGTTGTTGTTTTAACAATAGTTAGGTTCTGATGATAGCTGAAAGAACACAGCAACCCATGGAGAGAGGAAAGGCAGAGCTCTTTATGACCTGCGGCTCCAGGTGAGAGAAGGCTGCCATACAGGAAGCTGCACCAAAGACAAACAAATGCACAAGCTGGAGCTGTAGGCTACTTACGTGAGGTAAGTGGGAAGCCCAAGGAAGCAGGGGCCAGCTCTCAACACTTGGCAGCAGGGGTCCCGGCGGGGGAGTTGGGCGTCACAGCCCACGAGTGTTAGCGTCTACTCAGGCAAGCAGGTGAGGTGTGAATTTAGCAAACTGACCCTCAAGGGAATTGAGAAATGTCTAGCCACGATCTCAAAATAGGGTCAAGAAGGCATTTGTAAAAATTACAAAATAATCTAGACTTTTTCTATCAAGGGATACAAAACTCCCCCAGCCTTTTTATTACCCAATTCCAAAGAGGCTTTCACATTTTTAGGTATCTGTTATAACAGCACCCCCCTTTCCAGTACCAAAACCTTTATTAGATTCTGAAAGCTGCCATAACAAATTACCACAAACTGGGTTGCTTCGACAATTATTCTGTCGGAAAATTATTCTCTCGCAGTTCTTTGAATGTTCGGTTGCTGGTTTCTTTTGTTCATTAGAATGTTTGATAAAATTCACCTGTGAAGCCATCTGGCCCAGGGCTTTTGTGCACCAGGAGTCTTTTGATTACTGTTTCAATTTGCTACTTGTTATCAGTCTGTTCAAGCTTTCTGCTATTTTTCGATTCAGTTCTGGAAGATTGCATGTTTCTAGAAATGTATTCATTTTACCAAGGCTCTCCAATTTCTTGGTTTATAGTTGTTAACAGTAATTTCTTACAATCCTTTGTATTTCTGTGTTATTGGTTGTTTCTTCACTTCTTTCACATCTGATTTTATTTATTTGGATCCTCTTTCTTTTTTTCTTGATGAGTCTGGTTAAAGGCTTGTCAATTTTTTTTTTATATTTTCAAAGAACCAGCTCCTGGATTCATTGATCCTTTGGATTGTTTTTTAGTCTCTAGGGCATTTAGTTCTGCTCTAGCTTATTTCCTTCTTTCTGCTCACTCTGGGCTTTGTTGTATGTAGTTCCTCTAGTTCTTTTCATTGATCCTTTGGATTGTTTTTTAGTCTCTAGGGCATTTAGTTCTGCTCTAGCTTATTTCCTTCTTTCTGCTCACTCTGGGCTTTGTTGTATGTAGTTCCTCTAGTTCTTTTAAGTGTAGGGTTAGGTTGTTTATTTGAGAATTTTCTATCTTCTTTAGTTAGGTCTGTATTGCTACGAACTTCCCTCTCAAGATTTCCTTTGCCGTGTCCCATAGGTTTTGGGTTGTTGTGTGTTCATGTACATTTGTTTCCACCTATTTTTTATTTCTTTCTTGATTTTGCTGTTAACCCATTTATTATTTAATAACATGTTTAATCTCCAAAGTATATAAAGAACTCATATGTCTCAACACTGGGAAAATAAACAATTCATTTAAAAAGATGGGCCAAGGACCTGAATAGATACTTCTCACAGGAGGACATACAGATGGCCCATAGACATGTATAAAAAAATGCTCAACATCGTTAGCCATCAGAGAGATGGGTATTAAAACCATAATGACATACCTCCTCACACCAGTCAGAATGCCTATCATGAATAAATCAACAAACACATGGTAACGAGGATGTGGAGAAAATGGAAGCCTAGTGCACTGTTGGTGGGAATGCAGACTGGTGCAGCCACTGTGGAAAACAGTATTTAATTTCCTCAAAAAATTCAAAATGAAGCTGCCTTATGACCCAGTGATTCCACTGCTAGGAATATACTCTAAGAATCCTGAAACACCAATACTGAAGAAAATATGCACTCCCAGTTCATAGCAGCACTATTTACAACGGCCAAGTGTTGGAAATAGACTAAGTGCCCATCAGCAGATGTGTGGGTTAAAAAATTGTGACGCATTTATGCAATGGGACACTATGCAGCAGAAAAAAAGAAGGAATTACTACCTTTTACAACAGCTTGAATGGAACTGGAAACTATTATGCTAAGTGCAATAAGCCAGGTGGCGAAAGACAAATACCATATGATCTCACTTATAACCGGAATCTAATGATCAAAAGAAACTATTGAACAAAATAGAACCGCAGACAAGGGAACATGGAACAGACCGAGGCCGCCCAAGGGGAGGACGTAAGGGGATAACGGTGGAAAGAAGGTGAAGGGATCAGTCAAAGAGCAAGTATGAATGACCCATGTACGTAGACAACCGAGGGGGGATGGGGTAAGCTGAGTGGCAGAAGGCAGAGGAGAAAAACACTGAGATAATTATAATACAATAAATAATAAGAAGAAAGCGTATGATTTTATTTTTGCTGTAATTCTTATAGGCCTTTATACTTTGTTCCAAATATCATCAATGTCTTGAGTGTAGCAGACAGGTATAAAGGGAATATAAGTGTGTGTTTAGAATCAATATTTCTTATTTTTCTTCTTTTGTTGCCAATCTATACACTGAATAATGCAGAGTTTATTAATCTTATCAACAGTGAATTTTTAATGCTGATTAAGTGGTATGTTGATGTGTGCAAAGTGTTTGTTGAATGACTATTTGATGAACAAATTTGATTTCTAGGCTTACTCTTTCGATTACCTTTCAAATCCACTGTCCAGTTTATAATACTAGAGAATAAATGTTGAAAGTATACATACACAATCAAATAGTTTTTCTCCTAAACTAAAAACTTTGTTCCTTTCAAGACTATTTCTTACAAATAATACGTATTCTATTACATTAATCCTTCTGAGATTAATTTTGAGGCTAGAATAAAACTTACATTTTTGTAAAGGTTAAAAGAAGAAATACTACATTTTGAAGTCTTAAAATTGATGTGGAAACTTCAGAATGAAGAAGACAATAGCCAGTCCCCTGAGTATTTCTTTAAGCCCACACTAGGAAACAAAAGTGTTCCCTTCTCTTATTCCTATTGGTGAATGGGTGTGTCTCCTGAGGGGAGCAGATGTTCTTCTAGAAAAGTCTAACAGCATTTATAGGAGACTGGGATTTTGTGGGGGTGGTGTCTTCAGTTTCAGTCTCTGCTTGTCAACCTCTTTTACCAAGGAAAAGAAAGAGAGGGACTCAGGATGGTACTTGGTTCAAGAATAAATATATTTATGCTGATTATATTTCTTTCTACACAAAATTTCTCCCTGTTTCACAAAAGATAGAACAATTCTGGAGTGAGGAATCTCAGTCATTATATGAAAACACTTTGAAATATCAGTCATTGTTGAGGGAAAATATCAAATGAGAGGTCTTTCAACTAGATTAGGTTACATATCTATACTTGACATTAGAAGTTTTCTACTAATTTTGTTCTCTTTATACTATTATATTGTTCACACCTCTCATCCTGGAATCCTCATAAATAAATAACCATTGCACATTGAGAAATAGGACAGAAAATACCTTATTTCTGTTTTAGAGCATTTACCAGCTCCATGCTGTCTAAACCGTCCAGGGAGAATTTCGTTGTTCGTTTCTCACCCTGACAACTTGAGAGCTGGGAGATGTGCAGTGTGTGATTCTCTGTTTCTGTGTTTACACACGTACAACTGATAACAGTCCAGACCTGACCCAAAGTGGGCTGACAGTAATTTTCTCATCAATGTGATCATGAAAAGAAAGATAGGCTTGGGACAAACATAGTAAGCATGGCTTGAATAACACACATTACAAAATATTTTCTTAAACTCAGATGAAAATGTGTTTAGTATTTGATATACTTTCTTAGTTGCTGATGGATATGGAATGCTGCAATTCTAGTGACTACAATTTGCTATATTCCCAAATCAGTTCCAGGTAGTTGAGCAAGACAGCCTTATGATGAGGGACCAAAAAAAGGACAAAAAGTAGACATAGATGTCTGTTTCGTGGATGTACCCATGTAGTTATAAGTATGCATACTTGCTAAAATGTATACACAGGTTCATTTATTAAACTATGAGGAAAAGGTCTTCACAATGAAATAAAGTACATATCACGTTCAGTTGTAGGAACTCTGACCGAGTCTATATGAAAGAATGCTGATTTTTGCTTCTTTCTCCTGCCTTATTGAAAAAAGTGAAGTGGTTATTTCTTGTGGAATACCCCCTCATATCTTCAAATCATAAGTTTATCATAAAACAGAGAGTTTTCAAGGAATTTAAAAATGAAACTCAGTTTAATTTGCCGTATCCTCATCTTGCCTGCTATACCAGACTTTTATAATTTCACAACTATCTAATTGAAAGTTCTTGTATTTGGTTTCAACTTTTGTAATGAATTATACTTCACCATTTAATAACACCTATTATGGAAACACTTGTTCTTTTTAATCTTTTAAAATTAACTAATTTTATGTATAACAGTGTGGTGATTGCTGGGGGAGGGAGTTTAAGGGCACTAAATGGTAAACAAAACTACAACAAAGATTAAATAAAAAATAATAATTAATTAATTTTAAAGACTTCATCAGAGCNGTAGTTATAAGTATGCATACTTGCTAAAATGTATACACAGGTTTGTTTATTAAACTATGAGGAAAAGGTCTTCACAATGAAATAAAGTACATATCACGTTCAATTGTAGGAACTCTGACTGAGTCTATATGAAAGAATGCTGATTTTTGCTTCTTTCTCCTGCCTTATAGAAAAAAGTGAAGTGGTTATTTCTTGTGGAATACCCCCTCATATCTTCAAATCATAAGTTTATCATAAAACAAAGAGTTTTCAAGGAATTTAAAAATGAAACTCAGTTTAATTTGCCGTATCCTCATCTTGCCTGCTATACCAGACTTTTATAATTTCACAACTATCTAATTGAAAGTTCTTGTATTTGGTTTCAACTTTTGTAATGAATTATACTTCACCATTTAATAACACCTATTATGGAAACACTTGTTCTTTTTAATCTTTTAAAATTAACTAATTTTATGTATAACAGTGTGGTGATTGCTGGGGGAGGGAGTTTAAGGGCACTAAATGGTAAACAAAACTACAACAAAGATTAAATAAAAAATAATAATTAATTAATTTTAAAGACTTCATCAGAGCAGTGTTAGGTTCACTGCAAAATTTGGAGAAAGCCAGCTCACCAGTTATGTATTTCTTACATGGATGGTGCCTTTTTAAAAATGTGTTGCCCTTGGTCTTTGCTCCTATTTTTGTCTTCCACTTTTGTTCTGCCTTAGTGGTTTTAATTGAACGTTTTATATGAACACATTTTCTGCCCTGTCTTATCATGTCAAGTATGCTTATTTTCTTCCATTTCTTAGTGGTTGCTTTCGAATTTGCAAAGACTTCCACAACTAATCCAAGTCCATTTTCAAAACAGCAATAACCACTTCTTTGGTAGTGTGGATTCCACAGTAAAATAATCCTAACTCATTCCTTGTGTCTCTTGTATCATCACTGCCATTCACTGAAATTGTATAGAAGCATATATGTAGATGCACATAAGCATGCATAACCAAATGCATTGTTGCTATAATTATTTTAGACAGACATCAACAGTGAATAAGAACAATAAAGTTTTTATTTTACTTTCACTTATTCCTTTTTTGATGCTCTTCCTTACTTTATGTAGATCCAAGTTTCTGGCCTATATTATTTCTTTGTCTCTAAAAAATTATTTAAACACATTTTTCAAGTTTGTCTATGGGTAACAAATTCTTTTAAATTTTCATTGTCAGAGAAAGTATTTCTCTTTGATTTTTTAAAGGATAACTTCACAAGGTATAGAATTCTAGGCAGGGTTTTTTTTTTTTCTCTCTCAACACTAAATATTTCTTCTATTCTCTTTTTGCTAACATGGTTTATGAAGATAATTCAGATTTTTTAAGATATTTTATTTCTTTATCTTTAAGGGGGAAGGGAAGGAAAGAGGGAGAGAAATACCAATGTATGGTTGCCTCTCATGCGTCCCCTGCTGGGAATTGGCCTGCAACCCAGGCATGTGCCCTGACTGGGAATCAAACCGCTAACCTCTGGTCCTCAGGCCCACACTAATCTACTGAGTGAGCTACGCCAGCCAGGGCTAGATTTATCTTTTACCTTTGTTCCTGTATAGTGAATTGTTCTTTACTGCTGGTTTCTTTCAGTATATTGTCTTTTTTTTTATATTCTTAGATTGAAAATAAAATGCCTAGGTATAGTTTTTGTTTATTTGTTTTCTTTTTTGTTTTTCCTTTTCTCCCGCTTGGTGTTTTCTGATATTACTTGACCTGTGATTTTTGGTTATGTCTGACATTAATTTGGTGAAATTCTTAGTCATTTTTCTTTCAAAAAATAACCAAGATCAGAGCAGAATTAAATGACATAGAGACTAAAAGCACAATTCTAAGGATCAATGAATCCAAGAGCTGGTTCTTTGAAAAGATAAACAAAATCGACAAGTCTTTAAGCAGATTCATCAAGATCAAATATTTCTTCTAATATTCCAATTATGTGCATATTATACCATATGGTATAATATGTCCCTTGGATATTGTGTTTTGTTTTATTTTTATCTTTTTTTCTTTTATCATAATAGCCACTTAATTTTTTATTGTGGTTCAGGTACAGTTGTCTCCATTTCCCTGCTCCCATCCCCACCTCCTACCCTTGTCAAGGAACATGTATAAAGGGGGTAGGATGTCTTTCTTATTTTTGATTCTGGTATTCAGTGATTCTCTTGATAAATGTTCTAGCTCTGTGATTCTTTCCTCAGCCCTCTCCAAACTACTAATATGTCCAACAAAGGTATTCCTCATTACTATTATTGTGGTTTTGATTTCTAGGATTTCTTTTTGTTCTGCTTTTTAAGATTTTCATCCCTGAGTTTGCACTGTATATATGTTCTTGCATTTTTTCCATTTTATCCATCAAATTCCTTAGCATATTAATCATATTAATTTAAATTCCAAGTATGGTAATTCCAACATTATGCCAAATTTGACTCTGATGTTTTTTCTTTCTCCTAATTGTGTGTGTGTATATGTGTGTTAACCTTTTGATATGCCTTACACTTTTTTCTTGATAGCTGAACATGATGTACCAGGTGAAAGAAACGGCTATAAATAGGCTTTTATTAATGTGGTTGCAAGATGTGTGGGAAGGGGAAATATTCCGGATTTCAGTATTTTAGTACCCTAAGCCTCTAGATTGTGAACTTCACAAGCATTTCCCTGATTCCTAAGTCAGTTAGGCTCTGATAATACTAAGTTAGGCTCTGGTTAACTTGTTTTCCAGAGGAGACCCTCAATGACTGGGTTACCCTGGAGTTTTTAATACTTAAGAGTCGTATACATCTAGCCCCCATAATTGGTCAACCTCAATTTAGGTTTGTCTAGTTTGGTACTGGAGTGGATGGAAATTTCTGCTCTATTTTGTTTCCCTGTGCAGATGCTTGACTTATGATGGGGTTATGTCCCAGTAAACTTATTATATTGAAAATATTGTAAGTCAAAAATGTGTTTAACACACATAGCTACTGAAGATCTTAGTTTCTCCTAGCCTTCCTTAAACATGCTTAGAAAACTAAAGTTAAACCATAGTTGAGCAATTATCTTAAATTTTATATCAAGAGTAATTGTTTTATTTTCTCCTCACCAGAAGTAGGAAACACAGATGACATTTTGCAAAGCAGAAGTTAAAATAAATTTAATATTTATTGTCACTACTTATTTAACTGTCTGAATAAAGGTAACAGAACCCTGTATAAAAGAATATATACTGTAGGGCTTGTGGAACAAACAACCGTGGTTCCATTCCCAGTCAGGGCACATGCCTGGGTTGCAAGCCAATTCCCAGCAGGGGACGCAGGAGAAGCAACCACACATTGATATTTCCCTCACTCTCTCCTTCCCTTACCCTCTAAAGATAAACAAATAAAATATTTTTTAAAAAGAATATATACCGTATTTTTCAGACTATAAGATACACTTCCCCACCCCAAATTTGGGAGGAATAATAGTTGTTAATGCTGCTGCTGAGTTCTGTTTACATTTACATTGGTGAAATATTATGTTATTTGTGTTATTAAATAATTTTACCACATTTTTGCTTCCAATTTTTTTCTATTTTTCTCCTCTAAAACCTAGGTGCATCTTATGGTCCAAAATATATGGTATGTATATTCCAGTATTTCCCGGTTAATAACTTGACTGCAAAATTTAGCAAATAGAATGGTATATTAGTTTTTATTGTTTCAATAGTTAATTAGGGCAAATTTAGCAGCTCAATATACCCTATTATTTTCTCGTATTCCTATAAGTCAAAACCAAGCACAATAGGGCTCAAACAGTATTCAACTCTTTCTTTCAGGAGGAAAAAATCAGATCTCAGAAGGGCTGTTTCTTTTTGGAGGTTTTGGGCATGAATCAATTTCCAGGTTCATTTAGAGTATTGTTGCTGCTAAGGTCTAAGACAACTGTAGGACTGGAATTTCCCTTTTCTTATTACTTAGTGACTACTAGTTAGCGTCACTCAGTGTCAAGGGCCATCTACTTTTTGACTCATGGCCTCTTTGCCTGAGCTTCATTTACAGAGATGATTAGTTAACTCCCTCTTATGCTTTGAAAATGTCTGATCTCCTGTTCTATGTCTCTTCTCCCTTGTTCTTTCTTCGCATGTCTCTAATGGTTCTGCATTCCTCTTTTGCCTTTAAGTGTGTCCATGCTTCCATTGAGCACACAGGGATAATTCATCATAATACCTGTTTGTTTGTTTTTTAGGTTACCTGACTAGTAAATACAATTCCATCAGCAAAGGCATCACATAGCAAGCCCTGAAATAGTGTTTGATTGAATAACCAGGAGTTAAGAATCTTGGAGAAGGAAAAGGCATCTTAAACATTCTTCCGACCACAAATGACAAATCTTTTAATTTTATTATTTACATTAAAATATCAGTGAATGATATAGTAAGATATTCTGAATGCAATACAAAAGAATGATAGGTTGATCATGCCAAGTTGCCACAGGATTTATGCAAATGAACTCAGTAAATAGTAATAGCTGCAACTAAACATATTTTGAATCAATTACAGTATGTGGGATCAATTAAATAGTTGCATTTCTACAGGGTTCAGCTTCATTTACTTCCTTAACATAACAGATTTTGTAGTAAATTGAAATTCGACTGCAAAATTTTGTAATTACTCATATTCTAACTACACCCTATATTAGAAAAATATCATGATGTAGGGATAAGTCTTATAAACTATGAAGCTCTTTTAAATGTATTCTAAACTCCTCGGGATTTAATTAGTACTCTCATTTTTAGTATGAAGTCTGCCCTCCTTCCCAATTTTGAAAATAAATCTGGGCCTCTGAAGAATTGACTGACTTCTTCGAGCTCATACATTGAGTCAATGTCAAAAGGGAGATGATGTTTCTCTCTCTTTCTCTCTTTTTTTATCCCATCTGATAAACGACATTATTTTATTCAAAGCAGTTTAGCTTTTTTTTACATTCCTTTATTTTCCAAAATCTCAACTACTATACAGAGATTTATGTAGAGGAGTCAATTTTCAAAATTTGTGTTACCTTCAACCAGTGACCACAGAAATTTAATGTAAACTTAAAAAATGTTTTCTATGTTTTCATTATTCCTTGCTTAAAAGAGGAAGATATGTATGTAACAAGTTTCAAAATCCACACAGAACTTCA
This sequence comes from Sturnira hondurensis, assembly GCF_014824575.4. Classification (NCBI taxonomy): domain Eukaryota; kingdom Metazoa; phylum Chordata; class Mammalia; order Chiroptera; family Phyllostomidae; genus Sturnira; species Sturnira hondurensis. The sequence continues at coordinate 8,300,320 of NW_028094767.1, forward strand.
TAGATATTAGTACATTATCCATATCAGAGAGCTATTAAAAGCATCAATTTTACAATATAAAGCAGAAAAGAATAAAAAACATGATTAATTTCTTATGAAAGTCTTATGGTTTTAGAATGAATAAATGTTCTAGGACATATTTTAATGGTAATTTAAAATAATTTAAGATATTAATAAGTGCTGGAGGATTTATACTTGCTTACGTAATATTTTAAGTAACACAATAATTGCCACCATAAATAGAAATAGCAATTTATTACTCATCTAATTTGTGTATGGTACACTCTATACCCATAATGATAAAATATATTTATAATGTTGGTGATACTAAATTACAACACTAAAATTACAACAGGAAAAATATAGGTAGAGGTATAGATCACATACACAAATGAATTTTAAAATTTTGTTAAAGTACTTGGGACCAAAGGAGTGCTAAGTATGGCAGTTGGAAAGAGAAAATAATTGTGACTCGAGGTTTCTAGTGCAGTGATTCCAAAAGAGTGGTCCCTACACCATTAGTATTACCTGGGAACATGTTACAAATGTAAATTATTAGGTCCCACCCTAGATTTTTTTGAATCAGACATTTTGGAAGGGGTCCCAGACATTTTGCTTTTATAAGACCTATAGGCAATTCTGAGACAGCTGAAATTTGAAAAAGACCCCAATCAGAAAAAAAAAATATTGGAAAGCTCTGAATGGCTTCGATAAAATTCTTAACATTGAGAGAATGTTAACTTAAAGGTTTTGAACTGGGGATTTTTGAAGATTATTATATATGATAGATTTTGTGGAAAAAGTAGGAATAAATGACACAAATATTTAAATGATTTCAATAATTAGTTCTAAAACAGAATCATAATGCACATCATTTGTACAAAAGGTAGATATTTTGAAAGTACTCAAAAGCAGAAAAAGGCTGATGGAACTATAATAAGATAGCAAGTACAATATAAACTGTGGACTCCACCTTAATATACAAGAGTTTTAACCTATACAACCTTCTGGTATTTATGCCAAGAGGATAAAGTTATAAATTTTTATAGGATTTCTTTATTATAATGAGTAAAAGTAGCGAATCTGTCTTTCCCCTTGCTGTTTAAAGTTTATTGTATGAAAAGCTGTCCCTTCCTTTCCTTAGAGAAGGGACCACCATTTACATAATGGTTTAAAGAAAGCATTCTGGAAAAAAAGTGTGTGTTAAGACATCTCATTAAATACATATATTTCTCTAAGAATTTTTTGTTGTTATTTTATTTTTATTGTATTTATTTTCTCTTTCATTCTTGTTATAATTTTAATAATTTAAAACTGTAGTCTATATATGAGACAGGAAATGTCTAAGTAACAGGTATTATGAAAATTACAAAAATTCTTTTTTTAAATAGGTATTATTTTTAAAAATATTTTATTTATTTATCTTTAGAGAGGAAGGGGAGGCGAGAGGGAGAGAAATATCAATGTATGGTTGCCTCTTGTGCGCCCGTGCCGGGAACTGCATCCCCTGCTGGGAACTGGCCTTCAACCCAGGCATGTGCCCTGACTGGGAATCGAACTTCGATCCTCTGGTTCGCAGGCCTGCGCTCAATCTACTGAGCTACACCAGCCAGGATGAAATTCTTATATTAAGTTACTGTATTTCCAAAGTACTCAAAATAGTATACTTAGTATCAAAGAGATTAATTATTTCGCTTGAGTTGTTAGTTGTAAAGCTGCTGTACCAGTTGTATGCTGACATTTGCTTTTTCTGAAGTGTAGAATTCACAAGTCAATAAGTCATAAAATAATCCAAACAGTTCTGAGTACAAACAAAATAAGGCTGATTTAGGAAATTTGTACAAAAATTTCAAAGCAGAAGTTTCTCCAGGAACATTTTTTAGAAGTTAAGTTTCTCAAACATTTACATAAGCCTGAGACAATATTCTCTGGGATTTTATTTTAGCATTGTGTTTTATTTGGGGACAGTCTAAAAGAATATAAGCATAGATTACATGGATAGCAAATTTTTAGCATGTTACTGTCATAAGATTTCAATTGCAGTATTTGCTTTTGCAATCGCAATAAAGCTGCCATAAATAAGTTGGTAAGAAATGAGCTGAAGTGGATTTGATATGTAAATGATAATAGCTTTGCCAAGTAAGGCATAATGAACTCAAAGGACACTGCTCAAAAAAGTCTTCTAATATGTTCAGATACAAATGACATTGAAATATCAAAGACACTAATAGCAGTCACCAAATATGAAGCAATAATTTAGTCCAACAATATATGAAAGGTCCATGTCAGAGGGGCATAATAACATCTAATATTTACTGGGGGGTTTCAACAGCAGGCACCAGGAAGTGTTTAGATACTGGACATAGATTAGCTCTCTTGATTTTCATAATAATCCTATGAGGCAAACCCATTAATATCTCAATATTAGTGATAAGATATGGGACACAAAAAGGTCAGCCAACTCATCTAGAGTCACACAACTGAACAGTGGAGCCAGATTTCAAGGTGAGAAATATGTTGTCAGTGTTTATATCTATGCATATACATAGATATATTGGATTTTTTCAATTTTTTAAGTAAAAATTACCATGACCATTGATTCTCAAGGACAATTTACAAGAGAGTTATATTTGTAGAAGCAGTTGAAATTCAGAATTTTTCACTTATTTTTAGAAACAACTGTGAATTTTATTTCAGTGTAAAATGAGATCAAAAATTAGGTGGAAATATTTTTAAATTTATATCTTTTGCCAATATTATATGACCATTCAATAAATAGCATTAAACAGTCAGGGGATTATTTACTCTTTTGTATTGAAAAAGTTGAAACTAATAAAACTCAAATATCAAACTGGATATGTTCTTTGAACTTAGAGACGATATATAATCCTGCCTTCATTTTTCTTTCAATTGTTTTAATTTCAAAGAAACATTAAAATATCAATTTAAAAAGTCAGCCCTGTCTGGTGTGGCTTCGTGAATTGAGTGCTGGCCTGTGAACCAAAGGGTTGCTCATGGCATATGCCTGGGTACATGCCTGTGTTGTGGGCCAAGTCCCCAGTTAGGGATGCTCAAGAGGCAACCACACATTGATGTTTCTCTCCCTCTCTTTCTCCTTCCTTTCCCCTCTCTCTAAAAATAAATAAATAAAATCTTCAAAACAATTCACATAACCCTTCAGAATTAAATTGGTGATCCAGAAAGGTTCTTGTCATAATCACAAAGATATTATTAAATGTCTAATTCAGGAAAGGCACATTCTCTTAGAGAATATTTGAGGTATTCTAATTTATAACAGTATCTTTTTCTTTGCATTTTTTATTGTTTTTCAGTCTCAGATGTCTCCATACTCACCTCATCATGCCCCTTCACCCCACTCATCCCTGCCTCCCACTCTCAATGAGTTGCCTTTCACATGCCCCAACTGGGGATCTGGCCTGCTCCTCAGACATGTGCCCTGACCAGGAACCAAACCTGCAACCTTTCTTGGCGGCCAGTGCTCAACCCATGAAGCCACACTAGCTTGAGGCCTGCCTCCCACTCTCTAACATACCTCCTTTGGCTTTGTCCATGTGATCTTACATGTTCCCAGATGGTCCCTCTTTCACCTTCTCCCACCATCCGTCTCTTACTCCCCTCTGGCCACTGTCATTCCATTCTTCATTTTAATGTCTGTTGCTATATTTTGCTTGCGGGTTTATTTTGTTGATTGGGTTCCACTTAGAGGTGAGGTCATACATTATTTGTCTTTTAATGCCTGGATTATTTCACTCAGCATAGTGCTCTCCAGTTTCATTCATGTTATTGCAAAGGATAGGAGCTCCTTCTTTCTTTCTGCTGCACAGTATATTCTATCATATAAATGTACCATAGTCATTTTATCCACTGATCTACTGGTGGACACTTAGGTTGCTTCCAGCACCTGGCTATTGTAAATCGTGCTGCTCTGAACATTGGGGTGCATAGGTTTTTTGAATGGCTGTTTTGGGGTTCTTAGGATTCAATCCGAGCAGCAGGATTGCTGGGTGAAAAGGCAGTTCGATTTTTAGTTTTTTGAGGAAATTCCATACTGTTTTCCACAGTGGCTACACCAGTTTGCATTCCTACCAACAGTGCACTAAGGTTCTCTTTTCTCCACAACCTCTCCAACACTTGTTGTTTGTGATGGCCATTCTAACCTGTATGAAATGGTATCTCATTGAGGTTTTAATTTCCTTCTCTAATGGCTAGTGATGTTGAGCATCCTTTCATATGTCTCTCGGCCCTCTGTTATGTCCTCCTTGGAGAAGTGTCTGTTCAGGTCCTTTGCCCATTTTTTAATTGGGTTGTTTTGACAGATACATACTAACTAAATATAATTCAGAATATTATATCTAAGAAAGAAAGCATGATGAAATCCTCCATAAGTTAATGAAAATTAAACAATACATTTATATCAAAGTTATTTTGTGAAAAATGTGGTACATTGGCAGATACTAAAAGAAAAGCACATTAAAATGTTTTTAGAAATCATAGTACAACCAGATAATGATATTCTTTTATCTAAAACAAACAGTCTAAATGCTCAACATTGGCAATAAATGTGTTGTGGAAATGAACAATCAATATATAGCATTAAGTTTGGGGGTGCATAAAACTTAGTTTTTCTTTACATAAGTGTGTCCATTTTAAAAATCATCATAACTTCTAAATGCATGGTGATATAATATTAACAAAAAGTTCTTAAATCACTTTTATTAAACCAACTATTTCTACATTTTTTCTTAAGCTACTTAAAATAAACACCCTAGGCACCTGGTAGTTAAGAGCTGACATAGCTACTCTGTGAAGATACAATAGACCAAATCGCTTTAAATGCTGACTGTTATGTAAAGTATATATTTAAGGAAAATAAAGATTGAATTCCTCTTTATTCCCCTCTAAAGGGTACTCTGAGACAGGTAAAAGCCTGATTTTACTTAGCTGCCTTTTACAGCTGACAATAACTTTTATAGTGCATTTGTATCGTATAGAGGCATGAATGTACCCTATTAGGAACAGTCAGTCTGAGAAAGAGGAAGCTAGGACATGAGATTTTCAGGGGTATTTCTGAACAACTTTCTCACGTCATCCAATTGAAGCATTTGATTCAATCAATTTGAAGCCATTGTTTCTTCAGAAGGGCAATTTGCTGTTTAAACAGAGGATGAGTGCTTGCTACTAGTTTGAATGGTCTGTCCATGAAGGCTATTAGGAAAAATAGCTAAAGGATATGGAGAGTTTAAACTGGCAGTTGTTTCCACTGGAGTTTTAACACCTGTATGTTCCAATTGATCTGAGGTTATTAAATAAGTCTAGTAATAGAAGATTGTATAGTCTAGTGATTTATGCTTATAATCTTTAAGTAGTGTAAGAGTCTGTGGAGAATGTTTATAGAGTACATTAATAATATTCTTTTAAAAATATTTTATTTATTTATCTTTAGAGGGGAAGGGAAGGAGAGAGGGAGAGAACTATCAATGTATGGTTGCCTCTCGTGTGTCCCCTCCTGGGAACTGGCCTGCCACCCAGGCATGTACCCTGACTGGGAAATGAACTGCGATTGTCTGGGTCTCAGGCTCATGCTCAATCCACTGAGCTACACCAGCCAGGGCTCATTAATAATATTCTTAATAATTTGCTTTGTTTCAATCTTGCATAAATTCAAATTTCAAAAAGCAATGAATAATTTAAGATCTACAGTTTTGTGCTGAAATGCATAATTAAGCATGAATATCTGTTTGTCTTACAAATATATTACATAAAATTATGTAAATCAATCTACTTTTGTGGGAAATGCTCTCATCTGTGTATCACATGTATATTCTCATTTTTTTTCCTTGATAACTGATTTTGAGGGAAGAACTATATGCCACCTTCCTAATCTCCTTACATCCAGGGTAGTTATTTTCCATTACACAATTAGGACTCTGCTCATCTTTTGCTTTTTTGATTTAAAAAAACTCTGATGTTATCTTTTCTTTACAAAGAGGCAAGCAAGTATGAGGAAAAGAACTGTAGAAAGATTGTCCTCAGGATTGTCAAGTGACTCTGTCATTTCCTCTTTCTTGGTGTGGCACATCCCAATAATGGGTCAATAAACCTTTAAGGTCTCCCTCTGGATCCATTTTCTTTTTTTTCAGCTTTATTGAAGAACACATTCTTTAACCGAAATTTTATAATGATCTTGCTCACAGTAATATCAGGCAATATCCATGTTTTTAATAGTGCTATTCATGTTTCCAAAAGATAGATATTTTAATCTACATGAATTTTATTGAGCTATGCAATGAGAAAATAATCAAAATGTTTTTCTTAAAGCTGTTAACTAGTACCTTCAGTAATTTTTTAAATATCATACTGATTATGATTATAATATGCATATATATACATAGTTTATGTATGTATACCCAATTTATAATTGAGAATAACCAAACTAAACTATAGGAAAGTGGGGAAACCATAAGAAACCATAATTCATAAGAGAAAATGCAAATGGATCCTAAACATAAAAATTTCCTCAAGTTCTCTCCTTATAAGAAAAATGAAAATTAATACTATACTGTTATGCAAATTCCCATTATCTGACAAAAATCTAAAATTTTGATATTTTATTACTGCAACCTTAGAATAAAAGTCAAACTTATACTTTGGTATAGAATATAAAGAAATAGACCATTAAGCATGGAGGTAATTTTTCAAATAGCTAAGAAAATTATAGATAAATTTGCCTTTAATGGAAAAATCCCATCTCTTGTAATGCATTTCAAAATAAGATGCCAAAAAAAAGCACCCATCTATCCAATCCCATGCTCTGCAACAAAAGACTGGAAATAACTAAAATGTCCATCAGTAAGGAACTGGTAGAAAACACATCCACATAATTGGGTACTATAGAGTTTGTAAAAGCAATAATAACGGCTGCTATATACTGATGCTTAATCAAAAAGATGCAGTGTTCTTATATTACCTCTTTAAGAAAGGAAGTATATTACACAATAAAGTGTGGAAGGAAAACTCAAAATGCAATGTAAATACTTAACTGTATAGTGTGTATGAGGTGGGTGACAATGACAAGGGCAGAAACATAAGCTAAAATCTGTGAAAGTATCTTGTATTTTTTATTTGACTTTGAAACTACTGAATAGTATAATAGGAGCTTTAAATAGAGTAAGATAAAAGATAATTCATAGGTATAAAAAGCAAAATAAAAATTATTTGAAGTCATATGAATTATTTGAAAAAATATGGCATCTGTCTATTGTATTTTGTGTTTCCTACCCCAAGTCAAGACTCCTTGCATCACCATAAATCCCCTGTGTTCCCTCTTCCGCCTCACCCTGTTCCCCATTTCCCTTTGGTAACCACCATACTATTGTCTTTTTTTTATTTAATTATTGTTCAAGTACAGTTTTCTGTCTTTTACTCCCATCCCATCCCACCCCCCCAGTGCTCCCCACATCCCTCCCATTTCTACCCGTTAGTTTTTGTCCATGTGTCCTTTATACTTGTTCCTGTGACTCCTTCCCCTTTTTCCCTGAGATTCTCTCCCAGCTCTCCTCTCGTCCCTGTCCGCCTGCTCTGTATTTCAGTGTCTTTGGCTATATTTTGCTTGCTTGCTTGTTTTGTTGTTTAGGTTCCTGTTAAAGGTGAGATCATATGGTATTTGTCTCTGCTGACTTAACAGAATAGTTTACAAATTTCCAGATCGCTTCACTAAGGACAAAAAAAACCCTGTAACAAATCTTAACTGATTGTAGTAACATTGATAGTGATCATATTAATATTCTTATTTTTATAAAAAGTATGCATATTGTCTGAAGTTAGAGCACGTAAGAAATTATGTTAACGTGTTAAAAACGAAGACCAAAGAGGCAAACCAAGCAAGGTCATTACAAAATTTTAATATTAAATTAAAATAGGAAATGCCAATATTAATTAATAATAGATTACAAATTACTTCTTTTAAGCCTATCCTAACTCCGTCAGTGAAAATTCCTAGAATCAGCTCTACAGTGGTGAGCACCCTTGAACCCATACTTCGCAGAAAAAGGGGCTGAAAGTTCTTAGAGACAATGACAGATTATGAGTCTGTTGTGTAAATGTTTGAGAAAGGAATAGATACATTGATATAATAAGAAGCAGAAATGTAGAAAGGACAACTGAGTTTATAATAATTCACAGGTGGTAACTTGGATTCACTTCCCTGGCCAAAAATGAAAGCTTGGTTGTTAAAATAAAATGCAGCAAAAGACAACAACAACAAAAACCTAAACAACAACCCCACCCACAAACAAAACCCAACAAAATCCTAATATAATAGACTGGAAAGAATTTAAGAATGATAGTAAGAATGAACACTTGATATCTCAGTTATGCAAAATTAGTTCTACATATAAAATTCAGTGCACTCTACCACATCAATAGACTCATATTGTTAGACTCAAATAAAAATCACATATTGTTATCATATATGTAGATAAATCATTTGACAAAATCTACCACTATAAGTAAACTAGGAATAGAGGGGAACTTTCTCAACTTGGTAAAGATTGTCTTCAAAAATACAGCTAGGCCCTGGCTGGTGTAGCTCAGTGGATTGAGCGCGGGCCTGCAAAGCAGAGGATCGCGGTTCGATTCCCAGTCAGGGCACATGCCTGGGTTGCAGGCCGGTTCCCTGCAGGCCAACTCCCAGCAGGGGACGCACGAAAGGCAACCATACATTGATGTTTCTCTCCCTCTCTCCTTCCCCTCTAAAGATAAATAAATAAATAAAATAAAATAAAATAAAATATACAGCTAGTATTACCTTAGTGATAAGAAACTTAAAGCTTTTCCAGTAAGATGTAGTATAGTACAAGGATGTCACCCCTCAAATTGGCCTACAGATTCTATGCAATCTCAATAAGCATCCCAGCAAGTTATTGAATCAGTATCAACAAACTGATTCTATAGTTTATATGCAGAGGCAAAAAAAAAAAAAAAATACACCGCCCTGGCTGGTGTAGCTCAGTGGATTGAGTGTGGGCCTGCAAACCATACAATCGAGATTCGATTCCCAGTCAGGCCACATGCCTGGGTTGCAGGCCAGTTCCCGGTGGGGGACTCATGGGAGGCAACCATCCATTGATATTTTTCTCCTTCTCTCCTTACCTTCTTCTCTAAAGATAAATAAATTTTAAAAATTTAAAAATATACACCAATACAATTGAAGGAGGGGAACCAACTTCAAAGATTGATACTTCCTGAACTGCAGATCTGCTATTAAAATACAGTAATCAAGACAGTGTGGTGTTTGCAAAAGAGTATACAAAGAGATTATCGGAAAAGACCAGAGAGCCCAGAAATATGTCTCCATTACTATAGTCAACTGATTTTTAAAAGGAAGAAAAGGTAATACAGTGGCGCAAAGGTAGTCTCTTCAACAAATGTGGCTAGAACAAGAACAGAGGCAGGAAGAAAAATGAATCTAGACACAGACTTTATAGTCTTTACAAAAATTAACTCCAAATGGACCATACATCTAAATGTAAAATGAAAACCAATAAGACTCCTAGAAAATAACACAGAAGAAATTCTAGATCACCTTAGGTATGGTAATGACTTTTCAAACACACCATCAAAGACACAATCCATGAAGGGAATAATTAATAAACTAGACTTTATTAATATTATAAACTTATGTTCTGCAAAAGACAATGTAAAGAAAATACAAATAAAAGCTACAGACCTGTAGAAAATATTTACAGTGATACTTCTGACAAAGGATTGTTTTTCAAAATACATCAAGAACTTTTAAAATTTAGCAATAAGAAATCAAACAACCAAGTTAAAAAATGGATCAAAGATTCAAACAGATATCTCATCAAAGATAGGTAGATGACAAATAAGCATATAAAAACATGTCCCCCTTCCTATGTCATCAAAGAAATGTAAATTAAAAAAATAATGAGACCCACACTTATTTGATCCAAATCCAGAACACTGATGAAACCAAACACCAGATAGAAGAACGTGGAGCAAGAGGAGTTCACATATACCTCTGGTGCATGTAAAATGGCACAGCCACTTTGAAAGAAGGTTTGGCAAATTTGCAGGAAACTAAACATACTCTTATCATATAACTTAGCTATAGCACTCCATGGTACTTACTCAAAGTTTTGGAAAACACATCCTAACACAAAAACCCAGACATGTATGTTTAAAGCAGCTTTATTTAATCGCCCAAAATTGGGAGGAATCACGATGTCCTTCAGGTGGGTGATGAATGTATAAATAAATTGTGGTATCCAGACAATGAAATATTATTTGGCATTAAAAGAAATGAGCTGTCCAGCCATGAAAAGATATGAAGAAACCTTAAATGTGTATTGCTACATAAAAGAAGCTATTCTGAGAATGCTATATATGATTCTAACTATATAATATTCTGGAAAAGTTAAAACTATGGGGAAAATGAAAAGATCATGGGTTTCCTGGGATGAGGTGTAGGAAAGATCAATAAGCAGAGCACAGAGGATTTTTTAAGGCAATGAAAATAGTCCGCATGATATTGTAATGATCAATATTTGTCAGTACACATTTACCAAACCCATAGAATGTACAATACCAAGAGTGAAGCTTAAGATACTCTATGGACTTTTAGGTGGCAGGTTCATCCTTAATAAAAAATTATATATAATTCTAGTCAGTGACATTGATAATGGAGAGTCTACGCACATGTGGAGACAAGGAGTATATGGATGATGTCTGTATCTTCCTCTCAATTGTATTGAAAACCTAAAGCTTTCTAAAAAAAAATAAAGTCTTAAAAAATTACCATTTTAAGAATTTCCAGGCACCAATTCAATATTCTGAAAACTATTAAAAGGAAAAGATGTAATCTATCACATCTATAGACTCTCTCTGACTTTTTTGCAGTGACTAAATCCAATAAATAAAAGATTTGGAAGAACACTATACTAGATAATCTAGTCTGGACACAATTGAACCCACAGATTAATCAAAAAACACACAAAAATATGCCAATATTATGTGCCTCCTAATGTAATGGTGGACAATATGCAGCAGCATTTTTGCTCTCACTTAAAAGTCGGTATATGTTTTCCCATACAGTTGGTTCTCTTTTCATTTTAATGTTGTTTTCTCTAGCCATGCAGAAGCTTTGTATTTTGATGAGGTTCTATTGTTTATTCTTTTCTTTAAGTCCCTTGTTCTAGGGGACATATCTGTGAAAATACTATTGCATTGAATATCTGAGATTTTATTGTCTATGTTCTCCTCTGGGACTATTATGGTGTCACAACTTATACTTAAAGTCTTTCATCCCCCTTGAATTTATTTTTGTGTGTGGTGTAAATTGGCGCTAGAGTTTCATTTTTTTTATGTAGCTGTCCAGATCTCCCATCATCATTTGTTGAAGATGCTTTTTTTACTTCACTTTATGCTTCCACCCCTTTGTAGAATACTCATTTACCATTGAGACTTGTGTTTATTTCTGGGCTCTTTATTTTGACCCAGCAGTCCCACTGCTGGGATTATATCCCCCAAATCCTGAAACACCAATGCAAAAGAATCTATGCACCACCATGTTCATAAAAGCACAATTTACAATAGCCAAGTGCTGGAAGCAACCTAAGTGCCCATCATTAAGTGTGTGGATGAAGAAACTGCACTACCTTTACACAATGGAATACTTTGCAGCCAGAAGAAAGAAGGGACTCCTACTCTTCACAATGGCATGGATAGACCTGGAGAGCATTGTGCTAAGTAAAATAAGCCAGGCAGTGAAAGACAAATACTATATGATCTCACTTATAAGTGGAACCTAATTGACAAAACAAACAAGCAAGCAAAATACAACCAGAGACATTGTAATAAAGAACAAACTAACAGTAACCAGAGAGAAGAGGAGGAAGGGTAATAGGGATTAATATGGGATGAAGCATTAAGGAACATGTATAAAGGACATATAGACAAAAATCAAAGGGGGTAGGTTTGTAGGTGGGGGGGCGTGGGGGTATGCAATTGGAGGCAACTGTGCTTGAACAACAACAAAAAAGTCAGTATAATCTGATCAAAATTTAACTGCTGATTTATTCGTAGTAGAGGAAGCAAAGAAACATTCAAAATTATACCAGTGGGATGCCTTCAGCAAAGTCCAGGGTGTGAAAAGTTTTGCAGGACAGAATTCTCAGTTTGGTCAACAAAGAGCAGTTTGGAGATTTAAAGAAACCTGAGAGATAGACCCATCAATTTGGACCTTTTTTTGCATCCTGATTCAAGCAACCCACTCTGAAGTAAATAAGTAGATATGTAGATAGATGATAGATAAATAGCTAATTAATTATAATGAATTCCCCTGAGACAATTCTGAGACATATCAGAAATGACTGGATATTTTATTACATGTTTCATTTTTCTTGTGTTCTTTTAGAAATTTTAAATAAATGGGGATTTTAATTTTTTCTAAATTTTGTTTTCTGACACACTTCCTCGGCATGCTTAGCAAACCTCACACCTCCCACACAATCTGCTGACGTGGTGACCAGTTCCATGCAAGCATCAAAAAGCTTTGTATGAAGATAACATGGCAGTGACCCGTCCCGGACAAATAGAGCGTACTAGTTCGCTCTTTTCTGGGGCTTTGCTGACATTGCACTACATGAAAATACAAATTCCAGAAGTGTGGGGTTGGTACTGGCCTGTTAAGGCCAATGGGGTCATACTCTATAGTAGTCAAGGGAAACCAATGGAGGTCTATAGAGATAGATTGAGATGATAGGTGATAGATGATAGATGATTGATATACAGATAGAGATGGATTTAGATACATATATATCTATTTATATCTATATCTATAGATACATTATATCTATACACACATATCTAATCTATCTATATCTATTCTATATGTATATCTATATCTACACCCATAGGCTCCTTGGACAATCAGCCTTTAAAATCATTTTACATGGCCTTTCAGAAGGTGCCACATAATTGGGTTACAAGTAGTCTTGTATTGGCTTTTTCACATATTAATGTTTCCTGTCACTGACTCCGGTGTAACAGGATAGCTTCCCAAATAAAAGGCCTACCCTTTAGACTTTATATCGGGCTTCAACTTTGAGGAAACAGTTAAAATTATGATATAGCGATTATGTTGAAAAGAGAATTACACCCTATATTTTAGGGTTTTCTGAGGTCTATGTAAGTAAAATTACATGGTGTTTGGAGTTTGATTTTGTAACAATTCACAGAGAGAAACAAATGAGCTGAGGGAAGAGAAGATGATACAAGATTTAAACATATATTTGTCTCCCATCCAAGTAACGGGGAAGGGGATAATGGGGGGAAATGGGGAAGGGTCATCCCAGAACATGTATAAAGGACACATGGACAAAGCAAAATGGGGTAAATTGAGGATGGGAGATGGGGATGGGTGGGGTGGGGGGGGGAGAGTGGTGGGGGGAATATGGAGACAACTGTACTTGAACAACAATAACAAAACTTAAAAAAAGATTAACCATATATTAATAATTGTTGAATTTGGACAACAGATGCATGGAAGCTGATATTATCCTTCCTAATTTGTATGTTTAAATAGTTCCAATATTAAGAAAGAAAGTTTTAAAAAGTCATATATATCATATACTTCCTGTTTATCTTTGTTCTGACCTTTTCCTTAGTATAGAACAGTGGTTCTCTATTAGGAATGACTTTGCCCGCGTGGGATATTTAGTAATATATGGAGACAGTTTTGATTGTCACAACATAGGCAGTGTATGCTACTAACACCACCGTGGTAAATATATAATCATCTTAGGAGACATAGGACAACTCCAACTACAAATATCAATAGTACAAGATTGAGATATTCTGATCATTTTACCCTGCAAGCTGATGGTTTGTGGTATCTATAGCCCTTTTTATTTCTTTTCATTTTTAATCATCTGTACTAAATGTCCGATTCATTATTCAAAAGAGTTATAGATCCTTTTATGGCCATTAGCCCTTTGAATTGGGGAGAAAAAAAATCAGTACACTTTAATGAAAATTCAAAAAGCAAAATATTTATTTATGTATTTATTTTAAGAATATATTTTATTTATTATGCCATTACATATTATTATGTAATGATAATAAATAAATATAATAAAATAAATAAATGAATAATACTAAAGAAAATATATTTTATTTATTATACCTATTTTATGTATTATACCATTATTTATTATCCCATTCCCCCCTTCATTCCCCTCCACCCTGCACACCCCTCCCCCTCACATTCCCCCCTTTAGTTCATGTCCATGTGTCACAAGTTCTTTAGCATCTACATTTCCATACTACTCTTGCCCTCCCCTGTCTATTTTTCCCTGCCATCTATGCTACTTATTCTCTGTACCTTCTCCCCCCTTCTCCTCCTCCCACTCCCCTGTTGCTAACCCTCCATGTGATCTCCATTTCTGTGGTTCCATTCCTGATCTAAGTGACCACTTAGTTTGCTTTTGTTTTAGGTGTGGTTGTCAATAACTGTGAGTTTGCTGTCCTTTTACTGTTCATATTTTTTATCTTCTTTTTCTAAGAAAAGTTTCTTTTTTAAAATATTTTATTTATTTATCTTTAGAGGGGGAGGGAAGGAGAGAAATATCAATGTATGGTTGCCTCTTGTGAGTCCCCTGCTGGGAACTGGCCTGCAACCCAGGCATGTGCCCTGACTGGGAATTGAACCTCGATCGTGTGGTTCGCAGGCCCGCGTTCAATCCACTGAGCTACACCAGCCAGGGCAGAAAAATTTCTTTAACATTTCATAAAATAAGGGCTTGGTGACGATGAGCTCCTTGAATTTGACCTTATCTGAAAAGCACTTTATCTGTCCTTCCATTCTAAATGAAAGCTTTGCTGGATAGAGCAATCTTGAATGTAGGTCCTTGTCTTTTATGACTTGTAATACTTCTTTCCAGCCCCTTCTTGCCTGTAAGGTCTCTTTTGAGAAATCAGCTGACAGTCTGATAGGAACTCCTCTATAGGTGACTGTTCTCTTATCTCTTGCTACTTCTAGGATTTTCTCCTTCACTTTAACCTTGGGTAATGTAATTATGATGTACCTTGGTGTGTTCTTCCTTGGGTCCACCTTCTTTGGGACTTTCTGAGCTTCCTGGACTTCCTGGAAGTCTATTGCCTTTGCCAGATTGGGGAAGTTCTCCTTTATTATTTGTTCAAATAAGTTTTCCACTTACTGCTCTTCCTATTCCCCTTCTGGTACCCCTATAATTTGGATGCTGGAATGTGTAAAGCTGTCCTGAAGGTTCCTAAGCCTCTCCTCATTTTTTTGAATTCTTGTTTCTTCATTCTTTTCTGTTTGGTTGTTTCTTTCTTCCTTCTGGTCCACTCCATTGATTTGAGTCCCAATTTTCTTTACATCACTATTGGTTCCTTGTGCATTTTGCTTCATTTCACTTAGTGTAGCCTTCATTTTTTCCTCTAGTTTGTGACCAAAATCAGCCAGTTCTGTGAGCGTCTTGATCACATGTTTTGAACTGTGCATCTGATAGGTTGATTATCTCTTAGTCACTTAAAAGTATTGGCTCTGGGGCTTTCAATTGTTCTTCTGTTTGAGCCATAATGTTTTTGGTCTGGTCATGCCTGTTATGTAGTGAGTGGCAGAGTTTTAGGTGTTCACCAGGGCAGGGCAACCCAGGTTGTCATGCTGTATGTGGGGTGGGGTCAGAGAGGGAGCAATGACGCTTGTTCCACTCTCTTGGATTTCGGTCCCCTCTGTTGTTTCCCACAAGCAAATTGGGTCTTTCTGGTGCTGGTTCCTGGGTGGGTGGGCTTCTGTATGTTCTAGGATCCTGTGGATCTCTCCAACAAACTGTCCTGTGAGGCTGGGGGCCTCTCCCAGTACCTCAACCCCCGAAAGTCTTTCAATCAGTGCTTTTAGGCTTTATTTCCCATCGCTGGGGCCCTGGGTTGTGTGGTTTGTCTCACTGCCCTTTTTTTTTTTTTTTTTTTTTGCCTGGTTTATCTGCGTGTGAATGTGTCAGCCAGCCACCTTGCACACCTCACTGAGTTTGCTCATTTCCTCCCTGCTCCCGGGGTGTGCCAGCCACGGTCTTTTTTGCCTCCAACCCTCTTCGCTAGCCGCCGACTTCGCCACTCTTACCAGTCTGAATGAATGGTTCATTGTTTTTGGACTTCAATTCAGTTCAATTTTCTGTCTGTTCTAGTTGTGTTTTTGTCTCTAAATCTTCGTTGTCCTTAAATTTGATCGTGCGAAGAGGCACTTTGTTTCCACCTATGCCTCCATCCTGTCTGGAAGTAGCTCAAATATTTATTTTTATCAAGGGCAAGGTATATCTCCTTATTTTAAAAGCAAGTTAATTTTTCCCTGGCTGGTGTAGATCAGTGGATTGAGCATGGACCTCCGAACCACATGATCGCAGTTCGATTCCCAGTCAGGGCACATGCCTGGGTTGCAGGCCAGTTCCCAGCAAGGGACTCACAAGAGGCAACCATACATTGATATTTCTCTCCTTCTCTCCTTCCCTTCCCCTCTAAAGATAAATAAATAAAATCTTTAAAAAAATAAAAATAAAAGCAAGTTAATTTTAATACACTTGAAGTTATCATGGTTTTCTTTAAATCTATGTTTTGAGATATTTAAAATATTTGTGAAATTAATATATATGATGAAAAACTTAAAATACTGGAAGGCTGTAAATAAAATGTTCTAAGATACCAATATTAATAATAATGTAGCAAAAGTGTTTTATTAAAATAATAAATCTAAAAATGTATGTTTTAATCTCTAAGGTAATGGATAAAAGAAAGATCTAGAAATATACCATCATAAATTAATAAAAGGGAAATAGAAAAATCATAATAAAGCAACCTTGAATTCTTAGAGAATGTAATATTATTTACTCATCTCTAAGTATACAGCTGTAAGAGTATGGGTATGAGGGGTGTACATGTGTGTGCTTTTGTGCATATGCATGAATATGCTCCCAGTATTAATATCCAGATAATGAAAATTTTATAAAATGAAATCAGCAGCATTCTGTTATTTCCTTTGATACCTAAGCTATATAATGATAATCAGGAGATATAACGCATAAAAAATGAATTCCCTTAAACAGGTAGCAAGCAGTGGGAAAATAATTGGAGGATGGTGAACCCTTCTTACATCTTCTAAGAGGCTTTGGATAGACGTATTTCCACAGAACATAGTTGATTTAATTTGAACTTAAATTCTGGACTCCCTTATTCTAAAACAGATAAACTAAAGACTTAATGGATTTGTTAGAGTGTATTAGAATCTAGTTTAAACTGCACAACCTCTCACAGAAGGAACCCTTTTACAAGTATAGCAGATGAATTAGTATTAAATATTTTATAATATAGTAAAAAGTCCTTATATATTGTAAACATGTATAATAGATCTTTTTTTGCTTCTTCATTTGTCAAGCTGGGATATTTAAATCACTTAAATCAATCAGATTGGAATAAAAATGTCTTTAGCCAATATCTATAGAGTATTAGAATACAAAGCCATATTATTTTTTATGTCTCTTATCTAAAAAAAACCTAGTTTTTTTTCATTTTAACCATTCATATATTTGTTTAGGCAAGAACATTTGACATATATTAATGTCCATAAATATATTAAAGTTTGTTATAATTTCCTCAAGTATTCATTTTTTCTAATTCTAATTGAAAAATAATAGACATGCATTACTGTATAAGTTTGAGGTATACAGCATAATGATTTAACTTACATATATTATGGAATAATTACAATATTTAGTTGGCCTTCTTCATCTCATGAAGATACACTATATAGAAAAAAATGAAAAAAATCAGAAATAGACTCAATATCCTTAACAAAATGATTAAGGACAATTAATCTGTTTAATTCTGAATCTGTTTAATTCTGAACTGAAAACAATCCACATCAACGAGTTAACATTTGTTTTTATGTCATCACTTAAAGTTCCTCTTCCCCTGATGAGGCCATCCAAAATGATGGCCATCCAAAAAACAACAAAAAAAAACACTTGAACAAAAATTGTAGAATACACTAAGACGTTGCGGGAGGCTGTTTGCATTATAACAAATTAATTAATCCCACTCCAAGTCCTACTTTCTGGTATATTTACCTTTTGAGTAACTTTTATCTTTCCTCTTCCTCAAAGAACGCAACTTCCCTCTTTGAAATTATGGGGTTTCTTCTTCACAATATTATCCACAATGGATACGTCTTCAGACCTGCCCTGGATGTCTGAAACCACAGTGAGTATTAAACTACAAATCTTTTGTTTACATTTTTCACTTACAAATTAATGTCTTTTCCATGTAAACTAAGCATTTATCATACACTGTATTCATAACTTCTGCAGTTTGAGGTGCAAAAGGAAAATTAGCAAGGTTTGTCATTTTCATTCTTCACAATTTCATAGATAGATTTTTTCCTACTGTAGATCTTAGCAATATCTGCATACCTTTCTCTTTTCTTATTCAATTGAACTCTTACCATTTTAACTTAAAGGAAGTGCATTATGGTCTTTCTTTGGCGTACCTGAATTTCCAGAGCACTACTCTTATGCTTTGTGGCCATTATTAAGTGAAATAGTGTTTCATGAACATAAGTTCTGAGATATCAAGACAATAGATGTGATAACTGAAAAGGCTATTATATGACTAATATGCAGTTAGCATATAAAGCATGGATATGCTGAACAGCGGGATGATTACAGATTGGATTGAGTAGGAAGGTGTGAGATTTCATCATGATAACCAGAATAGGGCACAGTTTAAAACTCATGAATTGCTTATTTCTGATTTTTTTAATGTAGTATGTGCATACCTTAGTTGACTGCAGGTAACTGAAACTGCAGAAAATAAAAGGGATGAGGAGGGAGTGTTGTATTAAGATCTAATTTAATGCCATAAAATTTACCCGCATACAGTATATAATTCAATCATTTTTGATATATTCACAGACACCTACAACCATCACCTTAGCTAACTTTTCATTACCTTAAAAAAACCTCATAACCATTAGTTACCCCCTACCTTCCCACCCCTTTCTACAGCCCTAAGCAACCACTAACCTGCTGTCTATACATATTTATATTTATATTTATATTTATATTCTGGACACTTAGTGTGAGTGAAATCATATAACATGTGGCCTCATGTAACTAGCATATTTTTCAAAATTTGTCATTGTTGTGATGTATATTTGTATTTCATTTATTTTTTGGTCAAAGTATGCCATTATACTGATATGATGCGTGTGGTTATCCATTCATTAGTTCATGAACATTTGAGTAGTTTCTACCATTTGTTAATTATGAATAATGTTGCTATGACTATTTGTGTACATACTTTTTGCATAGAGATGTTTTTATTTCTCTTGGTTATATACCTAAAAGTGGGTTTTATGGGCCACATGGAAACACTGGTTTAGTAGTTGGAGAATCACCTGACTGTTTTCTAAAGTGACTGCAACATTATAAATGTCCACTAACAGTGTATGTTTTTATACTTTTGACAACATTATTCATTATTTGACTTTCTGATTCTGAGTCTATTGGGTAAAAATTAATGCCCTTATATTCGGCAAAAGATTCTTAGACATGGCACCAAAGCATAAAGGACAAAAGAAAAAATTAGATTAAACATCAAGAGCAGAATTTTTGTTCTTTAAAGGACCTCATCAAGAAAGTAAAAAGACAATTCATAAAATGGCAGGAAATATTTTGCAAATCATATATGTGATAAGGGACCAATATCTAGAATATATAAAGAAATTTTGTAACTCAGTAGTAAAATAACAACTCAATTTAAAAATGGGCACAGTATCTGAATAGATATTTCTACACAAATCACCAGGAAGCACATGAAAAGTTGCCTGAATTATTAGAAAAATGCAAATCAAATTGACATGAGATATCATTTTACATCATTAGGATGGCTGGAATTTCACAATCCATGCCTTTTTGTTGGATTTCTATTTTGCCTTTTGTTCTCTCTCTGTTTCATCTGTTTTCTGTTCCTCTGCTGTTTTCTTCTGCATTAAGTGGATGATTTCTAGTGAGACATTTAAATTCTTTCGAGTTTTTTTATTATATTTTTAGATTATATTATTGAGTTTTAAGGTGCTTTGTGTATGTGTGCATAAAGCTTGGGCATAATCAATGGGCATATTACAGAATTATTTTAGGTACAGTTACAAAGAACCAATGGATTCATAGATTCCAACACTAAATCATAACAAGTATATTTTACTATTATTAAAATTTTGTTTAATTTGAGAGGGATTTATAAAGCAAAAATTTGATTTAATGAAGTTTTTATACTGTAATAAAAAGTGAACTAGCTAATGAATGAAAGACAAATATACAAGTCATTATCTGCAATCATTAGAATACTGCAAAGTATTACTGTAAATATCAATCTCTAAGAATTATTAAAATTGCAAGTTATTAACTTAAAATAAGGCATCTTATTTTTTAAAAGATTTTATTTATTTATTTTTAGAGGGGAAGGGAAGGAGAGAGGGAGAGAAATATCAATGTATGGTTGCCTCTCATGTGTCCCTTGCTGGGAACTGGCCTGCAACCCAGGCATGTGCCCTGACTGGGAATCGAACCTCGATACTCTGGTTCGCAGTCCCGTGCTCAATCCACTGAGCTACACCAGCCAGGGAATCTTATTTTTACTACCAAATTTACTCATTTGAGTTGATTATAAAGAATCAAAACATTTTTAGAGAAAATATGAACAGTATTATTTTTGCTTCCAGACAAAAATTTGAATGATCTGAGATATAAGTGCATGTTGTAAATCCAAAGTGACCTTTGAAGTAGATGTATCAGTAACTTTTATTCATTCTCATCCATCAAAAAGCCAACTGATTTTATGTCAGCTAGGTGGCAATTGGCTCAAAAGCATTAGTATCTCTGTTTGGACACGATGTTGACAACGTTCTCCTGTTGCCTGTCCATTTGTTTTCTTTGGAAAACCTCCAGATTAATTTTAAAAATACTAACAATAAGATCAAAATGTTATGATGATTCCCATAAAGTGATCTGAAGATAAATTACTACAAGCCAAAAGAATGGCAGAAGAAGCAGTTCAATGTAAGTACTTGAGGATCATGATAATATGAGTAAAGAAGACCATTTTCAGATTGTGGCAACTGGTGTGTTTGGGAATTGTTCTTTCAATATTTCCTTCCATAGAAAATCAAAGTTTTGTGACCAAAATTCATATGACTACTGAATTGGAGGATGCATAATACCAAATAATTTGTATTATAAAACATTACACATTACTAGCAATCATGAGCCTAGTATTTCAAATAATAAAATTTGTGCTTATAGAATACAACTTCCAAGGAGGCTTTAAATATGGGAAAATTAGTTATTCATTTATTAATGCAATGAGGCTTGCGAAGTGCCTAGATTATAAATATAAAGATGATGACGCTGGGGGTTTTGACCTCACAGCACACAAACACAGAGGTGTTTGGAGCAAATACACTCCTGTGACACCGTATTACATGCTATCGTAGTGGCTCCATTTACATATAATTTTTATCATCTTGAACTATAAAAGGTTATAGCTTTGCTAGACCAAAGATATTTGGTCTGAATTAACAGTTTAATATTTTTAATAATAATAATGTCAATAAAAACTTTACTTTTAGATCTGTAAGAGTGTATTTTTCTCATTGTAATAAATGAAAATTTAGAATAATAAATTTACATACCTTAGGACAATTTGCATGTGCCAGTAATTTGTATTTTCATTTTTGTTGTTTCAGCAGTTTTTATTACATGTTGATTTGTTTATCACTGTCTGAATAATAGGAAGATGAAAGAATGTTCTTGAAATTACAGAAAAAGCCATAATCTATGGAGAAATACTGTATGTCAAAGATTCCCTCCTCTTCCATCAGAGGAATATGCTAGAATATTCACTCAGTGCATAGATGAAGTGCATATTAAAATCTAAAATGTATATTTAACATATTCTATGTAGTTTCTCAAATATTACAGAAAATCAATATTAAACATAATTAGATAAATCATTTTCCTTTTATAGTTATGCAATATGATGATTTTATGAAATTTAAAAGCATTATACAGTCCAGTGTATGTGATCAATTGGATGATTCAATACTTCTGAAACTCAGCTTAACATGTGTAGATCTAATATGGTAGATTCAGTAGTTCTAATAGGCAAAGTAAGAAAACACCTTAACAGTTAAATAATAACTATAATAATGATGTTAGACAACATTTAAATGCATCTTGCCTAGTATAACTTCTTATAATAGTTCTTATAAGAACTTATGATATGCTCTGCATTTTAAGGCATTTAAAGAGGCTAGGTATGTTCTATGATAGCTTGAATACTAATACTTAAGAAAGAACACTGTAGTCTTTTATGGGTTAAAAAGTGAAAATGAAATATAGACAATAAATGCAGCAAAAAGAAAGTAGTAATAGTGCAGAATTAAATAATAAAATAAAGTTAGACTTCTATTTTAGATTATTATATATATTATACACTCAATAACTAAAAGATTATAGTTTAGAATTAAAATAAGTAAATTTGTTTGAAAAAGAATACCAAAAAATGAAGTAGTTACTATGTGTCCCCCAAAAATCTAAAATGAAGTGAGTTGGAGAAATTGAAATGGCAAATGTATACTAAGCAAACCAGTTAAACTTATACAAATATAAAGCAAAAATTTTTATTTATATTATAAAGTTTAAGTGTAAGGGGTAAGAGCAAATTATACAATTGTAAATTTTGCTTTGTGTTTTGCTTTTCATATTGTAGATTTTCTGATGTAATTCAACTAGATGTTAAATAAACTAAAAATCAGAAATAACAAAAGAAACCCCTAAAATAACCCCCACAAAAAGCAACATTGTTTCAAAAATATTATTTGAGTTAGGAAGAAAAAAGGGAAATATATATGCCAAGTGAAATAAAACAAGAAAATCAAAGAAATATGAGCAAGATAAAGTCAAATACGCAACATTAAAGGTAGATGATTACATTTTTCCATTACCATTTACCCCTCATATAACCCCTATGCCTTCTTGGCCCTTCCCCTTGCAATCACCACACTATTGTCCATGTCCATGATTCCTTTTCTTTTTGCTCAGTCTCTCCGCACCCTAATACTCATCCTCATAGCTGTCATCCTGCTCTTTCTCTATGAGACTGTCTCTATTTTTCTTGTTGAGTTTGTTCATTAGATTCCACATGAGTGAAATCATATGGTATTGTCTTTCTCTGACTGGTTTACTTCACTTAGCATAATTTTTCCAAGTCCATCTGTGCTGTCACAAATACCAACATGTTCTTCTTTTTATAGCTGAGTAGTCTTCCATTGTATAAATGTCCATAGTTGTTTTGTTCACTCATCTGATGATGGACACTTGAGCTCTCTCTATATTTCGTCTATTGTAAATAATGCTGCAATAAACACAGGGGTGCTTATGTTCTTTCAAATTCGTGTTTTGTGTTTCTTTGGATATATTTTCAGAAGTGGGATCACTGGTTCACAAGGCAGATCCATTTTTGACTTTTTGAGGCATCTTCATACTGCTTTCCACAGTGATTGCTTGAGTCTGCACTCTTACCAACAATGCAGAAGGGTTCACCTTTCTCCATATCTTTGGCACCACTTGTTTGTTGATTTATTGATGATAGCCATTCTAATATGTGTGGGAAATCTCACTGTGGTTTTAATTTGTATTTCTCTGATGATTAAGGATGTTGATCATCTTTTCAATGTCTATTGGCCATCTGTATGTCCTCTTTGGGCAGTGTTATTCAGTTTCTTTGCCCATTTTTAATTGGATTGTTTGAAGTTTTGTTTGGTGTTGGCATTTATTAGTTCTTTATAAGATGTATTGTCCCTTTATCAGATGTATTGGCTAAATATTTCCCAGTTCCATATGTTGACTTTTTATTTTGTTGATTTTTTTTCTGTGTGATAACATTTCAGTTTGATGTAGTCCCAATTGTTTATTTTTTCTTGTGTTTGACTTGCCTAAGGAGATATATCAGATAAAATATTGCTACAATAAAAGGCATTTAAATTTGAAAGGAAGAAGTAAAACTGTCTTTATTTGCAGATGGCAAAATATGTAGAGAACAAACACTACAGATAACACTAAGAAACAACTAGAACTGCTAAATGAATTCAATAAAGTAACAGGATACAAGGTTAATATCCAGGAAACAGTTACGTTTTAAATGTCAATAATGAACTATCAGAAAGGGAATTTAAGAAAGCTATCTCATTCACAATTGCTTCAAAGAGAGTAATATGCCTAGGAATAAATCTAACCAAGGGTGTAAAAGACTTATACTCTGAATATTATAAGACTCTGAAGAAAGAAACTGAAGAAAATACAAGTAGAAACACATACAGTATTCAAGAATAGGAAGAATTAATATCACTAAAATGTCCATGCTTCCTAAAGCAACCTACAGATTCAAAGCAATTCCTGTCAAGATTACAATGATGTATTTCAGAGAAGTAGAAAAATTATTTCAAAAATTTAAATGGAACCACAAAAAAACCTGCATAGCAACAGGGATCCTGAGAAAGAAGAAAATGTTGGAAGAATCATGCTACCTAATATCAAACTATACTATAAGGTCATAATAATCAAAACAACATGGCACTGGCATAAAAACAGACATACAGATCATTGGAACAGAATAGACAACCCAGGAATAACCCACACCTTTATAATCAATTAATATTGGCAAAGGAAGCAAGCACATAAAATGGGTTAAAATAGTTTGTTCAATAAATAATATTGGAAAAACAGGACAAATACATGCAGAAAAGTAAAACTAGACCATCTTCTTACACCACCCTTGAGAATCAATTCAAAATATTAGAGACTTAATATTAGATTAAAGACTTAAATATTAGACCTAAAACCATAAAACTTCCTAGAAAAAACATAGGCAGTAAAATCTAAGCAGTTGATTTTTGATAAAGGTACAACAGACAATAATTCAGTGGATAAAAATAACATTTTATGTAGGTAATCAAAATTAGATCTTAAGCTCTTCAAAAGGCATTGTTAAAATATAAAAATATAAGCCACACACTAGGATATTATAATATATCTAGAAAGGACTTCTGCTTAGAATATATAGTGAACTTTAAAAACTCAGTAAGAAAACATGAAAATCATGAATGGATTATTTGAGTGAATATTTTTTCTAAAAAGTAGAGAGATGGTGGCCCTCACAGGTGTGGCTTAGTGGACGGAGCACCAACTCGTGAGCCAAACAGTCACTGGTTCAATTCCCAGTCAGGGCACATGCCCGAGTTGCAGGCCAGGTCCTCAATAGGGGGCACATGAGAGGCAACTACACATTGATGTTTCTCTCCCCTTCCCTTTCTCCAAAAATAAATAAAATACTTTAAAAATATACAGATGCCAAATAAACACATGGAAATGGACAATATCTTTGGCCTTTAGAAAAAAATGCAAATTAAAATCACAATGAATGACAAGTGCATTATCTACTAAAATGTTTAAAGAGAAAGATCATTGACAAGAATGTGGAACAAATGAAACTATGCATTCTGCATGGAATGTGGACTAGTTCCAACTCTTCAGAAATGCTCATTTGTAAAAATGTTAAATATCCACCAGCCATATGACTATGATATTAAGCTCTTCTGCCCTAGATCAGCTTTTACCACATCACAGAAGCATGAATCTGTGTTCCTGTGAAAGGACTCTATGTTTTCTTCCTACAATGGACACAGGGAGGCAATCCTATTTTATTCATCTAGGCAGATGTTTGGGTAATTGGACTCTATGTATGCAATCTATGTTTACTCTACTTTTCATTTCTTTCTTTGCTCTCATTCATATTCTTTCCCTACTCTGTCTTTCCATGTTCTATTTGTCTTCTCTCTATTCCTCATTTCTCTCACTTCTTTCTGTGATTGTACTGACTAAACAGGTTCTGTTTAGAACAGAATTAAGTTATGAGTTAGTTTTAAGATTTTAATGGAATGTAAGATGCTTGTTGATCATATGTTTTCCTTCATTCAGAATCCCGAATGCCATGACATGTTGATATAATTGCTCAGATTACCTCAGTAATCAGAGGTAAACTAAACTAGAATCAGACTTGTTTCACTTCTTCATGCTTATAATTATACAAATCAATTATATCATTCATGAGTATACATTTTATAGAATTATTTAGTTGTTATTGACACATATAAGCAAATTTTTCATTATGAAGGTTTTATGTTATGAAATATGAAAATATTGTTTTCCCATGTTTTAAAAAAAGCATTTTTAACTATTGTAATCAATTATAAATTTTAAATGGCCATGCCAGTGTAGTGTTTACAGTAATAAAATATCTGAAGTATTTAGTGAATTACCTTCTTCTTTTCTTAGAATATATTACAAATAATTTAGGTATATCTGAAAATTTATTTTATTTTATTAAATTCAATTTACTGGGGTGGCATTGGTTCACAAAAGCATACAGATATCAATCATACAACTCAATAAAACGTCATCCACACTCTGCACCATGCACCCATTACCCCAAAGTCTCTTTCCATCCCCATTTCCCCCCTCCTTTTCCCACCTCCCCTTAATCCCCACCCCTGTTTCCTCTGGCTGTTATCACACTGTTGTCTGCATGTTATGTATCTATCTTTTTGGGAAATCCCTTCACCTTGCAACAGCATGGGTGGGCTTGAAGTTTATTATGCTAGGTGAAATAAGCCAGTCAGAAAAAGACAAATATCAGCCCTGGTTGATGTAGCCCAGTGGATTGAGTGCCGGCCTGGGAGCCACACGATCGCGGTTCAATTCCCAGTCACGGCACATGCCTGGGTTGCAGGCCAGTTCCCAGCAGGGGACTCACAAGAGGCAACCATACATTGATACTTCTCTCCTTCTCTCCTTCCCTTCCTCTCTAAAGATAAATAAATATATAATAACAAAAAAGACAAATATCATATGATCTCACTTATATGTGGAATGTAATGAATGATAAACTGGAGAATCAAATAGAAACATAGGCATGAAACATGGAGCAGACTGACTGACAGTTGTTAGAGAGAATGTGGGTGGTGGATGAAAGAATGTGAAGGTGAAAATTTAAATTTGATTATGTCCAACTTTTAAAATGCTCACTAATACCAGATAGTTGATCTATAAATGATTCTGTTATTATTTCTAAAATTTTATATTTGTCCTTTGAATAAGTCTGATAATGTCTATTTGACTATGAGAAAGTTAATAGTTGGACAATCCAATGCCAAGATAAGAACAATAGAGTCCACCTATTTGCCTTAGTTGAAATTCAGTATTGTCCAGACTCCCCCATCTTAATCTTAGCCTATATTTTATGTTACTTCTCCACATTGTATTGACTAGTCAGTTTTGGATAGGTAATGCGATAACCTTCTCAAACTTTCTTCAAGCTGAAGAGGACAACAAGTTCACATAAAGTCTGCCTTAAAAAGGAATACATGCTGTAGCAAAGGGTATGGGTGGATCTGGAAAGCATTATGCTGAGCGAAATAAGCCAGGTGGTGAAAGACAAATACCATATGATCTCACCTTTAACAGGAACCTAATCAACAAAACAAGCAAACAAGCAAAATAACCAAAGACACTAAAATAGAGAACAGGCTGACAGTGTCCTGAGGGAAGAGGGCAGGGAATTTCAAGGGAATTTCAGGGGAAAAGGGGAAAAGTTTATAGAAACAAATATAAAAAACACATGGACAAAAACTTGAAGGGGTGGAAATGGGAGGGCGGGGGAGGGGTGGGTGGGTGGGCTGGGATGGGAGTAAAAGACAGAAAACTGTACTTGAACAACAATTAAAAACAAACAAACAAAAAAACAAACAAAAAAACAAGAGATTGAAATTTAAATGAAATACAAAGCAAATATACACTAGAGTTGTCAAATAATTTTTACAACCGTGTTTATTTTGGAAAAGAAAAACTTTTATCATGTGTGTATATATATATACATGCATGTATATGTATATTTATATGTGTATATGTGTATACACATACACCTGATAATTCTAAAGTCAAAGTACTTAGGTTTTTATGGATATTGGTAATATCTAAATGTCAATCTTTAATTATAAAGATAAATTTTATTTTTAGCCATAAATTCTCCCAATAGCATATATTAATTTAAAAAACAAATTACCATATCAACAAGAACAAGGCAACACTCTCAAAAGACAATAATATTATCAGTTAGAAATTATCAGAGTTCTGGCCAAGATGGAGGCTTAGGTAGAAACCCTTCACTTCCTTGCACAACCAAAGGAAGATAACAACCAATCTGAAATCAATAAACAATCAAAAGTGCCAGAAAAATCAAACTTCATGGAACTCTGACAACTAAGGAATTAAAGAAAAAAATCAACCAGAACAACTAGACTGGTAAAGCAGCGGATGGCCAGGTGAACTCAGAAAAACCTTGGTAGGGGTGGGGCTGGCTGTGGTGAGGCCACAGGCTGTGTGTGTGGGGCTGACTTAAGGGGAAAACTGTGACTCATAAGTGGCTCTGGGCTTTGGCTGTTGCTGAAGTGGGAGAAACTCCCAGTCTCACACAAGAGTCTGTTGGAAAGTGTGCTAGAGAGGAACAGATGAGCTGCATTACTCCCTTTCTGGCCCCTTCCACACAGGCAGCACTGCAGCGCAGCACGGAGGGTTGCCCTGTCCAGGTGAATACCTAAGCCCCCGCCCCTTACAGCATAATAGCTACACCAAGACAAAGAAATATAGCCCAGATGAAAGAACAAAGCAAAACCTTAGAAAAAGAGCTAAGTGAGGAAGAGATTGCCAATTTATATGATGGAGAGTTTAAAGCCTTGGTAATCAAAATGCTCACAGAACTGATTGAGCTTGGTCAAAAAATGAAAAAAACAAATGAAAGATACCCAAAATGAAACAAAGCATAATATTCAGGGAACCAAAAGTGACAGTAAGGAAACCAGGACTCAAAGCAACAATTTGGAACAAAAGGAAAAAAAATAAACATCCACCCAGAACAAAATGAAGAAACAAGAATTCAGAAAAGTGAAGAGCCTAACAAACCTCTGGAACAACCCAGAACATCCCAATATCTGAATTACAGGGGTGCCCAAAGGAGAAGAACAACAGCAAGAAATTGAAAACTTATTTAAACAAACAATGAAGAAAAATTTCCCCAATCTGGCAAAGGAAATAGGCTTCCAAGAAGCCCAGAAAGTCCCCCAAAATTTGGGTCCAAAGAGGAACACACCAAGGCACATCATCATTAAGTTACCCAAGATTGAATATAAACAGAGAATCCGAAAAGAAGTCAGAAGAAAGGAGAGAGTTACCTACAAAGGAGTGGCCATAGGCTATCAGATAATTTCTCAAAAGAAACCTTGCAGGCAAGAAGGGGCTGGAAAGAAGTATTTGAAATCATGAAAGGCAAGTACTTTCATCCAAGATTACTCTATCCAGCAAAGCTTTCATTTAAAATGGAAGGGCAAGATTAAGTGCTTCCCACATGAGGTCAAGTTAATGGAGTTCGTTATCACCAAGCCATTATTATATGAAATGTTAAAGGGACTTATCTAAGGAAAAAGAAAATAAAAATATGGACAGTAAAATGACAACAATCTCACAACTATCAGCAAATGAACCTAAAAGAAAAGAAAAACAATAAAAACAAAACTAATCAAACAAGGAGAACAGGAACATAATCAGAGAAATGAACATCAAACAGAGGGAGATCAGTGGGGAGGGGGAAGGGAAGAACAGAGGGGAATAGATACAGGAAAGAAGAAGCGTACTTAGTAGGTATAAACTAGACAGGGAGAGATAAAAGTGGTATAGGAAACAGAGGACTCAAAGAACTTGTATACAACCCATGGACATGAACTAGGAGGTGTGGATTCTGGAGGGTTGGGGGGCAGGGTGGAGGGAAGACAAAGGTGGGAAATTGGGAAAAGCTGTAATAACATAATTAATAAAAGTACTTAAAAAAGAAATGATCAGAAAAGAAAACCCCAAATATAAAGATGGAGAAAAGGTCTCAGACTTACTGATTTAAAAATGCAAATTAAAATGATAAAATAAGACTCAACAAGACATAGAAAAGTCCACGCACTGTTGGTGGGACTGTTGCCTGATTACGACATTCTAGAGAGCAGTCTGGCTATAATTTCACCCTGGGTATACTTTATTAAAAACAAAATTCCCAGATGTTCATAAGGAGACCAGGATATGGATAGTCAATGGAACAGAATTTATAGTAATTATTAATTAAAGGCAATTTCAGGAAGATTGAATAAATACAATGTTGTGTATAAACAAAACCTTCATAGAATACTAAAAAAAAGCTCAATGGAATATTATAGCTGAATTACACATATGAGTAATAAAAAAGTGACTAATGAAAAAACAAAATAATAAATCTGTATAATACTATTTATATAAATAAACATGCCAGAAGTAGAAAGTATTTGTAGAACACACACAAAGTATTATGCATACTATGTTTTTAAAAAGGGAAGGGAGTATGACTAGGAAATATACGTAAAAAGAGATAGATAAAACAAGAGAAAACAAGAAAGAAACTTTATTTTTATTTATTTATTTATTTTAAAAGATTATTTATTTATTTATTTTTAGACAGAGGGAAAGGGAGAAAGAAAGAGAGGGAGAGAAACATCAACGTGTGGTTGTCTCTCATGCACTCCTTACTGGGAACTGGCCTGCAACCCAGGCCTGTGCCCTGACTGGGGATCAAAGTGGCGACCCTTTGGTTCTCAGACTGGCACACAGTCCACTGAGCCACATAGCCAGGGCATAAATCCACCTTTTATTTTTTTTATTTTTTAAAAATATATTTTATTGATTATACCATTACAGTTGTTCTATTCCCTCCCTCCATTCCCCTCCAACCTCACACTCCCTCCCCGACCATTCTCCTCCCCTTAGTTTATAACCACGTGTCTCAAGTTCTTTAGATTCTGTATTTCCCCCACTATTCTTGCCCTCCCCCTGTCTGTTTTCTACCTACTGTCTATGCTATTTTCTGTACCTTCTCCCCCTTCTCCTCCTCCCACTCCCCTGTTGCTAACCCTCCATGTGTTCTTCATTTCTATGGTTCTGCTCCTGATCTAGCTGTCCTCTTGGTTTGCCTTTGTTTTAGGTGTGGTTGTTAATAACTGTGAGTTTGCTGTCCTTTCACTGTTCATATTTTTCATCTTCTTTTTCTTATATAAGTCCCTTTAGCATTTCATATAATAAGGGCTTGGTGATGATGAACTCCTTGAACTTGACCTTATCTGAGAAGCACTTTATCTGTCCTTCCATTCTAAATGAAAGTTTTGCTGGATAAAGCAATCTTGGCTGTAGGTCTTTGGATTTCATGACTTGGAAT
Organism: Sturnira hondurensis; assembly: GCF_014824575.4. Classification (NCBI taxonomy): domain Eukaryota; kingdom Metazoa; phylum Chordata; class Mammalia; order Chiroptera; family Phyllostomidae; genus Sturnira; species Sturnira hondurensis. Next base: position 8,331,826 of record NW_028094767.1, read on the forward strand.
ACTTCTTTCCAGCCCCTTCTTGCCTGTAAGGTCTCTTTTGAGAAATCTGCTGACAGTCTGATGGGTACTCCTTTGTGGGTGACTGTCCCCTTATCTCTTGCTGCTTCTAGGATTCTCTCCTTCATTTTAATCTTGGCTAATGTAATTATGATGTGCCTTGGTGTGTTCCTTACAAGAAATAAACTTTACATAAACCAAAGAGAATAATGAATGCTGAACTAAGCTGTATGATTATTTCAGTTATCTGCCTTCTGTTGGGGATGGAGAATGTGGATAAATAAGTGAATAAATAAATGTGATTGAATGGGACTTTGCATAACTGATTAATAATATATATGCATAGAAGCCACTTTTCGTTTCCCCAAACCTACAGAACTTACATTACTATAGTGAATCCTAGTGTAAACTACAAACTTGGGGTGATTATAATGTGTAAATGTAGGTTCATCATTTGTAATAAATGTGCCAAGATGTTGTCAATGGGAGAGGTTATTCCTGTGTGGACTAGGGGGTTTGTGGAGCATCTCTTACTTTCCTTTCAATGTTATAATAAACCTAAAATTGCCCTTAAAATAATGTCTTATAATACACAAGGATACAAGTATGAATATATTAAAATGGTTTATATCTTTGATACATTAAAATTAAGATAACCTTGATTATATATTAAGTCTATCATTTAGACGAGGAACATAAAATTCTTTTAAATGTTTGCATGTATATATAAAGAACCAAACTAAAATGAACAAACCAAATACCATTCATTGAAGAACAGAGAAACAAAGGCTAATAAATATTCTTAAAAGTGCTCATGCTTTCAGTCATCATGGAAAATCAAGATCACATCCATCATATTGGTAAAAATGTTTAATATCTGTTAACAAACTGCAGGGCAGATGAGGAATAACAGGCACTCTCAAACACTGCTGTCTGAGATGAATATTGGTGTAATCACTTTGAGGAACAATTTCACACTATGACGTGAAGTTGAAAATGCATATACCATGTAAATATAATGTTTTCTATTCATAATACTTGAGTAACACCGGCAATAGAATGTTCATGGAAATAGTCCAAATTAGCAAAAAACACAGAAAAGGATCCAAAGTCCTTTGATAAAGAGATAATAATCTATTTTAGACAATGTAATAACTATCCAACATTGAAAATTAATAATTGTTATTATATATATCACCTAGGTGAATCCCATAATATAAAGAATATTTTAAAAAATAAAAGAAATACAGAGAGCTAAATGCATTCTCAACAAATGGAATTTGTTTAATAATACTCCTATTTTCACCTATATAAATATTATAAAATATACACATGAGTAATAATAAGCTAGATGATATAACTATTTGCATTGTTTACATACTGTTTTAAATATTTTATGTAGATTTCTAAGCCTTTTAAATTTGAAAAATAAATCAAATTTTATTTCAGTCACTTCCCCTATTTAATAACCATATAACAAACCCTCTCACTCTCATGCTTCAGAAAAAGTAAGCATTCCCAATTTATTTTTTGCCAAACTGTTCTCTTTTATGGTCTGTGGAAACAACATCTGCTCCCAACGTGTCAGCTTTCAACTTTATGAAAATGTCTTTCAAATCTACATCTCTGGCCTAAACCACTCCCTCAATAATTCTGCATTTCCAATATCCTGTTGGGCACTACCAGCTGGGTGTCCTACTGACAACTTGAAGAGGAGTGTTGTATTATTGAATGAAGATCGAGGTTTGGTGAAAGCTCATTGAGCATTACCATAATTAGCAAACAATGAGGCATAAGTTTTTGCTGGGCATATTGATCCTCCTATAGCTGTAATAACATGACATATTACCATATATTTCATATACTTATTATTGTATTTACCAGCCCTTTACAAAAAATCTAAGAAGGAAGGTCTGTTAAGAAGTAACATTCTAATTTTAAATGGGAAAAAATAGGATTATGTTCAAATGGCCTGAAACCATATTAAAATTTATTAAATATGTTTGCTTCTTTGAAAGAATACAAGTTACTCCTTTAAATCATGGTGTCCTGCCTTAAATATCACCAACTAGGAAAAGCTGAACACATATGTCCATTCTTATAAGTCTCCCTGGAGACTTTGTCCCATTTGATCTTCAGTCTTTCAGAGTTAACCCCCAACAAAATAAATAACAAAAGCTAAACACTTTATTAAATTTTGCTTCTCCAGCACGCTAACACCCATCACTTCTCATTCTGTACTTTTCTTCTTCACTCATAGCTTCCACCTCCTTTGACAATATTCATTCCTTAACCCATCAGATTGCCATTTCATTCCAATTATGTACCTAAGCTTATCTTTTAAGTCTTTAATAGTCTCTGAACTAAATATTTAACTGTTTTTCTTAATGTGCATATTATTCAATTTCTCTATCAGATGTAATTTTGGTGACTATACATTTTTTTCCTTCTGTTTATTGTTCTGTTCATCTATACATAATACTTCTTAGTATATTTCTTCTGACTCTCATTCTGCCGGTTTCTAAAATATTATCTCCCAGAGGGACTTAAGATTTAATGGGATTTTTCAGTTTCCTTTTCTGAGAATTAATATAACTCATAATATTCATACCTAACATTTTTATGAGTTAATGAATCAAGTATTAAGAAGGAAAAATGAGTTGAGGACTATTCAGATAGCTTAAAGTTTTTCATAGAAATCAACTTAAAACTGAAATCAAAATAGAGAAAGGGAATGTTGTGTCACATAACAGCAAGAGACTTAGGCATACTGGGGCTATTTCTTGTTTAACTGTACATTGTTTTTGGAAGTCTCTCCCTTTCTTCTCTCTTTCCCTAGAATCTCTCTGTAACAGTTCTGTTGCCTGGGAGCTGTACCTCTTCAAAGGTATTGGAATATCAGTCTCTTTGGCCCCTTCCGTATGATGATTTGCGTAGCCACCAGCATACCCTAAATGAGGATGTGTTTCTCCTGCACATGATTAACTGTGACTCCACAGAGAAAGAGTAAACATTCTGCTTTGCTTTGGGATAATAGGAAGGTGGCAAGGAATTGGATGCTGTAATTGAGACACTGCCATATAACAAAACCTAAAACCCGTGGTGTCAGTCTCAGGATCTGCAGTGGGCAGAGACCTAATGAGCATCCACAAGGGGAAGTTTTGAAGAAAAACTGAAAAAAATGTGTTATAAGAAGTTGAGATTATAGTGATCTTTGGTATGCAGTGGCAGAAAGTGTGATAACACTGTCGTCGATGATAATGCGGAAAACAGAGAATGCGTCAAATAAACTCAATGATTTAGCTATGAAAATTTTGTCCTGCTCACTCCTTGTGATAAAATTTGGGAGGATATAGGTAATTTATAAAATAAACTTTCCCCTGGCTGGTGTAACTCAGTGGATTAAGGATGGGTTGCAAACCAAAGGATCACCAATTTGACTCCCAGTCAGGGCATATGCCTGGGTTGCAGGTCAGGTCCCCAGTGGGGGGCATGTGAGAGGCAACTGCACACTGATGCTTCTCTAACTCTCTTTCTCCCTCCCTTCCCCTCTTTCTAAAAATAAATTAATTAATTTAAAAATAAACTTTCAGTTTCAGTTAAAAAGTGAGAAAATATATAGGGGTAGGATAGTCTTTCAGGCTAGGGAAACATTTTTAAAGTAGTAAATGGACTTAGGACAATTATCAAATAAATACAAAGTACTGCCAGTAAAACATGGCCTCTGAGAATGCAGAGTATGTCTGGAAGATCTCAGAAAGATTAAAAGCAAATCTCAGAAAACTTCTCAGTTCAACACAAAGGCAACTAAGAATCTAAAGTTATGCCTTGCTGAGCCACCTGGCTAGGCAACAGTGCTTCTTAACTCTTAAAAGCGTGGTTCCATCATTTTCTCACCAGGATCCCAGGTAAAAAAAAAAGACTTCTCTTCATTGTATTTGTGGGTGTGAATTTTATTTAATGGAGTAGAGTATAAACTGATAGTTAATAAATCAAGTTTTTAAAGGAATAATATCAGCTTTAATGAAGAAGGATAGAGAAAAGTCAAAGTAAAAAGAGGTTTTTGAATTTCTAAACTTCTGCACACAGAATGCAGTCTAAAAAATACCCAATTCCAAGTAGGAAGTACTTATAATGGAAACTGAGCTCAGTGGACTAGGAGCTCCAAATATCTCCTCCCTGTAAGCATGAAGAGGGAGTCTTAGGTTTGAAAAGGATCTTAAGGATGAAGAAGCTGGAGCCTTCTGCACTTTCAGAAATACGATTCCCAGAATATCACACACAGAGAAGCAAGTTATAATATAAAATTGTGCATGGCCAAAGCCTCTGACTTCATTCTTGAGGTCTGATTTCTAGTTGTAGTTGTTAATTTTTGTTTATCCCTCACAATTGAACTCAGCGTTTATTAACACCATCTTAGTGGTGATCATCAGGTTGTATTTCACCAGAGCTCAGTTCTTGGGTCCATTTATTCATTATTTGTCTTTTAATTATAAATGAAGGATCATATTACATTTTCTTATCATTATATTTCTTTTAATTATGAGAGGGAAACCCTTCTTCCCTTCACTTTTATCCTTGACTCTAATACAGATGTCCCCATTTCCCCCACTTTGCCTGTCTCCACCCAGTCTCCAGCCCACTTCCCTCTTCTAAAAATATGTGCAGTGTTACATTTGTAGTGGCATGCAATGTGTTACATGATAAATGTATGTGTTATGAAACACAGTGATAAAAATAGTAACCATAGTCATGAATCCACCCATCCAAGTTCATGATGAAAAAAATTGCCCTCCTTGCTGATAAATACAGTTATGTTCTTTTACAATAGAAAAAAATATTTTCAAAATGACCAAGGAACATTAAATAAAAATTTTCTCTAAAATATCGTACCATTAAACTTATATAAAGAATTTGAAAAAGACCTCTTCCTGTACATCCAGAAAAGGCAAAATCCATATTGGCAGACGATTATCAGAATGTTCCCTACCTATCCATAGTGCTTACTGTATCCAAGCCCTAAATCGTGTTATCTTGTCTGATCTTTATGACTATTACAGTTTAGGCTCACTGAGAAGAAGTCTCTGTGAAATGATAGGGGTACAAGGTACTTACCAGCAAGGAAAAGAGGCATCGGCATTGGTTTGCGGCTTGGGGGAGTGGGATTTGGTTTAGAGAAAGGTCACGCTGCTGAGCAGACCCCAATGGCAGCCTCAGCTAATGCTGTGAAAAGCTCAAGAGTTAAAAATACCCTATCAGAGGCATTCCACTGGGAGTGCAATTGAAAATATGAGGCCTTTATTCTTTCTCTGTCTGCAGATGTGCATAGCACCCAGGAAGGTGACTCTAAGAAGAGCATGTCTCTGCAGTGAGGCAACCCCTGAAGGCCTAGTGAAAGTTGTTTGCCAACTGTAGGCCCAGTAATCAGGGCCATGGGGTTTTTCTTGCAGGATGTGCTGCATGATGTATCTCTGAGTAGGAAAATCTGCTTTTGTCAGTGCAGTAGATAAGCAACTAGGAGGAATGATTTGAACAAAGTAACAGAGATATCAGACAGTAAAATCTGAGCTAAACAGCTGTTCCTCTGACCTTTCTCAATCCCTCCCACTGCCATTCACACTAACTTATTCATGAGAGACGGGTCCAAGCCCAAAAGATTGTTTGTAATATTGCCAAGTAGGTCTTCTTGCTTTGTTTAGAAGTATGCCATGTGTCTTAGTTTCTGAGTTTTAAATTAAAAATGTCTGTCATTTGTTTCTCTTTTCTGGGGTTTCCAGATAGTCCAATTAAGTTTTATTAAAGAAGACAGTAAAGCTCTGTGATTCTGGGCCAATTAAAGATCCTTAAGCTTAAAGGAGATTTTATCCTGATGGGGCTATCCACAATGAAACAATCACAGGAAAGTCAGCTGTATCATCGCTTATAAAAGAGCCTTAAATTTAAAGTAGCCAGAACAAGAGAGATATTAAAGCAGATTTAAAGCTATCCAAGCTGCCAATGGAGATACCGCCTTTTGGTACAGAGTGACTGACAAGTAGTAATTAACTCAAATTGCAATTATATAATCACCCACACTAATTAAAGCCCTTGTTACATGGGATCTGAAATGACACATAGGGCATTTGAAAAAAATGTAATACCCTGCACAGTTTGATTTCAACATTCATTGCAGGATATATAATATTTTTTAAAAAATATATTGCTTCCTAGTCATTAAATACTTTTTAAGTGAATAAAAACTCTTAACAATCAATATTATAATGGTTATTTCTTTCTCTTGAAATTATTTTATTTTATATGATGTTAGCTATGCTAATCAAGTTAGTGCAGTCATATACATTTGAAATAAAATAACATATGATTTACCTTTTGTTCACAATGAGATTCTATAAGATATTCTTAGTTAAAAAGATCTCATTCAGAGGACACAAAAGCAATGTAAAGTTGACATTTGTAATACAGTGTGCAGTGACAGAGCCCATTCATACATGGGGTTATGTCTACACATCTGTGTGTGCTGCAGGGTGTGGATGTGGGGGTTGCTAGCGATTGTTACCAGACAGTCAGGTTCTGCCCCTCTCGGTATTTAGAAGCAGCGGAATTCCTGAGTAGTTCCATCAGTGATAGTCAAGGTGGGGCAAAAGTAGGTTTACAATTGCCCGTATGCAAAATAATACAATAATTAGTAAATAATACTACAAGAATAAACTATATTTCATGTACTTATAGCTGTGTAATATGTCACCTCCAGCCAGAGGATTTGATGGCTAGTGTGGGGACCTTCAGGACAAGACCTATTTTTATTTCCTGATGGTGACAGGAAATATGGGAGACAATGGCTGTGCCATTAGCCTGTGTCCCTCAGTCACTACAATGAGCACTGTCCTGTCACCTTGTAAGTGGCATGTGGATTGTTCAGGGAATGGATGGGCCTCTACTACACTAAGCCATTGCGATTTGGAATTTATTATTTACCATAGCGTAGCCTAGTCTATACTGGCTCAAACACTGAGAGAAAGGTTTTGGAAGATAGGTGAAGTTAAAAAGTTGAGGCAGTATTTTGCTAATATAAACAGGAACAGAAAAATAGTAGAAAGCAATTATGTTTTAAATACTGAGAGGGGTTTGGGAGCAGTCTGTGTCATAGACTGTGAATGACAATATGAGTATGCAGAATTTGACATATGTATAAATTAGGAGCCCTTAGTCTCATTGATTGGGTAGCAACATATTATCTCAACTGCACTGTTCGGAACTACCTTCACAGTCAAACGAGGACTGGGAAAGGGTCTTAAATTTCTCCAGGTGTTTTGTGCAGGTTAACCACCCCCTCTAAAGCAGGCTGCAGAGGGTTGAGCCAGTAAGTGTTGGGAGGTTACAGCTAGGCCTATGGAAAGAGAGTTCTCACAGGAGACATTTACAAAATTCATTCATTCATAGGGCTCACATAATTTGTTGGAAAAAATTCATTAGAATCATTCTTTTTTATGATGTTTTTATATACTATTCATGACTCATTATGATGATTGTATCAATATTGTATCGTATTGCTATAATCACCAATAATATTCATTATTATTGATTATATCATCAATCATTCATTATGATGTTTTTATACATCATAATACAAGCTACCAAAAATATAATAAAATTGTCATTAAGGCATCTTCATATGCATTTCAACTTTGTCAGTTATCTTTACTTTGAAGTTTTGGATACATTACTCTATAATTATCCTCAATAAGTTATCTATATAAATACTTTGTCTAGATCTTCTAAAGAAGTTATTGAAAAGGTCAGACTTATTTAGTAGTTGTATCTGGTTACACATAGATACTAAATAATGGTATGGAAAGGGAACAATCACTATCTTCTAGAAAAAGATGCAATACCATCATTCCTGATGTGTACCACCCAAAAACCAATGGGTGGATGTCTAAATTCCAATTCTTGCTGGAACAGGTAAATTTGAAGCTTGATACCATGTAAATTTGAAGCTTGATTCCATGTAAACTTGGAACTTGGATTTCATGTAAATTTAGAAGTACAATTCTACGGTAAATTTAGAGTTGATAGGCAGGGATAAGATTCTGAATCTAGAATAAGTTTAAAGCGTCCCTAATCATAATACTAAACTTATCTTTACAAAATGAAGTGTGGGACTATTGAAAAATAGATATATTAGAGATTGTTATTATATTTATTCAGTTTATATAAAAAGTTTATATAAAGGACAAAACTATCCTCTCTAAGAGCATGACTATAAAAAATGTGGTACAAACAGAGATTGTATTGAAAGCGCTCCCCTATTATGCATAATATGAGAAATGATAAACTTTGGAATTAATTTTATTTCTGAAATGTTTAAAAACTGATATCACACTACATATTTTTTCAGTAGCATATTTTTAAATGAAAAACTTTAAACACACACAGAATAGAGAGCATAGCGTAATGTTTTCTCAGGTACACTTCAACAAGTATCAGTTATTATTTTGCTAACCTTGTCTCAGTCATCTCACATATTTTCTTACTCTGTCTCTCTCTTCCTCTCTGTCTCTCTCTGTCTTGTCTTTTGCCAATTTTGGCTAGGTAATTTTTAAGTAAATACAACCCTACCCAAGGACTTTAATTTTTTATATAAGCACTGTATAATTAATGCAATAAAATTAGCAATATTTCTTAAACTTAAGCTGTTGTTTCCTAATGTCCTTGATTATCTAAAATACATATTTTTAGAATTATTTAGTAAAATCAATATTTCAACAATATCTATATATAGCATTTATCAGTGTATGTATGTTTTGTATGTCTCTTTAACATAGCATTGTTACCCCATTACCCACTTTTTTTGTTTATGTAATGAATAAGAAACCCAGTTATTTGTCCCCTAGAATTTTCCCCATTATGATTTGAATTGATTACATCCTCGTACTATTTAATTATTTCTCTGCCTCATGTGTTCCCTGTAAACTGGTCATTAGATCCAGAGGTTCAGATTCAATTAGGTGTGATTTTCTCCTTCCTAAATCATCATATCTGAAGGCACATAATGTCTACTTCCAATTGGGTTTCTGATAATATTGGTTCCATTCATTCATTATAAAATTGCATCAATTTTCCATATCATAATTTTTATATATAGTAATGATTGTTTCCTGATTCCTTATTTATTTAGGGGATAAAAATTGTGATATTTAAATATTATTTTCTATGTCTCTTACACACAAATATTTCATAAATTGAAACTTTTCCTCATCAGTACACTTAGACTTTAAAAGACATTACATACAAAAATTCAGGATAAATAATTAGTGCTTTCTCCCTTTTTAAATCAAATTTTCAGAGCAATGATTTGGTGCCCTAACAACATCCAATAATTTGGTAGTTTAAAATATCCATTGATATTTTTAAATATTACTTTAAAATTATGAACCTTAGCAGTGATTTCCATTCTTCCCTCATTAATTAGAAAACTCCAAAACAGTTATTCCTGTATCTCTGCCCATTTTTTCTGATTTCAACACCCTTAGGTGTCCCATTGGATTTAAGAAGAACCATTATGTTTCATCTGCTTTGTGAGAATTATGAACAGTCAGAAGCCACAGAGGAGCTCAGGGGTATTTATGATGAGGTTTCTTCTGATTTACCAAGAGGCACTCTGAGTGACTAATAGACTAGAGCGGTTTCTCATTGAAACCATAATCCAAGTTATGAGGAAGAGAGCACCTTTATCCACAAATACAGATATTAGGAAAATTTATTAGTAGCTGAAATTTTGCTGAGATGGTGAATAGTACTTGAAAAAGTAGCCATAGTCAGTGCTGGAGGAGGAAACCATAATAAGAATGTTGCCAGATAACTCAGAATATGTAAACCTGTCATTGGGCAACAGCTTGAATGGCATTGTACAACACAGGCTTGAATTAACTGAAGTAGAATGAAATTTAAGATGAGCTTAAATGCTCTTCTTTTCAATTCTTCTTGCTTCCTGAGATAAAATTAAATGTTGCAAGGTTTAAAATTTCAATCAGCTTATCCTTCTATCATTTTAATTATATAGATCTTATAATAAGAAAGCTGGAATAACCAGCATTTTAAATAACACAAATTCTTAACACAAATTCTTAACACACAACATTTTAAATATACAAATTTATATAATTTCTAGGATCCTTTTACCAAGGCTATTCAAAATTATTCTCCCTATGTTTTGAGTGCAGGAGTTCTTACATCTCCATATAAAATAAATGCCAAAGCACTGATATACTTTAACTTAGCATTTTACTTCCCTTATCACAGTTTTACATTCATTTTTAGGCACAGTGTCACACTTTTTTTCTATCAACAGTACTCAGCACTTGGTACACTCTACTGTGCTTCAGAAATAAAAAATAACCAACACTTCTTGCTTCCTTGGGGACCAAGTGAAATGAGAAAGAGGACATGGTTACCAACTGAAGGCTACTAAAAATATACACATTTCAGGTGGCATTTTTGCTGTATTTCATATTTTGGCAATGGGAGCTGTCTGGCAAAAGATGGATAGATGCCAAGAGTGTATCTGGCTAGTTGAAAGGAAAGAGCTATCCTGGTTTTACATTTGTAAAATTTCTATGGCTCAAACAAAATAAAAAGAGAAAGTTTAAAAGTAAGTAAAGTTCCTCTCTCCTACCATCAGAATATTTTTAGACAAATATTAAAAAGTTTTCTCTTTGATGTTAGACAATTTGATATTTACCAAAGCTAAAAAGATTGTTTCAAAAGCAAAGGATTTAAACATTCTATTCCTGCCTTGAAAAAAATATCCAAATATTTTTGTGATACTAACTTTCTTGTTCTATGTATATTAGCTTTGGTGTGTGTAAATCCTGCCCCCTTTTCCACCTGAAATTTCACATATTGGGAGACTTAATTATTTGTTAAATCTATGACAACATTGCTTTGACAAACTTACTCAGGAGACATATATAACCACACAATGAAAGACATTGTTTTCTTCAAATATACAGTGACGGGGGCATGGTTAATCACTAAACCTAACTAAAATTATTTATTACAGTATTTTTCTGTTAAGGCAAAGTAATGTACTCATGGCATTTTACTTTTTCTTTAACTTTTAAAATAAATGCAAGGAGCATAGAATGGGTTCTTGTGAAATGCAACAATTCGTGCATTAAACTTCTAAGTATGGAAGTTTAAAGGGCAGTGAGATGAATTTGACCCACTATCAAGTTCACCACGGATGGATATACTTCCAATCTCGTTGTCAGCCTAAAGCATTTTGATAGCATATATGCTTTGGAAAATGGTACCTAGTGATACTTATAAAAATTATTTTAGTACATCATTTTTTATTAAATCAAAGCCTTGCTCTGCCATTATAGAGCATTTTAAAATTTGGGGGGGAGCACTATAAAATATATTTTCTCTACTTTGGCTAATACATGCCATCCTATTTTTACAAATATAGGTACTCATGTACAGAGATGTATACATGTATACACTATAGAATCATAACTGGCTGCCACTCTTTGTTTAACAGATGCACACCAAACTGACCTATTTTGGGTTTGGCTCCCAATGAAGTGTACCTACCTCATTATATACTGACCCCTCGCTTTTGTTCACATCCAAACTTTTTCTCATCTTTGAAGAATTTCAAAATTGCCTCCTATGAGTTTCTTTATTGTTATAACAAATATTTTGCCAAGAATGCTAATGATTTGCTCATCATTTTTCCATGGTTGAAAAATGACAAATGATCATTTGTAAGTGTTGAGAATGTAATCTATAATCAATCTACTTCATTGTTACAAATTGAGAAACAATTGACTTCCATTCATTACCAAGTCTATTTCATTAACATATATTGAAATAAATACTGAGTAATGCTTCAATTATGTTAAATGATAAGATTTATTATTTTTATTTATGTATGTAATTTAAGGTATTAAACTACATTTTATATATGTATAAACCAATCAGCATAGTTTATATTCCTTCATGATAGACCCATTAATTAAAAGTGAAGTAATCATTTATAATATATTAAATTTAAGTTAAAACCATTTAGAAAAATTATTTTTAAAGATTTAATTAATTTATGTTTTTAGAGAGGGGAAGGGAAGGAGAAAGAGAGGGAGAGAAACATTGATCAGTCACCTATCCTATGCTCCTGACCAGGACCAAAGCAGCAACCCAGGCATTTGCCCCAACCAGAATTGAACCAGCAACTTTTCACTTAGCGGGATGATGCTTATCCAATTGAGCCACACCAGTCAGGGCCAGAAATATTCTTATATAACTTGGAAAATTACCCAAAATTATAGAATAAACTGAATTATTTGTCCAGAATGTTTCTTTACTAAATCTTTAACAGGAAAAAATTTACCTACTACAGGAATATTTAATGACAATCCAACTACAAAATGTCATTTGAGACCTAGTTTGAACTCCTTAAAACATATATTAATGGAAGAGATATATGAGAATGGGTTTCCTCTTCTGAGAATATCCACTGTCCTTCTGGAGTCAGGAAACAAATACTTAGCAGAGGATAATATTAATGCCAGGTACAATTCAGACTTAAACTCACAACTCTGTGCATGGAACCAAAATGTTCAGATCCAACATTCATGGTAACTTGAAAACCAACCAGTAGACAATATATTTTTATTTATTCATTTATTGTTTTCCAGTACACTTGTCTTCATTTTTCTGCCACCACTTTTCCCCACCCCATCCAGCCTCATCTCCCACCCTCAATCCTTCCCCACTTTGGCTTTGTCCATGGGTTCTTTATACATGTTCCTTGACTTGACCCTTCCCCTTCTTTCCCTCATTATCCCTCTTCCTCTTCCCGTCCAGTCACTGTAAGTTCGTTCTTTTTAAAAAATATTTTATTTATTTATTTTTAGAGAGAGGAGAAGGGAAGAAGAAAGAGAGGAAGAGAAACATCAGTGTGATGTGTGGTTGCCTCTCACCCGGCCCCCACCAGGGACCTGGCCTGCAACCCAGGCATATGCCCTGACTCGGAATCAAATTGGCGACCCTTTTGATCTCAGCCCCCACTCAATCCACTGAGCTACACCAGCTAGGGCTGTAAGTTTGTTGTTTATGTCAATGTCTCTGGTTATGTTTTGCTTGCTGGTTTTGTTGATTAGGTTCCACTTGTAGGTGAGATTATATGGTATTTGTCTTTCAATGTCTGGCTTATTTCATTTAGCATAACACTCTCCTGATCCATCCATTCAATCATGAAGGGTAGGAGCTCCTTCTTTCTTTCTTCTGCATAGAATTCCATTGTGTAAATGTACCACAGTTTTTTTATTCATTCATTTACTTATGGGAACTTAGGTTGCTTCTAACACCTAACTATTGTAAATTGTGCTGCTGTGAACACTGGGGTGCATAGATTCTTTTGTATTTGTGTTTCAGGGTTCTTAGGGTATCATCCCTGCAGTGGAATCACTGGATCAAAAGGCAGTTCCATTTTTAGTTTTTTTAGGAAATTCTATACTGTTTTCCACAGTCGCTGCCCCAGTCCACATTCCCACCAACAGTGCGCTAGGGTTCTCTTTTCTCCACAATCTTGCCAGCACTTTTTGTTTGTTGACTTGTTTATGATGGCTATTCTCACCAGTACTGATGGCAGGAATGATTATTCCCTAAGGAATACGATCAGTTTAATTTAGTGAAGCATCACATCCTCATCTTGAAGTTCTTACATCTGATGTTTCAACTGTATTATGTTGTATTATTAAAACAATTTTCTGTTAGATATATATTTTTATATAATTCTGAAGAAACAACTTGCTATAAGGTGACATAAACCAGCGTTATCAAAATATGAATGTCAAAGTATTGATTTTTAAATACATTTTATTTAAACTGATAAAGAAACAAAATATACTATCTAAATTACTAGACTAGCATAATTATCTAGAAAATAAATTGTTAAATTTCACTTTCATATATATATACATTGAATATTCAAATATTATCTCTTGAAATATATAAAGATTATTAAGTAGTTTATATTAACAAGCTGATAGCAAAATTGTATTTACTAGTGTAGGATTTTACAATATTTTCATAAAAAATAATTTCGCCAGAGACTAAATAGCAGTTTTTTACAAAACAGCATTTATTCTTGTGTGATAAAGTTACTGTAAACAGTAGCTCATTAAATATAAATACATTTATTTCAGACACATTTTTTGTAATAAGTTAAAATTAAATGATGGTAAACAAATATTTTGAAGGTAAATTGGATGTTTTTTTAAACATGCATAAGCCTTGTAACTTTCACCCCAAATATGACATAGACCTCTCTATCGTCCTCAGAATTGCCTGATGTTTCTTTCTGGTCCATGGTTCCCAAGTACTGTCAACATGCCACCACTAATATGCTCTCAGTCACAGTAGACATTTTACCTGTTTTTCAACTTTGTGTAAGTGAAATCATACAGTAAGTACTCTCATTGGTCTGCTTGCTTTTTGTTTAGCATGTCAACTTTGAGATTTGAAACATGTTGTTGATTATATTAGCAAACTTTTTCCATGTATTACTGAGTAATATTTCATTCTGTGGATATTAAGCAACTAGTTTATCCTTTATTCTGTTGGTTTCCAATCTGGAGTAATTATGAGTAAAGCTACTGTAAACATTCATTTACCAATCTGTTGATAAACATCAATTTTCATTTTTATTGGTAAATATATAAAAGTATAATTGCTGGAACAAAGTTTGAATGCATTCCAAAGTTGTACAATTTTATGGTCCTCCACCAATGAATACAAATTCCAGTTGCCTCCTGGCCACTGTTGTGTCCTGTCATTCTTGTAGGTGTGAAATGCTATTTCTTTCCAGTTTCAATGTGCCTTTATCAGACGACTAATGACTTTGAGAACTTTCTCAAATAATTTTGTATGTCTTCTTTTGTGAAGTATCTCCTCACATCTTGTGAATATATTTTATAAAATGTCTCTCATGTTATTATTGGCTCACATTATTTTTCATACAGTCTGTATGCAAGATTTGCCATACAGGTATTACAGATATTTTCTCCTAGTCTATTGCTTGCTTTTCATTTTCTTAATATCTTTGCTTGCTTGGAAGTATAATATAAACACTTTAAGAAGTATAAATCTTAATACAGTGAAATACGTAGGTCTCATGTGCTCATTTCAATCACTTCTTACAATTATATATGTTCCATAACCAACTCTCAGAATAAGAGAGTGGTTGTTATCCAAAACACATCTACTGTGTCTTTTTCTATTCCACTCATTCATCCACAGAGATAACACTTCCCATCTTTGAAAACTTAAGTCATCTCATATTGTTCTAGAATCTTATATAAATGAAATTGTAGTATGTTGCTTTTGGTCCATTTCCTTTCTCTCAACATACTGTTCAACTAGGATGTAACCTCTTACTGGATTTCTTTGGCATGGAAATTACAATGCATCCACAATCATCAAAACTTAAATCAAACAGCTAAAAATTGATCATTGATAGTGGTTTTAATCTATGAGTAATAATGTTGAGCTTTTCCAAAAAAAAAAAACAAAAAAAAAAACAAGAAAGCAAATGTGTATTTTGGTATAAAGTGAAGCAGCCATGAGTAAATAGTTTACTAAAATCAATTTAAATTACAGTAAGAATTAAAGTTTTCTCAATGATAAGAATATAGTGTTATAATATCTTCAAATTATTTTGAAAATAACTAATTCTCAAGCCATGTGTTTGTATTTAGCTAAGCTGTGATTTAAACATAAGGATAATTTTAATATTCTTATTAGACAAATAAAAACATAGTGTTTATTACAAAATACCTTTAGAAAAAAGAGACTCATTTTCAAAAAAATATTGCCAGATACAAGTGGTAAACATATAGGTTAATCTACAAAAATACTGATTTTTTAACTTTATAAATAATTTGAATTTTAAAAGAGGAGATTTAGAAATTAGATCACCACTTGTATAAACTCATATGAAATGACCAGATTTCAGGCTTTCTATGATTTTTCTATTAATAAATAGGATAGATATATTTCTTTTTTTAAAGATTATATTTATTTATTTATCTTTAGAGGGAAAGGAGAGAGGGAGAGAAACATCAATGTACGGTTGCCTTTCATGTGTCCCCTGTTGGGAACTGGCCTGCAGGGAACCGGCCTGCAACCCAGCCATGTGCCCTGACTGGGAATCGAACCGTGATCCTCTGGTTCACAGGCCGGTGCTCAATCGACTGAGCTACACCAGCCAGGGCAGGATAGATATATTTCTTACTACTACAAATTTTAAGTTAGTCTTTTAAGGAAAAGCTTAAGAGTATTCACAAACAAATTAAAACAATAGTTTCTGAACTAATAAGATAAAGAGGAAACAAAACAAAACAAAAAACACCCATAATTCAAATAAGGCAATAAATTAGAAACAATGAAACAATGAAGCAGGGAAGAAGCTAGGTAATTAGAAAGCACAAGTGATAACAGCAGAAATAGATTAAAATGCATTTGTAGTTACAAGCAGTGCACACGGCCTCTTTTCTCTAGTAAGAAGGTAGAGATTGTAAAATTAGTTTGACAATGTGGATACATAACTCTCCCAAGCTCCAGCAGGGCTTGGAGAGGTTAACTAAGTAAATGTATGGGAAAACTATTGGGCAATTAAACAGAAGAAGAAAGCTTATGAAATTACAACAGAATGTTCACTTTTCATCAACTAGTGTATGAATCACTTAGTTATATGCAAAAACTAAAATGATCACAGGAAACTTAAATATCTACAGAGCAGGCAAACAAAACAAAATAATGTAAAACAAAATAAATAAAATCAATTACATCAGTTATAATAATACATGTTAATGATTTGTACCCAATTAAAATGCAAAGAAAATTAGTGTCAAAATGATTAATAATAATAATACAAGAATGCAAACTACTTACCGCATCCTAAAACTGTTTCTAAAATAAATGGACAAAGAAAGCTTAAAGCTGTAAGAATGAGCAAAGATGTATAATGGAAACAAGCAAAATTAAATGTCACCATATCAATTTAAGGCAAGGTATAATTAAGGCAAAATGCATTCAATGGGACAAAGAATGTCATATTATATTGATACAAGATACTATCTACAATGAAAATATCATAGTCATAAAATTTTATGAGCCAGATAACAGAGCATTAAAGTATATTAAGCAGAAAGTTAGAAATTTATAGAAATATACAAAATATACAAATGTACTTGAACATTTTAACACACTAGTATCTGCACATAAATGTAAGATAGTGAGAAAATAAAGCCAGATAGGATTCTTATTACGTATTCAAGTATTTTATGGCATTGTATGGGAGAAAACTCCACAACTAGAATGTGAAATTTTCTTATCTTGCCTTTTCTGTTTCCAAAGTGGACATATACATTTATTTTTGAAGCATGTTTTTGGAGATATGTGCATGATATATTGAAAATCAAAAGAATGACTCCTTAGTTATTAAATAATTTTTACATTTCATTTTCAATGACTCCTTAGTAACTAAATAATTTTTTTTTATTTTTTTCAGATGAGAAACTATCAATCTAAGTCAAGATATTTTGGTTTGGTGGGCTCACAGCTGTATTTGATAAAGATTAGGTGTAACTTTATCAAGATTAAGTTTCCACTAAGTTAGAAATCTTTTGACTCCTATAAAATACAAAGTTAGGTGACCAAGGTTTTAAAATTATTAATTAGGAGATTTAAATGTGTATATTTTTTCTTCACAGCTCTCTTAACATGGGGTAATGCATTACAGGAAGATTGGCCTTATTGTTTTTTAATGTGACTTTGAATAATATACAGGGTGGGGCAAAAGTAATTTTACAGTTGTTCATGTGGAAAATAACACAATAATTAATAATAAGAAAGAATCAATTATTTCTCATATTCAAAACTATAAGCCTACTTTTGCCCCACCCTGTACTATAAAAACTACTAGAAGTTTTAGTTGGTCAAGTAAACTATGTCTGTTTATGCATTTGTTTTTTATGTATTAGGGCTAGGTTATAGAGCACTTATTAATGTCCAAACAGAGAAGCTTTTGAGAAGAGAATGCTCTTACCAGAGCTTTGCATTGTTTTTGACTGTATTTTTGCCTTTTTAGTATGTAGGAATATGTTCTTCTATGTCTAACAAATAACAAAACCAATAACAAAGATGACATTTTCATTCTTTGTTTACATTAAGATAGAAATTTCAGGAGGATGTAGGGCTCCAAGGTCACTAGGGATTCTGGACCTTTCTATTTCCTTTTTCTGCTATCCTTTGTGAAGATAGTCCAAGAAGGCTGCTGACTTCAGCCTTAAACTTTTTCACACAGCTTTCTGTTTCTGAGCAAAAGCTGGAGAAACTTTCATTTCTACCAGTGCTTACCTAAAGCCTGAGCTCCAGAAAGAAATATAGGGGGAAAAAACTTGGCTTTCTTAAATTACTATGTCCTAGATGTGGCCAAAAATTAATTGATCTTGAACTAACGAGGCCAAGTGGCTGATGGACAATGTGGCATATTGAAAATGCATACATGGCTAATACTGCCTAAAGGGCTTGCACAGTGTGAGATCCACAGCCTCTTCTCAGCCAGAAACAGGAGCTCCAAAATCGTCTGGATTGAATTATTCACCAGTTTGGAGAGCTAATCAAAGTTACACTCAATGTGTATATCATGTATGTATGTTATTATGAACTGAACTGTGTTCCCTCAAAAGTTACATATTGAAGCCCTAAATGTGAATGTGACTATATTTAGGAAAGGAACTTTTTAGAAGCAGTTCTTGTTAATGAGGTCATAAGGGTGAGACCCTAACCCTATGGGACTGGGGTCCTTATATGAAGAGGAAGGGGCTGAGAACACAAGCTCTCTCACTGCTCCCACACAAAGGAACACCCATGTGAGGAAATAGTGAGGAGTAGCTGTCTGGAGGCCAGAAAAAGAGCCATTACTAAAAACCAAGTTGGCTGGCATTCTTAAACGTTAGAAGATAAATACCTGTTGCTTAAGTCACTGAGTCTGAAGTATTTTGTATGGTAGCTTGAATGGACTAATACATATGTATATGTGTAGATATACGTGTATAAAACAAAAATAGTCTGTAATATTTATCAAAAATATTTAAGAGAGTTGTCTAGGGAAGTGGTTATTACAGTGGTATGTTAAAAATTTTAATCTCATAGATGTTTTTCTTTTTAAAAATTTTTGATCTACTATTAGTTTTATGGAACAATAGAAAAAATAGCTTAGACATTCCCATAATCCTTCATTCAGTCTCCTCCAGTTGTTTATGATTTACATAACTACAGCTCAATTATCACAGCCAGATATCTATAAAAATTTATCATGAGCAATGCATATTCATTGTATGCATGAATGGTAACTCAGTTCTGTTTTATATTAATAGCAGTTTGATATGAATAAATGGTTCTCATTATTATAAAACACTTGTGCTTACTAACTCAGCTCTTTCTGCTTATTCTGAGAAGTTCTGCATATAATACTGCTTTTGACACTGTAGACACATCCATTGACAGACCGTGAGATTGTTAAAAAAGAATTATGACCTCTTAATGTGGTCGAACAGCAGGAGGAAAACTCCTCAAATATGACACATTTAACACTTAACAATTTAGAAAAGAGCATAATAATTAAAAACCACATAATTTAATGTAGTTTTACAACGCATGTATGGATTGTGAGCAAGGCTCAGTTGAACCACTATAAAATTGCAGACGGCTGCCCCTGCCTGGCTTTTCTGAGCATCACCAGAGAGGGCGACACCAGCGACGCTACACACCGTGGTCCTGCAGTCACTCTCAAACTTCGTAGTTTATACTAGTTTTAGCTCCACAGTAATAGCACCCAGAGCCTCGGTAAACCTGTAATCTCTAGATAATATCAATTTCATAAAAGAGCCTGATTGGTTTACCTTTCTTCACCGTTTATATTATCACATGAAAGATGCAAGACTCTTCAGTCAAAGCATCTGATCCTAGGAAAGTTTCAGAAGAGACATTTTCAGTATTGCTATCTTCTCAATTAATTCCTGTGAGGACAAAACAAATATTAAAAGAGTAATGGCTAAAATCAGTGTTCAGGACAGAACAAAATTTGAAATCCATCTTTTTCATGTGATAAAGTTCTTATAATTACATATTTTATGGTAATTGATATCACGTAAGGAGCAAACATGAAAAAATTTAGCAAATGCATGTACTCATTGGCTAACATTTTATTATTCACATATTCTATAGAATATTTAAATAAAATTATAGCTTCATAAATATCTCAATTATAGACAATAAAATATCATTTTTAAATAAAAATATTTTCTAATATAAGCATAGTTCTTACTATTTTAGTTTTAAGCCTACTTATGTGGAAAAAGGATTGTTGAATATCAATATGAGGTTCTCTAGAGATTCTACTACTAGTCACTTAATAAATTTTATTATTAATAATTTTAAAATAATAAATTTATTATCTAACTATTATCTAACAACATATCTACCTATATTGTTTTACTGAGTTTATATGCTATATTTAGCCTTCATCAATCAGAAATTAGCCTTTCCTTATTAAACAGAAGTTAAATATGCCATTTTGAGACTTTTAAAGGAGGAACGTGTTCGATCTATTTAGAGCTTCAAACAGGTGAAACAAATTATTAGAGAATATAAATCACTAAAGTTATAATATTTAGACTGAGAGCTATCAGTCCACCAAATGGCTGTATTGCCTTATGGGAATAATATTTCCTTATAAAGTGATAATTAGTACATGTGTTTTCACATCAGATTTTGACAGCCTGTAAATATGAAACAGAATGAGTACTGAGTCAAACAGAACATGAAATAACCTGCTAATTTAGGCAAACATTCATGTCTGTGCTCAGTGGGGAAAGCATGGTGTTCAGGTTTATGTTTGGGGGCCCCTTTACAGGGGAGAAGAATGTGTAACAGAATTATCTTAGTTTTAACCTTAGGATGAAGGCTAAATAGAAATAGCTCTTTTCTGCTCTCTATTACATACTCAATCTAAGTTTTCTGTAGTTCCATTCTACTCACAGGATTCTAGCTGTATTGCAATTGGCATGAATCCAGTTGAAGAGTAAAAGCAAATTTACCAAATTTCATGGAATTCATATTGCATAAATTGTAAATCAACATACATTTAAACCAATCCCCCCTGAATTGTTCAACTCAGAGAGTGGTCCTAATCAATATAAACCATTGGAGAAAGCCATACTGAGTCTTCAAATTTTACTGTGAGTACAGCTAAATCACTGACTAGCATGGTTTTCCTGCAGTATATATTTTTATTCACTTATAGAGTCACAGTCTTGGGCAATTATTCAAATTGCCAAATCTATAAAGCATTTGGAAGAAAGTTTTCAAAGGTGGTCCAATGAAAAACATAGTATACAATCAATACAAAACAGCAGGAGCAAAGTTATACAGAGATTCTCAATCATACATTGCCATGCAAATCGTAGGGTTTGCTGTGTAATGTCATCCATAAACGTTTCCATTTTAAAACTGTAAAAATGGTAAAAAAAGTTTTTTGTAAAACAAGAGCAATTCATATTGTATTTACTACTTAAAAAATACACAAATAAAATGTACTTCTAGAGTTTGTAGGATACACTACACCACTGGTACATAGTAAATTTTGTTTTTTTCCATTAACCATACCTTCTTCCTCCTCCATGAAAATTTTTATTTATTTATTTATTCATCGTTTTTGCTTGTTATTACACTAATTGCCAGTGACATATCTCTTTCCTATGTCTCTGGCTTATGCTTTGTAGGTGTCACTGATGCCCAATGGCATGGTAAAGCTAAGGAGACTGGAACTTTTCTTGTTCAGAAGAGCAGAATGAATCAGACTCCCCAAAAGAGTGTGAAGTTCTTTACTATGCCTATTTAAATCAGTGGATCTCAACCAGGGTAATTTTGCTTCCAAGGAAATATCTTGAAATGTCTAGACATTTTTATCACAACTGTAGAAGGAGGTTGTTACTGACACCTAGTAGTAGAGCCTGGAAATACCGTTAAGCATCCCATAATGCCCAACAAAAATGTATTCATCCTAAAATGACTATTGCTGGGAAGTTTAATAAGCCTAGTTTATATGAATTTTGTTTTGCTTATCTTTTTCTGGCATGTGAATACAATTTTCGTGAAGTTTAATAGATTTTTCTGCTCCATTTTAACTATACAAGTGTGTATTTTCTCATTTTTCTGCTCTTGTTTTTATTTTCCCTCCTTTTAGTCAGCCTTTCTAGTTTCTTTCTTTCCTTGTTGTTACCCCTTGTCATTTCCAGTCTGGCTTCTTTTACATAGAATAATTGCATATTCAGTAAATTAATTTCTTATCCTGATAATACTTACCACCTCCCACTCCAAAACCTAAGTAGAACCTCCAATGGCATTCATTACTCTAAAATTAGGGTTTTTGGAGCACAAGTCATGCACAGAGTTTGTAATGACTACAGATATGTTAGATATAAGGGGATATACAGCATCCCTTCTGCTATTTGGGCATTAAGAGTTTGGAGAAAGGACCACATCAAGTAAATACCTAATGTTCCCCTTGCTTTCAATGGAGAAAATACCCACAAATTCATAAATAATGGCATATATGTTTGGTGTATATGTAGATGTTTATGTAGACACATAGACACCACCATTTGTGGGTATACACACATATGCATAATCATGACTTCAATTCTTTAAATGATCTGGATCACAGAATTTTTTCAAAATTACAATGAACTCATATATGAAAAATGTAAGCTAATTTGATTTTGAGTTGAAAATTATTTTCTTGAGCTAAACTATTTTATATTATAGTTTATAATGAGTATGTTCACTTGATTTTTAAAAATATAATTTAGTTCAGTTTAAAATATATATATATTTTTCAAGTGCTACATAATAAGAATGTTCAAGGCATTGAAACAAAAATATGTAAAATTAAGATAGATTAAATTGTGATTCAAAGCCAGAAGGCTTAGTTTAATCATGAAACCCAGGATATGACTAAAGAGGAGAGAAAGATGGGAGATCAGGCCACAGCAAAGAGATGGTCAAGAAAGCAAGACAGCAGGATTTGGGATGAATTTACAAACACAATAATGCATTCAAAGTCTAGGTGGTGGAGCAGTGGCCAAAGTCATTAGAGGACGAGGTGAGGTGACTAGCATGTTGTCCCACAAAAAAATGAGCAGGATCCTACAGGAGAGGTAAGCAAGTTATATAAAGCTTTATGATCAAAGATTTTTTATTGATTATTTCTAAACTAAGACAAAGACGGTGGCTTCAGAACTATGCTCGTTAGGAAAGTGAAAAGTAGTATTTCCCACTTATATGGCTAGATATGGATTTTGATAAAATGATTAAATTCCAATGGGAGAGCTTCATCTAATTTTTATTCAAGGCCAGGCATTAGAGAAAACATTCAGGGAAGAGCTTGAGGATGTTGAGGCAGACCATTATTTACCTTCTACTTCCAAGGAAGAGGGACATTGTGAATATTAAAATAAATCAAATATATTACTTTTTACATACTTCAGTTAAAAGGTTGGGTTTGATTATCTTGACAAAGACATTTAAATTACTTAGTGGACTATGGTAGAGCAAAATGCCGTATTTGATGACAATGTTTCACACCTTATTTTATGTCAGTAAGTGCTGAAACCCATAATCAAGAGTATGTAGAAATAAAAACAAGGCTTCCGCAGCTCACTGTAACTAATAAGGATTAGTGGATCTAGGAACAACAACATTCTCTGAGGGGAAGAAATTCTTTCATTGAGTGAAATTCATGAAGTATCATTCCATTTGTCCTGAAGTCAATGAGGTCATTCTCTGACAAGTTCTGCGTCATTGATTTGCTGTCAAAGTTACCGAGAAAAGGATTATAGATCCATGTTTTAATTTTAAGTTTATTTGAGCAAAAATAACTCTCAGTAATTTTCTTCAGGGTCTCAAGGTTTCTAACTTCAGATAAATTAAATGGGATAATTTGCATCGTTGTCTTTCTCAAGCAATTTTAATACAGACAGCTTCCCAAAAAGCTATTCATAAATCATGACTTGAAGAGCTTTGAATTTTGAAGGCTTTTATTCACTCCACCAAATAAATGACAATATGGACTTCCTCTTTACTTTAAACTGTTCTGAAAGTGGCCATTCCTCATCTTTAAAAGAGTGCAACTTCCACTGGGAATTCCATTCCACTGGAATGAATTCTTTTATGACATGGTCAATTAAATCATTTGACAGACACATGAATATCATGTTGCTTGAAAACTTTGTATTTCTTTCTTTAATTTTTACAAGTCCATTTGGAAAAAAAATTGATGATTCAGGGTTTACCTTATAAAGATACAATTTCATGGGAGTAGAAAAATAAATTTCAGAATCACATAATAGTGTTGGACACCAATGCACACTACGGAGAAACAAATAAAACATCACAATGTGTGGTATTTTTCTCTTCACAAGATCCATAAAAATACATCAGTTGTGAAGAATCAAAACAGTCTCATACGTGAGTAGAATACTGAGGATCTTCTTCCAGTTCAGCTTTTCTTTGACCAAAAAGTCAGCAACCATTTCAAAGTTATCTGCTTTTTCAGTTCCTTAAATAAGATTAAACAAGCTTTAGCTATCTTGATAGACATCAGTAATTTCATTTATTTTCATGTTGAGAAGTTATGGCAAGGCCATTTCTTCAATAACCACCATCCAAATGTTAGAAAACAGGATATTAGAAAACAAGGTTTTAGTGTAGTTGAAATCTTTTGATAGACACATGCCTTTGTTTGTTTGAATTCCCTTCAAATATACAAGCCATACAGTTAAGCTTGTGGCTTAACTAGATCCTTCGCAATTGTATTATTTTCTTTTCAATAGGATGAACAAGTCTGTTGTGCTCATGAAATTCTAAATTCAGATAAATTTCTGAATTCCTCAGTCAAATCCTTAATTCAAAACAAATATTTTACAGTTTCCAATTAATGTTATTTCTTCTTTCACTTTTCTGGATGCATTAAAATATAATTTTATATCATGTTTTAGCTTTTAGATTTGTTTTGATCCTATCATGATGCTTTTAAATAAAAGCAAAGAATATCCTGCTTTTGAGTTTATTTTTATGCTTACATATTTATAAAGAGGGCTATAAAACTACAGAAATAGAGATTATAGGGGATACATCGGCAACAAAATAGTGTCAGTTGGAAAGCAGATAAATAGAAGGTAATTGGAAGCAGCCCTGAGACAGCCGAAATCTAAACCAACAGTGGGCAAAAGATGAGAAAATACCTGATTTGCACTAAAGAACCCTAAACAGGGTCAGGGATTGCAATCAATAAGCACCTTTGGAATTAGGGATAAAGGGCTGGTGGCTCAAGTAAGAAGGATTAGTTGAAATCTCTTCGGTTAGGAAGCCGTTCAATCTCTAGATCCCTAGAGCAATCTGCTACAAAATTCTACTTTCCCCATTCCAGTTAAGTCTGGAGTTATGGTTGTGACCAAGGACAGTGTAAATATCCATATCTAAAGGTATTGTTCCCCCAAGAACAAACATACGGGAATTCTAAACATGAATAAAAGTATTATGTTCACTTATGAGACCCACAGCAGTGATATGGTATGGCTAAGAGTGAATAATGAGCACAACATGAAGTCGAAGGTCAATGGCTTCAGCAAAACTTGACAACTGCCTTTTAAACAATAACTTGACACATATTCCCTAAAGTCTGTAAATGGTAATTCAGGAGAAAATGCAATATAGCCAAAGTAAAAGAGATTATCATACATTTGCAATAAACACACATTTGCATGTGTATAGATTCCTGGGCAAGAATGTACAAGAAGCATGTTTGGCTCTGGGGAAAGAATGAGGTGGCTGGGATAAAAGGAAACCATGGGATATGGTCTACACTTTTAATCAGCTGTGTTTTCTGACCTTGCTTAATATCAATACATTTTAGGACAAAAACAAGTTTACAGTTGTGAGTATGCAAAATAATTTATTTTTGTGTTATTATTTATTAATTTCCAAATGACCAATTGTATACCTACTTTTGTCTGAGCCTGTTTCGGGGGGCGGGGGTATCCAACCTGTGGCCTGATGGCCACATGCATTCCAGGATGGCTATGACTGTGGTCCAGCACAAAATTATAAATGTATTTAAAACATTATGAGATTTTTTATTGTAATTACATGTCACAATAGGTTTAATGCGTGGCCCAAGACAACTCTTCTACCAATGTGGCCTGGAGACACCAAAAGTTTGGATACCCCTGTTGATATAATATGTTCAAAAGTAATAAAAAATATATTTTCCAATACCAATAAGTAAGTAGCAATGCATACCAAACTTTGGGGAGGTTGGATTTATAAAATGTTTCCTACAAATACAAAATTTAAAATAACAAAGAGGAAATATTTGAAGAAAATATACTCTTTTATATTTGTAATGAGTTTCTTGAAGTTTATTCATTGAATTTCCAAGTTAATAATTGCAGAATTTAGATAATGTACTAAAAAGGAACCTTAAAATTCACATACTTCTTGTATTTCATAACAAATATAAATTTTATTAACATATAAGGAAATGTTTATTCTATAAATAATTATTCTTTTTAAATATGAATTCAGAATGTACGTAGAACATAAACAGACAAAATAATGTAGTTTAAGAATAAAACAAATGCTACTATACAAGATCCTAGATTGTTAAGAATATTTTAGCTACAAGTTAGAGAATGCCTAAAAAGACTAATTTAGAAAAATTGGACACTATTTATTGACATAAGTCTACAGGTAGGCATTTACTAGTTCAGTACGCATGGTATCAGGGACAACACACCTGTGGTTCTTTCCGCTTTAATCTTAGAGTTGTCAGATTGCTCAAACAGATTGAGCTATTATATAAATGTTTAATATAAAAAGAAGGAAAAAAGAGAATAGAATACTTCCAGAATATCTTGGTTATGATTCACTGATAACTTGGCCAAATGGTTGTGCATTTTGGGAGAGCTGATATTAGCTATTAAATGGTTGTGGCAGACATGAGTAAAGGAGAGTTGGGTATATATTCCTTCTGCCACAGCATAAACAGAAGCTACTTCTTGACTGCCAAAGCCTTATTTTCTTGGTAAGAACATAGCTAGATGCCTCCTTGCACAATTTCTAAAGTTGTCTGAGATGTAAAACATTGAAGTGATGTGTTCTATTTCTAGAAATGGTCACCACACGGTCCTCCATTACCTCCCTTTTTCTGTCACCGGAAGTTGGAACTCCAGATATCAGAGGTGAAGATGGTGATATTTCCTGGATTTTAAATCACTATTTATGAATGTGCTTTCTACTTCCCATCAGAAAAATCTATTTTGGGAATAATACTAGAGGCAAACAAAGTTTTGTGTTAGAGCTACTGAAATTTTGAGACATTTCTCACAGCAACTAGCTTTATTAATGTAGTATCCTAATTTGTTTTTACTCCGATAGCATTTAACAATTTTTTTAATGTCTAGGTGCACATTGGAGACTTCTCACACCAATAACAAATTCACACTTAAAAGATTTATGTTTGTTTTGTTTTTTATTTACCTTATTCTCAATACAATGCTTACTAAGCTATTGAAGTATCTGAAATGGTGGGTGATAATAATTTGGTGATTTAAAAAATTCACACTGTCTGTGGTATAGAGTTCCTTGAATCTAAGCTAAAGATTAAAATAATATTGTCATAATAACTAAGGTGAAATGATGAGGTTCTAAAATAAGGTATATGTTTGGAAAAAAAGAAGTCCATATGTCACAGGTGGGCACAGGTAACCAGGTTCTTGGTGACTGGGACAAAGAACTGAACTGAACACCCAGAGTTTATAGCAGAGAACATGGGAGCAGGCCAACTCCAAGCAGAGACTGACTTCATGGGCTGGAGGGACCCTGTTCTTGTAGGGGAGATCTTTCCTGGCTAGTTTGGGCAGGCTTTTACTGTGCATGTTCAAGTAGTTGTATTACTTTAAAGCTACCACACATGTGGTCTCCCATGATTTCCCTAGACTGGCCACCAGGGAAGGGGGCCCCACAACGTTACCTAGTTGACCCTCCTTTCTCCTGGGGTCCCCCTGTACGAGGTTCACCTTTACCTTCACCAGAGAATTATACCTCTCCATGTTAGAGACTGGTGAAAAGAAAAGGAATTATTTATTCAAGAGTAATGACTTAAAGTCTTCATCAAAATCCCAAAGTCCCTTAAAACACCCACAAACACACACAGTTCTCCTCTCCCCCTTTGCCCAGTCTAAGGTACTGTATCTCAGGAAAAGAAATAGAAAGCTGTGTGGCAGTTCTCTACTAAAGCCGAGTGGTGATTCTTCTCATGGCCATGGTGAGTGGGGTCCCCACTCTGCTAAAAGCATGTGATTCTCTTTCACATGGCTGTGGAGATCCCCACTCTGGCCAAAGCTGCATTCTTTTTCACCAAGGCTGCTGGAGGGTCCCCACTCTGCCAAAAGTGTGTGGCTCTCTTTTCAATGGCTTCCATGTCTGCATTTAAATCCCCACACCAATCTTCCTCTGCAGCCCCATTTCGGACTCCTCCTACAATTGGCTACACTTGCCAGGACTCCCATATGCTTTACTAGGCTACCATAGTGAGTCTGGGCAGGCATGGTTCCACGGCATGAAGCCAATCATCTCCAAGCTCTCACACGGGTGCTGTAAGAGGGACTGGGAAGTTGCCTCCCAGTTACATCTTAGGCGAAAGTCACTCCCTTCTCCTGAGCTCAAAGTATGGCCACAGCTATTTAACATATCTATGAAACCAGTTAAAGGTTATAGATATGTTAAATGACCATTCTAGAGGTTATCTGGGAAACTGTTGCTATGCAAAACAACTCAATGGCCCTGCTCCACACATCCCACCCTTCAGCTCAGACTTGTGGAGGTGAGGACATCCCGTCGTACTTTTAATATTTCCTAGACACCCCAAGTTTTGGACCCCATCACAAATCCTTCTTTCTGGGGGCCCTGGCTGCACCCTCTTACACATAGGTTTAAAAAATAGGACATCAGGAGGCACATGGCTGTAATGCAGAAACTGCTGTTGAAGTCAATAACAGACCAATTAAGTAGATGGAGGGAGAGATAAATTACAGCAATGATCCAGTAAACACACAGGAGATCAGTATGATCTCATACTTACTAATAATTGAAACACTCCACAAAAGAGAGCTGCAGGGAAGCAGTGTGCTAACAACCAACAGAAGACAAGGGACAGATCACACTCTTCGGGATGGCAATGAAATGTTAATAGGCAAGGCAATTTCTCCCTAAATACCAGCCAGTCCCATGGTGTCTTCAAATCCAAAATACAGAGTCAGAATTTTTTTCTGGAAAACAGTAACAGGGTCATATCTATGTGCCTTACTCAAATAAATAGGTCACATTGGCTGCCTCAGAAACATTATTGCCAAGGTAAACAAGAAGTTGGCATTGGGGAAAAGGACAATTCAGCTGGGGAGCTTTGAACAAAAAAAGTATCCATTTCAACCTGAGCTATTTCAATTCGACTATCACATAAGGTACTAGTTCAAGAACTCAAGTATGAAATACACAATCTTTCAGGCTTCAGCATGAAACCAACATGGGCTGTTTCTGGTGAAATCTCAGACAAGAGAAAAACCAGGAGTCTGACTCTGTCGTGTCTCAGATCAGGCCTTAAATTAAAAGATACTAGTGAGTAAATGGAGAGCTATATGGATAGCTATAAAATACAAAAAGATGAAGTGAAGTAAACCATGAACATTTATATTAAAATATTTTTATTGAACACTTTTTTTGACATGTATACTTATGTGTCTGGCTTAAACATAGAGGGACTCTTTTATACTGTTTTTTAAACATTAATTTTCTCTTTTACTTACTTTTTTTGGTTGACATATACTTCTGTGGTATGTAGAACAGTGGCCACCCAAGATGTCTAGATGATAACCCCCAGAACCTCTGATATGTTATTTCACAGGCAAGAGAGAATTAAGCTTCAAGATCAAATTAAACTTGTTAGTTAGCTACCTTTAACATAAAGCAATTACCGTATCTTTCCATGTATAATGTGTACTTTTTTGCCCAAGTTTTTGAGGGAAAATAATAGAATATGCTTTATACATGGGTAGTACCTGAAATACCTTGTATATGTTCATGTGTTTTGTAATTATTTGTTACATAAATTTTTATACCATAATGTGTTAAAAATAAATGCTGAAATTCTTTTTTTCCCCAATTTTTTTATTTAATTATTTTTTCAAGTACAGTTTTCTATTACTCCCATCCCATCCCACCCCCATGCTCCCCCCTCCCTCCCATTTCCACCCTTCTCAGTTGTTGTCCATGTATCCTTTATATATGTGAAATTCTTTTATAATACAAAAACAAGTACCTAAATGTAAATAAATGAAAATTTGAACTAAAACAAAAGATGTTTTTCTTGAAAGTTAGGGCCAAGTACATGGCAAAACATGGTGTCCAGGATACCCAGTTGGATGAATATAATTACGAGGATCCTTAAATGTGGCACAGAGAGACAGAAGAGTATCCTGAGAAGGACACAGCCAGCTCCACACAGAGTGGAAAGTCTGTTTCTTCTTACTGACAGAACAGTGTCTCCAGTGATGGTGGGTTTGTCTAATCCTCATCATTCTGTAAGAATTTTCTTCATCTCTTTTCATAATCTGCTATTATTGGCATATTATTGGGTGATAATTCTTTCTGGTGATCTATCTCTTTTACCATTATGAAATGTTCCTCTTTCTATGTCACGATACTCCTTGGCTTTGATCTACTTTGTCTGATATTGAAGTAGCCACACCAGCTTCCTAAAACTATTTGGGTCTTGCTTTTTTATCCAGTCTACCATTCTATGACTTTTAATTAGAATGTTTACTCTATTTATTTATCTATTTATTTATCTTCTGAAAGTTTATTTTTTCCATTACCATTTGTAGGAGATCATTCTATGTGGCGTGGGCCCAGCTCCCACGGGGAGATGCAAAGGACCCACGCCCACGGATAGGTTCTCCCATGGGGGATCAGGCCTGCTATGTACCTAGGCTGCTTTGAGTCTTACTTTTTGCTAAAAACTCCCTCACCTGGATTGGTGGCAAATATTCACTGCAAAGTAACTTTCTAAAAAATATGCTAAACCTTCCAAGGACCAGTATAACCAGTTCAACCACTCTTGCCTTTTCATTTGCAAATATCCCTCTTCTGTGATGTGATTAGGGACGTTGGCTCCTTTGTTTTCTGTAAAAGGTAATCACCTAAAGCAACCTGTGCATAGTAAATGAGGACCATAATGTAATGTGCTGGGAAACCCAATAAAGGCTGGTCACAGCAACGGTTTCGATTTTTACTCCCCTTGAGAGAAAAGCCATGCTGTCCCTTTTCCTCCACCAGACTCCGTAGTCCCCGTGAATGTCTCATTTCATCCATGATGACACGGGCTGGTGTCTGCATCAACCATTTAGTTTCCTTATAGCCCTCTTCCCCTCCCCATAATCACCACACTGTTGTCCATGTCCATGAGTCCTTTACCTTTTTGCTCAATCCTCCTACCTTTAATCTCATCTCCCCACCCTTAGCTGTTATTCTGCTCTCTAAAAGCCTGTCTCTATTTTGCTTGTTAGTTCAGTTTGTTCCTTAGATTTCACATATGAGTTAAATCATATGGTATTTGTCTTTCTCTGACTGGTTTGTTTCACTTAGCATAATATTTTCCAGGTCCATCCATGTCACCACAAAGGGTACAATTTTCTTTTATTTACAGCCAAGTATTATTCCATTATGTAAATGTCCCATATTTGTTTTAATCACTCATTTACTGATGGACACTTGAGCTGCTTCCAAATCTTGCCAATTGTAAATAAAACTGCAATGAACATAGGGTTGTTTATGTTCTTTCAAATTAGTGTTTTTATGCATAAAACAATTTTTATGCATACAATGAAGATTGGGGTGCTTATGTATTTTTCTGAATTAGTGTTTTGGGTTCCTTCATGTATATTCCCAGAAGTGAAATCACTGGGTCAAAGGGCAGATCCATTTTCAGTTTTTTGAGGTATCTCCATACTGCTTTCCCCAGTGGCTGCACCAGTCTGCGTTCTCAGCAACAGCACAAATGGATTCTCCTTCCTCTATACCCTTGCCAGCAGTTCTTATTCGTTCATTTATTGATAACAGCCATTCTGATAGTGTGGACTAGTATCTCGTTGTGGTTTTAACTTGCATTTGTCTGATGATTAATGATATGGAGCATCTTTTCATCTTTTCTTTTTTTTTTTTTGGTGTTGAAGAAATTGAAGAAGATACAAATAAGTGGAAGCCCATACTATGTTTATGGGTAGGAAGAATTAACATCATTACAATGTCCAAATACCCAAAACAATTTATAGATACAATGCAATTCGCATCCAGACTCTAGTGATGTAAGACCGGGGAGCAAACTTTCACAGAATTAGAACAAGTATTTCAAAAATGTATATGGAACACGGGAAGCCCCACACAGCAACAGCAATCCTGAGAGAGAAGAACAAAGTTGGAGAACTCATGCTACCTAATATCAAACTATACTATAAGGGCATAGAAATCAAAACAGCATAATTCTGGCATAAAAACCAACACCTAAATCAGTGGAATGGAACAGAGCGCCCCAAAATAAACCCATACCTTTAAAGTCTATTCATATTTTACAGAGGAAGAAAATATATACAGTGGTCTAAAGGAGTTTATTCAATAAATGGGGTTGGGAAAATTGGACACATGTGTGCGGAAAAATAAAATTAGACCACCTTTTCCATTTTCTGATACCACACATAAAATAGTAAATTCAAAATTGTTTTTAAGATTTAAATGTTAGACGTGAAACCATAAAAATAGTAAAAGAAAACAGAGACAGCAAAATCTTGGAACTTGCTTGTAGCAACAGTTTATCTGATATATTTCTCCAGGCAAGGATAATAAAAGAAAAAATAAGCAAATGGGACTATATCAAAGTGAAAAGGTTTTTTGGACAGCAAAAGTAAACACCAGCAAAATAAAAGAAAAACAACCCACTGAATGGGAAAATATATTCATTGATACATTTCATAAGGGATTAATATCCAAAATTTATAAAGAACTTACAAAACTCAACCCCCCAAAAGAGTGTTTACTCCTTCTAGAGTAAATATAATTATTGATACAATTTAAGGCTATGTCCTTATTTATTTTCTATTGCCCAAGCTCCTTCACTTGTTTTTTAAAATCTTTTTCATTCAAAAAACGTACTTTAAATTTTCTATTTTATTTATTTCCTCTTTTGGCTAATAAATTTCATATCTTTCAATATAGGTATTCCTAACTCATTAAAGTATATGTAGCATTAATACTATGCCATTGTAAACCTTACACTTGACACTTTCACTCCCAACTCTTACTGACCACATCCAAATTCAAACATTTTTTTTAACTTTTCATTTTATACTGTGACATTCACATCTCACAATTTTCATTTCTACTCTCAAATTTCCCCTTCCTATTTCCTACACTACAAATTAAATAAACATAAATAATTTATTTCAACTGCCCCAATTGTGATATAATTGACAGATCTTTTCTATATACAGGGTGGGACAAAAGTAGGTTTACAGTTGTTTACATGGAAAATAATGCATCAATAAATAATAACACAAGAATAAAATCTGTTTCACATACTCACAACTATAAATTTACTTTTGCCCACCCTGTATAATACAGAACTTTTTCATTTTAGTTATTTTATTTTTAGTTTCTGAATTTCTACATCTTTTGATAGTTTTCTTTTTCTGATAAAAATAGCTATGTTTTTGCTCATAACATGACATTTATTTGCTTTTAAATATATTTTTATTTTATATGCTTAATCCAATTGCTTCAGTTTTTGTGATCAATTTGTATTGACTGATTTCTTTTTTGACTTTGGATAATATTTTACTTTTGCTTTGACTATATAGCATTTTTTAATTAAATACTGAACATGCCAGGTGATATATAGGGTTGGACTAAGGTTTACAGCCATTTGTATGGAAAATAATACATTTAATAGATACTGATAGAAGAATAAACTCTGTGTTTCATGTACTCACAAATATAAACCTACTTTTGGCCACCCCTGAATTTTAGGAGCTCTGCATTCTGACACCTTACACTGAGAAATGTTGAAATTTGTTTTAGCTGGTACTTCAGTTACTGCCTAATCACCTTGAACTCCTTGAACTCACATAAGTCTTGTTTAGTGCTTAGAACAAATATGTGGAAAGATCGGTGGGTTTCCTAAGGTCATTTAGCTTGGGTGTTCTCAACCTACAAATATTATCTCCCCTGTAATTCTTATCAAAGCTTGGTTTGAAGCTTCCTAAGAGTAGTTATCATTCCTGTAGCAAGGTATTTTTGGTATCTCAGGTAAATAACCTGGGCATTGAAGGCCTTCCTTGGTTCTGCTAGGCCAGTACTGAATGATTTCTCAGAAGTTTGCCCTCCAGTCTTATTTTTCTGCTAACCACCCCATAGTAGCTCATATACTGTTGACATCATATTGTCCTAAATATGATGCACTTACACAAGTCGAACCCTCAACCAAGCACTTGTAGATAACTCCTCTACAGCCTTCTTGTTTCGATCTACTTTCCTAAATGCCCTGCCTCCCAGATTCCAAATGCTTCATTTCCCATCTCAGTCCAAATTCCCATCTTGGCTTCCTTAGCTCAACAGAATGAAAACATTCTGCTTTGGGAAAATATTCACAGGCTGGGGTGATCATTGGGCACACCATGTGAGTTTGCGTTCTGTCGAGAAATGCCATGTCTATTCTCCAGGACTAAAAACGTTGCCATGTACATTCTGCTCATTTATAGAGGTGCTGCTGGTAAGAAGAGTATTTACAGTTAACAGCAATTATTATGTCATGTCTGGAAACAGACGCTCCTCACTTTTTTTCACTCAATCAGTACTTAATGCTATAAGTAATGCTACATTTTTCAGCATTTTTGAATGAATTTGCCTATTCATTCCTGTATATTTGTGAAGTTTTGTTTCATGGTTTTGAAGTTCTATTAGGTACATCTATTTTTAGGATTACGCCTTTTTGTAAGTTTCATACTTTTATAACTCTGTAATATCCCCTTTATTCCTAGTGATACTATTTGTCTTAAATTTTTTTCTGTCATGAATATATTTGTATTTGTGAAATATTCTTAATATTTTTTTCCTGTCATAAATATAGCCACATTATAGTCTTTCAAACAGCCAGTATCGCCATTACATGTATTTTATTATTCTTTTACTTTTAAATTATAAATTTCTTTATATTTAAAATGCAACTACTGAAGACATTATGGATTTGGGTATTTTAATCCACTCTGACAATCTCTATCAACAATGTTGAATATTTAGTTTATTACATTTAATGTAATTATTGACATGATTAGACTAGCTTACAGTGCTGCTATTTGCTTTCTACTTGTTTCTTCTGTAGTTTCTGTATCCTTCCTACTACTTTTGGATTACTTGATTATTTTTATTGCTTTTTATCTCTTCTATTGGCACATAGTTATATGACTTCATTTCACTTTTCAAGTGGCTGCTCTTCAAGTTAAAATCATGGAGTACGGCCCTGGCCTTAGTTGCTTTGAGTGTCATCGTCCTGCAGAGGGTGACGGATTTGATCGCTGGTGGGGCACGAGCCTCGGTTGCCGGTTTGTTCCCAGGTTTGGGTGCCTATCATCCCTGGTCAAGAAGCTTCAGTCCCAGTCCTGGTGTGTATGGGAGGCAGCGAATCAATGCTTCTCTCTAGCAGGATGTTTCTCTCTCTCCCTTCCTCTTCCCTGCCGCTCTTCCTAAAGGTAATGAAAAAGTATCCTCCGAAAAGGCTAAAAAAAAAGTCATGACGGAGGAAGGAGAAGAAAGGAAGCTACAAAGAAAATCACAATAATTTGTTACATAGATCAAGTTTATTTCAAACTTGTATCTAAAAATAATTTCCAACAGAAATATTTTACTCTAACACTCTATATGTTATCCTTCAGCAATGATTGTAATAAAAATATTTACTCAGTACCATTTAGAACTGAGCATAATTGAAATTAGTAAGATTTGCCTTTGAATTATAAAGCTTATACTAAATAGCTATGTACTCTCGGGGAGATTTCTTCACTTCACTTAGTATCGAGGTCCTTATCTGCAAAATGAGGATAGTGGTATGTACTGCCCCTATTTTCAATCCTTTTTTTCCTGCTTACTTTGGAATACCGTTTTGTCTATCATGTCTATTATTTTACTTATTGTATGAGAAAATGAAAACTTCTGCTAATATCTACCACTGTTAAGCACTTTTAAATTTATTATAAATCCCAAACTACATTTTTACCTTTCAGTAACTTAAATTTTCATTAAAAATTTAAGAGAAAAAGTTTACATATACCTGTTTATTATTTTTGTCATTGTTTAGATACTCCTATTGATCAGAATTTTCTATCTAGAATCATTGATTTTCTTTCAGTCTGAAGACCTTCCTTTAGTATATCCTATCATACAGGTCTGCTGTTATCTGATTGTTTTCCTGATACTTAATTACATAATACATGTGAATAATTTGGCACATATTATTAAAATGTATGTTTATGGTGATTCCAGGATAATTATATTTAGTACAAAATAGTATTTTTGCATTTTTTAACCTTTAAAATGTACTACAGAAAACTGGACAGTATAGGATATAAACTCTTTCTAAATACTCCAGGTTTTTCGGAAGATTATGCCAACTTGATTTATTTCCCATATACATATTTATGAAATCAGTCACTTCTTTGTAGCTATAGGAATTAGCTTTCTATTGATTATGCCTAGTTACCTGCTATGTGTGTAGCAGTATGAAAATGGTCACAAGCTGCTCCTATTGATTTACTGTCCAATAAATAGTTATTGTTCATTACTTATTGATTATATACTTCCACAATCATTTCACTTCTCTCCTCTTGTGGTAATAGTGTCAGTTTTAGAACCTGAAAATTTTATTCATAAAAGTTAGAAGTCAGAAAAAGAGTCAGTTTTACAGATAATATGCACTGTCAAATAAAGTGCCCCCTCCTCACTTGCCAATGTGCACGTGACAAAAGAATGCATTATTCTGATTATAATCATCGACTCTTCTAAATATATTAAGCAGGTCTCACCAAGAGGCAGTAGAGGAGGTTTTGATTGATCATGGAAGGTATCAAATTGTCTAATGTCAGACATACTCCATTTCATTCCAGGATCTAAGATAAGGCTTCTTAGAGGAAGAACATTCAGAGTCAAAACTTCCATGGAGGAATGGGGCCAGGGCGCACTTTAGACAATTTATAGTTTTCACTTATTTTAGTGTCTGTAGCTGCAATTGGTAGAAATTTCTTCTGGCATTTGTTTTACTGAGGAGAAAACAAGACAGCTGAAAATAAAGAAACAAAATAGATGATTACTCCACTGTTACCCCCACAAGAAGAGGGGCTGTGTCTTCCTCAACGTGTGTCATTATTAACACAGCATCAAGAATTTTGAAGACACTCACTAAGTCAGTTTCTCCGAATGTTTCCCAGAATAAAGAAGTTTAAAAATACATATTTACTTATGCATGAATAGTTTTTTATCTAACGCATGGAATAATTCTGTGTGTGCTGTCCATAGGGATCACCTAGCATCAAAATCTAAAGGAAGAGAAAAATAACCATCCCAGAAAGGGTTTCATGGATGATTTTGGTTTTATTTTATTTTTCAGCATAACTAGAAAACATGAAAACAAGTTACAGCTACATCACTTTTTCACAGGTGGAATTAGTAGTAAGACTCACTTTACCTGGATTTCTGTGGGTGCTGATAGCAAAGTACTCTCCTCTCTGTTGGGGCCAGTGACACTGAGGTAAGTGCATGTGGAAGTCAGAAGGCCTAGTTGTTGACACAGATTTTATTTGTTTTTCAGTAGTTATAATAATTAAAACCAACAATTATCAAGTTAATTACTTAAAAAAGGACAAATAAAAGCATATGATGTTTGAAACGTGTTTAGGAATTTATATTTGCTCTCAATACATACCATTACAGATACAACTGAAAACCAGCAAGCAGATTTTAAAAGTGTATTACATATCTGTTTTTCACTCTTGTCACTGTAAAGATTTTTCTCTTTCTATTAGTTGAATAAATTAAAAATATCCTACATTTGGATCAAATTAGAATACACTTCGTTATCAAAAACTATTCTTATCACAGCTCTGTCTAGAAATCAAGATGTCCCTTCTACCATTTGACTGCTTCATAATGAGATAAGAAAATTCTTTGCAAGTGGAATGGGGAAACTGAGACAGACAGTTAAAGGGCTGAGCACTTTACAGCCAGATGATAAATCACAAGGTCTTGTCTCTCTCTCACCGAGGACACTTAGGAGCAAATAGTTTACACTTTCCAGACCATGCTGGGGGTGGTTGACCTCAATCCCTGTCCTTTTTTGGTGACATTCTTTGAAGGTGAAACAAAATGCCCAGAAAATGACCCTGACCCCTTTATACACTCATTCTGAGGAAACAGTGTATTAAAGGGCATACCTGGAGAGTTGATTAATATCCTATAAGGCTCCTCCTCTGAGAACTCCTCTAAAATTTCTAGCTTTAGAAAACAGATACAAATCTTTAAGACATTTGTCCAGTGCTCGCTCTCCTGGAGCCTGCCTATACCTTCTCCCCCTTCTTTCCTCAAAAGGATCTTTGTACCTTTGTTTTCTTTCTCCCAAGCTGTAGGGGCCTCCAGGAGACTTGCAACCAGGAGAGTAGCAGACAGGGGCAGCTCATCTGGGCTGACCTCCCAAACTATCTCAAAGAGCCATTGTTTTGCCTCTACAAGTTATTTCCTGAGTCCACACAGCCCTGGTGGCTTACCTGATCTCACTCTTTCTTTGTAAAGGGCAAGACAGCCACACCTAGGCACAATTCTTCCTCACATTTCCAAAGGGCCAAGGCAACTCAGCTCACCTCAGCTCACTCCTGTTGCTGTGATCTTTCCTCTTTTATCTTAAGCCCTCCCTTTATTCAGTGTTCTCAGCTTTAATAAAGATACTCTCAAATCACCTAGATTCATATTGTGAACCCTTTACTGCACAAAGTCAAGAACCCACATACTCCAGAGAGTGCAGGGGCAGACCTGCCTCGGTCCTGGTCTCTTTCTGCTGACAGTGAAAATTAATTGATTTGATAGATCTGTGTAAAGTATATTATACCCTTTACCAAAATTATCTATTTATATGCTTGGTGTCCCTTGAGCTGCCTAGATCTCTGGTTTATCATTAATTTAAAAATATTCTTACCCAGTATTACTTCTGCTCTAATCTCTCCTCCTTTTGGCATTTCAATTACATGTCTGTAGCACCTTTTGAAGTTGTCCCACAGTTTATAAATGTTCTGTTTTACTCATTTTTCCTCATTCTTTACTCCAGTTTGGGAAGATTCTATTGGCATTTTCAAGTATATTTATTGATTCTTTCCTTAGTTCTCTCTAGTCTACTGATGAGCCTACTGAAGGCATTCTTAATTTGTGTTAGAGTGTTTTTAACTTCTAACATTTTTTCTAATTTTTAAAAATTTCTTTCTCCCTGTTTACATTGCTCAGCTGTTCTTATATATTGGCTACTTTTTCCAGTAGCACCATCAATTATAGTTATTTTTAAAACCCTGTGAAATAATTGCAAATCTGTGTCATATCTGAGTGTGGTTCTGATGCTTAATTTGTCTCTTTAGACTGTGTTTTTCCTTTCTTTTTAGCCTGCTATGCATTTTTTTGTTTCAAACCAGACATGATAAATTAGGTAACAGCAACTGACATACATAGGCCTTTAATACGAGGGTTTATGTTAATCTGGCTAGTACTTGCCTGTGTTCAATGTCTGTCATAGCCGTAGGTGCCGGAAGCTTCAAATTCCTTTAGTGCTCGTACCTTCCCCCTAATCCTGGGGTTTCCCTGATACTCCTTCCTCAGACAGGGTCTGCACTCAGGTTTTGACTCTCTCAACTGTAATCTGCTACAATTATGAGGACCCCTGCTGGAGTGGTGGTAAAATGTGAGGGCGGAAGCATTCTAGAAATGCATGGGTAAATCTCAACTTTTTAGTGGGTTTGTATCCCAGGCTGTGGATTCCACCTGTGTTTCTTCTACCTTAGGTGAGAGGAGAAGGTTATTTAGGCCTGAAGTAAAAGAAATAAAGCAGCTCTCCTCCCAGGTAAAATAAGCTCTGATAAAGTCTTTTATGCCGGAGTGTAGGCTGTGGTATAGGGAGTGTTCTGCATGTGTTTAGAAATGGTTACTCCTCCGGGTCCCTTGCCAGAGCCAAGGGCTGGGGGGTGGTCTTGGCTCTTCAGCAGCGTACTATATAGGGTTTCTAGAGGTTGTAAACCAACAAAGTTTAAGGCCCCCTTCAAACTTTGGCCCCAGCAGTTTTTACTCTGAAGCTGGTCCATGCTTAGTCTTCAGAAATTCATCAACATTGGCATTTAAAAGCCCCTTCTGTTTATGGGTCGCCAGCCTCTGGTGCTGGGAAGCAGAACTCAGCTGAGACTATCTGGACTCATCTGCGTAAATTGCAAGGTGGCAGTTTGTTCTGTGCCTTAGTTTTCTGAGTCCAAGAAAAGCTGTTGATTGTCAGTCTGCATGGGAATGATGACTTGCCAGCACTTAACATGGCAGATTTGAAATTGGGAGTCCCTCAAAGTATTTATTCAATAAAATAAAAAATATTGAGTAAAACATGTATACATGTTAAAATGTATAATAAGTAAAAAGGAAACAGAGAAACAGACAAAAAGAAGGTAAATAAAATTAATTTTTAAATTATATCTAGACGGCAACAAAATTTGGTAGTGAAATATATGAACAATTAAACAATGATAACATAAGAGAATAGCAAATATATAGTGAATAGCAAAATATGCAGGCATTGTTTGCTTTAAAATACCACATATTTAAGAAAAATCTCATACTGAAGCTGTTTTCTAACAAATATTGTAAGGAGAAATTAATGGCTTGCAGGATCCAAACAGAATATACAATACTTACAAAGGTTCAAAAAGAAAGAAAAAGTGTGTAGAGAAATATGTAGTATAACACAAATGCGAAGAGGTGACATGGAAAAGACCCTGGGCTTGAAATTCCACAAGAGTTGAATCTGGCTCCACC
This sequence comes from Sturnira hondurensis, assembly GCF_014824575.4. Classification (NCBI taxonomy): domain Eukaryota; kingdom Metazoa; phylum Chordata; class Mammalia; order Chiroptera; family Phyllostomidae; genus Sturnira; species Sturnira hondurensis. Next base: position 8,373,157 of record NW_028094767.1, read on the forward strand.
ACTTAACTGGCTATCTGACCTTTCACATTCGAGTCACAGTTTTTACATGTATAAAATCAGAGTAATACCTTGCCTCTCATTCTGTGGCTGTACAGGTAAAAAAGAATGGCTAAATAGTTTAATGAAATGGATGCACCACAGGTTCTGGTACATTTAAAATATTTTATAAATTTCTTCCCCTTGTCTTTTTACTGTTTTATGAGGATATTCTCATTTATTTTTCAAATATTTCTCATTGCATCCAGTACTAAACTGTAGTAATTTTTTCAACAAATGAATTTTGGGTTCTGGAATGAGTAGCAGATTAATATTTGTTGCTTGGGAATTTAGGCATTGATGTCATTCATATAGGAAATAATTGAAGATGAAAGTTTGACATGGGGTACATCAAATAAAATTTAACCTTCTCTTAGCAAATCAAGATAAAGATTATCAGTATCATTTATTGAACTGCATTGTGATGTGCTGACCTTGTTTAATTTTAATTCCTTCAATAATTATTATCACATGCAATGTGCTAGGCACTCATTACAAAGAATGTGATTTTAAACAAAATAAATAGTCCTGTACTTTGATTGTAAAGACTGAAATGGCAAGTGTAAGTGGCTGCAAAATTTTATAATTTTCCAAAATGTGTTTGTTTTTTTTTGAGTCCTGCTTTTTCTCAGCAGTCTACACATCTCCCTGAGATGGTAAATGTGAAGAATTAAAAAATAATTGCATGGGATATAATAAGTTGTCAACCACATTCATTCTCTCTCTTTTCTTTCTTTGGAAAATTTCTGACTCATTTTACCAACTACTAAAAGGTAATGGCTATAAAATGTTTGGTTTTTTACTGTGAGGAAACCTGTGAATTTTTTTTTCTTGATGCCTCTGTGTCTTGTGGGCATTTTTACTTATTTTCAGATTAGTACCAAAATGAAGTTTTAAAAGTCTTCCCTCTACTTAGTAGTGCAATATTCCATCTGAAAACTGTACTCTTATCTACCCTTACTAATGAGTAACTACAATAAGTAAGAGATTACATTAAGTGTTGACAATATTAGTAGCATGCATTTTTATCATTTTTGAATGCATTTTAAAGTGAAATAAAAAGTTTGCTGGTTTATAAATTAAGGAATTTACTTTCTATCTTTTGATGCTAATATTACTGTCTCAGATATAGTATATTATTTTTTGTTGATACTCTCCCACAAAAATTATACATAACATGCAGCTTTTTTGTATATTATATTCAAAGTAAGTATATTCTAAATTTTAAAGTATAATTAATATTTAATTCATTGTAAATTTAGACCAAAACCAATGAAGAAAAAAACAATGAATATGGAATTGCTGATTATCATTTAATGCATAAGGAATTGAATGAAATAATGTCAAAGACTATACCTAATATAGCGATAAGTAAAGGGAATGCAAGTTGATGGAAACACGTTTTAAAGACTCTACACCTATATTCTACTGAACTTTGCAAATTTGTTCCTAGGGAAAAGTAGTTGCATGTAGGGGAAAAAAAAGATGAGTAGTTTTTTGCTATTCTTTTCCTGTGTAAATGTATCCATTTGGTTCAATTGAATATTTAGTATTTCCCTTAATGGGAGAGAACTTTCTATGGGAAATCGCTAAGAATTTGTTTCAGACCTGAATGTCTGTACTTTTAAGTACGTATTTTAACTGAGTGAAATAAAAGAAGCTGAAAGAATGAACAGGAGCACTACACTAATGGGAAACATCAAAAGGAAAGATAAGGAAGCCCACATTTGCAATAGGTAATAGATGATATAAATTTCCCAAATTTCTGTTTCAAAGGATTGCCGCACTGTCATCAAAGGCAGTTCAAAAATTACAGCTTATTAGCATTGTTATTATCTCTACTGTCACTGTAACCAAAGACACACACAACTCCTCAGGGGCATGAGCAACAAGGGAGGAAACACTACCTTTCAGGAATATATGCTGGGTAATCGAAAGCATGGTGTTTAGTATTCTCTATCCCCTGAATATGAAAATGTGTCCTTCAAGTGACGTTCAGTCTATTTTGAAACGTCACATTATAATTCAGAAACTGGAGGTCAGTCAACTGAGTCTGGGGCTAGTGCTGCTGGTCACCTCCTAATCAAACAGCAGAGACAGAGATTGGATTATATGTGCGGGTTTAATAATATCAGATGCCGGAAAACTGAAAAGTTGGGAGAAAAACCCTAACATCCACCTTCGCCCAAGTTTGTCAGGGGCAGGTTTATTTATTTTTTATTTTTTAATAAAATATGTTGTTTTTTTATATATATATTTTATTGATTATACAATTACAGTTGTTCTATTCCCCCCTTCATTCCCCTCCACACGCACACTCTCTCCCCCACCATTCTCCCCCCTTAGTTTATAACCACGTGTCTCAAGTTCTTTAGATTCTATATTTGCCCTACTATTCTTGCCCTCCCCACTATCTATTTTCTACCTACAGTCTATGCAATTTTCTGTACCTTCTCCCCCCTTCTCCTCCTCCCACTCCCCTGTTGCTAACCTTCCATGTGTTCTTCATTTCTATGGTTCCACTCCTGATCTAGCTGTCCTCTTGGTTTGCTTTTGTTTTAGGTGTGGTTGTTAATAACTGTGTGTTTGCTGTCCTTTCACTGTTCATATTTTTCATCTTCTTTTTCTTATATAAGTCCCTTTAGCATTTCATATAATAAGGGCTTGGTGATGATGAACTCCTTGAACTTGACCTTATCTGAGAAGCACTTTATCTGTCCTTCCATTCTCAATGAAAGCTTTGCTGGATAAAGCAATCTTGGCTGTAGGTCTTTGGATTTCATGACTTGGAATACTTCTTTCCAACCCCTTCTTGCCTGTAAGGTCTCTTTTGAGAAATCCGCTGACAGGCTGATGGGTACTCCTTTGTAGGTGACTGTCCCCTCATCTCTTGCTGCTTCTAGGACTCTCTCCTTCATTTTAGTCTTGGTTAATGTAATGATGATGTGCCTTGGTGTGTTCCTTCTTGGGTCCAACTTCTTTGGCACTCTCTGAGCTTCCTGTATTTCCTGGAAGTCTATTTCCTTTGCCAGACTGGGGAAGTTCTCCTTTATTATTTGTTCAAATACGTTTTCCACTCGTGGCTGTTAATTTCCCCCTTCTGGTACCCCTATAATCCGGATGTTGGAATGTTTAAAGATGTCCTGGAGGTTCCTAAGCTTCTCCTCATTTTTTTTGAATTCTCATTTCTTCATTCTTTTCTGGTTGGATGTTTTGTTCTTCCTTCTGGTCCACTCCCTTGATTTGAGTCCCAGTTTCCTTTCCATCCCTATGGGTCTCCTGTGCATCTCCCTTCATTTCAATTAGTTTAGCCTTCAAATGTTGCTCTAATTTATGACTATAATCAACCAGTTCTGTGAGCATTCTGATAAACAGTGTCTTGAACTGTGTTTCTGAGAGGCTGGCAATTTCTCGGTCACTTAGAGTTATCAGCTCTGGGACTTTGAGTTTTTCTTGCGCCATCTTTTGGGCTGTTCGTGCCTGTTATGTAGCAGAATCGGAGCTCTAGGTGTTCACCAGAGCAGGGCAACTCAGTGGCTGGGTTGTGACGCTGTATGTGGGGGTGGGGTCAAAGAGAAGAAATGTAGGTCCCATCTGCCACCTCCCACCGCTGCTGCCACAGGTGCTGCAGCTGCCACCGCCACCGGGGCCCCGAGCGCTTAGTCTTGCCGAGTGCGAATGTGCCACCGCTGTCAGCCCTCCACCACTGGGTTCGCCACTGGGGCCTTCACGGTCTGTCTCACTGTGTGAGAATGTGCGACTGAGGTCAGTCTGCCCCGCACCCCAACTGGTTCCGGGCTGCCTGTGCGCCTGGGTTGGGGGATCTCTCCTGCCTGACCCTGCTCCACCACTGGCTCCATCCCTCTTACCGTCCCGGTTGAATGGTTCGTTGTTGTTGGACTTCCGTATAATTCAATTTTCTGTTCTTTGGCTGTGTCTTTGTTCTCCAAACCTTTGTTGTATTCAAACTTGGTTGTGGGAGAAGGCACAGTGTTTCCACCTATGCCTCCATCTTAGTGGAAGTCCTGTTTTTTTGTTTTTTTTAAAGATTTTATTTATTTATCTTTAGAGGGGAAGGGAAGGAGAGAGGGAGAGAAATGTATGGTTGTATGGTTGCCTCTCATGTGTCCCCTGCTGGGAACTAACTGGCCTGCAACCCAGGCCTGTGCCCTGACTGGGAATCGAACCGCGATCGTGTGTTTTGTAGGCCCTTGCTCAATCCACTGAGCTACACCAGCCAGGGCAGGGGCAGGTTTATACAAAGGAAGCATGGGAAGGGAATGTGGGAAGGAGCACAAAAGGGATCCTAGTGATGTGCAGTCTTTGGAATTTGAGTCCTCGTGGGGGTTTTGGTCTTGATGAATATCTTCATTACTGATTTCTGGAACAGAATGGTCAGCATTCTGATAAGGATCTCAAAGCCAGTCCAGCAGTAGTCACGGTGTGCCATCCCGGTGTTTCTGAGGTGTGATCAAGCTGCATTTTCGGTGACCAGACACGTAGATTCTGTGTTGGATTAAAGGTCTCTTTGTTTTTCCTGGTCAGCCGTTAACTTCAACAAATTCTCAGCCAGGTTATACAAAATGTATAAGGTTAAACTTATACAATTGGTTGATTGGTTACACATTCTACTAGTTAAGATTTAGAAATATTTACTGTATGCTAACTCTAAGAAAAAGCAAGGTCTCCTATTAACCTAGTGAGGCCCCTGGGCAAGCCATCTGGATCTCAGCATTTCCTTGAACAAAGAAATGGAGGATTAATTTTTAGAGTTCTAGTTGTTTATAATAAACTCAAAATAATTGTCATGATGAGATGGACAATAGTCCAACATAAAAATACCTAGGTATGTAGGCTACAAAGCAGTGTTCGAGAAACACACCTAGGATTTTAATGGACATGTAGATGGAGGAGAAGCAAAATTTTACCTTTACCTGTTTAGGTTTCGGTCGGGATTCTCTAACAGAAGGGCAGATTAACAAGAGATTTCCAAACAGTTTATTCATGTGTGTAGTGCACATTGTCTGGGAGAAACTTAAGTAGAAAAAAGTAACACGAAGTGGCTGCTTAGAACTGCAGCTTGCATAGTATCTTCAACTAAGAACAATACACGTGCAGAGAAATGACAGATGAAGGAAAGTTGTTCTGGGCCGGCCAAGGGCCGTAAACTGCGGGGAGGCAAACACGTGGCAGGAAAGTGCCGCTTGTCTGCAGGCCCTCTGCTGCGGCTCTGGCCCAATCCGCAGGAAAAGAAGAGTTTACATTCCGTCCGTGCAACACAAGGGGAGATTTTCCTGGGTTCGCTGCTTCTTAATTGACTTCAAGTTCAAAACAATTTCTATGTCAAAGAGACCTATTTGGAGGTTACATAATCCAGCTTCCTTCATCGCTGTAAAACAGTGTTTGGGAAAAGTGCTGGGTGGCATATCAGCTAAGTTATGTGGGAAAGCCTTCGCCGCAGGCACACATGCATAATCTATTATTTTCACTTTAAAACCCCCTAGGAATTAAAAATGGGAATCCCTTTGTAGGTTATTAAATTTGCTTGTGATAAAGGGCCAGGTGCCTTGTATATAAGTTCCCAGAAAAAGAATTTAACATAATAATAACCCACGTTCACCAATGGCATATTAAAATTATCTCAGGAAAACAAGAAACCTTCAGTCTTAAATTTGACTCTTATAGATATATGACTTCATAGAAGGCTTTAACTTTTTAATTTGAAGATTACAGCTCATTTATAAAGTGTTTATTTTTGTAAGAAGAAAGCTAACTTATGTTACACAGGCAGTTGATGGTAGAGGCAGACAGACATAAGATCAACGTACTGAGGATCAAAGAGATAATGTGAGAGTAGAAATAAAGCTTGAATCCAGGTGATGCATATTTGCAAATGTGTTCAATTAATTACAGGTAAATAAATAATTTACTTTCATAAACTGGTAAAATACTTTGATAATTATTTTAGAACTTTTTCCTAAAGATTATTTTTGAAAATTTTTAAGATAATCTAATATTAATAAGATAAAATTAATATTCAAACTAGACTTCTTTCATTTAAAGCTTTACACTAATTAAATAAAGACCTTAAAAGTTATTCCTGATTCTGTGATGTGTGTATGCTTGAAGTTATATAATTAAAATATTATTCCTCATTCTATATGATAGCTTTGTAAATATCAGTAAAAAGAGTCAATAAAATCTCTAACACAGACTATACAGCAAACATTTGGTTAAAATTTATGTATTTTTAATTAAAAATTAGAAAATTCTATTTAGATTTTTTTCCAGATAAAATTTTCATATGTGACTTCTTGTTGACAGAGTAGGAATCTTAAAGGTTATTTGTAATCCAAATTCACACATTATTTTGGATTTTGATATCTATCCTCAGTTGCAGAAATTGTTTAATACTTAATAGCTTCAAAGTCAATAATGTCTATCTATAATTTTGACAGGGTTTCTTGAAGGAATAAATTTAGAATACAAACATATACAATAGAGAGAATATTTAAATGTGGAGAATTTGTATATAAAATATTTATATTCCTGTACACTAAATTAAGTAAAATATTGGGGAGCAGAGGGAGGAGGGATTGAGCAAAAAAGGAAAAGGACTCATGGACATGGACAACAGTGTGGGGATTGCTGGAGGAAGGAGGGCATTAGGGGCCTAATAGTAATGGAAAAAATACAATAAAAATATATACAAATAACATAAAATGTCAGTGTAGAATGAAGCATAGCTACATTTAAAGTAATATTTTAACATGACTTGAATTACTGTAAGACATATTTTAATATTGAGACCGAGTTATATATTATTCTACATACCATTTCACACTGATGTAAAAACAGAGTATCACCAAGAGGAGAATAACTACTGCTACTGACCATATATTTTTGGATTAGAAGAAAAGTTTAATGTTCACAGAACTTTAAAAAATAGTTTTTAATACAATTAAAGACTGTTTTGATGTGAAAAATTTCCTTTTTGATAAATGTAGCCATAAAACAACATTTCTCAATGAGAAATAAGGTATACATATAATAGCAAAAAAGAACCCATCAAGTGTTGTGTTTATAAAATAAATGTATTTAGAAAAAAAGTACCATTCCAAATTGCATTCATATTGTTTTGTGTGTGTGTGTGTGTGTGTGTGTGTGTGTGTATGTGTGTGTTTTATAACTGGGATGTATATAATTCAATCCAAACGTGATTCAAAGTGGATTAGCTATTAAATTATTTAACAGTGTTGCCCCTGGCTACTGTTCACGGAGAAACATTAACATCATTATAAAGAAAAAACTTACAGGGCTACACTATAGAGAACTGTTTCCAGCTTAGCTTCAAAACAGGAAACAAATTTTTTCTCAAGAAAAGAATTAAGGTATCCATGTCTCCTTAGATTGCAAAACAAGAAAACAAAAGTGCTGATCAATAAAAAAAATGCTGACTAAACCAGAGAGAATACATTCTGGGAAAATCATGCAGTAATAGGCCTGTGTCCTGGCTTAATCTCTGATTAGAATGTGGAGGGGATGCTGTGAGTGACTTTTCCCCTGAGGTGTTCCCAAAACCATGTGTTGTGAGCCACCAATGGACAAAGGGCTGCAGCAGCACCCAGTTAACATTTTGTAAAGTATTAGAGGGAAATACAATGTTTCAGATACAATGTTTCAATACTGTATGCTGGACATACAGTATTTAAAAACCCTCATTTAAATGAATACATTTCCAAACAACAAGAATTAGCTAAAAAGCCCAGAAGCCAAAAGAAGACAGGATACCAGAGACAGAAACAATTTAAGCACAGAAACATATACAGTTTAGACTAGAATTAATTCATCATCCTGTTATAATCCAGAATCACAATAACAGAAGAGTATCCAATCTCTTTAGAAGCTAGGTTCTAGTTATACTTGAAATCACATTAAAACTTTTCAATATCCAAATTCATAAAATGTGACTGCCAAAAATATTATGGGACAATGTTGTGTCACAAATTGGGCCCCGTACATGGTGGCCAAGAGGTGATAAACATATAAGAGGACCACTCCAGACTGGTAGGTGGCAGGGTTACTATGCATTTACATAGGAAGTTTGTCTTGGGTAGCTGCTAGATGAGTAGATCCCCTCAACTGTCCACCAGAAACATAAAAGTTGATACAGTGGCCTGGGCTCAGCCACATTCTCAGTCCAGATGGTCTCAAGAACACCTCACTTTTTCAAGCCTACGTCCTTGGAATGGTTTCTAGCACAGAAATGTTGGGTAGAGTATGAATTCCAGATGTAGCTCTTGAACCAACTGGTCATCATATCCCCTAACAGCCTCTTCAACAGAGAAGAATGAAATCCCTGGTTGGCCCTTAATATATTTGCAATACTAAAAATAGAGGTCCACATATAACACTCAAAACTTATAAACTAAGCAATGGAGTAAGTTTTTGCTTCCTAACTTGACATCTACACCTTCAAATGACTTAGAATGACTTAGAATAATGACTTAGGATACTCAAATATAACATTTTTATACTCTTCAGAGTTCTGAACAAGAATGTGGTAGTTAGGGAGGAACCCACTCCTGCCTGGGGACTGATTCTCTTCTCTCAGCATGCCATGTTCCATTTCGGACCATGAGGAAACTTTTGCACATGGTTATAGACGCATCGGCTTGTCTACCCAAGCTCTTTCTACAGTGTCTGATGAGAACCATCCCTGGGCCACCTTCCTCCCCAGTCTTCACCCAATTTAGAGTTAAACACCATGGCAGCATAGTCTACTCTATAGGGGTCACATTGGGAAGGAGGCTCTGGACCATTTAGGTTAGGGTTTCAGTTTCTGAGTATCAGGAGAGTGATTCGTAAGGAGACACATGATACCCAGGTGGTTACATTGCTTTAGGCTTAAGGAATTTTCTCCCTGGGGGGAAGGTCACATACAGAGTAGGATGTGCATGGAACCTTCTCAAACCTGAAGCTCAGAACAGTGGCAACTTCAAATTGTATCTAAGAATGGCCCTCCCAAAGCCAACCCCCTGAGTGCTACTAATTCCAAAAGCCATAATTGTATACAGTTAACATGGAATTTCAACCAGAATAAACTAGAACTCAGATTCCCTGGCTATGATTTCTAATATAATTGTGTAAGTTATTAGATGTATTTATAGAGTTAGAGAAAAAATACAAATATTTTTTTATTATTCAGTAAGTTTCAGTCATTCTCTATAAATTTTTAATGCATTTATGAAGTTTTATAAATAAATATTTTATTTGGCAATTTGACCATTAAAATGATATTACAAAGCAAGAAGCCGGTTTCTTAATGTACCTTAAGAAGAATTACCCTTGCTTGCTACATATCGCATGGATCCAAATTTAAACATTGTAAGTAAGTTATGTACGTGCAATTAAAATAAATTTGATTGTATAAAAAAAAAAATACACTCTTTGTTACCTCATTTAGTATGAAGTTGTTTTAGTCAGGAAGCACGTGGCTTCAGATAAGCCCTAATTACAAAGGTAGCTTATTGAGAATATACAGAGCGCTCTCCACGTACCTAATTTTAGGCAATGCAGTTATATCTCACAAAAATTCAAAGTCTTTAGATAACTGATTTTGTCCTAATGTTTAGAACTGTGTAGTCTCTATTTTCTATTCCTCATAGAAATACTTCATTCCTTTGTAAGTATATCCATTCGGTTTAGTGTTTGGTTTCTGGTTACCCAAATTTCGTTGGCTCAGGGTTGGCATACAATCCACTATACCAACTCCAGCCTGTTTCCACATAACTTTAGTTTGAGTGTCCAACTTGAAATTTGAATAATTTATTTTCTTATTTCAAATTACTGTAAAATAATTAAATATCATCCACCTGGGCCAAGTGTTAACATGCATTCCTCTCTAATGGTTCTTTGTTTTGTTAAAAGTTTCACTAGTTCTTCTATAAAGAGAAAAAATTTTATTTATATTCTATTAGTACATAAATTTCATTACATTTGTTGGAAACCTTACAAAGGAAATATATCTATTTTGAAGTTGATCATCAAACATGAAAGATGTGTTCTTGGAACACCATTTGTAGAAAAGTTCCCATTGATAGGCTCCATACATAGCACTTGCTAAATGAAGAAGTCACTTTAAAAATTTACTAAGTTACTCATTTTTAAAAATGAGGAAAATCTGTAGGTATCTCATAAATGGCGTGAAGATTTTATCTAACACCAAGTAAGCCCTCTTTCTTTGTGTGTAATGAAGATAATGTGATGTCAGCAGTGAAGGAGAAAAAACTTTCAATACTACATATTGTGGGGTATAGAAAAAATGGGAAATGTGGTATGAACATAAGGAGTTAAAATATCACTAAAGGAGGAAAAATGAAAAGGTGAGAAAAAAGAAATAATTTTGAAAACTACTAAATTGCAATGTCAATATTTACATGTTGGAGTCAATTTACTGTTTTGTAAATATGCTACTTATAAATAGGGCAAAAATAAATACTGAAATAAATATTTAAAGAAAAGTGCCAATATGAAAAATCACCTGAAAGGCGCAAGGTTACCTTTGGAACAAGGAGTAACCTGATGTTACTTTATCTAAATTTTTGTTGAAATGTATTCTTCCAAAATGAGTTTAGAATTCAATAAAAGTATAGAAAAAGAATCATTTATTTATGAATTCTTTTATTAAAAATGTATTGTGTGTCAGTCATTGTAGATATCAAACAATATTCTTCTAACAAAGTGGAAGTACTGGGTGTTCAGATAGATTATGACAGGAGAGTTTACCTGTCTTTGAGTATAGCTTTACGGAGAACTAATCATCAAAGTATGCACTAAGAGAGAAATGGGAGTTAGCGTGAAAACCAAGTGGAAACAGAAGTGTTGCACTGAGTATTGTGTGTTCAAAGGCCAGAGGCAGGAAAGATATAAAAACTTTTAAGGAACTACAAAAATTAGTTTATGACTGGAGAGAGTGACGGAATATGAGCCTGAAGAAATTTTAAAAGTGACTATATTATTCAAGACCTTACAGATCATCATAAGAATTATTTTATTCTATGATGATTAAAAATAGTTCAAATACTTTAGAGATGTAACTAAAATAAAGTTTGGGGTTATATATATATATATATATATATATATATATATACATACATACATATACATATATACATATATATTGATTAATATACCATTGAGATATAATATTAATAATTGAGGTCAGGAAAATCTATACATTTATATATGACTAAACAATGAAGTAGACTTGTCTAAGGAAGAAGAAAAGAACTAAATATGTGTATTACTCATCTAAGGTACATCCCAGGGAGATTGATTCTAGTCAACCAATACTAGAAATTTCTATGTCCCCCCAAAATGACATCTTTGTTTTGTGTATAGCTTCCAAGAATTGTAAAAGAGTGTTTTTCTTTTCATTGGACAGATCAAATTTCTTGATTTTTTTTCTTAAAAATTATCTTGAACTTTATCATGTGAACTATCTTTTATATCTCGACAGTATCAGAAAAGATTTGAGGAGCTTTACTTTGTGTTTCTTGTATTACAAGAATTTTGTTGCTATATGTATATTTATATGTTTATTAACATACATATCTATACCCATATATTTAATATAAATGCAGGTTTGCCCCAAAATATTTCTATTAGTACTTAAAATAGTAGAGTAGTTGCTCTACTATTCTTTGGAAATAACCAGTGATATTATTGCTATAGGATAACATTAGATTGAAATGGCTGAATATTTAAAGTATTAAATATTCCTCATTTGAATTTCATACTCAGCACACAACTTTGGTTGTGATTTAGTTGTCCATTTACTTTGATTACTGGCAGAAAAAGTGGTTTATTAGTGACACACATGAGTGTTCAGGCCTGTGTTGCAGTTATCAGTGGTTTCCCCAAGATTGTACACTTGGTATTCTGCAAAGGAGGGGTTCTGAAACAGAGAGCTACACATCTCTGACATCCATACAGATTTAGGATCACTCAAAACCGAGCCAAATGCCAGCTGAGAGTTACTAGCACTATGACCTTGGATGAGTTACTAAACTCATCATTAAAATGGAGAAAGTACTACAAACCTCATAGGGTGTAGCAAGGATCAACCTGAGTATGGTTAGTATTTTGTCTGGCATAGTATATATTTAATAAACTTTTTATTTACTTCAAGTTCTGGATATTTGTGTTTATTTTAGTCAGCTGTGCATTTTCTGTTTTTTCTTGAGCCCTGATAAGGATAAACCTTGGCCTCTATAAAATTTGTGGATCGTGGAGCCTGTCACCTCATTGGCTTCTCTACAGTGAATCTTCCACAGCCTCAGTGCATCTTTGCTTAGAACACTTTCTTCTCGTGACTCATGTCATGTAAGGAAGGATGAAGACAAGTGTATGCAGTAAAGGTCTTGTATGTTGAAGAGATTCTCAATATTCAATGAGTATTTATGACCTGAAATTATTGGGTACAATGTTGAGGTATAAATATCTGTAATTATAGTAAGCAAATAGTTCAGGTTAGCCTTAATAGCATATTTTTTTCAAGTTCATGAGTGATGATTCACTAAAGTTACTGAATTTTAAGAATTTTGTGTACAAAAGTTGATAGATAAATAAAATACATGGGGACATATGTATATTATTGTTTTGGGAGGGTTAGGAAAACACTGTTCACACAATTAAATGTACTCTCAAATATGTTAAATCATTCTAAACAGTATTCTTTAGCTGGGTTAGGAAGAGGTCATGTTAGATATCTTGTGAACTTTCAAAATACACATGGCCATCAACTGCTTCTCCAGCTTCACTTTGCAAAATCCTCCTTAATGGAGAAGGTATATGGGAGTCTTAAGTATAGAAAAGGGTGAGGAGAATGTGCATTTTAGGAAACATTCAGTCAGACATTCATAGAGGCATTTTTTCCCAGTCTGGCAACATATTGATTTAAGTTATATAATTATCTAAACATTTAATCACTTTACTTTCTTTACATGCATTTACTTAAAATGAGTTAACTGGAAAGAAAATTCTATTGACCTTCTGTATTACAAGTAATATGCTTGAGGGAAGGTTAGAAACAAAGTTCTCAAGTTCCAAAAATATTCTTGTGAGCACTTCTATTGTAGCTAGTTGTCTTAAAAATGATATATCAGATGCACAGAAAACCTCAAATGCTTTTCCAAGAACATGCAACTAATTTATGGAAAAACTCAGGTGACTTACCTTTATTTTTCCATTTGAGTGTTTTCATATGTATATGTATATGTATATATACATATATATATGTATCTATATGCATATATATACACACACACATATATGTTTAAATAGTTCCAGATTTCTTCCATTTTCTTACAGAGAATACATGATAATTTTGAATTATTTAAAAAGAGCAATTCAGCAATAAAAATGCTACTTTTGCTACATTAAATCTTGTTTTCTTTTAAAATAAGTTACTCTTTTTATTTAGAATCAACATTTACTTTACATGTTTCATAAGTTTTAATCTTTTTTCCCCTAGTACTGTCTTGGTTAATGATATCCTTAATTAATTAGGTACATTTTAGACAGACACATAAGACATCAACAGACAGTTGATGCTTTCAAATTGTTAGATAGAGCAGTCTGGAAGTCAGAAAAAAGGATTTTTTAGTCTGGCTCCTGACATTTTTCCTTCTTTCTCTATTTCACTATGCTATTTAAAAGAACATTTTTAGTAATATATTTACATGATTGCTCATAAAAATGTAATTATATTCTTTGTCTTCTAGCTCCACATTTTCCTGTCCCATTAAAGTAAGTCATGGGCTTTATGCTTTCTTCTTCTTCTAAAACTACCATATTGCCATAAGCCAACTATGATGAGTGGGAAATTTATCTGACAAATACGTGGTGAAATTTCTGCCCACCAAATGGCTTTCAAATCACAAAATAAAAAGGAGCCTTGGGAAATGAATCTACAGATTTTGGAGTAGCTCTTTAACAATTGCCAGAATAATCATCTGCATGGCCCAAAGCAAGATGTAAATTAAGAAGCAATACACTCTGAGTGTAATGGAGCATGTAGTTATAAATTCATGGTTCCATTCATCTCATGTAAACAGCTCACACAATGCACCTTCCAGGAATAATTACACAGCACTAAAGGGTTTGAAATTATAAGTATTAAGACAAAAATTTCTGTGCATTTTTGGGAATAAATCTGACCAGATTAAGAAGGAATTGCCTTCTTAATTGTAACTTTGTCATATTGCCTTCTAATTGTAACTTTGTAGATTGAATATCAAAAGAATTAAAAAGCTTTGGGAAAAATCAGCGGGAGAGATGTGCCTGCCATCAGTGAGAAAATAGATGTTTGCTAGCCCGTTGGCATGGCAGCAGTGTGTTGCATGACCAGGCAGGCCCTAGCATTCATGAAAGAACACAACACGAGGCTTTTAGTGTTTCAAGTGCTAGAAGCTGGCTGGAGTCTTTAAATAGGTAACAATTGACTTCTCAAAAAAGAATACTATTAGCAGGAACCTGACTGAACAAAAAGTGTCTTGTATGAGAGAATGCTTTAAATTTTCCCAATATGTGCTATTAAAAGCAAGTTTTAAAAATTCAAATTGGGTTAGCAGTGTTACATGCGCATATATTCATGTGGTATAGTCGGAAATTAAAAGAAAGAAAGAAAAAAAGGAATGATTTTGAGAAAGAAAGAGAGAGAAAAAGAAAGAGAGAAAGAGAGAGAGAGAGAGAGAAAGAAAGAAAGAAAGAAAGAGTGAATTGAGCCAGTACTGAGTAGAAGCCCATAGATACTTTAACCTGAAAAACAGAATGAGGCTTTAAAGGTTAGTTCGAAAATTTAAGGGACATATATGATATAAATAATAGAATAGTATTAATTATATTTAAAGACATAAATACTTTTCTATGTTGGTTATATATTTTAGGAAAAATATTTCATAAGAAGAGTTAACTCAGAGACTAAAAACAGACATTTTGATGTCATCACTAAAATTCTAAAATGTTGGAAGTTATAGGGACCAGGGATAAATGCCAAAAAATGAAAGACGACAGGTACTTTTAATGAGATATTAATTTTGGAAAGTGTTGGCTGGTAAGCCTTGTAGTAATAATAATAAAGGAAAAGAAAACTCTAGAAGAGTACATTAAATTACCTTTTCGGGTATACTAAGAAAAGGAATAAAATAGGATGGAATCATATTTAAAGTCTTGACTTCAAGACATATCAAAACCTCACAAATAAGCAAGAAAAGGGAGAGAGCAACAAAGAGGAAAAACTGGAGATGTAATTTTTTTCTTCTTTGCATGATGCCAAAATACGAAAACAGCAATCAGTCTCAAATCTTAAAAATTAAAGTATGCTACTAATTTCCAAGATGTCAAACATGGTAATTTGGTAATGGTTGCCTCACAACTCCAAATTTACTGTCCACTTTGTAAGAGAAGTATCGTTACAAAGTTAACTTTCAGGACATGGGGGTCAGCCCTGGGCCAAATTGCCCGGGAATATGGTAGTAGGAGGCAAAACCTTAGCCAAACTGGTTCAGGGAAGATTCACATTTTCATGGAGGAAGTGAAATACTTGAGCAAACAGGAAGATATGAGGAAAATATTTTTTAAAACTGAAATAATGTATTAAAACAATTTTTATCTTATTGGGTTCAATTTGCTGATGTTTTCATGAGTATTTATCTGAAGAGAGATATTGGTCTGTAGTCTTTCTGTCTTGCAATGTCTTTAGTTTTGGTAGTAGGATAATAGTGTCTTCATAAAATGAACTAAATAAAAGTATTCCCTCTGCTTTTATTTCCTGAAAGAGACTTGAGAGAAATGTTTTAATTTCTTCCTTAAATATTTGGTAGAATACACATGTAAAGCCATCTGGGTCTGGTGTTTTCTTTTTTGCAAGTTTTTATTCATTAGTAATTCAATATATTTGACAGACATGAGTTATTCAATTTATCTACTTCTCAGGTGTGCGTTTTGTAGTGTGTGTCTTTCAAAAAAAAATGTCCATTACATATAAGACATTAAATTTGTAAGAACAGAGTTGTTAATTTCCTTGATTACCATTTTAATGGCTTTGAGATTAATATTAATGAACCCTCTTTCATTTCTGGTAATATGTGGCTGTTTTTTCCCTTGGTTAGCCTGAAGAGAGGTTAATCAATCACACTGGTATTTTAAAGAACTAGCTCTTGGTTTTATTGATTTTACCTATTGTTTTTTTGCTTTCAGTTTCCTTAATTTTTGATGCAATATTATTGTATATTTTCTTTAGCTTGCTTTATGCTTAAGCTTTTTTTCTAACTTTTTAACAAGTTAGAAAAAGAATCTTAGGTTATTGATTTCAGATGGGAAAAATATCTAAAAATCAACATATACATTTATGGTATAAATTTAACTCAAAGCACTACTTTTATCAAATCCTAATCATTTTGATAAATTATATTTTAATATTCATTTAGTCCAAATATTTTAAAATTCCCACTGAGACTTTTTCTTATACCTTCTGTTATATAGAAGTATAATGTATAATCACTACTTGTGGGACTTTTCAGCTATATTCTACTGTATAATTTAGAGCACTAAATGTATGTATTAGAAACCCTCAATGAGACATTGTTAAGTCAAATCTAAAAAAAAATATAGCAATGGCAAGTAGGATTAGAGGTCTGGAAGTCTGGTACAATACTTGAAACTCAGTTAATGTAAACTGCCACGTTAGCAGACATGCAGAGAAACTGGATCACTAATTGCTGGTGAGAAAGCAAAATAGTATGACCACTTTGGAAGGCACTTTAGCATTTTCATTCAAAATTATAAACACACTCCAGTAATCATGTAAATAGGCATTTATACAATTAGTTCAAAAAACCAAAATCTAGAAGCAACCAATATGCCCTTCAGTTGGTGAATAGCTTGGGAAAAAAAAAAGAAACAAAACGATGGTACATTCATACAAAGGATACTATTCAATGATAAAATAAATGAGCTATCAAATCCTGAAAAGGCATAGATGAATCTGACACGGTTATTTTTAAGTAAAATAAGCCAACCTTAAAAGACTACATATTGTATAATTCACATTAAATAATACTCTGGAAATGCAAATGATACAGACAGTAAATATATCATTGGCTTCCAGAGGTCCAGGGTTGGAGAGAAGAAGTGTGGGTAGTGAAGTATATGGGATCTTCCAAAGGCTGTGAAGTCATTATAATACTGTATGAATGGATACATTCCAGTATCCATTGATCTAAGCACACAGAACCTACAGCATAAAGAATAAATGTAATGCATGCAAGTCTTAGAAAATCACTAGGTGGTCTGGAAATTCCAGGACAGAACACTAAATGTGAAAAAAACAATCTAACTTCACTGATAGTGATGGGTAGAAACATTACTGACTTTAGAAATGAGTAGAAAATATAGGATCAAAGAATAAAATTTATAGAACAAAAACAAATTATATGCAAGCATTACATTCTAGTTAATAAAGATCATTTCTCTGGGGATATGGGCTCATAAGTCTGACATCACAACTCATCTGTATTGAAAGTGAAGAGTTGATTAAATAGATGACAGATGGTGGGAGCCAGTTTCTTGCTGTTGGGTGGTAGGTCACAGTGAGCCAGAGGAAGCATGGAGAATGATCCATTTACTCGGGGATTGGAGTTGGAGATACCATATAAACTCAAGTTTAGTTTAATATAGATACAGAATATACTTACAGAACTATGTATACATATGTGTATATACACAGGTCAGTATACACACATTTCCATGTTCTCTCCACTGACAGGACCCAGATCCAATGACATTAGAGCAGTAATGATCACACCTACTGACTACATACTGATTTCTGATACAACTCACCAGTGAAAGGAACCAGGATTCCTTGGAGAAATAGCTGATTCTAGGACTGGAGCAGGGAATATACAAATTAGCCTAGATCACAAAAAAAAAAAAAAAAGCCTGTCAAATGCTTCAGCACAGCAAAGACAACTATAACCAAAATGAAAAGGCAACCTATGAAATGAGAACAAAAAATATTTATTTTTCCAAATCATGTAATTGTAAGGGTTAATATATAGAGATACATAAAGTAGTCATATGGCTCGAAATCAGATGTACAAGTAATACAATTTAAAATTGGGTAGAGAAACTGAATAGACATTTTTTCCAAAGATGACATCCAAATGGCCAATAAGTGTGTGAAAAAGTGCTCATTATAACTAATAATCAGTGAAACACAAATTAAAACCACAGCAAGCTATCCATACCTATTAGAATAGCTATATCAAAAAAGACAGGAGATAAGTGCACTGAGGGTGTAGAGAAAAAGAAATCTTTGTGCACTCTTGGAAATGTAAACCCTACTCTGGGTATTTATCCAAAGAAAATAAAAATTAGATCTCAAAGAGATATCTCTATTCCCATATGCAGTGAAGCATTATTGACAATGACTAAGTGGGAACAACCTAAGGGGGTCCATCAATGGATGATTAAAGATGTGTGTGTGTATATATATATATATATATATATATATATATATATATATATATAAGTTTAAACTTCCATCAGTGAGGTTAAATAACTCTGGGGAATCTTTTGTATAGCATAGTAATTATAGTTAATGTACTTGAATATCATTAAGAGAGTAGATCTTAAATGTTCTCACCACAGAAAATCAGCAGCTATTATGTAAGGTGGTACAAGTGCTAGGTGTTAAATTTATGATGATAATATGTTTTAATAAACAACTGTGATATTTATTAAACATGATGTTTTTACTGAGATATAAAAATATTATGATGATAATATTTTTTAATAAACAAATCAAAACCTACACAATATTATATGACAGTTATATCTCAGTAAAGCTGTGGGAAGAAGCTGAAAAGAGGAATACCAACCATTTTTTCTTTACAAAAATATATAGTACTTATATCTGGGTTTCAGTTATTCCATATTTCATCAGAACATATTGCCTGTTTCCCTAATATTACTACTACATATTTGACATTATTTAAGCTAGTTCTGGAGAAACTTGAATCATCATAACTGAGAGTGAAGCAGCCTATATTATACAAACTTCTGGCCATAATATCTGTGAACTTAAATAGAAAAAAAACTAACATGATGACACGCTTCAACTCTTTCTCTCTTAACCTTCTCTTGCTCCAAAAAGGAAAGGATGATCCATAAATATCTTTATTTTTTTCTTTACTTCTTTTCTGTGTTTTAATTGTAGTTTATATACCATATTAATTTCAATTGTAAAACATACATAATTTCAGTTGTAAGACATAAGATATTTACATAATTTATAAAGTGATCAACCCAATAAATCTAGTACCTATCTGACATCACCTATATTTGAGTGATCAGCCATCCTCCTCCCCAAGCAGATCTTGCCTTGGTAGTTTCACTTTCGTCCCAGGTGGACTGGAGGACTTTGCAGGCAAAATTGCCCCCACACCTAACGACTTATTTCACTTAGCATATAATGCCCTCCTGTTCCATCCATGCTGTCACAAAGTGTAGGAGCCCCATCTTTCTTTCTTCTGCATAGTATTCCATGATGTAAATGTACCACAATTTTTTTATCCACTAATTTACCGATGGGCACTTAGGTTGCTTCCAATATCTGGTTATTGTAAATTGTGCTGCTATGAACATTGGAATGTACCGGTTCTTTTGAATTGGTGTTTCAGGGTTCTTAGGGCATAATCTTTATTTCAAATGAGCATTATCTTTTTTAAAAATAAAGTAAAATATCTATTATAGACAGTTTATAAAATGCAGAAAAAGAAAATATGAACTTTTTTATTTTTTACCAGTTTTTACTTCTTTTTAAAATTCAATTATTGTTCAAGTACAGTTTTCTGTCTTTTACTTCCATCCTAGCCCCCTCCCCACCCAGTGCTCCCCACCTCCCTCCCATTTCCACCCCTGTTAGTTTTTGTCCATGTGTCATTTATACTTGTTCCTGTTCATCTTTCCCTGAAATTTTCCCCTAAAATTCTCTCCCCTCTCCCCTCTGGTCACTGTCAGCCTGTTCTCTATTTCAGTGTCTTTGGTTATATTTTGCTTGCTTGTTTGTTTTGTTGTTTAGGCTCCTGTTAAAGGTGAACTTTTAAATTGCTGATAATTCCAGCAGCAAAAACTTATTTCCTCATTTCAAAGTCTTACTTTACAAATATCTATTACTATTTAGCTGCTGTTTTAAAGAGCATGTCTTAAATTATTGAACATAAAAATTCAAAGATTTTTAGGAAAGAAATATATGACTATACATGTATATGTGTATGACATGATGAAAATGCACATCCAGGCAGATGAATAGTTCCTCAGGAGTGTGCAAGTTACTAAATAAGACAAGGCAACTCTGACATTTACCTTGACTGCCCTGAACTTATATCACAATTTACCTACAAATTTTTATTTTCATTTAGTAACACATGACATACCTTCAAAATCCACCCATCATATTTGCTTTTTGCGTTAGTGAATTTTCCAAGGAAGCCCTCCAACTCTGAGTAATATAATGTGGTGTATTCTCTGGCAAACTAGTTCACTTTTCTTATCCCACTCATTCAATCCCACAGACTGTAATTCTTGTTATAATAAAGCATCACTACACAAAATGCCAGAAAAGACAGATATGCAAATCTTAACTTAGATATTCAGCCTTAAAAGGGCATCATTTTCACTATTTTAAAAATCCTAGATACTGCTTTATCTAAGTAGTATAATCACAGAGATTCAGAAACTCATATCAATGTGCAATCAGATGAAATTTCCTTTGAGAAGGAGGATTTCCTCTCATAGCTGGGGAGCTGTAGGTTCTGTTTATTAAAAAAAAAGCAGTGCAATTCCCCACCTACAAATAATTTCTTTTCTTATTTGTGCTTTCAAACTAGACATAAAACTTTAAAAATCTAGTTATCCAAAGAAAAATATTGAACTTTCTTGACATTTTTAATGTGTGTGTGCATTTTGAGCTGTTTTCATAAATTTTATTTTTATAAGTAATCTACTGACAAGTATAATCTATGAAAAGTAAAACTAAAAGCTAGAGAAAATTATAGCTTTTAGCTGAATTAAAATATTAACTATGAGCAATATATATTGTATGTTTATTTGGATGGGGTTATATTAATGTATATTAGTATTATACTATATGCATGTCTTACTTTATAATTTTAATATTTTACTTATTACTGCCTTATATATCTTTCATTTTCATATTAGTTCATAATATAGCTATATAGTCCCTGCCTTTTTAAATCAATTCTTTGTCATTGGGCATTGATATTATTTTCATTTGTCTCTACCTTGAATAGAATTGCACTGAACAACCTTTGAAATAAATTTGCTTATAGGCATCATATTAGTTTGTAAAGATAAATTACTTGAAGGATATTACAGAGACCAAAGAATTCACCATATTTAAGGGACATTTTTGCAGGACCATTTATAATAATTTATAGTTATACTCAGGTATGTGGCTGTATATATACACACACACACACACACACACACACACATGTGTGTATATATGTACACATATGTACATGTATATATGTATGCATGTGGCTGTATATGTACACATATATGTATATATGTGTACACATATACGTGTACATATATGTACATATATATGTGTGTATATGTATGCACATATATATATTTACATCCACACATATATTTTCTAGTAATGTGAACCAAAAAAGCTTGCCTGTATATAGGTTTACATGTACAGATATTTTTTTTGTGTGTATATATATATATATATATATATATGCATTTACACAAATATATGTATATGTAAATTTTGTCTACCTGTGCATGACATATACACACATTAATACCATTTAAATTCATTTTAGTAGTGTATAAGAGTGTTAATTTATTTATACATTGACAATCCTGGTTATTAACTTTTTATTTTTTATTAGTAATGATATTGTAAATGGCATTTTATTTTTATATGTTTTTCTTTATTTGGGGGTTTATCATATTCAACATTTTCCAAATTTGTCTTGATAAGTCATATTTTGAATGGTAATATTTATTCATGTTTGATGCCATTTCTGTTTTGAGAAGGTTTGATCCAGTTGCTTCTAAAAATTCTCTTTTTTTTTGCTTTTTAAAAATTTTAATAGTTGTTCAAGTACAGTTTCCTGCTTTTTACTTCCATCTCAGCCCACCCCCAGCCCTCTCCACCCCTTGTTTTTGTCCATGTGTCCTTTATACTTGTTCCTACAAACCCTTCCCCCTTTCCCCTAAAATTTCCTCCTCTCTCCCCTCTGGTTACCGTCAGCCTGTTCTCTGTTTCAGTGTCTGTGGTTATATTTTGCTTGTTTGTTTGTTTTGTTGATTAGACAAATACCATATGATGTCACCTTTGTCACAGGAACTTAATCAATAAAAATTCATTTTTACAGAAGAGAAAGAATTCTGTTCTTATAATTAGAAAATAACTCAATTCTAATAAAGTAAAATGCACTTTTGGCCAGCACGGTTTTAGTTTGTTCTCTGTTTAAAAGAGGTCACCCAAACTATTAACTTAGAAAATAAAGTCAACAGAAAACAAATAATAGATCCAAGAAAGAGTTGCTTGTTACTATGAAAACTTTAACAATTGAAATAAATTCTAAGGGCACAAATACTATGCTAATTGTACCAAAACTGAAGCTGCAGAGCCATGGAAAAACAAAACAAAACAGTGTTTTGATGGGTTTGCAATAGTATGTTCAACTAATGCATAATGAAATCAATACAGTGAAGAAATTGATATACTAGAGGCCTTTGAAAGTCACTTTGAAAGAACATTTAACAGGACAATTTGGCAAATCCCAATAAGAATAATGAATGCATTTAAAGAGTGTTCAACGAAGAGTAACTGAGAAGTAAACACAATGCTGCCAAGTAAGTCAAACAATCACCTGGAATGGAAAGAAAACTTTGGCAATAAAGTCTGCAAATAAGGACATATTACGTTAGCTTTACAGACAGAAGACATTTTTATCAACCCATTTTTCAGTATTTGCATTTATTTAAAATAAGTTTTAATATGGTAAAGACATCATCGTGTTGAACATATTTTGTTAAGTTATGATTATCTCACGCTAAATTAAATTAACAATTTTGAACCCTCATATGTACCAAGCTTCAAGATATTTTTATACATATATTTTTAAGTCCTAGATAACAGAATAAGATGCCCTCAAAGCCTCCCTGACACCAAAACTGTAAAACCCAAATTGTAGAACCAAAACTGTAAAACCAAAACCTAGGGACTAATACACATAAACTAAAAATCAACACACACAC
Organism: Sturnira hondurensis; assembly: GCF_014824575.4. Lineage (NCBI taxonomy): Eukaryota > Metazoa > Chordata > Mammalia > Chiroptera > Phyllostomidae > Sturnira > Sturnira hondurensis. The sequence goes on from NW_028094767.1 coordinate 8,396,563, forward strand.
ACACACACACACACACACACACACAAGGAGTTACTTTACAGTGGCTGAACCAAACTTTTTCTAAGGTACTAAGCACAAGGGATATTATACTTCACTAGGAGGCGTAGTGTAGTTTATAATAAACAACCCAGTTACCTTTCTGAATTTCTATTCAGGAGACACAAAGACCCACACCAACCTCCTTTTCTCCTGCAATTCAGAATGAAACTTCACCTCAGCACCTTCCCCTACACGTGATCAATAGGGAATACAAGAAGAAAAGGCACATGCTGAGGATGGACAGCATCCCAGGTGTTGTCATTCTCTAGTGATCACCAGTGCAGTCAAGGGCAGATTTCATGAAAGAAAGATAAAGTGAAGCATTTTTCTTGGAAGTAAGACCAGCTTCAGAAAGCTCCCTTGTAAGATTATGTTTTGAAAAGATGTAAACATTCTAGATTATACCCAAATTGCCTATCTTTGCTGAGGAAATACTAGTACTAAAACTAATAGTATTTAACGAAGAGTCAAAGTATTTCTACCTGTGTGAGAGGTGACACTATGTAAGGACTGTGGAAAGTGAGCAGGCAGATTGGTGAATGAAGCCAAAATTTGAAGAACAACAAACAAGACAATGGCAATGAGTTCCCGGTTTGTGTTTGGCTAAAGCAACAAAATGCCCAGCATATGTTGTTAGCAACACCTTGGAGAGGAGTCCATCTTTCTGACCAGAAGAAATATGTATATCAGAAGGCTCTGCCAGTCTCAGTCTTTGGGGAGAGAGGAGTATTTCCCTTTTCTCCTTTTTCTTTCCTGGCTTTATCCTGAGTCCAACCTCACATATGGAACCATACTAATGCTGTGCAGTGGGAGGAACACAAGTACCCGAAACTTTCAGAGCAACCTCTGACTAGAGGTTGTAGGAAAAGGCTCCCTACTGTTAAAATTAAATACAAGATGGAGACTGGACTTGAGAATTTCCTGAGCAGACAGAACCCTTTAAGCCACCCTTTAAATCTCTCTTTGTGTAAGCCAACTCAATGTAGCCTATTTTATGAACATAAGCAAAATTCATCTTAGGTTATTTCTTGTAAAGGCCTCTGATCATCACAAAAGAAACTTAAATCATCTCCCTAAAAATTGTATGGTATAGTCACTTCTAACAAATCCCTTGCCATCTAAAATCACCATTGTAATAACCAATCATTGTAAAGGGTAACAACTTCCTAATTTTTACTTTAAAAGCCATGCTGTAACTTCATGGCCCTGAACTTCATATCAGCCTTTGATTTTGAAAGCTTGCACTTTGCAAATTGTTCTTATATGCACAGTAAACTCTTGCTAAATATTATTTACTGATTTGGTGGTTTTAATTTTGCTCTTTATGATCATTTAACAGTTCTAGCATCAGAACTGGGTTCCAACAAAGATCCCAAGGACTCTGAGACCACTAAGCACCCAGAAGCTTGTGCCCACACACCCTGTGGAGCTCACTGCTTTCTGGATAACTCTGGAGTTTGAGGATAAATCTCTCTTTGTGTTTTGAACTATCTGAAAAAAATACATACCTGCATTTTGTTTGTTGAAGTTTCTGAGTAAATCAGCCTATTCTGTACCAAAAAAAAAAATGTTTTGTTCCCTGTGTTTTTGAGTAGTTGTTATAAAACAGGGCCCCTCATAGTTAAGATGTCTTAGAAAATCTGAAAGCAAAAATGTGCTCCACCTAGCCTAAACCTTTTCTCTACCTTCCTCAAAAACTCTTGCTTCCTACATGTATACCCACTATTAACAATGGTCTTAAGCCTTTCTGTCAAATGTGTTAATTTTTGGATACTTTAGAATGGTCATTGTCGTAGTGAGGAACTTTTAACTTAGATAAGATAATCCACCTTAAGTAGCAACCTCAAAAAGAGAAGATTTCACATCCCAGAAACAATGAAATGCACTTTTTATTTGGTAGGCAGAAACTTCTAAAATACATGGCTTCAGAAATAGCTCTGAAAAGATCCTTACTTATTCCATCTGCCAGAACCACCATTTTGATCAAATATTCTTCCAACTTTTGTGTTCTTGTATATAAGAACATGGCTGCAATTTTAAATGAAAACTATAAGATTTCTGTTTGTGTCTGTCTATGTTTATGTATATATGTATATAAGTAATATTTTTAAATCTTTTTAAAAACATTTTATTTATTTATCTTTAGAGGGGAAGGGAAGGAGAGAGGGAGAGAAATATCAATGTATGGTTGCCTCTCGTGGATCCCCTCCCGGGAACTGGCCTGCAACCCAGGCATGTGCCCTGACTGGGAATCGAACTGTGATCCATCCCTTGGTTCGCAGGCCTGCGCTCAATCCACTGAGCTACACCAGCCAGGGCATAAGTAATATTTTTATTTTTATTTTATTTTTTAAGATTTTATTTATTTATCTTTAGATGGGAAAGGAAGGAAAGAATATCAATGTGTGGTTGCCCCTCCTGACTCCCCTGCTGGGAACTGGCCAGCATGTGCCTTGACTGGGAATGGGCATGTGCCTTGACTGGGAACGGAACCGCAGGCCCATGCTCAATCCACTGAGCTACACCAGCCAGGGCTATAAGCAATATTTTTAAAAACTTTATTTAATTGGATTAAAGAAAAAGAAGCATTTAAATACATTAAGTATTCCTAAAACCACCAAAAAATAAGAACTAACCCAAATGTCTCTCAAGTTTACATAGTCTGGGATAATCTTTGATAAATAAAAGCTTTACAGTCATGTCTTCAGAATTGTCAACATTAAATCTAATTTAAGCATACAACTTTTTCTATCTGGATTTACTAGCCATGTAAATTAATTCTGTATTTATGCTGCATAATTTGTCAACAAGAAAAACTAACTTAGGTGATAGCTTTTTGATGTATTATCTAAGAATAATTAAAAAGTAAGTAATTTAAATAAGTATATATGAAATAAAAGTTTATACTTAGTTAACTGAGTAGTGGATATTCATTGAATATCTAGATTGTTTCCAAATAAGACAATGTTCAGAGACATTATTTGCTAAGACAGTTTAAAATTATCTAATTTTGGCTTCTTAATTTTTACAGAAAGACAAATTTGGATCTATCAATAAATGTCTTTTACTGTCTGGCTAGTGTAGCTCAGTGGATTGAGTGCTGGCTATAAACCAAAGGGTCACGAGTTCAATTCCCAGTCAGGGCAAATGCCCGTGTTTTGGGCCAGTTCCCAAGTGGGGACCACATGAGAGGCAACCACACACTGATATTTCTCTCTCTCTCTTTTTCTCTCCCTTCCTTTCTCTCTAAACATAAATAAATAAAATCTCTAATAAAATAAATGTCTTTTGCCACATTAAAATTATACAATGAAAAACAGGTGTCTAATAAATAAGATTTTCTAATAATGAATTTATAAATTTGCTAGCCTACAAGATTCTAATATATAATAAAATGTTCACAATTGACTGTTTCCCAGTTTTCACTGGAAATTAAAGGATACTAGTAGTTCAAATTTATAATCATTAAGTAAAAATAAAACTGTAAGAAACAATAAGAGCAAAGGGTAACAACTTTGCATAGAAAATATGAGAATAAAATGGTATGTGTTTTTATGCAAATAATATGCAAAGAATATAGGATGGGTTTTTACTATGGAAAAAGGAAGTAATTTGGTCCTAAAATAAAAGGACTAGTTGTTCCAGAATAGAAAATAAAAAAGAATACACAAAATCTAAATAAATATAGACAGTTGTAGAAAGTTTGAGGAAAAATAAATTGTACATTATGAGGTAAAACGGGCAAAAATTGAATGAATGTATTTATAGTGATTTTTAAATGAGGTCAACAATAAACTAATGCAAAACTGAAGTTTAATTTTCTCTTTGTTAAAATCACAAAGCTGATTGGATTATTGGCCTAGTCTTAGTAAAAGATTATGAAAAGTTTTTCTTTACCTTTACTATTATCTGTCTATGAGAGAAAGTTGTGTGTCTTTTGAATGTGATCATTTGTTTTTGTTTGCATCAGGAGCCTGGCAATAAAGAAGGTAATTAAAAATACTTAGGTATAAATATATCAGTAAAGATAATATTATATTTAAAAAGATACCATTTATATACACTTAAAATGGGAAAATATATTTACAAATATAATACTAGTTTTAGCCCAGGCTTGCTAACAATTGGCATTATATTCCAATTAGGCCACTGTGCTAGAATTGCAAAAATTTAATGCCAGAAAACATGTCAATCAACTGCTACATTTGAACTTTGTGGAAGTTTTCCTCCAGCTTCAACCCACCATGCTTTGAAAAAGCTTCGGAAGTCCCAAAAAAGAAGCCTAGAGAGAAATTCATTGATTTATGTTGAGCTGTGAGCTCTTCCACCATTTCAAAAAGGGTGGTGGTATGGTATTCCTAATCTTCTTCATAATTAAACTAAATGATACTTGACTGGAATCACTTAGAGAACTTGAGATTTGTTTCTGGAAGTAGGTCTGTGCCTGTACAGATTTCTTTCAGATCTAAAATCAAAAAAGTCGCACGCCAAGTTGGGAAGGGATGGACCAAATTTGGATGGCTGGACTTACCACCATGCCCCCCCCTCCCCAGATTGCATGAAAGCAAATGGCATGTTTCTGCTGACTGTGAACCTGAGGGAGTCCTAAGTCATGAAGAATCAGCATGGAGCTCCCTAGGATTCTTTCTAATATCAAAGGTGAACAGACCACACCTGAGACCAGCTAGAAGCATTATTAGAAACACAGGGACCAACACATTAGGTAACAATGAGCCCTGGAGAAGCCATAAGAAATGAAAGGTGAGAGGCTTCCATTTGGGTAAATGATTTTCTGAGGAATACATGACAACTGTCACATAAGAGCGTGAGCTTTACCTAGTTCCCAAGGATGATGCCTGCTCACTATTTGTTAATTAAGCACTTTACGGTCTACTTTGCGCTTCACTGTCCTTGTGCTCCAAGTCTAGAGGGTTCAGAATGAAATTGGAAGAAGGAGAAATTGAAAAGCAAGACATTAAAAGAAGAGAAACATTGAACTCCCCTTTCCTGAACATGAGCTCCATACTTAACTCCTGTGTGAGTTAGGGATAGTTTAGGGAAGGTAAAGAAGAAACCATGACATGAAATAATTCAAAAATCTTACCAGTATGGTGGGCTAGACATTTTAATACCTGATTATAGGAGTCTAAGTTATTTTAGAATTATCCATAGTGTAAGGTACCATCTGACAATGTTCTCTTCTCAGTGTGAGGAAGAAATAACTCACCCTGCTGAATTTAAAAACAAACAAATAAACAAAAAACCACCTTAGGAGTACATACCATTAGCTATCCTTCTTCAGTGAAATAGTTTAGTCATCTATACTCATACCAACACCCATTTGCACATACACATATATAGAGACAGGGAGACATAGGGAGACATGGTGTTCAGTTGAATAAATTTGGGGCAATATTGCATATAATATTGTCTACTTGACTCACTAAATATTATACTATTTATTAATAGTAATGCCAATTGATACAGCATGATTTTTATATCTTTCCTATTGTTTGATAGCTTGGCTTATTTTCATATGTTTCCTTCTGAATACTTTTTCTTATCTAGGTTCTTTCCAATTACATCTGTAAAGGTGAGGAGTGTTTTCTCCAGTAAAAAAACAGGAAGAAACTGGTTGCAAGTGGTGACTATGGCCTAGGCTGTGGCAGGGTTTCAGGACTGCACCTAATGAGAAGCCAAACTGCTACCAGGTACTATCTGGTGTACAGCAACCAGCAGCTAATTCAAGAGAGTTAATTATTCAACAATGTCAGTAGAGGCTATTTTGCAACAAGGTTTAATGTGGATAATTAATGACCCTTAGCATCCCAAAGCTGTAGGACTAAGTATGTAGATCAGGGGAAGATCACAGAAATGTCACAGACATCTAATCAATTTCTGTGCCTTTTTCTTGACTGGTCCTGTGACTACATCTACTAATGAGTTCTAAATGCCACAGGCCCATTCCCAGCTTCCAATCCAATCATCAGAGGATAGATAGAATCTTAGAAGGGCTTGTGAAGCTTGCTATGTAACCCCATTTTAGCTAACATATCCCAGTGATATTGAACCTCAACGTTTCATCTGAGGCTCTGATACTCTGCCAAATTCTTGCCAGATTTATCCTGTAAATAACAATTTATTGAATGTTATCATGTTCCAGGTATCGTGTGACTTACTGGGAACAAAAGCAAATATGGCAAAAACACACACCCTAACCTTTAATTATTTTGAAGGTCAACCCAAATGTTTAACCTTTTCTGTGAAAGTGGATAAGCCCTTTTGATGTATCGATTAAGATGTTTACTTCTAGAAAGATTAGAGGCACAACCTCAAAGAAGACTTGCAAGTAATGATGTCATTATCTCCAGTTGGAAAGTTCAAAAGTCGAGCAAAATTCAGGATCTGTTGGATGATTCAATTGCTTTAGATGCCATCAAAGATTTAACTTTTTCCTACTTCTCCAATTTTTTAATTATGGAAATCCCAGTGAACTTGTATTGAAGTCATAGGTAGAAAAGTTTTCTTACTCTTTATTTAGTCTCAAGTATGGGTAGTCACCTTCAGACAAAACTAACTCCATTCATTTGCAAACTTGCCAAAGGCCACAAGAAATTGGGAGCACATGCCATCATTCTATAATTTCCTATCATTTGCAAAAATACCACCATCTTGATCAGCTCTTGGCCTGGAAGTAATGTATACCAGGCAGTACCCTAACCCACCTCACAATCAAGTTTCTGGACAGGAACTGTGAGGTCCTCCTAGTGTGTAGTTCTACTTTTTCCTCAAAAGTATCGTAATTCCATATTTTATAATCATTTGCTTTCAGGGCCTGCCAAATTGTACTTTATTTTAAATCAACTGAGATACAGTCTACTTTCATTAACTCCAGATCCTAAACAATCGGGACTAAATTACACGCGTGATACAAGGTTCAGATATAGAACAGATTTTAGGGTCACTTAAGTTTGTGGTTCAGTTATGTCTTCAGGGAACTATGTTGCTAGTATCTCACGAGAGCTCTATGTGTACTCTTCATTTGGCCCTAAGTCTGGCTCTCCTTATGGTCATAAAATAGTTGCTCCCAGGAACTGGAACAATATGCTTCCTTGCACACAGCCAGAGAATGAGACTTAACTTTGCCATCAGTTACAAGCAAGCCTATTTCTTTGGGATAAAATAAGTAATGGTAAATTAAGAAAGATATCCAATGTTACACTAAGAAATTAACTCCAAAATAATTGTGTGTTTATGGTGTAATGAAGAAATTTTTGATAAGGGAGTACAAGTATTTATGCAATGAATTAATGTTTGGATTTCAAGAATACCCACTCTTCTTCACCTAAATACAAAATCATTTGAGACATAGAGGCATGATTCAGAACTACAATGTTCAAAATCTCAGGTTTGTGCTGTAATACTGTAACAGAGAAATTTGTTTGGTCAAATGACCTTTCTCTGCATTGCTAATAACTTGATTCCTACAGTTTAGATCTGGGACAGTCACATAAGGTTGAGTTTATGTCTGAAATAGACTCATCTGTAAGTAGGAATGTCTGCCTCCAACCCTCTTTGGCCCTCAACAGTGTGTAACATTAGGACTTGCCTGCTGACTTGTCTCTGGGAGGCAGAAGACAGCATGTGACTCTTGTGTGAATGCTTAATGGAGGACAGGAGGACAGGATGAATGTGGCAGTTACAGGGAAGTACAGGTGAAAATGAGAGGGAAAATGTGTGCACATGTCCCGCTTCTGTTCTCGCTATCTTAATTATTTATCCTTAAGAGTGAGGCTGAGAAACACAAACCACACTTTCTGATATTTTCAAATATGTCCAAAGATAAGGATATTTGAATTTATAGATAGGCAATAGTGAATGTGGGACTACTGCTTTCAACACTGTTTTTCCAGATTCTACACAGTGTTCTCCTTCATTTTTTCATGAGTGCAAGGTGCTGAAGTTTGTATGTTCTCTAAGTAATAAAAAGCATTTGGCTATTAACTAGGTAGCCACAATGGACCATTCGGAATGCTTTGCTTCTTGTAATAGAAATCTTAATTCTTATGGGTTGCTCTTCTCTTTACTTGTTTTTCTACAGTACAAAATCCCATGAGGCAATTACAATATATACAGGAAGGATAAATATGCTGCCTGGTTATTACTACTCTTATGCTGACTCAAGAGACCTTGAATGGCCAGATTCATTAATATGAATTAATATGAATTAATGTAAGGATTTCTGTATTTGTTGACTAATTTGTAAGTCATCTATCTGTGAACCAAAGGTGACAGACTAGTTAATATGAATAAAGATTGAAAACCCTACATAACATTTACCTTTATAATCAAAACTGAACATAATATAATATTGCAATGGACACTCTATAAAATAATGTGTTGCACCAGCTGTTTTTAATCTACACCTGAAGATATTAAAACTGCAGAATAAAGTGATCCCTGAGGTGCTCTTTATCTCAAAGTGAGTTTTTAAAATAACAGGGTTGTTGAAATATAATTAATGTATCACAGAACTTGCTCTTTTAAAGTATACAATTCAGTGTTTTTCAATTATTCATAGAATTGTGTGATCATCAACTGTATCTAATTTTAGTGTATTTTCATCACCTAAAAAAGAAAACTAATATACATTAGGAGTCAGTCCTGCTCTGGCTGGTGTAACTCAGTGGATTGAGTGCAGGCCTGTGAACCAAAGTGTTACAGGTTCAATTCCCAGTCAGGGCACCTGCTTGAGTTGCATGCCAGGTCCCCAGTAGGGGGTATGAGAGGTGCAGCCACACATTGATGTTTCTCTCCCTCTCTTTCTCCCTCCCTTCTCCTCTCTCTAAAAATAAATAAAAATTAACAAAGTAATTTCTCATTTTCCATCTACACTGAGCACTTGAAAATCATTAATCTACTTTCTGTCTCTATGTATGTGACTATTCTGGAAAATCCACTTAAATAGAATTATAAAATATATGGCCTTTGGCGGCTGGTTTCCTTTAGTCTGCATAACGTTGTTAGGGTTTTTCCATGTTGTGCCATGTGTTAACACTTCATTTCATTACACTGATAAACAATATTCCATTACATGGATATCACACATTTTGCATATTGATTCTTCAGTTGATAGACACTTGTGTCTACTATTTTGCATGTTATGAATACTAATGATTTGATCAATTATATAAAGACTTCAGTATGGTCATATGTATTTAAATCTCTTTGGTATGTACCTAGATTTGGAATTGCTGGGTCATATGGTAAATCTATGCTTAACATTTTGAAGAACAGTGAAACTGTTTTCCTAAGTGGCTGTATTATTTATAATTCTACCATCACTGTATGAGCATTCAAATTTCCCCACATCTTCATCTGCACTTACTTTTGTCTCTTTTTTAATTTAGCTACTTCACTAGGTTTGAAGGAGCATTTTATTGTCCTTTTGATATTTCCTTAATGTTACTTTGATTTATCCTTTCAGTAAACCAATTTTTTAAAATATCTTTTTTCTAGTATGTCTGATATTTGGACATTTCAAGAACAATTCTTATTGACATTTTCCCCTGTCTGCAGAACATGCTTTCCTGTTTTGTGCACAGCTTGAATGCTTTTGTTGAAAAGTGGATATTTACAATAATACAGTAGCTCTTGAAATCATATTCTCCATTTCCTTCCCCAATGTTTATTACTGTTGCTAGTTGCTGTTTTCATCACTGCTTCTACCTGTTTATTTAGCAACTTTCCTACATTCTATAAAGTCTCGATCCTTTGTCATGTGAGGCAACTGAAGTATCTGCTGAGCATGTTTGTCAGCTAATGATTAGACAGAGGTTTCCTTAAATGCCTTAAACCACTGTCTTTTAGATTTTTCTGAGGGGTTTTCTGTGTGTTCTGGAGACTGTCTCTAAGATTCTATCAGTTTCTGTTACCAAACAAAATTGAGTTTCAGCTTCCTGATGCCAAACACAAGCATAAGACCACAGTTGATGGGCAAGGAAAAAGGCCTCTGCTAAAACTGCACACAATCTGGGGGGCTGGGGGACTCCCTGGCTCCAGGACAATCTCACACAGACCAAACCCAGCCACTCCCAGAATGAGAAAAAGTGTACAGAAATCCCCCTCCATCCTTATCTGTGGCCCAAGGCTGCTAAGCCTATGGCTCTCCGGCTTCCTTCTCCCTCTCTGGAGTCTGTGCAGGGCCACTACCACCATAGCCACACTGCAGCCCCTTCCCACTATGGGGCCCAGGACTGCTGCCAAATGCTGTAGCCGGTCGGTCATGCAGGGACTCCTTCTGCCGGGCCCAGTACCTCCAAGTCCTGGGGGTGTCCTGGCCTGTGCCTCCATGCTCAAATCCCAGAGAAAGAGAAGGGAGAGTGAGGGGAGGAAGAGGGCTCTTATTTCTTCCTTCCCGTTGTTTAAATCTCCTGGCAGAAAGTATTGCACACTCCAGAAGGGTCCAGCTTCCCCACCCAATCCCATCCATTTTCCCAGGCTTCGCTGGCAGGTCAGTACCTCCCCCTGCTCCCATGTTGACATTCAGGTACACATGCCTCTGGTTTCCCCTTCAGTCAGGAACCAGAAACTGTTAGGAGGTTTTTTCCCTTTGTCTATCATGTTCTAGCATTGAGCAGACTCTGTGCGTCTGTCTTGGGGAGGGACTTCTGTTCTCATGCACCATGCTAGGTTGGTTGCTGGGGCAACATAAGCTGTACCTAGTTTGTTTACTCTTTACCCAGGGAATGCAGCCACTACCCCCCACACCTAGCCACCCCTGACTGACCAGGCCCCTCCTCTGCCCAGTGATCTGGCCAGATTTCCTTGTATCATTTTCACCTTTACTTTAGTATTTATTTCCTGTTTGTCAGAGCCTCAAGGTCAGACAGAAATGACAGAGCCTTCTCAAGTCATTCCTAGACATGAACAAAGCCCTATACTTGCAGAGGCCTGTCTAGATTACCAAAAATATATCTGAGGTGTTGGAAGTCCTATAGGGACATCTCATTCTCCAGCTTTATAATTTTGGCTGGGACTCTTGTTTGTCCTGTTATCAGTTCCTCAATCATCTGTAATGTCAGGCAATTGCCAATGATCATTTTCAAGACATGTCTGCAGAAAAGATTATTCACAGCAAACAAAGTCTAAGTCAGACCAGTCAGGACAAGTCCTGTGGATGGGATTTTGGAAGAACTTCCATATAGGTCAACGGCTGACAATTCTCTGGGATTGGAGTTTTTGGTGGAGAACCATTTTATGTTCTGTTTCCTCCAATGGTGCATGGCTGCTGATTTTCAGCACTATTGTGGTTAAAACTCTGCATTACTTTTTGCTTGTTTTTCCCCTTTGGGCTGCCGTGATGCCTACAGTGGAATGATGGAATGGGATAACTTAAAATGTTGTGAGTTGCTTTCTTTTTGTAGCTACATTTCTTTAAAAACAGCTTCTTAGATTGTTATAAGCCTCTCTTTGACTAACTTCCAGAGTACTAAAAGTTTACTTTGACAGTTTTTGCCAATATTATCATTGCTTTTGAAGAATGTACAATGTTGGAGGTTTTTAAAATGCCATTTTGAAAGTGCTTCCCAGGGACTTCAAAACACTTAAGAAATAAAAATGTAATAGTGTGGTACTTGCAGGGGACAGAGGGGTAAAAGGGAGTTAAATGCTAATGGGGAAATATACAATAAAAATTTAACAAATAAAATAAGATACCAGAAGGGCAAGATTCTTTTTTTTTTTTTTACTGATTTTCTTCAGTTAATTGTGATTGCTATATACAGGTCTGTTTAGAAAAAAGTCCAGCATATGATGAGAATGGTTTCTGCATTAATGTAAACTGGCAGCCAAGGAGAGTTCACTGGAGTATACATGCATGAACAATGACAACTTCACTACACCAGTCAGTGGGGGCAGTAGACACCACAGAGTGAGCATGTGTACTGTGTGGCTGTCACATTCAAAATAACCAAGCAAGTAGAACAACAAATCTTCATCAAGCTTTGCCTTAAGCTTGAACACTTTTGTGTGGAAACTGTTCAGATGATTCAGAAGGTTGCAGCTATGGGAAACTGGTGGTTGCAGCTTCACCATGACAATGCACCTGCTCATGTACCACATTTTGTGTATAGTTTTTTTGTGCAACATCAAATCACTGAAGTGACTCAGTCTACTATAGCCCAGATTTGGTGCCCTGTGACTTTTGGCTTTTCCCAAAATTAAAATCACCTTTGAAAGGAAAAGATATTTCAGACTGGTGATGAGATTCATAAAAATATAATGGTGCAGCTGATGGCAATTGGGAGACTGTGTGAGGTCCCAAGGTGCCTACTTTGAAGGGGACTGAGGTGTCATTGTCCTTTCTACATTGTTTCTTATCCCTTGTATCTTCTTCAGTAAATGTCTCTATTTTTCATATTACATGTCAGAATAACTTCTGGACAGATCTTGTATGTGGGTATTAATAAATATTTGTTGAATTAATCAATACATTATTTTTATTGTTGATACTTTGAAAGTTAATATATTTTAAATATCAAAATAGATTGTGTACAACCTATTGTGTATTGAAGAATGTCTCTAATATTTTTAGACTGTGATTCTACGTAGAAATATGATTATTGCTTGTTCCACACTACTTCATTTAATCCTCACAAAAACCATTTGTAGTTTCACTTGAGTAAGAGATATATAGTAACCTCAAGGAAATACAGCTAGTAAGTGGTTGAATGGAACTGAAACCAGAAAACTGAATCTGAAACCAAATTCTTAAACATAACATTGACTCTTTTCCCAGCTCCTTGGATTGAAGAACTTTACAGTGTCAGAGAATATATCGGTTAGGTAACAAATTTATTTTTAAAATATAGATAAATTCCAGAGGTAATTTTTTCTCAACTAAATCCTATACATTTTGAATTTAGCAATCGCAATTGACTAAAGCTATACCATAGGTCAGAACACAGTAACTGCATTGATTATGAGTGGAGTCTCATAATATGTCAACCATTTGCCTGAAAGAAAAGCAAAGTCGTGCTGTGGGTAGCAGGGAATTGCTTCTTCCTTCTGACCTGCTTACCCCAGAGCTCTGGAGTCCATATTTCTGTCCACTACCTGAGAGGTCACTGTCAGCACTCTGCCCCATTCTCTCTTTCTCTCTGTCTGTCATTATGATCCTAATACCCTCTGGTGTGATATAATATGACAAAAATAGGATGACATGATATAATCCTTATTTAATTAAAATACTTTATTCTTTTTGATTCTTGTTTTTAACTCTAGTGGCTTCCCATGGCCTGAATGACCAATTCCAAACAACTTTTCCCATCATGGGAGATTCCAGTACATATTTCTAATCAGAATCAATTTTTTTTTATGTCCTCATCAAATGTACATTTACTATTATTTAAACTAAATGTCATGGAATTTGAAAATAAAGTCTCTGAATTCTCAGGTTTTACCTTCTAATCTCCTTATTTCCTCTTTGTAGATATGTGACCATTGCCTAGTAACATAACTTCTATAGTCTCATTTTGTCTATCTATATAATGGAATAGATATACCACTTTGAAAAGACTTGTTAATAAGACTTAAGCTGGGCCTTCACTTCTCTTCCCCAACCATATCCTGGGATAAATTGCTAACCAAAAGAAGCTTCTTACTATCTTCAGTGTGTCTGTTCTCAGATTTATTTATTTATTTAATTATTTTTCAAGTACAGTATTCTGTCTATTACTCCCATCCCATCCCACCCCCCCCTGCTCCCCGCTCCCTCCCATTTCCACCCTTCTTAGTTGTTGTCCATGTATCCTTTATATTTATTCCTCTAAATCCTTCCCCTATTTCCCCTGAAATTCCCTCCCCTCTCCCCTCTGGTCACTGTACCCCTGTTCTCTATTTCAGTGTTCTCAGATTTTTTTCCCTCCACTGAGGTTCTTCTTCCAAATACCTCTTCCATATGGTACTTTTACTCATAGGTTATTAAAATTGGTGTTCTTTGGGGGTATGAGGACTGGAACTTCCTGTACTACCATTTCACTGGTACTACAGTTCATTGTTCTCTGTACTGCCTGAAGCTAGATATTTTATTTGCATCTTTTAAACTTAGCATATCTTCACCATGTATTTCCTATGGCTATATCTTGTCTTCCTAGAGCTCACTGAAATCTCAAACAGTAAGCCCCACAAAGCCTAACATTTAGCCTCTCTTCCTGACTGTGTTCCATGATGTCAAGAACTTCTTAGTAATTCGATAAATTTTAGTTATATAGTGAAAAAATAGCAGGAAATAAATATAATGTAATTACATCTGCTTTCTACAACAACTATTGCCAGAGATTTGCTTTTGCCTTGCAGTCTTTAGTCTTTTCTGTTTTTTGTGTTGCAGTTTTTTAAAGTGCTATTTTAGTCTATTTCTTGTTTATTCATCTTTGCATCAAGAGAAATTGGTTTAGATATTTTCTTAGGCACAACTTTACAAATACAGGTTTTCTGGTGGAATACTTTATTATATCTAAAAATCTGTAAAAGCACTGGTGCACAGCGTTTAGCTAATATTTAATGTGTGCTGGAAGATCATATAGTTTGCATTTTTCTGTGATAGGTCTAGACCCGCTTTTCCTTTCAGAGCTCAATTATTGAGTGAGACCATCTGCAATAGCCCATTGTTCTTTTCCATACTGTGTTATTGTGTACTCAAAACCGTTCTTGCACTTTTGGGCATGCTTCTTCACTGACTCTTTTGTCACTGACACCAGTTCTGTTTCCTAAAGTGTCTTACACATTCCAGGATTATCATCCTAATGCACAATTCTTAGTGCCCTTCTCTACCCTGAGCTGAGCTCTGACACTTTCTGAGTGGATTTAGTAGCAGAGTACCTGACTAGGGGTGGGAAGTGGACACGTACAATCACCTCTCTAGTATTTGGTGTAGAACTTTAACATATTATCTGCAGTAAGCTAAAGCCTCCTCCTCATTACTTCTCCAGTGCTGTACTATTCTGGTGAGTGGACTACATGTTTGTAGAGCATATCTTTGTGTCTCATTAGCCAATCTGTGGAGGGCCTGAAATGAGCAAAAAGAAAGAGGAAGGACAAATGTGCTTTCTGCTTGAGCTGGAACATCATCCTCTCTTGCACATTGATGATCTGCTTCTCAGGTCTTCAGATTTAGACTGGGATTCACACCACTGGCTTCCCTGGTTCTCCAGGCATAGAGTTTGGATTGAAACCACAGCACTGGCTGTTTGGGGCTTCCAGTGTTGCAGACGGTAGACCATGGGATATAGCCTTCAAAATCACATAAACCAATTCCTGACAATACATTTCTCTCTATATATTTATACAATCAGTATAGTTGTGTATCATTGTGGATCACAATGTAAGATAACATGTAAATAGATCAACAAAGCCTTAATATTATCTATGTTTTCATTTGAGGAGGTAGGTCAACATGATGCATGCTCTGCAGTGTAAAAAATGTTTTCTTGAAAGACACCCCCAAGCCCCTTAGCCCCCATAATACTCCTTTATACCATTGAGGAAAATGTATTGGCCAAACATACATCAGATTTATTCCTCTTTCTCACTGCTTACATTGTTAGGGTTTAATTTAATCTAACTTGAAAGCAGAAGCATCTCTGAGTAGCACTTGCTATCCTAAAATTATAAAGCAAAAGTGAGAGGCAACAGTGTTTGAGATGGAAAAGAACAGCTATTTGTATAGTACTGATTCCGGCAGAAATTCAAATAGTGTTCAGTTAGGAGGAGAAGTCAAGGGTTACTTATGAGAAGTGTAAGGGGAACAATTACATCAATAAAGGAAGGAATATCTATAGGTGCTGTAGATAAGATACAGAATAATGCTGATTTTAAAAGATATCTATAATGTTCAATCTAATAGGCAGTCACCATGTTTGCTTTCTGATCCTTAAAAATGGTTGTTTGGGATATAATGCTGCTTTAGGACCACTCTGAAGGTACTTTGCCCAGTTTTACATTCCAAAGTTTGGAGGAGTGAGACCTGCTAAGTGGTTCCCCGGCGGTGGCTCCAACTCTTCTGTAGAGTGACTCTGTTTATGTTATCTTCACACACTAATAAAAATCGAGTGTATGCAAGCATTTAATACATTAATCAAGATATTTATTACCTTCACATCAATTTATAGAAAGTAGGAAAATGAGTATTTCACAACAGATTTTAGGTTCTAACTAAATAGACAATATAAAGTAAAAAATGAACTACTTATCCTAGGATGAGGGGGACTTATGGATTTAAGTGGTCAAACGTGGTATTTAGAAGCTCAACAGGCATTTGAAGAATACCACTTTGAGTCACCGATGATCTGCATCATTACATTAATTTTACTTCCCTATGTTGACATATCCTTTAAAATGCGTATGGTAAAATGAGGACGACAGAAACAACAAAGCGAGAGGTTTGCAGTCAAGTAAAGAAGCGTGACACGTTTGTGTGAAACTCAGAGCCCCCAAATATGCACCCTATGGGAGAAATGTAAATTTGGGGAGAACCAAAACAATGCCTTATAACAGCTAATCATGGAAAAGCATCTGGCAGGATGGGAGGCAACCTATTAAATCATTAGCACGGAAGAACTTGCACAGAACACCTGGTCTATGCAGAGAGCGGCATGAGGACATAATCTATGTAGGGGAAAACCACTTACAAGGACACGTAATTGATTTCCATTTACTGTTTAATCTTGTTATTTTGTATAATGGACAAAACAGTCTCTGGTGATTTGATTGCACTTGATTTTTGCTTCTACATTATGGCATTTTGGAGGAGAGAGTAATTAATTTAACATACTTTGTGCATATTTTACTAAATTTGTTCCTACAGCTTTTTGTAGGGTCGTGTGCTTTGTAAACTTATTAACATAAAACTCGGGTCTTGGAAGTTGCTCATCTGATTCAGATGCAGTAACATCCGTAGGCAATTCTGACATAAAAATATTACTTCTCACACCTCACCCTCCCTCAGCTATCAGAAACATCATTTCCCACGATTGTCCCAAGTATCCTCAAAGGCAAGCTAGGTCTTCAAAAAAATGGGTGGTTATAACATAAGACAATTAGCAACCTCAGTCGTAAGGGGTTGATTAGCCAAGTACAGTGAGAAACAGAAACAAAACACAAAATCTAGACTAATGGGAGGTAATTTTTAAAAAATTAATAGTTAATTGAAATACTTAAAAAATGTATCAATACTTACCCTTCCTGCCTCCTTCCCTTCAGCCTGCCCTGTCTTCCTCCTTTTCTATCTTCTTTCCTAGTGCAGTATTTTAATTGTAACCATTTATCTCATATTATTCCTTTAAAAAATATGTCCCTATTTTAATCTAAAACCCTAACATTCACAGTTTTTCTTTTTTAAGTAGAAAATGTATTCAGAACACTATCTTGTAACAGAAAAGAATCACACTGACCATGGTGTTTCTGAAGTGTTCAAGAATATATATTCATATATATTATATTCATATATATGATATATTCATATATATATTCATATATATAATATATACATGAAATCAATCTCTGGCTGGTGTGTCTCAGTGGATTGAGCAACGGCCTGTGAACGCAGATTGGATTCCTATTCAGGGCACCTGCCTGAGTTGCTGGCCAGGTCCCCAGTAGGGGGCGTGTGAGAAGCAACCACACATTGAGGTTTCTCTCCCTCTCCTTCTCCCTCCCTTCCCCTCTTAATAAAAATGAATGAATAAAATATTATATATTTCAAAAAGAATGTATATATAGTAAATCTAAAGATTTTTCATTATTTTTATTTTAATATTGCATGCTATTTTAATTTTCTTCATTCTTCCTCAGTGAAAGTTATTGAACACAAGAAACGTCTTTACAATAATGCTAAACATGCACATATTGGAACCTACTATGTAATTATTTTTTGGTGTTCCTATGGGTATACCTTATCATTTAAAACTGGATATTTGATTAAATTCTTGCCCCTTAGCTCTGATGCTTATTTCTATGTGACCTTATACATTTTCCCCACCATCCTTTAAAGACACTTCATTGTTTTTAGGATAAAGTCTAACAATCATCAAGGCCTGCAAGATGCTTTATAATCAAATCTTTGCTGACATGATCTCACACACACACACACACACACACACACTCACACTCCATTTCTCAGGTAATTGTCTCAAATTCATCACCACTCTATAACTTTTCTTTATGATAGTCATTAATATTTATATATGCTAAACTGTTACAGCACAAAAACTGAGGTTAGGCTTCCTGTTGCCGCAAAGGCCAAACTGGTGCTGATGCAAAGGAAAGAGGTTTATTCAGGCGCCACACAACCTGGGAGGATGGTGGAATCCCATCTCAAAGACCCGTTCTATCCTCCTGTTCAAGCCTGCAGTACTTACAGGGGTGTGGAGGGGAGGGCTTTTTTTCCTAATTCAATTATTTAAAAAAATTTTTTTTGGCGTCTTCTGGGAGTATTAATTTACCTCTTTTAGCTTTCCACCCCTTCGGGCCTTGTCCGTTCATGTCTCCAACTTCAGTGCGCTCTGCGTAAGAACCTCCCCCGCTACCCTCTTGGCCAATGGTCAGAGACTCCCCTGGCACTTCAAGTGACTGTTTCATTGTTACCAAACTATGAGCTCTGTGGAAGCTGATATATATCTAGTCCGTTGTAGGATATACCAGGTACCAAAATAAGTATTTTTAAATTAATAACTGGCTTGGCATGCTTTTTAATTTTCTTTCCAAACGAGGTTATATTTTTCATAGTGAATTTGTAACCTTTTCATATGCCCCATGAGGATTATGTCTTTATACCTAAATGATAATTTTTATGTACATAAATTTAAATGGTTAAATTTAATCCTGGCATGTTGAGGATTGATCTTATCCCTCAGACTTCTACACTTTTCCTAACCAGGCTCTTGCAATTAAATCTAATTATCATGCCCACGTGGTTTTACTAGGGAGGGCAGTTCACTATTATCCTGAGATTGGTTTTGCACTGATATTGCCAAGACTTACCCTTACTTTACTCCTGCTACTCACTCTTCTTTCTTAGGCTCCAAAGACTTTACTTTCTAAAGTGATTTGCCTGCCTGTGACCTGAACTTAATTCAGTATATTAACGCAGTCTTCCCATTGTACTCTTTGGAATCTGTGGGTAATTTGGTGATTCACTGAGTGCTCAGGTGTTTGATCTTCTCAGGTGCTCAGCCTATAATGTGGGTCTTGTTTGACTTGAGTTCTAGTATTCATAACAATGTTGACTTTGCCTTATCTGATTTTGCTTCATTCTCTGGTATTTTGTGTTTCTCTAAGTTGTATCATGCATCTGGTTCTTAATATTACAGCTTTGGTTTTCTAGTAAGGGGGAATCTCCAATACTCTTAAATATGTTATTTTTAATATACAGTACCTTAAATCACTTTTGGATGGAAATATATAAGTAATAAACAATAATGAAATATGCTTCCTGACCTTTAGTGAAGCATTAAACATATAATCAAATATAACTCATCACTGTGCAGCCCGACTCCTGTAAAGGTTGCTGTATATAGCAAACAGACATATAGTTCAACCAGTTAAGTATATCCCAAATAATATATTTATATATTTACTCATACTAAAACATTTTATTCATTTATGAATAAAATATTATTCATTGTTTATCTGAAATTCATATTTAACTGGGAGCCCTATATTTTACATGGCAACTCTACCACTGTACATCATGTGATGTTAAAAAAATACATAAATTTCTTTTTGTAAGTAAACCAGAATGAGCAAGAATCAGGAGATATGAGTTCCTAGAAGGAAATCTTGCTCAGCATCATTAACCACTGAATGCTATTGCTTTTGAAGTAATCACTTTGCAATGTTATTTTCAAAATTACAAGTTTATTTGCCAAGATTTACTTAAAATTCTTGCATTTAAATGAACCCTTGAAATAACTACATATTTTCCTTGTAACTAATTTTTTACTATTATAATATTTGTTCTTATCTGTTCTGGTATTACCTTTGCCATTTTAACTACTATTTTGTCATAGGTATTTACTATTTCTTATTTAAGTTTAATAGATCTTTTCTTAATTCACTTTGAATTTTCAGTAACTTCTTGTTATTTATTCTTCCAAAAAAGACTCATAAATCAACAATATATGAATTAGAATAATACTCTATTAACTGATAACTATATGAAGTATTTCAATTACATCTCCAAAATGTATGAATTTGAATCATTGATTGCACGGGACAGGTAAAAATTTTTATCCCCAGTTGTTCCTCCCGGTTTATCTGCAGGCAAAGGTGGGACCACCTGGTCTGCCAGCCACTGCCTTACAGCCTGTCCTTTCCACCTCAGCTGCCCATCCCCATCCCTACTAGCAGTCTGGATGAATGTTTCTTCTTTGACTCCTTGATTGTCAGAATTCTATACAATTTGATTTTCTGTCAGGTCTGGTTATTTTGTTTTTAATTTGTTGTTGTCCTCCTTTTGCTTGTGTGAACAGGCAAAATATATCTATCTACACTTCCATCTTGGCTGGAAGTCTTATATGTTTCTTTTCAAAAGGGAGAGAATAGTTTAAGAAAAAAACGAAAATAAAACATCGTATTTAAATCATCACTTAGGGAAATAGTTAAAGAATAAAATTTAAAAAATAAAATATAATAGAATCTATTGCTGTTAAATATTTGAAAAACAAGGCACATTTACTCATAAACAATTCAGTTTTTGAAAATATAGACATTTAAGGTACACTTGGTTAATATTGCAGTAAGTCATTGATATATCAAAGCTAGTAAAGTTATAACAATGTTATCATTAATTATTTGGTAAGCACTTAGTTTGGACCAAGAATTGCACTTGGCATTTTATCTACATGTATTATGTTTATTATAATTTTATGAGATAAGCACTATCCCTCCTGCTTTTCAGAAGAAAAAATATTTACATTTATTTCTTAACAGTATTGTCTGCTAACACAGTCATTAGATCTGGATCTCATCCCTGCTCTTTAAACACTCACACTAATATTGGACACAGTACCACAGGCTTTGTTTCCCCTTATAAATATGGATAAACAATGCCTCCATCATAGCACTTTTGTAGAGACTAAATTGCATAAAATGAGATATACTTAATGCCTGACGTATACTGATTACTCAAAACTGATAGTAAGTATACTTACTTATTTAACATACTGTGGGCTACATTTTTCCTGGCCATGTCTTTTCTCCCTTGGCTCCACCTTTTGCTTTAGTTTATATTGAGTTGAAATTATATCTTGATAGCTTTCCTTAATTGTTTACCTCTACCTCAGTTATATCGGGTCCATTTTGCCTTCTTATGTTCTTAGCTTATCTGTTTTTTCAAACTTCTAATCAACTAGACAAATAGACCATTCTATTACCAAGAGATTTCTTTAATCCAACACTCATTTTTCTTTGTCACATTGCAGAAGCAGAAAAACAAAATGACCAACTAGGAAGTATGTGTTGGACAAGTGTAAAATATCCTGTGTGATTATATTTTTCTAATGTGTAAAAGAGAATTCTCACTACTTATGCCTTTGGGAGGGTGGCTATAATACAGAGTGGGGAAGACAAATAAATCAATTACAAAAGAAGATTATTTATAAAAAGAATTTTAAAGGGATTAAAATGGTTTTAAAACAGGAAAAAAGTAGTAAGCATGAAAGCAATTCAATGTTAAGCCTGAAATAAATGTAACTGACACTATTAGTTTTTCATTTATACTTCTACTTTTCAAAGATATGACTAAAGAATAGATGGTAAGAAATACAATATATTAAAGGTGGCAGATATCTTTTTAAAAGTTAAGACTTTGTCTGTTTTTTTTTTAAATTTATTTGGTTTCTGATTTCTTTTCCCAGCTTCTATTTCTTTCAACTTAAAGCCCTTTCTCTCCACCTTCAGGAAATCTTATGAGAACCAATTATATTATTTTTAATTTCTAATTGTTAAAAAAGGTCAGATTTAATAACAAAAATGAAGAAGCATGAAGAAATGTGATTAAATGAGCATAAGAAAGAATTACATAAGTCCTGAATGGTGTGGCTCAGTGGATTTAGCACCTGCCTGTGAAACAGAGAGTCGCTGGTTCAATTCCAAGTCAGAGCACATGCCTGGATTATGGGCAAGGTCCCCAGTAGGGGGTGTGTGAGAGGCAAACACACATTTATGTTTCCCTTCCTCTTTATCTCCCTCCCTTTCCCTCTTTCTAAAATTAAACAAATAAAATATTTAAGAAAATAATTGCATAAAAATCTTAGTCAAATAAATGTTTTCGCACATTAAAAATACAGTGTAGTCACAGGCTATTGAGATGGTCTCAGATGCTGACAATTGCAACTGGTAAATCACTTCTTGTTATTAGTTCAGTCAAAATCCTAGAATACAATGGTCAGCATCCCTTTGAAAATGTGGTTCTCCCCCAAGTTCTAGGCCCTGGGTCTGCCCTATCCTGCATTCAGTTCCCTACCTAGGGGTCCATCTCTTTGGAGAGAAGGGCCAATAAAATGACTTTGGTCCAGTCAAGATAGCATAAATTATATAAAACAAAATGGAGTCAGTCAGTCATGTCAACCAAGATGGCTACCAGTCATCCATGACAGGTTGGTTCAAGAGAGAGACTACCTAAGGCATGGTAGACTCATCTGGCAAGGAGATATACCTAAGATATCTGCCCATGTGATCAGAACAGCGCAGTCTGCAGAGTGGAGCCATCCACAGATAGGCTTCTGGAGAAATTCCCCACTTGCCTTTAGAGGTGCCAAGATGCTTATCCAGAGCTCCAGAAGGGGGAAATACAGCATTCTCGAGGTACAACTGAGGCAGGTTTCAGATCACTGGGAGGCAGCCAAACTCTACACCAAGATGTTGTTCCGTGCCACTCTAATCTCCTGCCATGCACCGGCCTCCAGAGGCTCTGCCCTGTTGGATCGAGGACTTCTGCCCTGCTGCCCACCTCACTCCAGATTCTTCCTTGCAGAATGCTGATGGCTCCCTTGTTTACCATGCTGTCTTCTGGACCCACAGGCTGAGACTCTGGGACTCAGGTTCAATATCGCCCAATTCTCTTGTGTGATGGTATTACTGGTTGTTTCTGAGTGATTACTGTTGTTATTAGGTTAGCATGGATTTGGATTAAATTTGCATAATAAAAGCTTAATGAACCTGTATTAATACAGTCTAAGTAAATAGCCTAGTCACCTCTGTAGGCTATGGCTTGGCACTTTTGGTTTTTAAGGCCCTGATCAGGCAAGCCAAGTCAGAACAGAATGCTGACGTATAGAGAAGACTACATTGTGAACATAAACTCACAACAACCTCTAACTCCTGCACTGTGGATAACAAGTCCCATAATGGCTGCATGCAGCAGACTGGCTGGCTATCAACTCAGTGTGGCCACCTCACCATGAAAGTGGGAATAGTCTCTAGTATATCTCTCTCTCAATCCAAGGGACTTAGTCTCTTTGATTAAGCTTTGACTTTCCTCTTTTGATACTCAGCAGTCTGCATGTAGTATTAATCATTAGGGTAGTATAGCACTGTGTTACTTTCACCCCAGCTGATACCTGCGTCTCAACCTGAAACTCAGAGAAGAGAAATGAGGACACATCTAAACATCTGATTTGCCTTCTTTCTAGTATACATTTCCTGGGGGAAGGGAAATTTTCCTTTCTCACTTTCATGATTGACTCCACCAAGCTTAAGTAGAAACAGCCTTGTTTCAACAGTTTTTACCAAAAGAAGGTAAGCTTGCAATTTTTTGCAGCAAAATTTTGATTGTCATCAACTAAATATTATTCTACAATTTTATATTTTTGATGTCTATTATTAATCTTCTACCAGGCAGAAGCATAAATTAGCTGAACCAAGGTAAAAGTCATATTTTCAAGAAGACAGTAAAAAAAATACACTAAGTTTTTTAATCATTACCCTTTATACATGTTATTATAGATATGCTGAGAGAATCTATTCAATGGTCATATGCTACCCCATAAAGGAAGTTGTAGCATAATTCATTTAAAAGTTGCCATAGTTTATCCTGGCTGGTGTAGCTCGGTGGATTGAGTGCGGGCCTGCGAACCAGATGATCGCAGTTCGATTCCCAGTCAGGGCACATGCCTGGGTTGCAGTCCAGTTCCCGGCAGGGGCCAGTTCCCAGCAGGGGATGCACAAGAAGCAACCATACATTGATGTTTCTCTTCCTCTCTCCTTTCCTTCCCCTCTAAAAGATAAATAAATAAATGTTTTTAAAAAATAAAAAAATAAAAGTTGCCATAATTTTTCAAAATCAATTTATTTTCAGGGTTTTTATGTCATTATTTAAACAATTTTAATACTTTATTTATTTATCTTTAGAGGGGAAGAAAAGGAGAGAGGGAGAGAAACATAAATGTATGGTTGCCTCTCATGCATCCCCTGCTGCAAACTGGCCTGCAACCCAGGCATGTGCCCTGACTGAGAATCAAACCACAATCCTTTGGTTTGCAGGCCTGTGTTCAATCCACTGAGCTACACCAGCCAGGGCTAAATAACAATTTTTATTGACTTACGTGTTGTCTCTTTCCAGGAGTTGATACATTAAATATCATTTTGAGAAGTATTTATTTTAGAGTTGATATCATTAGTGATCTTAATTTTTAGAACTGGTGCTTTGATATTTGAAGAAATTTAATTATTTAAGACATAGGTAATCTCTATGAAAAAATGCTAGGTGACATATTAGTTTCATTGTGCCCTTCAATTTACAGATTTCCCCCTGAACAACTGTTTCTTTGTAACTCCTTTTCTGTGTAAATTATATTCTATGTTCTTAATATTTTAGCCCACTTATATCATATAATTATATTTAATTTATATGACAATGTAGAATAATTTCTTCTTTTCAGAAAAATAGTGTGGATTTTCCATGTAAAAGCAAATACTACACCATTGAACATGAATAAACATACCAGTACTCTATGTTCTTTTTATATAAATTTGCTCTGAATATGCATTGTTTTCTGAAATTTGTCATAGCTGCTAAATATTTCAAGGTCTTTAGTTTCCAATAAAAAACTTAATTAGCACAATCATTTTCCCTTAAGTAAAATCTCATTTAAAAGGGGGCTTTGGGGACCAGTTGTTTCTATGGTAACTAAGAATTCAAGTGGAATTATAAACTGCTGAAACAGGAGCCACTTGATCAAATTTAGAGAAATACTATCTAAAAAAGCCATAAAAGGCATCAGTTTTCTTTAAGTGAATCCCTGGGAAAAAATATATCACTTCTTTGTGTTTATTGTGTTGTGTTCACTTCAGTGTTTCAGCCAAATTCCAATATAATATATAGTTTAATTATAGTAATAGGATTTAGGAGTTCTTTACTGATAAAGAAAAGTCCATAAAAACAATGCATTCATGGACAGGGTGGAGGTTCGAAGCCCATATTTTACCATTGCCCCAGCTTCCCTCAGAGTTCTAAACTCTTATAGCTGTGCACAAGAGGACCCATCAGAGGATCAGGAACCTAGTATAATTTTAACAGTTAAACACGTGGACAATCTACTCAAATGCATAGCATTCTAAATGTGTAGAGAACAAAACTTAGATAATAAGCTTAAGTGAGTCCTTTTCCTTTCTGAATGTGGACGGTTCACCCTCCCAAATAGCCCCACATCACTTTACTTTTGAGATTCAGGTTTGATAAATCGTAAACTTTTAAGAAGAGAAATGCCTTACCAGATTCTGCCCTAGAAAGAAGAGAAAAATAGAGAAATCCAATGTGCCCTGACTTTACCACATAGGTCCTGGGTCCTGAGTGTCCTATTGCTACTGGAATAGCAATGTTTTTAAAATTATTTTTCTTAAAAAATAAAGGTGATTATGGGATAGAGTTATTAAAGAAGTATGGAAGTAACACTGAAAATTCTCTCTCCAACTTATTTAAATCTTTATTCACACACCTTCAAATGTAAATTAAGGAACAGATTCAGACGTTATGAGAACAAAATTGGTTGATCATATCTCATAGTTGTTATAGATCATATTAGTTTTCTATAATGAATTGTTTCTCCAGTCTATTTTTTATTTTAGAAATTTATTTTAATATCGACTAAAAGTTAGATTTTAAAAAGTTGTTTCTCAATAGTTCATTTTCTTCTTCCGTGTGAAAAAGCTCTATATCTACTTTATTAAATATTAAATTAAGCATAACATTGTTACCAGTCTCAGAATGATATTGTGAAAATTAAATAATATTTACAAGGTTTTACAGACTACAAAAGACATAAATGAATGAATGAATGAATGAATAAATAATAAATAAAAATAACTCACTACTATCTTTTTCAGTGTGATAAAATCTATTTGTTTTGGACAAGTACAAGTAGAAATTAAATATATTATAGTTTTATTCTATCCATAAATATTCCAATTATAAATCCCAATCACAATTCCCAGATACATTCATTCAAGATCTAAAACTGTGTTTTTAACAGGGCATACTCTAATATTATCTTCCATTGAGTTGGCATATAGACTTGGCCCGGCAGACACAGCCCCATCTGTACGGAAGCGGTCATGCACAGTTCCACTTGTCACAGAAGGCCAAAGGATCGAAGGAAATGGGGCTGAGGCCCAGGCAACATGTGTTACCTCCAACCCACTTCTCATCACTGTCTTGAAGGTACCCTTGAGTTTACAGTGTTTGCACAGCTTCCCGAGATATGTTTTTTTAAATTGTTTATCATCCCCTCCACCTAGAGCTACTATGCAATGAGCCTCCCTCCACTCATTGCCTTCCTCTCAACTGCCAATGCAGTGAATACTTTGTTCTGGTCTCCTTAGAGAAATAATTCTCTTATTTTGAGGAAAACCTGCATTCAAATAGACACTTCTTCAAGATAGTACTTTTATAATGTACTTTTACCATATACTCCAAGTTTCTTCCTTCACTTTTACCTTGTAAACTAATTCTATGCTTTCTAAGAGAATCAGCATTTAGAATAAGAAAAGTAGAACTACTTAAACCTACTTCTCATTTTCTCCATACAAAATACTTTCCATACAGCACTAAAGAATATACCTTTCTAACTACATGAAAGGGAAGGTAAATACACTAAGAGAAAAATATATTTTATTAATTCATGTTATTACCCATGCAGGTGATATAAATACTTTGAAGAAATTTGCTTTGTATTTGTAGCCATGAGACTAGATTAGTATACCCTGAGGTGAAAAATACTCCCTTAAGTTTTGTGGCTTCAGACAAACATTTTTTGTTTTGTATTGTTTCGTTTTGTTTTATTCACACTATTGAAGGTTATCTAGGATGTCTTTTCTATATCACTGCTGGCCTCACTTTGAGACCTGGACTGCTGGATTAGGTGCCACCTAGAAAGTGCTGGTTGTTGTAACACAGAGGAAATAAAAAGTCTTGAATTTTCAGTGACATATACTGCTCTAGAAATAAAACACAACTCAAAACACAACTCAAAATTATGGCCCAGTATAAGTCAACCAAAAGCGTTTTCATCCAAATCAAAGAACTTGCCTGGAAGGAAAATAAATATTTGAAATTAGCCCCAAATGTTACCACAGTTCTGCCCATTAGTGTTAAATGCATTTTAATGTGTGTCTTTGTCAAAAAAACATATCACTTAATGGCAGTATTTAAAAATGAAGGGACCAGTCAGGGCATGTAGAAGAATCAGATAATGAATTCATAAATACGTGGAACAACAAACCTCTCTCTCTTTCTCTCTCCTCTCCCAACCCTTCTAAAAATTAACAAATACAAGTTTTAACAATATAAATAAAAAAGAGTGATTTTGTACAATTTTGGTATCCTCTAACACTCCTATATTTTTAGACCAACTAAAATAAATAATAAATCAAAGTGTTTGAAAAGTGAGAACGGCTCTTCCTCCTTGATATCACTCATCAAATTACTCCAAAACATTGTGTTTATTTGGAAAGCACTGCAAAATTTGCCTTGGATATACCATGAAAAAAAAAAGCTGACACGTCATCAAGGAATTCAAAAGTTAGTGGCTAGAAAATGTACATAAATAAGTTTTACTCTACAATTCTAATAAAACCGCTATTCTCAAAGTCACAAAGCCTACCTAATGTATGTTCAGTAGTCAACTCCTAGTAGTCAACTCCTTGTAATAGATGTCTTTTTACTCTGTAGTGTAGCATTGTGATTCCTTCCCTCTTTAACAACTTCCCTCCACTTCACCACCTGTTCCTCCCAATCTAATACATTTCTTTGTCAGTATACAAGTTAATTTTTCAGCTGTATTCTTTCTTTAATCTCAGACTTCTGTGCCTCTGTATCCAACCATCTAATAAACACTTGTGTTATCTATAAGAAAAATCAAAAGTATCATGCCTAAAATTTTACACTGGAGATTTTCTACCCAAATACACCTTTTGTTTGCATTGCTCACTTCATTAAGAAACACCATGGTTTCAGTTGCTACAACAACTTTCTTAAAATTAATCTTTGTCTGATTTATAAATAACACACACTTCAAACTGCTCATCCATAAGCAAATTTTATCAGCCATAAATTCAACAGAATTCAACTTCTTTTTATTACTTTATCATTGAAAATAATGTTTCAATATGCTATCATTTCTTGTGTCAATTTGTACAGTAGCTGTTTGGCTTCTATTTTGCAATTTTGCAAAAACTTCATAATTGATGATTTTCCATAAAATATTATTGAGTGATGATTATATACATATCAAGCTTAGAGTTACTCATTTAACTTTTTTATTAGTCCTTTATGGAATACTTGCTGTATGAAAGGAAGTGGACTAAGAATGGAGGTAACAAATCTATGCCCTTAAAGATGGAATACAGGCTCAATTGTTTTTACGTAAGAATACTTTAATAATACTCTTGTTTTTTATGTGTTTTTATTCTGTTTCATCAATTCCCATAGATTTTCTAATTGTATAATACCTCTAATAAAAATTTACAAAAAAAACAGTTTCAAGCTAATTTCTTATCTGACCCTCTCACTAACTAGCATTATATTTTATAAAATAAAGCCATCAGTAAACCAATCTAAATGCAAATGCAATTGTGTTTAGTCAATATATTTTTTTAAATCTTATAATAGAATGAATTCCACCTATAATTGATACTTTTTAAAAATAGATTACAAACAATAACAAGATCCAATGGTCTTGTGAGATAAGACAAAAATAAATTAAAATTCCATCATTTGGAAAATGTTTTCCTTATATCGAAGTGTAAGTATAAGTACCTAGATGTAAGGTATGGCTTGTAGTCTGAAGTGTCAAGGCACACTTGATATTTTATGAGATGTTTCATCTCAAGAAACCCTTATGTCAACACTAAATTGTATAAACTCTTCCAAACTTTACCTATGCTTCACTCCCAGTTACCAGTCCCAGTATTGATGCTATGTTGAAGGTTCATTTGAGTTTCTTGTGCATTTTCCAATCGATTTCTTTGGAGACAAACAGGCACTCCAAGTAGGAGCTTTATGATAGCTTACAGGAGGTTTAGGGCTGACAGTTCTCTCTTGATGCACAGCTCGTCTGTTCTTGAGCTCTGGAAAGCTAAGGTATTGTCATGGCAGCTCTATAAATTTAGATTTCTTTATAACAGTAAGCAAAGGCCTGTGGCTTGATTCCAGTAGTCATGGCTCAAGGACAGTCTTCTTTTTCTATTTTTGTCTGTGTGAGTTGTAACAACCTCAAAAAAATAGCACATGCAGAGATATTGTGATTTTCTGATAATTTTTAGCACTTTAACATGGTTTAAATACACAAGCAATAACGAGAATAGAGTCAGTCAGCAAAATAAGTATATTTATTATATAATTTAATTGCATGTAATTATATATAATAATAATTATTTTTTATTTGTCTGGTGTCTGAAATGAAGCAAGACAAAAAAGCAGTAAAATCTTTAGTGTTCAAATTCTCACGATGACTCACTGAGAATTTTTTCAGATACTTTTTGAAATATATTGTCTTGCCTGATTAAAGAGAAGGATGCCTTTGTTAATTGAAGGACAAATGAATATTTCAAAAGTGAGAAGTAAATATTAATACTTCATTGTTATAGTTCACAATGGAAGAGTTTTGCATTGGTTTTAACAAAAATTTCAACCTGGATTAGCAGTAATCTTTATATTTAGTATTTTCACATTAGGTTTAAAAAAAATAATTTCAGCAATGCTTTTAGTATATTTTTAAATTCTAGTGAAACATATTGGCAAATATTCTGAAGAAATATGACCTCTCTTGACCAAATAAAACCTTTCTGGAAAGTAAATGGCTTATTCGCTCAATGTGATTTAAATTCTGTGTGACAATTTCTGCAATTACAAATAAAACCAGATTAAACTCATGAGTTTCCCACTTACAAAGGAAATCTCTACGAAAAACAAAATTTTGCACATGACTGAGAAATATGTCTTATGGGAGGAGAGTACAGTATAGTTTCTTTGTGTTTCTAAAGTGTGTATTTCTAATATGCTGCTGAAAGGCAAATGATATCTCCCAGTGGAAAATAGCATGATTCTCTTCACTCTATTTTATGCTTCCAATCTAGTGCTTGGCAGATTTTTCAAAATGGAACCATCTTGAAATTTATTATTTAAGTCACCTGTAATTTGAGTAAGCTAGACATGTGCTAAGACACATCACGACATGAATAAATACATATATAAGAGAATCTCCATTAAAAAAAATAGAAAGTAAACATGAAAACGATGACAATAATATAATGGAAACCTACATTTCATTTTTCAATAAAAGAATATCAATGTCAAAATTATTAGAACATCATAACTTGTTTTTTTTTAATGGAAGATGCATCTTCTAATAGACACCATCCACTAATAATAAATGTTGAGTATAAGGGAGGTATATGGTGACTTCTGGTTTCAGACCCAACACGAAAAGAGTTTAGGTGTAGTCACTTCTCTCACTACGACAAGAAAAACTTAGAGAAACCAAAAATCAGTTACTTTTCTTGGTCTCATCAGAACACTGTGATTGCTGCTTCTAAAATGTGGAGACAGATTGATCTAGAGTCAAAATCAAGATCTGCTTACCTGGAGCAGAAGGTTCTGGAGCCAAACTGAGAAATCAGACTTCACTAGTAAAGGTGAAATAAAGATGTTCTCATGTCCTGAAAGAAATATAAAAACAAAATCCTTAGTGAAGATAAAAGTTATATCATTAGACATACAGACCTACATAAAAAAGAAGAGCACCAAAGAAGGAATAAATGAAAGTAAAAAAGTATTTTTTTCTTATCCTTCATCTAGAAGATAACTGTTTAGACTCATAATGATACAAAATATATTGGATGATTATAGCACTTAGTGAAATGAATGACAGCAATATCTTAAGTGAATGGAGGGAGACTGGAGAATTGTTATGAGGTAACTAACTATACTGCATATGAAGCAACATAGTTGGATTTAAATTAATTATTAGTGCATATTAGAAAATTAAAAATATTTGAAAGTATAATCTATATGCCAGAAGAGGAGATAAAAATGATACACAAATATGCTCCATTAAAACTAAAGAAGGTAGAAAATGAAGGGACATTGATTAAAAAATAACGAAAAGTGCTACTAATATGGCAGTTATTAATCCAAGTATATCAATAATCAGTTTTCCAGTGAAATGTCTAAATATATCAACTAAAAGGCATAGAATGTCAGAGTAGATTAAAATATATATAAAGGTCTGTCTGGAAAAAAAGTACAGCCATTGTTAATATAAGAATAGCTTGTGAGACCTGATGTAACCTGGCAGCCAAGAAGAGTGGACTAGAATGTGCATTCATGAACAATGACAACTTCACTGTACTAGTCAGTGGAGGCTGAAGACATTGTTTGTGCTTTGTGACTGTCACATTCAAAATGACTGAGCAAGTAGCATTGAACCTGCATCAGATTTTGCATTAAGCTTGAACATTCCTCCACAGAAACTACTCAGATAATTCAGAAGGCTGCAGCTACGGGAAACTGGGGATTGGCAGTGTCATCACAACAACATGCCCACTAGTGCATCATGTCTCGTGCCGAAGTTTTGGGGCAAACATTAAATCATCCAGGTGACTCAGCCCCACTATAGCCCAGATTTGGTGCCTTACAACTTCTGTTTTTTTCTCAAAACTAAAATCACCTTTGAAAAGTAAGAGATTTCAGACCATCAGTGGATTCAGGGAAATATGACAGGATAGCTGATGATGACTGAGAGAACTATGTGAGGTCCCAAGGTGTCTCCTTTGAAGGGGACTGAGATGTCATTGTCCTATGTAAAATGTTATTTGCATCTTCTTCAATAAATGTCTGTTTTTCATATTACATGGCTTGATACCTTGTGGACAGACCTTGTATAGTTATTGACCTTACCTTTCAAATTATTTATACAAGAATTAATATGAATGGTAGGAATAAAATAGAAGCCTACTCAATTCAACCTAAACTATGTTTTAATATATTAATAGATTACTTATAGAACAAAGTAATTAAGCCTTATTAGAATGTGGTAAGTTATTTTTTTCTTGTTTTACTATAGAAAAGCTGTAAATTTGAAACAGATGAAATAGTTATTTTTGTTTATTTCAACACCTCGCCAACATAAAAGAAAATGTTAATACCAAAGTGGAATTCCTTAGTTCTACCATTATTTGAAACTAGTATTTATACTGAAATTTGAGAACAGAACACATTTTCAGGCTGTCTTCTTTATAATGGACTTTTTATTATATTTGTGGCTGAAGGTTGAAGCTCATCTCAAACTAACAGCCTTAAAAAATGCAACCTACTGCTCATGTGCAATTTTGCTGGCTTAGAAACAAAGTAGTAATGCAGTCATTACTTACATGCCTCAGTTTACTAAGGTGGTATTATCCATAATAAACAGCAACATCTTTGTGTCATACTTACATTCAGAGGGAAAATCATGTTATTGGAAAAATATTTTCCAATGCAAGTAAAAATAATGGAATACAATCTAGTTTTCTATTTTGACCCTTATATAATCCCATCTATACTGAAGAAACATTTTCTGTTTTTGTATCTCTCCCCAATAATACATATTTATAGAAAATATGAAAGTTCTCCTTCTTCTCATATTCTTAAATATTCCCTTAAAGAATGGCATAAACTAACTGTTTGAATTCCAATAGACTTTTTTATATGGCAAATTGTACTAAAGTTGAAATGTCATTGGATCAAATATCAATAATACTAGTTTTTTAAGATTAAACCCATTAACATGATTTTAATAAGCTATATCGTGTTTAATGATCTTAAAAGGTGAGTAGATTGAACAGTGTGAATTGAAATATGAATAGTCTTAGATATAAAAAATTAAGAAATTGTCAATATGTAACAAATGTTCTAGATATTAAGATATTGGCTGTAAACTGTTGACAATGTTGAAAAACGCACACACTAGATTTGAGAATCAGACAGAGCAAAGCACTTAGCTATTCTCCTTAACTCAGTGATTTTGTTTTTTTTCTAAAATAAAAATATCTTTAAGCTGTATTTTTATAAGTGAAAGCTGATTGCATTTGCTTTTCTTTTTTTTATATAGCTGCATTCCTCCACACTGGGTTTCAGGCAGCAGGAGGGATGGATTTGAGACAAAAAAAATAAACATTAGCTCTGTCTTAGTTCTGAATGACATTAACCATCTAATTGAATTTCGATATATAAGAAGGGAATATAGATAAAAGCTTGCACCATGCCAGTTATAACAATAGGAATTCCAACTCCTTATTTTCTCCCTCACACAAATTTGTTTCTGGCCCAGGAAACAAATAACATTTTGGAATACAAGTTGTGCACACATTTTTTACTCTGAGAAATAATCTTAAAGAATTTAATAGGTTACTAATAGATTAAAAATCACACAGTATGAAAAAATGTGGAGATTGTCATTTGTACATTACACGTGGCACATATATTGAGAACATAAGCAGACTACTTTATATGTATCACGATATTTCTACTGATGGATATTTTCAGATATGGGAGGAAAACTTGACTGTTTTATTTACCCTATCTAAATGGCTAGAAATCAATAACTGTTGTTTTAGACTGCAATGCAATAACTGATACAGGATTTTGATACATCTTTTTCTTTATAAAACATGTTCATCAAACTATGACTTAGTCACAATTTGGTCAATGGCTATTATGGCATCAGCAGCATTGTATTAAGCAAATATTAAATTACAATTAAAGGAACTCCATAAAAAAGAGAAAAGTACGATTGATTGATTTAGGGGTAGAAAGCGAAACAAGAAAAAAAAACTAGGAGAATATGGCCTCCTGGATCCCAAGTGAATAAAATATTTTCAGACAGAAATAATATTTTTTTCTGGCTAATCAGTCAAGAAAGGTAAAGTGACATGAACACTTGAGATTTGAACATTGGACTTTGTAGGTCATATCTTCGGAACCCCCTTCAGAGTGGTAGAGGCAAAGGCCTGATTGAAATATATTTAAGAGATAATAGTACTGAGTAATAGGAGGCAAAAGTATACTCCACCCAATCACTTGAGAACTACTGCTAGAAGAAGAGAAATGGGCCAGTATCCAAAGTAGAAGTGAGATCAATGATTGTGAAAACATGAGCATACCACATTTCCACATTCATAAGAATAATCTAGAAGAGAAGGTAAACTTGAAACTGTGTACCCACATCATCAACTTCACCTTCTCTTCTAGATCAATAAAATAGCTGTAGTGACAGCCTTTAAGAGGATTAACAAAAATGAGATTTAGTATAGCTTAGTTGAAGAAAGAGAAGAGAGATCTAAAATTGTGTTTAGAGTGGTTGGTGGTGGTTGTTAGATAAGGTGGTAGAAAGTTGTGGAAGTTTTCTGCTCGTTGCTTCACTTCTTTAGTAAGTATGCCCTTGGAGTGAATGTTGGAGTAAAAATATTGGACATTTGAGGAGAGAGGAGAAGGTACTAAAGTTTTATGCTGTAACAGAATTAGAGAATGATTGGCCAGGGAAATATAGTATGATTGCCAGGCTGCATTAACTTTTGTGGTTATCACTTGATTTAACTACTTTATGTGACCTTTGCAAGATTTTTATGATATTTATAGCAGTATGTAGTCTTTGTTTCTCATGAGTAAATTACAGCTGAGCTAGCACCGTGGCAAAAAAAAAAAAGAGAGAAATGTACAGTTTTGTAAAATATTGCTTTTAATAACATTGTGTGCTTTATTTTAAGAAAGCAAGCTTATCTGCATTTACTTTTAAGTAATTGATGTGAGATTGCAGATACTTTATTAGAAGGAAGTAAGATCTCATTGGAATTGTATAGTTATGTCTGCATGAAGCCAATCCAGAAAATTCAAACAGTAGAATTTATTTATATAGTTAGGTTGGTTTATAAACCATCCTTTTAAAATGTCTACATAAACTTCATAGATAATTTGAGGATGTTTTACTACAGAAATTTTTCTCTGAAAAACTTAATAGGAATGCATACAAATGGGTTGTTATAAAAGGAAAACCATAAATTTTATATATGTCCTACCTGTTGCACAGAATAATTACGTCACACTAGAAATGGGGTGTTACATTTACATTCTTCTGAATATATCCTGGAAGGCTCTTCACGTTTTGCAGAATGACAGCGATGACCGTAACCACAGCATATATTCTTTTCCTCATTACCTTATTTTTAATAGTATACTTTATTGGGCTCATGGGGAAAAATTAATTTGAATATTTCTCTTATTCCATGGCATGTATGTGTATTGAAAAATTTGAGTGGTTTATTTTCCTCTCTCTAATGTTACCTATTTACAGTTTGGCTATTTTGTGGTGTTCAATTGCTTTTGGTAATAAGGATTCACAGCAGTATTTTTTTGATAATGGAAAGTCAAGTTGAAATTATAGGCAGCCATGAATTGGAACGGAGAAAGTTAGAAGCCCTCCTATTGAGATGAATATTGAAGTTAATTTTGTTTTTCAAGATGTAATCATGCAATCTACCCTAAATTCATTATTTTCTGAAAAACGAAACATAAAATTTTATGCTGCAGAGATGTAAACAATTTATCTATTTATCCTTATTTAGCAATAAGATACCTACTTTCAAATCTTATGTTTAGAAGAATAAATTCACGCGTTTTTAAAATCACTTCTTATATATGTCAATTCCCGCCTTCACTATGAATCAAAGCAAAGAGATGAAGCTTGGCTAAGTGGACTAATTGACACAGGTATTCAGAGAAGATACCGTAAACAGGAGCAACTTCCTTGATAAACTTTCTTGGCCTTCACTGTTTTCCAAAGAGACAAGCTCACAAGGAAAATCAAAAAACACTCTCTTAAATACCATTGG
This sequence comes from Sturnira hondurensis, assembly GCF_014824575.4. Lineage (NCBI taxonomy): Eukaryota > Metazoa > Chordata > Mammalia > Chiroptera > Phyllostomidae > Sturnira > Sturnira hondurensis. The sequence goes on from NW_028094767.1 coordinate 8,433,022, forward strand.
TGAACACAAAGAACAATGCATTTTTCCCACTGTCTTTGATGTGGTGCCTGAGTTGTATTGTTTGTTTTAACTGAGCATCATGCACACACTATTTTAAGCAATCTTCTGGTATGTCCAGAATGTTCCTGACAATATGGTTCTGAGTTAAAATCTGATGATGAGAACGTTCCTGAGACATTTGGAGACACCTGTCTCTGGAGACAGCTGCAGGCAGAGACATGTGAACAAATAGGTAGCTCACTACAGATTCAGGGAGAGTGTTTCAGAGCCACTGACTTTAGCGTGATGAGATGCCTTACACAGTTATTGAAAGAAACAGGAAGGGGAGAGATAGAAAAGCTACTACCAGTTTTTCACTTGCAGAAACAAAATAGTCTTTGCATGAAGAACCTCTATATATTTTCCACAAAAATCTTGGCTTACATAGCACATGCAGGCCTCTCTGAACCAGAATTGCGTGCACACAACAAAATAAGGTAAAATGACAGTTTTATTCATCCCATTGATTGCTTCCACCTTGGGGTGTGGAGTTGCAAATACCAGAAGAGTATCTAGCAATTCCCTCACTGGGCATGTGAGGCAGCAAGAGTTACTGCCCTGTCTTGATCAGTAACAAGTCTATCTTTGCAAAAATTGAGAAACAGAGATTTCCCCAGACAACTCAGCTACAAATGAAAGTGGACTGTCAGCAACTCTTTGTCTTCTCACATTTGATTTTCATAATAATAATCTCCTTTAGAGCAGCTGTCTCTAACCTTGAATATGCTTTGATGGGGCAGAAGAAAGCATACTGGAACTTCTATTTAATTATATCTTAATCTTTCTAAATTTCTATTTTTGCATGTTTTATAATTAACATATTTACTTCTAATATTACGCAACTTATATAATATACTATAAATATGCACCTATTCTAAATATAAACCAATAAAGTGTTGCTGCTATTAGGCACAATCAACAGGTTTCGGACAACTGGTTTATACTATGTTATATATTATCAACTAGAGAATTATTTTTTCCTAATTTTCACAGTTTTACCTTCAATGATTTACAAATACTATGATGTGTATAAGAAACTGTGCTGGCTGGAAGGGATTGGCAAGACATATTCCAAGTCATGAGAGGCAGGGACCTACAGCCAAGATTGCTCTACACAGCAAAGCTATCATTTAAAATCAAAGGGCAGATAAAGAGCTTCTCAGACAAGAAAACAAAAACTAAAAGAATTCATCATCACCAAAGCATTATTATATAAAATGGTAAAGGAACTTATTTAAGGAAAAGGTGATCATAACTATGAACAATAAGATGGCAAAAAAAACCCAGATCTATCAAAAATTGAATCTAAAAACAAACTAAGCAATCAACAACAGAGACAGAATCATGGATACAGAGAGCATTTTGATGGTTGCCAGATGGGAGGAGTTGTGGAGAAATGGGTGAACAGGTAAGAGGATTAAGAAGTACAAATAGGTAGTTACAGAATACACATAAGGATGTACAGTATACGAAATGGAGTAGCCAAAGAACTTATATGCATGATATCCATGGACATGAATGATGGTGTAGGTATTGCCTGAGGAGTGGGGGTTGCTGGGTGGAGGAGGGAAAATGAGGGGGGCGGGGATCAGGACAACTATAATAGCATAATCAATAAAGTGTAATTAAAAAAAAAAGTAAAAAAGATTTTAAAAGGTCATTAAGGTGGGACAGTCATCAGGTAGGGCAGGTATTCCTATGAAAGGAGGAGGCACTAAAGCTCTCTCTTGGTCTCCACGCGCACAGAAAAGGCCCTGTGAGGAACAAACAGGCAGACCTGGCTAGAACACCGGACAGAGGAAGAGCTGAGGGAGGGAACTGGTCTGCTAGGGCAAACAAGCTAGCATGGCGCACGTCAATAGACTTCTCCACCCCCAGGTAGAGATGCAGCAGAGGAAGGCCTTGCAAGGAGCATGCTAAGAGGCTAGTGAAGTGTTTGGATAAGGGAAACGCCCTCCTACCCACCTCCGCCTCACATGTACTGTAAAGGTCAACACAGAGGCGGGGTGGGGGGGCGGGTGCTGCCCTGTCAGTCTAGTCTGGGAAAAGAACGGGATTGGCTGAGGGGTTAGACCCTCTCCCAGCTTCCAGAAGGTTAGGCATGAGATTTAAATGGAGGGAAGGGAGAAATGCTCTTCTTCTTCTGGGACTTATCAGTCTGGATTAGGAGGCCATGGGGGCCAGGTGGCCAGGCGCAGGGCACTGAGCTCTGGGTCAGGCAGCTAGCAGAACCGAGCCCATTCGCAACTGGCCGCAGAGGTTAGTGGCAGCCCTTGGCCACCACTAACAGGAACAGGAAGCAGGAAGCAGGAAGCAGTACAGGAAGCAGCAGCTGATGGCAGTGCCCACCCTATACTCAGACTTCAGGAAGGAGCCTCAGGCCTGACAGTGGTGGGGAGAGAAGCTGAGTTGTTTGGCTGACGGAGCAGTTGCTGCTTGAAGCTCCAGAAGGATGATATTTTGAATGGGAGAAGGAACTCTGGGTCTAGCCGTAGACTGGTCTGGCATAGGATGTTTGAGTTGTCCTCTTGTTGCTCTGGAAGGGCCTGCCATTCTTCCAGATTATGCATTTTTTTAATAAAAGACCTCTTTACTTTTCCACCAAACCTCTGCCTCCAGAATTTGCCTATGGGTGGCAACGGGCAGCAAAAAACCCATTTTCTGTTTAGTAACCAGGACACATTAAGAAAGTACTGTGTTCAAACTGAGGAGAGAGGTTTCAATGGAAACCAGCCCTGAAAGCAGCCTGATCTGGGATTTCAGGCCTCCAGAATTATAAGAAATAAATTTCTGTTTTTTAAGCCAAACAGATTGGGTTATTTTTGTATGACAGGCCAACCAGACTAAGAGAAACTTTGGTACCAAGAATAAGGTGCTACCCTAACAAATACAGTGGTATCTTGGTACTCGTTAACCTTTTCCAGAACTCATGACTAGTGCTGAAACTGACAAGTACCAAAGTGTTCACGAGCCATGGTGAGACTGACGCATTGACCTGTTTTCTCCTCAGGGGAGCCAAATGGTGAGCAAGTGCCAAACGCTGAAATATTATTTTCTCATCAAAATGCGATGAGTACAGAGTTAACATGTTCTGAAGCTACTGAGTACTGAGGTATGACTGTATTTAAAAATGGGTAGGTGGCTGAGGAACTGGCCATAGAAGCTATAATGGGGCATGCTAGAACAGACTTAGGTTACCTTGAAGGGCCTGCTACTAGAAATATGGACCTTTAAGGTGATTCTGGAGGGAGCTTAAAAGAAAATAAAAGAGATAAACAGAAAGCCTCTGTCATTGTGAACATCATGAAATATGACAATGGTAGAAATATAAACATTAAGGTGATTCTGGTGAGGTCTCAGATGGAAATGAGGAATGTATACTGTTGGAAACTAGAATAAAGTCAATCCTTGTTATAGAATGTTCTAGTGTTTTGAAGTGAATAGGATATTTGTGATTAACTAGAACACTTAGCCAAGAGATTTCTATGCAAAAGATTAAAGAAAGGAATTGAAGAAGGAATTACTAAACAAAAATGGAAAAGAACTGAAAGATTTACAAAATTCTTGGTCAATCTACATTGCATATGCATACATGTGTGTGTGTGTGTGTGTGTGTGTGTGTATACATACACACACATTCTGGAAAAAACACCAAGGTTAGGGCTTGTGCAATCTCTCCATAAAAAGATGCTAATTGGCAATCTCAAAAGAAGCCAGGATCAGAAGTGGGATTATACCAGCAGAGATACTTCCCATTTGAACCAAAAGGAACAGAGAAAAGATGAAATAAAGAAAGACATAAGGTCTTTTGGAATTCTACAAAATAGGACAACAGAGCTATCCAGCTGCAAACACGAATTTTCCTTTAAAAAAGGGGAGGAAGGACCTTCAGGGTTATTCAGAGATTATTAGGCTGACACTCCCACCGCAGATGCAGAGTACAACAGCCCTGGGAGAACATTTACTGCTTGGTTTTCAGAGGGTGAGGCCACCTGCTTGCTTTCAATGGGCCAGGCTGCCTCTGCCCTGTGCTTCAGGGGGACATCACCAACTGAGGGCATAGGGCCTCTACCCGAAGCCAAGAGGGCAGATCCACTACAGAGGCCCTGGGAGTGATATTGCCACACCTGTGGGACCAAAGGGTAGATCATAGAGTCAACAAACCTTGATTATCTTCAAGCTTTAAAATCTAATAGCATTTGCCTTCCTATCTCTGAGATTTGCTTGAGACCCAGCACCCCTTCTTCATTCTGATTCCTTCTTTTTGGAATGAAAAAAAAGTTTATCCTATGCCTGTTCCACCATTATATTGTATTTTGCAATCACATAGTTTGTCTAGTTTTACAGGATCACATCTGGAGAGGATTTTTTGCCTCAGAATAAATTATACCTTGAGTTTTACATACCTGAATTAAATTATATTTACATGAGACTTTGGACTTGAAATTAATGGTAATTAGGTTAAGAATTTTGAGGATGTTGAAATAAATAGAATGTAGGAAATGGATTTGAGCGACCAGAAGGCTGACTGTTATGGGCTAGATTGCTTCCCCCAAATTATGTCTAATTTCTGATTCCCACTGTGAGTATATTTGGATATAGGACCTTTAGAGAAGTAATTAGGTTAAATGAAATCTTCACAATGGGGCCTTCATAGAAGAAACACCAAAGCATACTCTCTCTCTCTCTTTCTACTCTCTCACTCTCTGCACACAGGGAAAAGGCTGAGTGAAGACATAGCAAATAAGCACTGTCTGCAAGCACAGGAGAAAGGGCTTACCACAAACTGACCCTAACAACAACTTGATGTTGGACATTGAACCTACAGAACTGTGGGAAAGTAAGTTTCTGTTCTTGAACTCAGCCAGCTTGTGGTATTTTGTTATGGAAATGCATCTAGGCTAATAAAATGACTAATAGAAAAAGAACAAAAAAGACTCTTTTAACTGTATATTAGAGCCACTTTTACATTAAATGCCTACAACAAATAAAATGAAATTTTATTTCAAATTGGAAAAAATTTCAGTGACATGCAGATGTCACTGAATGATATGCAAATGTCATGGCGTAATTATTTATTATGCAGAAAAAATTTTAACAATGAATATAAAAATAACTAAAAAGAGAAAACTCATGAATGTAAATTTATAATTTCAAAGTATGTATTATTGTACTTACATTTATATTATTGCACTCACAATAAATGTTAAATAAAAATGTTAAAATATTTTCCAATATTAAAGGGTGTCATTTAAATGATATTTTATTATAAAATGGTCAAGATTAAACTCTCTCCATCACCTGTATACTTATTTTTATATCTCTATAGATAACAAAGATTGATTGTCATGCAGTGAAAGGGGTAATATAGTAACTATGGTGGCAAAGTTATCTTGAATTAATAAAAGCTCTGGAATTGTCATGTAAAATTTTGCTTCTTGATCATGTTCAGTGCAGGACAATGAGGGCCCATGTTTTCCCAGTCAGAGAAAGAATGGAAATATGAACGGGCAACCACAGGCAATTAAGTGCTATGGTCTGGAATTAGTATAGGTACCCTGTGCCATAAGGTATTAACTGGGAATCATCACATAGCCCTGCTTAGTGGCATAAAGGCAAGCAAACATCGAATGCCAGGATAACTGAATAGAGTTGAAGATTGGAAGCCTTCGTCACAGGCCTCACACAACAAGCGGACCTAACAATGAATTTCAGCTACTCTGAACATATTTCAAAATATTCATTAATAATTTTAATATGTTTGTTTCTTTTGAGGTAGTATATATTTTTTTGTTTTAATTAATCAGCCTGAGTCACTAACTGCAATGCAGTTGCTGTTCAACAAGTTCGGTGTGGAGAGGGCCATTTTCCGACAGACTAAAGCATTTGCAATTGCCTATGGTTTTCCCTGAAAAATCACACAAGTTTTTAGCCAGATTTGTATCTTAGAATTTCTATAAGAGAAATTGTGTGTGTGTGTATGTGTATGTATGTATATATATATTTACATAATATTTTGCACTGAAAATAATTATAAGTATACAACTTATTAATAAAGTGATCATCTTTCATCAGTGAGATTATGATACTTAATTTTTTGTTGAAATGTTCATGTTAAAATGACACTGTGAACATTTTATGCCTAGAAAATAAATTCCCCCCCAAAGTTGCATTGTGTGTATTAAAAAACAGCCTGGAGGCATAAAATGGAGCTAGTGAGAAATAAGATTTGAGTCTGGCCTTAGGTCATAAAAGGCAGCCCTGGGAGCTAGAGGAAGGAGGAATTTATGAAGAAACAGAATAATAAGCTAAAGCTATGGTACTGAAAAGTTTGAGATATGTTTGAAAAAAAATCTAGTAGTGTTTACTTTTTACTGGACAGTTGGTCCTGTGAAAAACATCTATGGAGACATTTGGTCCATGCCAAAAAGTCCTTGACATTTGGTCCTGTCCAAAATATCCATGGGAGAGTTTGGTCCATAGTTAACGTAAATCTTACTCTTCTGCAAGAGTTGAACCATGACCCACCTACATAATCCTATGTACCATCACCAGCCAGGCTACCATCAAGAAAAGTTATTATTGTCAGTTACAGCCACAAGAAAATTATTGAACCAATAAAATATGATAGTATTTTTATGTATTAATCCTGTAAAACTAAAGTAGAAATAAATGTTATGGGTTATTTCAACCCAGGGATATTTCCTAAATGTGGGTGTTTTGAAGAGAACAAAATATCAAGGACCATTTTTCATTGACCATTAATGCTCCTGGATGTTTTGGACAAAACCAAATGTCCACTGATTGCCTTATTTGATTTAAAAATTGAAAAATGTAGCATATTGCTGAAGAGTATAAGTGGCAGTTCTCATTGTTTATACGCAATGTTATAATTAATGGAGAGCTATTGAAATGATTAAAAAGGAAATGACTTGTTTAAACCTTTTTAAACTGGAAAAGGTTTATATCCAGCTGTGGGAGCAACTAAAAAAGTCATTGCAATAAATTCAAAACTATGCAGTCAAAATTTCAGAAGTAAACCATAGTAAAGCACACTAACATGCATTTCTTTGGGTCTTCAACCAAAGAAATTTGATAATGAGCAATACACTTCTTTGACCTTTAACTTTCTCCTATTTTGTGTGCAATTTTTATTTGTCTGGTCTCTTTATGTTGTAAACAAAGAAGTGACTTATGTTCAAAGATATGGGTCCAGATTAAAGTTACCAAGAGTTAGGAAGATAAAGATTGATGATCCTAACCCCCCCCAAAAAATGTGTGAGTTAGTACTGTATTAACTTTGCAATGTTTAGTTCCTTTTATTTACAGAGAATATCCCTTCTCATATCTGTTATGTGATATGAGCTTTTACTGTATTAAAAGACTCTAACGTTGTGAGAGTATCATGACTGATAGATTTGTATAAAGGCATTTTTTCTATGTATATTAATAATCTTTCAGAAATACAAAATTAGGAGCAAAATAGAAACATACATATCCAGTTTCCCAAAGTGGGAACAATGACCACTAAAGTTCAGCAAGCCAAACTGACCTTAGTTGTCTAAATAGTATATCGTCCCAACGATAAAAGGGCCATGTGGAATAAAAAGAGGCAATGGCATTATTAATAATCTGAAGAACAAATTGGAATTTGAAAAAACCTGGAGCCAAGGCAATAAGATGGGTTGGGAGAGAGTTAATGTAGGTAATCACTAGGAAAATAGAACTGAAAATCAACGAGCAGGGAAAGATGGGAAAGAGTTTACAGGATGAAAATCTGTAGAATTTAGGAATTAATTGGTTGTGGAGAAGAGGGAGTGGTAAACAATCACTCTGAGGTTTCTACTCCAATTGACTAAGCCGATTGTGGTATCTCTCTATACAAAGTACTTGGCCAGGTTTCTCTGAGACTCAGCTGGTCACAGTTTTTATTATGCTTCCCCAGATTCAGCTGAGCTGGGTTTTGACTCAGTCAACCCTGTCAATAAATATACAGCAGCCAGTGATGATGTGGAAACAATATAAATCTGGACCTCGGGAAGATATATCTGAACATTTTACATATGTGTCACTTTTTGTGTGTGTATGTGTATGAAAGGGAGATTGAAAGCACAAAGTAATAATTAGCATGTATTCAATTGTTAATCTGTGCTAAACAATCTTCTTAATAAGGCTTTATATGCATGAACTCACTCAAAAATTACACAAAATTGATGAATGCTAATATTATTTCAGTTTTTCCACATGAAGAATCTAAGGTTTAGGAAGCTCAAATGTTTTTCCTAGCATCAGAAAGCACCTCACCACTTAGTAAAAGCCTGGATGCAGAGTAGATTTTGTAAGGTTTACAGAGCTAATCACTAAAAAGACTGAGTTCCCTGAATCGAAGAGCAATGTGGATTATGAAGTTTGTGTTCTAAAAGTGTTCTAGCATATGTCTCTCACCTTTAAATCCCTCTCAGAATGCACTCATAACACTTAATCTAACTCAAGAATATACAAGAGAGGTTCACAGTTTTAAAATAATAAGTAATGGGGCCCCCTCACTGGTATAGCTCAGTGGATTGAGCACCGGACTGTGAACCAAAGGGTTCCTNTACAGGACGAAAATCTGTAGAATTTAGGAATTAATTGGTTGTGGAGAAGAGGGAGTGGTAAACAATCACTCTGAGGTTTCTACTCCAATTGACTAAGCCGATTGTGGTATTTCTCTATACAAAGTACTTGGCCATGTTTCTCTGAGACTCAGCTGGTCACAGTTTTTAGTATGCTTCCCCAGATTCAGCTGAGCTGGGTTTTCACTCAGTCAACCCTGTCAATAAATATACAGCAGCCAGTGATGATGTGGAAACAATATAAATCTGGACCTCGGGAAGATATATCTGATCATTTTACATATGTGTCACTTTTTGTGTGTGTATGTGTATGAAAGGGAGATTGAAAGCACAAAGTAATAATTAGCATGTATTCAATTGTTAATCTGTGCTAAGCAATCTTCTTAATAAGGCTTTATATGCATGAACTCACTCAAAAATTACACAAAATTGATGAATGCTAATATTATTTCAGTTTTTCCACATGAAGAATCTAAGGTTTAGGAAGCTCAAGTGTTTTTCCTAGCATCAGAAAGCACCTCACCACTCAGTAAAAGCCTGGATGCAGAGTAGATTTTGTAAGGTTCACAGAGTTGATCACTAAAAAGACTGAGTTCCCTGAATCGAAGAGCAATGTGGATTATGAAGTTTGTGTTCTAAAAGTGTTCTAGCATATGTCTCTCACCTTTAAATCCCTCTCAGAATGCACTCATAACACTTAATCTAACTCAAGAATATACAAGAGAGGTTCACAGTTTTAAAATAATAAGTAATGGGGCCCCCTCACTGGTATAGCTCAGTGGATTGAGCACCGGACTGTGAACCAAAGGGTTCCTGGTTCAGTTCCCAGTCAGGGCACATGGCTGGGTTGTGGGCCAGGTCCCCAATAGGAGATGCAAGAGATGCGACCACCCATTGATTTTTCTCTCCCTCTCTTTTTACCTCCCTTCCTTTCTCTCTGAAACAAATCAATGAAATATTTTTAAAAATAATAAATTATGGGAATGTAGTATACAGCATGGTAACTAAAGTTAATGATACTGTATGAATATTCGAAAGTTGCTAAGAAAGTAGATCTTAAAAGTTCTTATCACAAGGAAATCAATTAACCATGCATGGTGACACAAGTTAACTAGACTTATTGTGGTGATTCATCATTTCACAAAATATACAAATACTGAACCATTATGTTGTATACCTGAATTTAATACAATACTGTATATCAATTGTAATTCAACAAAAATTAAAAAATAATATAAGTGAGACATTGGGTTGAGACAGACTAAGCAATCTAGAAATAATGATTAACTGAATAGACTGGCCGTTCTACAGAATGACAAGCTTGAAATCCTGACCACTGTAGACCCTTTGAGAACCTGAACAAATAGACTATCATGAATATTATTTGACTGCCTAACATCTGCTATCTTCTTTCTCAGGTATCTGTCTCCACGTTCTGTTTAGGCAACCCATATGATTCAGGGGAAATGGACCCCCCCCCCAAACTCCACGGGTTAACCCTGACAAAGTGCATCAATGAGCGATTCATTCCCGTTTTCTGAAAATAAGGAATTCAGTCCAACTTGCTCTTGGCGTATATTTTATGGTCATGATGTGATCAGCCGTAGAAAGAAACATTCTGGGTGGTAGTTTAGAGAGAATAAGGGCTTCTAAAATATTTTTCAATAGTTGGATCTATGAGTCCCGATTTTTTCCCTGAAGTATGTAACTTTGGATACACATTTCTATGAATGAATTGTTCTCATTGCATAAGCCAGCATGAGGCAAATTTTTGCTTCTTTCACACAAATGTACTCTCTTGATATGCTGATTCTTTGGTTAAATTGAGCAGTCCAAATATATGACTATATCTAGTCATAATTACCTGTTTGATTTTATAGACTATTCTAGACCTTCATCCCTAGAGGTAATAATACTCTGGGTACACTGACTGATATATATGTGGACCCCAAATTGCAGAGACACTGATCATCTTAGTCATACTGACTAATCCTAATGTCCACACAAGTCCTGTATCAAAATGTACCTGCAGATCTGCCCAGGTCATGTCTCAGCAACGTCTCAGTCAGGTGCCAATAGGAAAGCGGTCCCCCTGCCTGGATTCTCTCCTGCTGCTGCATTTAGCTGGTGGGTGGGCTGTGGGCCTGGCTGAAACGAGACAGCTGGGTGCTCTCTCTTTCTCTCTCTCTCCTCATTCATTCCAGACTCTTCATGTTTTTGTGGCTGCAAGGAAATAATCTTAGAGAGTTAGTATAGAAGTTCCAAATTTTTTTAAGGCCTGATTTTCCAAGTATCATTGCATCACTTCTCCTGCATTCTATTGGTCAAGCAAATCATAGGTCTGTTCAAATTCAAGGGAGTAAAACTAAAGCTTGATTTGATTAATGTTCTTGGAAATGTAAACTATAAATTATCTAGCAGGGGCTCTGACAATGAAAGCTCATTTGAGTTACTACATAGAGTTATCACTTATCTGTTAGGCAAGTTTAGAAATGCTATTTTGGAGCAACAATTTATATATAATATTTTAAATATTTTTTCTAGTTATTTTTAACTTTTTTTCCAGAAGTCTCTTGATTTAAATATCCAAGCAGTAGATGAGGACAAGTAGATGAAGCTAGGTCACAGTAAATCCTCCCAGTTCCTATGTCAACCACAGTAACTCAACTTTCTTCATCTTAATATCAAGTGTCTGGGCAACATTTTATTTGAAAAAAATTATATTGTTAAAAATTATTTTAAAGAACTGTGTGCATTTTTATATTATTTTATCACATTTTAGTGATATAGTATCCAAATCTTAGTTAAAAAAGCAAACTGGTTATGCAAATCTTTCATATTCTTTTTTAAATATATATTTTATTGATCATGCTATTACAGTTATCCCATTTTTTACCCCATTTATTCCACTTTGCCTTCCACCACCCCCCCCATTCCTCTCACTTAGTTCATGTCCATGGGTCATATATATAACTTCTTTGGCTTCTACATTACCTATACTATTCTTAACCTCTCCCTGTCTATTTTGTACCTGTGATTTATATTTTTTATTCCTTGTACCTTTTCTCCCATTTTCCCTGCTTCACTTCCCTGCTGATAACCCTCCTCCATGGGATCTCCATTTTTGTGATTCTGTTTCTTTTCCAGTTGTTTGCTGAGTTTATTTTTATTTTTAGGTTTGGTTGTTGACAGTTGTGCATTTGTTGTCATTTTACTGTTCATAGTTTAAATCATCCTCTTTTTCTTAGGTAAGTCCCTTTAACATTTTGTATAATAAGAGCTTGGTGATGAACTCTTTTAACTTGACCTTACCTGGGGAGCACTTTATCTGTCCTTCCATTCTAAATGATAGCTTTTTTGTCATTTGCTTAAATTACTCTAAATAGAGTAATCTTGAATAGAGGTCCTTGCCTTTCATAAGTTTGAATACTTCTTTCAGCTCCTTATTGTCTGTAAGGTTTCTTTTGAGAAATCAGCTGACAGTCTGATGGGCACTCATTGTAGATAACTGTCTCATTTTCTCTTGCTGCTTTTAAGATTCCTTATCTTTAATCTTGGGCAATGTAATTATGATGTGCCTTGGTATGTGCTTCCTTGGGTCCAACTTCTTTGGGACTCTCTGAGCTTCCTGGACTTCTTGGAAGCCTATTTCCTTCACCAGATTGGAGAAGTTCTCCTTCATTATTTTTTAAAATTATTTTGATTATTCTCGTACATTTACTCTTTCCTATGAATTTTATTTTATTTTTTTAAAGATTTTATTTATTTATTTACCTTTAGAGGGGAAGGAGAGAGGGAGAGAAACATCAATGTATGGCTGCTTTTTGTGCATCCCCTACTGGAAGTTGGCCTGCAGGGAACTGGCCTGCAACCCAGGCATGTGCCCTGACTGGGAATTGAACCGCGATCCTCTGGTTCACTGGCCTGTGCTCAATCCACTGAGCTACACCAGCCAGGGCTATTTTTTCAAATGAGTTTTTATTTGCTTTCTCTTCCTTTTTTCCTCCTGCCACCCCTATGATTTGGATGTTGGAATGTTTAAAGTTTTCCCAGAGGTTCCTAAACCTCTCCTTTTTTTAAATTTTTTAAATTTTCGTTTCTTCATTCTGTTCTGGTTGAATGTTAAATTCTTCCTTCCAGTCCAAACCCTTGATTTGAGTCCTGGTTTTCTTCCCATCACTGTTAGTTCCCTGTATATTTTTCTTTATTTCACTTTGCATAGCCTTCACTGTTTTCTCCATCTTGTGACCACACTGAAGCATTTCTCTGAGCATCCTGATTACCAGTGTTTTGAACTGTGCATCTGATAGGTTGGCTATCTCTTCATCACTTACTTGTATGTTTTTCTGGAGCTTTCATCTGTTCTTTCATTTGGGCCATTTTTTTTTTTTTTTTGGTCTAGGCTTGCCTTTTACATTGTAGGGGTGGAGCCTTAGGTATTCAACGCGGGGAGGCAACCCTTGTCACTGTGTTGTGGTGCTGTATGTGGGGGAGGGGTCTGAGTGGGAACAATGCTCCTTGCTTAGCTCTCAGTCATCTTTCAGTCACTTCCCCCTTACCCACAAGCAAACTGGGCTCTTCTGGTACTGATTCCAGGTGGGTGAGCTTGTGTATGTTCTAAGACCCGATGGGTCTCTCCAATGAACTCTCCTGTGAGAGTGGGAGTTTCTCCCATCACTGTAATTCTCACAGGTTTTTACAGCCAGGGGTTTTGAGGCTTTATTTCCCTGCTTTGGAAGCCTGGTTTGCATGGTCTGTCTCACTCACCAGTTGATTTTTCCAGTTTATCTGCATGCAAATGTGGGACTGCCCAGTCTTCCAGCCACCACCTTTCTGTGAGTCTGCTTAGATCTGGCTGTCTATCTCCACCCCTTCTACTGGTCTGGACGAATGTTTCTTCTTTAACTCCTTGGTTGTCAGACTTCCATACAGTTCAATTTCTGTCAGTTTTGGTTGCTTTTTGTTTTTAAATTTGTTGTTGTCCATATTTTGGTTGTGTGAGGAGGCACAGTGTATCCACCTGTAGGTAGATATACCTATAGGCAGGCACAGGGGCATCTACCTATGCCCCTGTCTTGACTAGAAGTCCCCAAATATTTCATGTTCTTATTTAGCTCATCATTTCAAGATGGCATTTTTGTATAAGTTATGAGTATATATAAATCTACACAGAAAAAAATAAGGATTATGAAGTGGTGTGTAACAAAGCCATATTAATCTCCATTGTATAATTTGTACCCATAACACAATTTCACATTTTTCCTTGAGTTTGAACATGAGTAATAATATTTTTTATAGAATAAGTTTTAAATTATCTGTTTTAAAATATAGTTACCCCATTATCGCCATATCCTATGATTAAGATGTTACTCTTTTGGGGGAAAAATCAAATGTTTAATTAAGAGAAGAATTAATGTGTTAGTAAGAAAGTGATTTTTTATTTAACCTCAGCTGTGAAACATAAAACAAAGCACAAGAAAAACAGAAAAACTATTTTGAAGTTTCATGTAAAACAAGATTGAAGGGACTGTAGGCCCTTCACTGGATTCATCTTCCTTCTTAACAGTTGGACTTGAGATAATGTAGTTCTCTGTTCCATAAAAGAAATTTCCACTGAAATAGAAAAATAATAACCCCTGCCTCTCATTATGACCCTTCATATTACACTCTGTGCATTTTGAATAGACAGATGAGGTGGAATTTCTACTTTTTATCACAATGAGTCAACTTTAAGATCACTTATATTTTTAGAGAAAGGTTTAGTAATTTGCAGTGCTGAAACCTTTAATCATTCATTGTGTCTGTTACAAAAAGATAGAACTTATTTCAAAAATAGCAATCTTGTCACTTGGACTGAAGGAAGAAATCTACAATATTAATAGATCACTGTGACAGTTTTTGTGGTCAGAAGTAGGAGAAAGGCAAAAGAGAAAAGTACTGTTTCCATTTATCTTTCTTAGTAGTATGGACAGGCAGAGGGAGAGAGAACCTTAACATTCAGATATTTCACTCTGGTTAAAAACCAGGGGAAAGAAATGTTTTCAATTTTACCCAGTGGTTTAAATTTTATGTTGACAGATAGTGGAACTGTTTTTTTTTTTTTTTTTTTTGTCAGCTCTAAAAAAGATTTATTCACCAGTCTACTTATTTTATCACTTGCTTATTTATTTATTCAATGAATATTCATTGAACACTTGTTTTATTTCAAATACTGTGGTAGTTAATATTGTTTTAGGAGTTAAAATGATTATATTAGCTATCAAACTAAAGTACCAAAATATGAACAAACAAAATCTTAAAGATAAAATACCAGAATGGTTGAAGATAAAAATACAAGAATGAGTTTTGGCCATAAACATCTAAATAAGTGATGATCATTTCTCAATAAGTTCATGCATATAGTATATTCTACAAAAGTAACAGAAACTTCTACATATTATGTACTAAAAATTAGACTAAGATATTTTAAAGAGATTTATATAAAAACAAATTCATTAACACAAAAATATGAAGGGATTAGCTAAGGAACATATGTGAATGACCCATGAACATGGACAATGAATGGAATGAGATTTGACTATGGGAGTGGGGTGGGGGACTGGGTGGAGGGGGGCAAAGAGAGGAAATTGGGACAACTATAATAGCATAAACAATAAAATATTTTGAAAATGCATAAAAAGGAAAATACTCAAACCAGATTAGAATTATATAAAGACTCTAAAGTGTAATGAAATATTTCATAACCAGTTGCTAGTACTTTGATGTTTTATAAGAGATAAAGTATGTGGTACTATATTTTTAGAAACTTTAGTTAGGTCCTAATGAATTTCTCTAATGTCATTAAATGTTGAAAATATTATTAAATTGCAATTAATTTTCTCACTTTAAGATCTTCTGTCTTCAAGCGAGCATATTAACAAAGACTTATTATGAACTTTACATAAAAGAGACCAGTTTTTATTCAAATATGCCTTATTTTTCATACTAGAATGAGTTAGTATGAAAGGTGGTGTTAGCAGGATAATTCCAAATCCCATATTACACTCAATTAAAAAAAATTAAAGCTTTTCCCCTTGGAATGAAAAAGAATGGCCTCTTTAGGAATAGTGTTTCTCTGAGGAAACAATAATCTAGTTACATTGGTTAATTCCTTTAAGTTCTTTAAAGGCGAAAATAAAATTCAAAAGTAGCACAGCATTATTGAACATTCACTATACGACATACATTTTTCTGAGAAAGGAACTGAGTTTTACTTTCACTTTGTAGATAAAAAACTAAATTTTTGGAAACTCAGATCCCAATCTCATGCTGCATCTTGACTCCAAAGACATGCTTTTTGATCCTGAAGCACGTGTAGGTTTCAGTGCCCTGCTGCCTCACTGCCAGGGCAGAGAAGTCAACAGGGAGCCTTCGACACAGATGTCAACAACACACACTGATGCAAACGGCAGAAGAAGGATGAGAGCCCAGGTCCTCCACCTTCAGCCCGGTGCACTTTCACTGTAACTTACTGCTTACTTTAATAGAAAAGGGCTAAAAACTTCATACCAAATAATCATATGGAAAGTTGTTACTATTTAATTCCAAATATTAAAATAAATCTCATTTTCTACATGTATTCTTTTATCAGTTTGGCATAAGAAACTCTTGGACTTGAAGAATCTGAATATATTTATTGCATTAGTCCCTAAATACCTCTCTAGTCATTATGAGAAGGTTCCCATGTAGCTCTGGACATAAAACCATTAAGCACATTCTCACATAATCTGTTTCAGGCTGAGCAACTCATGGACCATCTATTCTTCATCACATTTATTGATAGTTAAAATGGTGAGTGGAGGGAGCAGAGTACAGAAGGCAGAAAACTGCCCCCCTAGTATAAAACATTACAAAGATCAAACCACCAAGCTTTCCTCATTGACGCATTAGGACTTGAAAATATCACTTTGCTTTTAGTCAAAAAGATGGATGAAATACTCTTGAAAGTTATGTAGATTTATTTGTACAAGTATTTCTACATGTCTTATATATTGAAAAAATATATAAGGAATTTCCAGTAAAAATATCAGGTATATAAAACTACTTCTGTAACAGCAAATTGAATATATATTCATATACACTTGTTTGTTAAAAGTATTTATAAATATTTAATGGAAGCTCTAGCTTATTTGTTTTCCTAAAATTTATTCACGTTTAGTAAGAAACACAATTTTATTCTAAAATGATGACTGTGGCTGAGAGTTTTCTAAAACACTGAGTTTTGCTTATAAAAAGATATTCCCCCAGGTAGAATGATTTATATGAGGAAATCTCTATTAAATCAACCTCACCATTGTTTGTACTTTCAAAGGACACCTTTTGTTGATTAATCTGCAGAATGAAAATACGCTATTAATTTTAATATTCATATGGATTAAGAATATTCTATGATAATATTTTTATTACACTAGTTTCTGTTTAACTCTTATTCTACACTTTGCTGAAAGATATATGTGGATTTTCGTTCTTTTTTTTTAAGATTTATTTATTTATTTATCTTTAGAGGGGAAGGAGAGAGGGAGAGAAACATCACTGTATGGTTGCCTTTTGTGTGTCCCCTGCTGGTAGTTAGCCTGCAGGGAACCGGCCTGCAACCCAGGCATGTGCCCTGACTGGGAATCGAACCGCTATCGTCTGGTTCGCAGGCCCGTGCTCAATCCACTGAGCTATGCCAGCCAGGGCTTGGATTTTCATTAATATCTATGAAATACATGTATGGACACAGTGGCTATTATGACAAAAAGTCCACAGACAAGCAAGTATCAAAAAGAGCATTAAATGCTATTTTAAAAAAGCACCTATCAATTATCATTATACCAGCAACAGATAGTAACTATTAATTTTTGTACATCCTGAAGTTGCTTAAGAACCAGAATAAAGATGTACCCATAACAACAGCCTCCCAAAATAATCTCCTTTGTACACTAAATTTTTCCAATGTCAGAGAAATTATAGGCATTTAAAGTTCAATTTGGTATATATCAATGTAACTTATAAAAGCCTGTATATAAAAATAATACTCATAATAGAGTCATTGATTATTCAACCTGCAATGAGTAGAAATTGAACTATTAGGAGATAAGCAGAAATTATATTTTAATCCCAAACCTTCATTCAAATAAAACTCCATGTATTAAGGAATAAAATCACATTTATAAATAGAGTGAATGTGATTTTTACAGGACTTTTAGCTGCTTAAGAATGATTTTTTTTTTACTTTTTAAAATTAACTTGATTGATAAATAATTAACATGCAACAAAGTGCAAACAGATGGTTAAATTTTGTGAAAACTATACATCTTTGTAACCAGCACTATAGCCAATATACAAAACATTTCTATCACCCCTCAGACATCCCTCGTGACACTCATTCAGTCTTTCCTGCCCCTCCTCCCAGATCCACGTATTTAATGGTCAGCCTCTGTCACTGTGGGTTAGTTTTGCCTTTTCTAGACTATCATATAAATAGATGCTTTGTACTCCTTTGTGCCTGCCCTCTTCAAGTAAGCATAATATTTTTGAGGTATGCCCAATATTGTTTATATATCAGTAATTTATACTTCTTAACACAAAAGAAAATTTTAAAGTAGAATAAGTAATACATTTAACTAAATTAATAAAAAATACATTTCTTTATGCCAGAAAAGTGTAATATAAATTAAAAGTCATGAAAAAATGAATACTTTATATAGCTAAAAAAGCTATTATAATTTTGGCATATACAAATAAATTAGGTAATATTTACAATGTAATAAAATGAATGAAGAAAATTAATATAAAACTGGCAGAAAATAAAAAACACTGACATACGAAATACCCAAGCTCCTTAATAATCAAAGTCATGGTTACACAACCATTTTTTCACAATGAAGTCGTCAGTGGAAATGATAAGAGATGGTCATAATAAACATCCTCAGCCTGCAGAGACATAGATGCCTTCACGTCATGCACACAGTGATCTCTACAACTTTGGTTTGAAGTGCAAAGACTCCTCCCCCCCAATTTCCAAGCCCAGATGATTTCACTGGAGAATTGTACTAATATTTAATAAAGAATTTTACACAAGCTTGCCTGGAAAACAGAAGGGGAGGTAACACTCTCAATTCACTTATAAAGATAGTACTTCTGACACCAAAACCCAAGTAACCGTAAGCAAAGGACAAAGCAAACCAGTATTCTTTGTAAATATAAATGCAAAAGTCTTTGACAAATTATAAGCAAATAAAATTTAGAAATACATAAAATAATTATGTATCATGACCAAGTTAGGAATGACCAACTTGGTCCAAGTTATTCCTTTCAGGAATAAAGTGTGTTTTTTATTTACAAATTAATAAATGCAATGCACACTATTAACATATTCAAGGAAAAATTTATATAATTATATCAACCTATATTTAACATATATTTGACAAAATTCAATACCCGTGGACAAATTAATTCCAAGTGGTTGATGATTTGTTTTAAATGTAAAATCATAAAACTTTTAGAAAAAGATACTGCAGTAGATCTTTGATCTTAGATTTATATCTAAACTAAGTAAACAGTTCTTAGCCTTGCTTCCAATAGCAGAACCCCAAAATTGGTAAACTATACTTTGTCAAAATTTTAATTGTTAACAAATTTTTTTTTTGCTTGGTGAAGCTACTAATTAATAGGAGGAAAAGACAAGCTATGGACTAGGAGAAAATACTTGCAAATCTACATTAGACTAAGTGACTATATAAAGAACAGGAAAAAAACAAAGAATGCAACTTGTTAGTTGGAAAATTAAAATTAAAATATGTAAGATATCATTATATACCTATTAGAATGGCTGAAGTAAAAAACAATGAAAGCACCAAATATTGGAGTGAATGCAGAGAAACTGGGTCATTCAGACATTGTTGTGCATATGTATTGTCATCCTGGAAAAGATTGTCAGTTCATTAAAGCACTAAAGATGAAACTAGGCGATTGCACTCCTATGGAAATATCACAAAGAATAAAAAGACACACAGACTCACCTGTAACATAAATGTATATAGCAGTTTTATTTCTAACAGCTGAAACTGGTAAATACCTTAGACGTCCTTCCGTGGACGAGTGAATAGTTGTGGGCGAATCTTCAGTGGGCGAATAGTTGAACAAACCGTGGTATATCCATGCCAGGAAGTGCTACTCTGCAAAAAAGGAAAAGCACCATTGATACAGTCAGCAACCTAGATTAATCTCCATAGATTTAGGCTGAGTGAAAAAGACAATCAAACATGTTTATGTATGGTGTGATTCTACTTATACATCATTCTTGAAATGACTCCATCATAGAACGGAAGAATGGATTAATTTCCGCCAGGGGGTAAGAACCAGGTGTGACAGGAGATAGTTGTGGCTACTGAAGTGCAACATGAGGGATTTGGTAGTGACAGCATCTGTTTCTGTTTTCTGTGTTAATGTCAACATCCTGGCTGTGATAGTGTACTGTACTGTGGCAAGTATCAACACTGGTGGAAAGTGGTTAAGACATGCTGGGGACCGCTCTGAATTGTTTCTTATAATGGCGTGATTATAACTCTACAATAATCTCAGGAATGATGGGAAAGCTTCTGGACATATTTTACAAACCCCATAAAGCATATAAAATATAATGTCCCTAGGATATAATTTAGAAAGCTAATGGAAATGTCACAGACATATAGCTGGTAAAGATTACTAAAGGTCATCCAACCCATATTCTTCTTCTATAGAAAAATTTATACCTAAATCTACCAGATGACTAATTTTTAAAAACACACTGAGGTTCTGTGACCTCAAGATAAATATATATATGTGGATTTCCCCTCTGTGCCAAATGTCTTCTTCATATATATCTACTCTGTATCGTCTATATCACCACATCCATAATTAAATTTATTAATACCTTGACATGATCCAGAATTAAATCATATGGCTATGTTCAAGAATAGTGCTATATTCTGATTCACATTTAAAACACATATAGCTACCCTGGCTGGTGTGGCGCAGTGGACTCAGTGCTGGCCTGTTAACCAGAGGGTCATTGGTTTGATTCCCAGTCAGGGCACATGCCTGGGTTGCAGGTCATGTCCACAGTAGGGGGGCATATGAGAGGCAACCACATATTGATGTTTCTCTCCCTCTCTTTCTCCTTTCCTTCCCTTCTCTTTAAAAATAAATAAGATATTTTTAAATGCATATAGATAGAATTGTATCTTCAGTAAAGAGCTTCATGCTAATAGTGGTGTTGGGATGGTGGTGCAAGTGCAGTGGCTACGATGAAGACTAGGTAGATGCTTGCCAATCTGATTCCTCTTGCTTTGGTTACAATGCTAAACCTCTTTTACATTTGATTGGGACTATGTAATAAGATATTGGCTAATGCTACGTTTGCCAAAGTGATAAATTCACTTTCAGTCATAACCTTAATTAACTAATTAATCAGTCTTCCATGTTGTCTTTCTCTCTTTTCCACCTGGCTGAAAACAAAAGATTTCAAAATGGTGAAGCAACACTGTGGAAGGCAGAAATCTGAATCCTTAAGTCGTAGGTTGGAGAAGTACGACAAAAGGAATGCCTGATTTTCATTGATTTTTTATGTGGGCCAGACCAAAACCTTGTTCTACACCACTGAGAGTTTGGTGTGAGACAGACTTACCTTTTACTAATAGTATAAATTTTCATTGTTAAAAATAATAGTTTACGCATATGAAAGTTTATTATGAAACACAGTTATTTCCAGATTTCCAGATTTTGGCATCTGTGAAATTGATTGACTGAATAATTTCATTAATTTATTTAATCAAGCATGTATTAATCAATGTGGGCTTCATTTACTTAAGGCATTTTTGTTGATTCTCCCTCATATAAAAAGTCCTGTGGGTGGCAAAGCTCAGCTTTTGGTTTTGAGGGTTGATAATAACTATTTAGGCCTATCCTCTGGATTGCTTCTTTTCTCCATGTGAGCCAGTCACAAAGATGAACACATTTTAAACAATACTACTTTAACAGCTGAATACATATGCATAGATTAGGTAACCAGAAAAATCTTTTAAAAATTCAAGTAAGATTTTGGTTATTCATCACATTGTAATGAAATCATCTGCCAAAGAATTCTTCACTGAATTGCCTTGTTGTAGCTCCTCTTATTCCTATGCCACGATGCTGCCTAATTAACTCAGTGAATTCCAGAAGCCTAAACATACTACTAAATTTATTTAATAGGTGGACTACCAAAGCAGTAAAAGTATTTTCCTGAAATGAATGGCTATTACATTAGCCATTCACTAACCTCTCTGTGTATAACCAATCTCTGCTAATACAACCTCTGTATATTAGCCATTCTCTAACCTCTTTTCTGACAGGATAAAGAAAAAACTAAATGCATCCTTCCACATAGGCCTGCATGCTTAAGAAAACAGCTTTGAACCCAATTACACATTCGGGCATTTTCATTCCATTTTTCCGCTTGATGCCCATAGTCCTCGTAGTCCATGGGACCAGCATTCACAGGAGGCCACTGCTGTCATGCTTAGTCCATCACACTGACAACTTCTCACCTCGGCTCCTTATGTCCTTGTGTTTTTTTTCCTTTCTGACCTAAGGTCTTGGGTTATCAACACGAAAGTTTGTGTAACCAAGTCTTGTTGGAAATTACTGGGCAGGGAGGAGGGGTATTCTCACACTTTGGGGAAGAGTCAATAGATAAATGAATACCTCTCCTCTCTGCCAGTCCTCCAGTGGGATCTTCTGAGGCACACTTCAGAAAATTTCAGGTCTCCTACAAATCTGAGGCTTAGTTGACCTAAAACAGAATCATTAACAGAGCACATCATTTTCTGACTTCTCTTTCTGCTCTGTCTCACTTTCCCTACATCTCTGTGTTTCCAGGGATCACCTCCCAGATAATCTACCTGTGTTTAATTTTTTGGCTCTGTTTTGAAGAAAATCCAAACAAATACTTGCTATATGTAAATAATTATAGATATCATCCTGAGTCTAGTTTTTCTTATAATAGCAATATATTAAAGATATATTTTTAGTTATATATATATAGTCAGGTATTGTATAGAAATTTCCAACTGTAACTGAAAATGGAAATTAGATATATGTATTTTATTTCTACAATAAGTACAATGCTTAAAATATATTTTTATTTCTATAGAGTAAACTTTATTTTATATACACATATATGTATATATGTAAGTATATATGTAATATGCATGTGCATATAAATGTATAATTCTATACTTTCCTATTTCAAGATTAACATTCACTATTTTTGGAATCTATCCAACAGTTAGACTTTATACTTTTCTTACATTATGCTCATGTCCCATGTTACACTAAGGTATTAGAGGACATCCAGCTTATCCCTAGTGATCAGTCTACAAAAGTTAGCATCTGTTATCTATTATCCCAATTTCCTTGTCTTATTTAATTCTGTTTTGCTTTTAGACCATGTATGGCCACGAACATTTATTTTGAGACTATCCGTTGTCTTGTTTAGCTTAGATATATCAAGTAGTTATTTCTATTTTCCAGAAATTCTAACTGTCTAACAGAACTGTCTGGATGTCCAGTTCTGTAAACTTCAAGAACCATGAAGTTGTTTCTTTTGATCTTTCTAGACTACTTTTTCTTTTCTTTTTTTTTTTTTGCTTGAAAAGGGAGAACTTCAATCTCAGGACTCATAGAGCAACACAGTATCATATGCCCTTTCAATATTTAATTTTGTATTATAATTTATTCAACAAGACAGCAAAATAATTGATAAACATTTAGGTTGAATTGTTTTATTTTTATTTATTTTGCTGCCTAAAAATTTTACACATACATCAATATTAAATGGTGTTTTCAGTGCATTTAGTTATTTTGGTAGTTTCTCATAAATCAAATGCCCATGAACTATATCAAAATGAGTTAATTTATTCTGAAATTTCAATGTATATTTGAGGGCTTGATTATGATTATGAATTTTCAAGAGATATCTTTCTCTCCATTTTACTTTGTGGCATAGAATCTTGTTACTTCATTCTTTAGGAGAAAGGCATAGAATTGGGGGGGGTCCATTTTCCCACAGGATTTGCTAGAGTTTCTTCTCCCCTTTCAAGGGCCCTTGTCTTTGCCTCTAGTATTCTCTCCACTAGTTAAAACACAATTTCTGCCCTGAGAGCACACTCCAGTTCTGGAGTTCACTTCACCTTTCTGGATTTGTGACTCAGATTTGTTTCTGCCATTTGAGAATTTTCCTTTCTCTTACAACATCAAAAAATCATCACACACTTTGTAGACCTTATAGCTTAAGGGTTTTTTAAAAGATATCTGAACCACCTTGTTAAAAGAATGAAAGTGTTAAGTATTAACTATATATCATTAAATATGGATATCAATTTGGTACCTTGGCAGAGTGCTTTGCTTCTTAAAAGTGTCAACCAATCTTAATCCCAGGGTCAATAGAAAGGAATATATCTAATATAAATTGTATACAATAGCATGGGAATTTAGGAGATAGTATAATACTTTGAAGCTGTTAAGTTTTGACTGTCTCTTCTTCAGGAGTTTGATCCTTATGAGCAACTAAGTAGGCTCTGTTAAAAGATCTAAGGACCAACCCTTGTTCAAAAGGTTGAATAGTGTTCCCCCCAAAATTAATATCTACCCAGAACTCAAAAGATGATTTAACTTGGAAATGGAATCTACAATGTAATTAAATGACAAAGATGAGATCATGCTAGATTAGAATGGTCTCTAAATCCAAGGTATGTATTTTAAATAGTGACAAACCCGCCAAAACCCTATGCATAGAGACACAGGAAAAGTCTTCCTGAAGATAAAAGCAGAGATTTCTATTATTCTGCCATGGACTGAGGAATACTGAAGCCACCAGAAACTGGAAAAGAAAAGGAAGAATTCTCCTTACAGCCTTTTAGGGAGCATGACCCTGCTTTCACCTTGATTTTGGCCTTCTGGCTTCCAGAACTGTAAGAATATATTTTGTTGTTTTAGTCTATTATATTTGTGGTAATTTGTTGGAGTAGCCCTCATTAACTAATACAGAGGGTTTGCAGGAGGCTAAAATTTTAGTAAGATTATCTAACGCCCAAGACTATCTAACACCCTAGATATGGAAACAAGATTTTTACTCTGGAGAAGGAGAGAAACGTTACCTTGCGTCAACCTAAACACAGCAAAGTGCGTCAAGGAGGAAGAAGGACTTTGCAATCCATTTCCTTTGTTGTCAGTCTTTCTGGCCGCACTAATCTCTACCTGTGTGATCACACTTCTTTGAATCTCAGTGTCCTAATCTCTAGAATGAGAAAATGCCCCTGTATCATAGGTTGTTGTGAAGAGTAAGTAAAATAGGTATTTTACTTACTCAGGTGTCACATAAATCACCCGACATGACAACACCTGGTGCATTTGAAAAGCTCAATAAGCCTTATTTTACAACTCCTGTCAATACCAGGTATTTTGCTAATATTTTGGTAATGACTCTTCCTCCTTCTCCTCCTCCTCTTCTTCCTTGTTTTAAAAAAAGTCAATTTCTGCCCTCCCTAGCTCGATTTGACTTGATCCTCTCAGCCCCTGCCCCTGGGAAAGTGATGTAATAGATATTAATAAAATCATTTAATCTACTAGTGGGAAATAAAAATATGAAGTATTTCTTCACTTCTGCTGAAACGTTTCTTCTGCCTCACCCAAATCTTAAAATGAGCCCCTTTCTAGAGAAACCTTCCTCACTTTTTCTTTATTTCACTGTATCATCAGTTTCCTGTTGAATCCCTGACATACACATGTGTATATCTAGCAAAAGAGCATTGTAGGCAGAACAAACAGCAAGAACAAAGGATGAAAGGTGGCAGTGTATATTGTACGGAAGAAATGGCGAAGAGGTCCATATGAAGAAGCAGACTGGGTGAGAGGAGGGTAGCGAGCTCTAAAGTCAGAGAAGAAAAGAGGTGCCACAGGCTAAAAGGTTTTGTGGGCCAAAGGAAGTAAAGAACTTGGCTTTTATTCTTCGTGAAAATGGAAGTCATCAAAAGATTTTGAACACATGAGTGGCATAATATGAATTGCTAAAAGGACCATTATGACTTATCATCTGAGGATAATTGAATGTGGATACGTTTAGATATAGTAAAACCCGACTCAGCAGCGGTCATTGAGCAGATAGGACTCCTTCCTCTCTTTCACACGGCTCGCTCCGCTTGCCCCAAAGCCATGTCTCATAAACCCGATATGGTCCAGACTGAGAAATTCAAGAAGATGCAATTGAAGAAGACAGAAACAGGAGAGACAAATCTGCCTTCAAAAGAAAGGATTGAACAAGCAGGCAAATTGTAGTGAGGCCCGCAGTGCCAGTGTGCACTGTGTGTTCCACAAGCATTGCCTTCTTATTTCACTTCTAGCTGTTTTAACTGTGTGAGATGTAAAATGGTTGGATCAGTGTAAATGACTATGCTGCCCCTTTTCACAACAGAGATCTACTTAACAATGAAGGTTGCACCTGCCCCTCCCATCTGCCTGTCTAGCTGGCATGGAAACAAAAGAACTTGCGTGTTGGTGAAGAGACAAGATGATAGGTCCACAGTGAAATCTAGAGGAGAAACTAAGCTGGTCCAAGGTGTCCTACAGGTTGTAAAATCAAGTTTAATCAGAGTGCTGATACTTTTGTTAACATTATTTTAATTTTTATAATGCCTTTTTTAAAGAAAATATGCAAATAGAAAGTTTTAAAACCTGAAAAAGAAAAAGGAAGAATAAAACTAGTTTGGGAGTCTACTAAAATAATTCAAAAGAGAAGTAATGGTGGATGAAGCAGAATGCTAGCAGTGGAGCTAGTTAAGAAACAGTCAAATTTAAGTTATATTTTGAAAGTACAGGCAACAGATGTTTCTGACACACTGAACACACTGTATGATAGAGATGTTAGAGGTGATAAAAGGCTATTTAACCCAAGGAAGTAAGAATTGTAATTTTTTTCCTTTGTGATTAGCTTGAGGTTCAGGAGGGGAGAAGAAGGGCTCAGGTGGGCTCTTTATTAGGTGGTTATTGCTGTGCTACAGGGGTCAGACCACATAAGCAGTGTCAGCCCCAAGCATGTGTTCTCCCGCTGCTGGTTGCAAAGACCGGAGACTGGGCCTGGTGAATCTCAAGGTTAGAAGTGAAACTGGAAGGCCTTGCTCATGTACTATTTCCAGGCATCCAGGCTGGGTAGTGGGGAGGAGATGCCCAGGGCTGTCAGGCTTACCCAGCTGACACCAATGAGGTCTGGAAGGACACCAGCTGCACACTGGCCCCTGCCAGCAGTCCAGTCACGGTAGGAAGCAGGGCAGGGTTGAAGGGCTGAGCCCGGAACAGCAGCTGGGGCAGACCCCTGCAGAGAGGAACTTCTGGTCTGAAGGCAGCTCCTTTGAGTGCCTGCCACACAGGTGTGGTGACCTGGACCAAACCAGCAGCCTGGTGGGGAGCACCTACCAGGGCCACAGTCAGAAGGCACTCCCAAAAGCCTTGCTCCCCTGGCACAGCAGGGTTATGGGAAGTGATACATTGAGACCAGCTTCCTTCACCAGCAGCTTTGAGGTCACCAAGCTCATGTCTGCCTGATTGGTAGCCTCTTTCAGGAGGCTGACAATGACTGCAGGGCTTAGGCACTTCCCGGCATTCTTCGGGGATGTTCCCTGTGTTACCACCTGGATGGTCCCTATAGGGGACCCAGCCCAGGCTCACATCAGTGTCCGCAGGGCCTCTCCTAGCCAATTCAAGGCTTGGTGTGCGGAGAGAAGGTGCTGGTAAGGGCCTGGGCATTTACAACCCCTATTAGAGATTTCCCCTTCACCATGTCCACAAACTGGATGGCGATTTCCTCCCCACAGCGGCTCTGGGCATCCCTGGTGCTGGTGCCCAGGTGGGGGCAGCTGATGGGGTTCTCATGTTCCACCAAGGCTCTGCCCGTGGTGGCTCCATCCATGAACACATCTAGCACTGCCCCTGCATAAGGGGCAGACTGCAGGGCCTGGAGCAAGGTGCCCTCATCCATGATCCCCCTGCGGGCACAGTACACCATGCACACCACCTTCTTGTACTCGGCGTAGGTGTCATTGTTTAACAGACTTGTCATGGAGGGCAGGAGAGGGGCGTGTACAGTGATGAAATCACAGAGACGCCAGATCTCCTCCGGGGGCAGCTGCTGAACACCCAAGGAGGCCAAGACCTCTGGCGAAATGATGGGGTCATACCCTACAGTCTTCATCCCAAAGGAATGCATCCAGGTGGCCACCTCTCTCCCATTTCTGCCCAGGCTAAGAATTCCCAGAGTCTTTCCATTCAGCCCGGTTCCCATGGACTTCCATTCCCATTTACTATTCTTCATGGAAGCTGTTGCCTGGGGCCTGGGGAATCTGCCTGGGGAGACACAGGATCATTCCACAGGTGAGCTCCATAGCACTGAGACTGTTCCCATTGAGGGTGTTCATGACCAGGACACCCTTCCTTCTTGTGGCCTCCAGATCATGCTGTCCACTCCAGTGCTGGCCAACCCACCACCTGGAGCTTCTCTCCTGCGTTGATGACATCAGTAGTCACCTTGGTGACCACGCAAACAATAAGGCCTTCCAAGTCCTGCAGCTCACAGTCAGCTCTTCTTTGCTCAGGTTCTGCTTCTCCACCACCTGCAGTCCTCCATCTTGCAGGATCTGCTGGCAGCAGGGGTCCAGGCTATCACCGATGAGCACTTTCCCTCGATTTGCAAAGGCCATTGCTGGAGCCAGCCTCTGAATCATTGCTCTCCCTGAGCCCAGAAGCTGCTGTAGTGACCACCTGGCTAGAGTACCTGGAGGAGCTTATTTCCAAACAATGAGTTTGAGATGCCTACTAGACATCCAAGTGGGTATGCTGAAAAAGTAGTCAGCCATATAAATTGGCAGATATGTAAGCTTACAAACACATAATTGATAATTTACTGGTAAATAGATAAAATGAAAATCCATGGCAATGATTAAAAATACCAAGGTGACTGCTGATGTCATCAAAGGAGAAAGTGAAGAATAAAAAAAGGCTACTCAAAATATTAGCTCTGGAGCAAACCAGATCTTTAGAAAGTCAGAGTGCTCTTACTCAGAATGTGTGCTATCTTTCAGACATGTTCAGCCAGTCTACAGATATCAAGTATTTTTCAAAGTATTTCATAAACTCAGATGTGTAAGAAAATGTTCTTTTCCTCCATTTTTTGTAAACTCATTTTCGGACTATGTTTCTATAATGAGACTGCACTACTCTGATGTTGTTTCGTACTCAGCATGTTAAACTATGGTTAACTTCAAAGGCACCTCATGCCAAGAGAAAACGGTATCTGCAGGGCTTTCATTGGTTTTCTGTATCAACAGGGTTACATAAACAGGATAGTAATCTGTAAATAGGTTACTTTAAAGACAATCCATAGATGTTCTTGTTTTCAGATTTTCTTTATGTTTGAAGCCTTTGAAAATCTCTGCTTAAGTACTGAAAAATTAAAGCTTTTTTTTATTTTGAACAATTGTCAGGTTATGATGTACTCCTTCTGTTTTTTTGCAAAAAATACTTATTACAATTTTCACTTTTCTCAAAAGATTTTCTTCTTTTATACTTCTTTTTTATTGATGATTTTTGTGTTCAGAGTTGTCATTGCAATACTGTTCTTGAAACTAGTTTTTAAGTTTTATCTAAAATGTAGTTCATAAAACATATAAAATACTGGGATGCTGATAAAAATACAGCATTATTAGATAACTGAGGATCTTCCCTGGCTGGTAGCTCAGTTGGTTAGGGCATAGTTCCAATACACCAAGGTTGCAGGTTTGATCTCCTGGTAGGGCACATACAAAAATCAGCCAATAATGCATAAATACATGGAACGACAAATCAATGCCTGCCCCTCTCTCCCTCTCTCTCTCTCTCTTGCTCTCTCTTTCTTCCTCTATGTCTCTCTAAAAATCAGTAAAAAAAAAAAAAAAAGAAAGAAACCTGACATCTAATACTAGTTTCTTGCTTTGAAAATTATAAGAAGTGTGGTTAAATGTATACACCTAAACCTTCGGAGCTTCAGTTTACTCACTTGAGAAAAATTGAATGCAATGAAACTGTCAAGCTTGGTTTTTTGGTTCTTTCTTTTTTACTTTTAATAAGAGTGAAATGCCTAGTTAAATTGTTCCAATCCAAGTGTAAAAGAGGCTGAAAATTGTAACCAAAGCAAGACGAATCAGGATTGGTGAGCGTCTAGTTAGACTTCATCGCAGCTACTGCACTTCCCCCGACATCACAGAATTCTACCCAATATGGGATGTTAATATGAATCAGAACATAGCATAGTTCGTTAACATAAACATGATTAATTTATTTCCAGTTCATATAAAGATTTTAATAAATTTAAATAGGTAGATGAAACTTTAGATAAAAATAACACATTTCTTACAGATCATTTATATATTCATATTCATATTANTCTCTCTAAAAATCAGTAAAAAAAAAAAGAAAGAAACCTGACATCTAATACTAGTTACTTGCTTTGAAAATTATAAGAAGTATGGTTAAATGTATACACCTAAACCTTCGGAGCTTCAGTTTACTCACTTGAGAAAAATTGAATGCAATGAAACTGTCAAGCTTGGTTTTTTGGTTCTTTCTTTTTTACTTTTAATAAGAGTGAAATGCCTAGTTAAATTGTTCCAATCCAAGTGTAAAAGAGGCTGAAAATTGTAACCAAAGCAAGACGAATCAGGATTGGTGAGCGTCTAGTTAGACTTCATCGCAGCTACTGCACTTCCCCCGACATCACAGAATTCTACCCAATATGGGATGTTAATATGAATCAGAACATAGCATAGTTCGTTAACATAAACATGATTAATTTATTTCCAGTTCATATAAAGATTTTAATAAATTTAAATAGGTAGATGAAACTTTAGATAAAAATAACACATTTCTTACAGATCATTTATATATTCATATTCATATTATAGAACCTCCAGGTATTTCTAGAAATGAGGCATCTGGTAAGATTTGGGTATAAATTTTTTTCTAAAGGAAAAAAATATGGTCCACCTGACTTTTAAAGATCTCTACTAGCTACATATGTCTGTGATATTTCCATCAGCCCTCTAAAATATATGTTATTGGGATAATATTATACATATTTTATAGTGTACATGAAAAATGCCCAGAAGCTTTTCTACCACTCCTGAGAATTTTTTGTAATTTCATAAAAATAATACAGGGGATAAGATAAAACATAAATAGAGTCCTGGGAAACAACAAGGACCAGATAATGGAAAATACAAAAAGAGCCTACTAAGTTAACTAAGAGTTGCCAGGTAAGAGAGGGGGAGAGACTTCTGAGTCAGCTGCTTTGCCAGTCTCGATATTGTTATTGGAGTGACTGAGCTGAGGATCCACAACAGCCCTCAGATTCAAAAGAGGCTGAACCACCACACACTCCGGTTCACCTCTACGTGGTCTTTAGCGAACCACTGAGGGAGTGCATCCAACTTTCTGTGCACTTGGCAAACCTCCTTTATCCTTATTGACTCACTACTACTCACAAGCTCTAAACCGCAATTTGCATTAGGCACCAATGCCAATAATCCTATCAACCCTACTCTGTTTAGATTGAAGGTCACCATAGAAGTGGCAATTTTTCTTTTTTTTTAAGATTTTATTTATTTACATTTAGAGAGAAGATGGCGGTGGAGGAAGGGAGGGAAAGAAATACCAATGTGTGGTTTCCTCTCACATGGACCCAACTGGGGACTTGGTCCACAACCCTGACTGGGAAGTGAACTAGCGACCCTTCTGTTTGCAGCCCACGCTTAATCCATTGAGCTACTCCAGCCAAAGTGGAAGCAGCAATTTTTCAATGTTACCTTTTATCATCTGAACTCCTATACAGAAACAACTCTAATAAATCTTACAGAAAGTAATTTCACAGGGTTATCTGGTCATAAATTCTTAACTGGGCAGCAACTAAGGGAGGGGGTGAAAAGGGAGGGGGTGGGAGTAAAAGACAGAAAACTGTACTTGAACAACAATTAAATAAAATTTAAAAAAATAAAAATAAATTCTTAACTGGGCAGGTCATGGTGAGTAGTCTTGCCCCAGGCCTGTAAAAGGTCTCTGTTTGCCTTGAGCAAGCTTGTCCATTGTTCTCCTGCCTCTAGATTAACACGCCTTTGAAATGCCAGAAGTAAATCCCTTTTCCAGAGCTCTTGCAGGCCTTCAAGGGAGTACATACTTTTGTTAACTAACCTATAATGGAATCACAGAGACTTCCCTGCATTTCTCCCACCTTCACGCACTTTTCCTCACTTTTAAAGAAGTTGCAAAATTGTCATTCTCTGGAGCATTTGAGATACTACTTCCCAGCATGTCCTCAGTTTGGCTCAAATAACTTCTTATAGATGTTCTCTATAGCTTTGAACATTTCTTACTGAAGACAAAACTTTTTGTCTCCTTTGAAAATCTCCTCAAGCTCTATACCATATTCAGCATATTATTGTAACTATATTTAGGCATATCTCTAGCCTTTCTCCTCTGAACAACTTGACTCATAAAATATTAGTAAGGTAACTCTTGGGATTTCACCACATAAGATTTCCTTCTCACTAAATGCATGTAGACTGAGAGAGAAAATTCAAGTATTTTTCATATCGCCTCTTACATTTATACCCACCTTCAGTATATATAACAGCCATAGTGATTATATTAACAAGCAATTTATAGTATGTCATTTTGTGCTAAGATCCCCATTACAGCTTCCCATCTCATTCAAAGTAAAACAACAAACTGATACCATCTCTTTCAATATTTTGATGATTTTTCTCTTCCCTGTCTTCTCTTCTCTGATTTCATGTCCTACTACTCATCTTAGTCATCCTGTTTTAGCCACAGTGGTGGGTGTTCTTGATTTCTTTAAATGCTCAGCAAATCCCTGCCTGAAACCTTTGTGGAATCCTAAACCTGAGGCCTAGAATATATTTCACTAAGAACCTGGAAAAAAGGGGATGGGCTCACATGAACAAGTATAAAGGACACATGGACAATAACTAAGGTGGGGGGGATTGGGAGGGAGGTGGGGAGCACTGGTGGGGGGCAGGGCTAGGAATATAAGACAGAAAACTGTACTTGAACAAGAATTAAATAAAAATTAAAATTAAAAAAAGAACCTGTAAATTCATGTATATTCATTCCTCAAGTTTTTCGTCAAATGTCACCTCGTCAGAGAAATCTGCATTGATTATGCCATCTAAAATATCACCCCCATTTCACTCATTCTTCGTACTCTTTTTCATGTTCTTCTTCACTCTAAAGATTATTAAAGGGGCCTGAGTTGAGTGATTTAACACCAGGAAATCACATCAGGAGATTGTTCAGCTCTTCCATGTAAAACACAAGAGGGGCCTGAACTGAGGCAATGGGGGCACTGCAGGACAGGACTGAGGGCTAACACATCAGTTAAATTTTGAGCTAGAATCACAAAGAATTGACTACAGTTATACCATGAAGAACTAAAGATGGAGGAAGCAAGCCAGGATAACTATGGGGATTTAATGTGTCCGTGTTTCCTAAAATGCACCAATTTGATTTTGCCATTTGCAATGCCAAATGAGAATATTTAAAAAAAAGCAAGTTTGAGACGATAAGGGAATATGGAAGTTGTGCTACAAATTGGAACAGGGAAAACAGTTTTTTCCTCAATCAGTTACACTATTTCATACCACTAAATTAAATTCTTTCCTTCCAGAAAACTTAGAAATGTCCTGGGAAAAGAGGGGAAAAAATCTCATATAAATTGAAATATCTTTTACTTCAAGCATCTCTGTGTATTCTTATATAAAAACAGTTTAAGATAAATCAATAAAGACTACAAATGTATTACCTAAAAGACAGATGAAATATTCTTTTACCCATAGCATAGAAAAATCATCTTTAACACTTAGTAAGATGTTCTTTACAATAAAACCTTTCACTTTGCAAGTCTTATTTACTAAATATTTAAATTGGATGTCCTGAATAACAAATTATGAGGAAATTGCCATTCATTTATTTTGAACACATATGCCTGTTTGTTTGTATGTTTGTTTATTCAAAAGTGTTGTCAGATTTAGGTACAATGAGCTAATGGCTTCAACAGAACTTTTCCATTAAAAATAGGCTTGTAATAAAAAACTCATGTCACAACATAAATAGTAATAAAGAGAAAATTTTATATGCTGAACAAATAGTTTTATTTAAATTTAAAGCATTGGAAAAACTATTGACCAAAGTAATGTAGTATGAAGATAAAAAATAAAGGAATAGAACATTCCAGTTATTTTCTCTTGTGACTCTGCATTATTTTCCCTATATTCATAGGATCTTTTATTTCTACTTATTTAGCTATTCTCTGTTATCCACCTACTTTGCCTTGTGTCAACTTATTGTTATTTCCATACGCTCCAATATTAGCTGAAATCTGGAAAGTTTAAATAGTAAGTTCTCTTTCTTTTTTTCTCTTTTATTTTTAAATTTGCACTCTAGATTAAAGTAATTTTGCTTTCCAAACTAGCATTATCTATTTTACTACATGATATTAATTATGAAATAAAGAAATATTTTATTTTAAAACTTCTTTTAAATTAGAATTGACAGTACCTACATATATATGCATAGCATGTTTTATAAATATACATGAAGATAGAGATGATATTTGATACTCATTTTTATAGAAATAAATTATGTATTATGTATATTTACATCTAAAAATCTTTATGGGTTATGAATCCACATATACAGAGCTTGGACGTCTCCATTATATTTAAAAATAAATAAAATGCTGAACATGGTTAAAAAATCAACAATGGCTTTTGTATCCATAAGAGAGGGAGGAGACAGAGCAGACTACTGCCCCCAGAACTACAGAGACAGACAGGACAGGTAAATACAGGAAGTTACAGTTCATAAGAACAGAGATTTGTGAGGAGAAACCTCCTGGGAACCAGTGCCAGGCTAGAAGACCTAAACTATATTTGCTGAATTGCTAAAGGCTCAGTGAAGACATGTTTAAGAGTTAAAGATTCCAGAGAAACCCACTCATGGGGGACTCCCCCGACAATGCTGTGCAATTTCCTACCAGGAGTTTGCCTGGGTTCCCACAGTAAATGCCAGAAAGAAAAAAAAAATCTCCTGGTGGTTGCAGTGGAGAGAGGAGAAAGAAACCATTTTTAAATACTTCAAGGTACTCTGTTCTTCTTAAATGTTCTCTCTTATGGGAAAAGCCTACCCTCTGGGCATTATGAGAGTCAAAATGAGAGTCAATTGAGAGTCATCTCTGGGAGAGGAGAAATACTCAACTCCATCATTCCATTCAACCTACAGAAGAAGAAAATAATTAAGAATGTCTGTGAAGTTCTTAGTCTAGAGATGCAGGCCCAGTAAAGATGGAGATATGATCATAAGACTGTAGAATGCTTTCCTTCTCTCCACATCTCACCATCATATTACTGAAGGTCCATTTACAGCAACTCCTTTTACCCAGTACATCATGTTTAACTATGAAGGAAAATTTATGATATAGCAAAATGCAAAAAATAATCAGGGTTTTAAAGACACAGAATAAGCATCAGAGCCAGACAAAGCAGGAATGTTGAAATTATCAGATTAGGGATTTAAAAGTAATTATGAATAACATGCTAAGAACACTAATGGATAAAGTAAAGGGATGGGAACATATTTTACAAATATGAAAGTTTTTAAAGAGCTGGGGAAGCAATACGTATACCTGACAAAATAAAATTTAGAACAAAGATCATGATAACAGACAAAGAATAAGGCTATATAATGATAAGGTTAGTAATTCAACAAGAGGATATAATGTTTGTAAAAATTTATGCATTCAACATAGAAGCACCTAAATATATAAAGAAACTCTTTTTTAAATTAAATATTTTATTGTGTCCTGTCTGGAGTGGCTTAGTGGATTGAGTGCCAGCCTGTGAAACAAAGTGTCACCAGTTGTATTTATAGTCAGGGCTCATGCCTGGGTTGTGGACCAGGTCCCCAGTAGGGGTTGTGTGAGAGGCAACCACACATTGATATTTTTCTACCTCTCTTTCTCCTTCCCTTTCCCTTTTTCTAAAAATAGATAAATAAATAAATAAAATATTTGATTGTTGTCCTATCACTGTTGTCCCAATTATCTCCCTTTGTTCTCCTTTGCCCAGCTCACTCCTGACCCTCGCAGTCAATCCCCACCCTGATGTCCATATCCATGGGCCATTCATAAATGTTCCTTAACTAGCCCAATTCTCCTTCTTTCTACCCTTATCACCTCCACCCTCTTCCCCTCTGGTCACTGTCAGTATGTTGCTTGTTTCCATGCCTTGTTTGTTTTGTTCATTAGGTTCCTCTTATAGGTGAGATCATATGGTATTTGTCTTTCACGGCCTAACTTCTTTCACTTATCATGATATTCTCTAGTTTTATCCATGCTTTGTGAAATGTAGAAGTTCCTTCTTTCTTTCTGCTATGCAGCATTCAATTGTGTAAATGTACCACAGTTTTTTTATTCTATTCATTTATGGATGGGCACTTAGTCCATTTTGAGCACTTGGGTACTGTAAATAACACTGCAAAGGACATAGGGGTGAATAAGTTCTTTTCAATTGGTGTTTCACGATTCTCAGGTTATAATTATAGCAGTACAATATCAGGGTGAAAAGGAAGTACCATTTTTAGTTTTTTTGAGGAAATTCCATACTGTTTTCCATAGTAGCTATACCAATGTGCATTCCCACCAATAATGCACTAGGGAAATCTTGATGGACATAAGGAAGAGATTGACCGGGGATTCTAATACCCCATTGACATCGATCTTCCAGACAGAAAATCAACAAGGAAACAGTGGCCTTAAATGACACCTAGACCGGATAAATTTAATTGAAATCTTCAGAGCATTATACTCCAAAGAAGCAGAATATACATTCATTCAAGTGTGCATGCATGTTTTCTAGGATAGACCACATATTAGGACAAAAATAAGTCTCAATACATTTAAGAAGATTGAAATCAGATCAAGCATCTTATCTGACCTTAATGGTATGAAACTAGAAATAATTCACAAGGAAAAAAACTAAAAACACACACATTGTCATGGAGGATAAATAAATGTTACTGAA
This sequence comes from Sturnira hondurensis, assembly GCF_014824575.4. Lineage (NCBI taxonomy): Eukaryota > Metazoa > Chordata > Mammalia > Chiroptera > Phyllostomidae > Sturnira > Sturnira hondurensis. The sequence continues at coordinate 8,469,896 of NW_028094767.1, forward strand.
CAATGCATGGGTTAGCAATGAGATAAAGGTAAACATCAAAATAGACTTGAAACAAATGAAAACTAGAAGCCAACAACCCAAAATTCATGCAACCATACAAAAATCAGTCTTAAGAAAAGAATTCATAGCATTACAGGCCTATCTCAAGATTTAAGAACAGACTTAACCATTATAAACGTATATGCACCCACTATAGGAGCAGCCAAATATAAAAGGGAAATCTTGGAGGACATCAAGAATGATATAGACAGCAACACACTTATAATATGGATTTTCACATCCCACTGTTCAACAATGGATAGATCTTCCAAACAAAATATCAAAAGGGGTATTGTGGCATTGAACAATGGCCTAGATCAAAGGGACTTAACTGATATATAGAGAACCATTCATCCAAAAAAAGCAAAATACAGTTTCTTTTCAAAATGTACATGGAATATTTTCAAAGATAGACCACATGATAGGACATAAAACAAATCACAACAATTCAAGAATATTGAAATTATATCAAGTATGTTCTTGGACCACAAGGTCTTGAAACTAGAAACCAACTGCAAGGAAAAAACTCAGAAATATTCAAGTTCCTAGATATTGAATATCATACTATTAAACAATGAATGGGTCAATAATGAGATCAAGGAAGAAATTTTAAAAGTTTCTGAAAACAAACAAAAATTAACACACAACAGTCTAAAACCTATGGGACACAGAGAAGGCAGTCCTGAGAGGGAAGTTCATAGTAATATGGACCTACTTAAAAAGACAGAAATATTTCATATAAACAACCTAAGCATACATCTACAAGAACTGGAGAAACAACAAAAAACAAAGCCCAGAGAGAGCAGAAGGAAGGAAATAACCAAGAACAGAGAAGGATTAAATGACATAGACACTAAACACACACACACACACACACACACACACACACAAACAATTCAAAGGATTAGTAAATACAGGAGGTAGTTCTTTGAAAAGATAAACAAAATTGATAAGCCTTTAACCAGACTCATCAAGAAAAAAAGAAAGAGGGCCCAAGTAAATAAAATCAGAAATGGAAGAGGAGAAATTACTTCTGACACCACAGAAATACAAAGGAACAATAAGAAATTAGTACAAACAGCCCTGGATGGTATAGTTCAGTAGATTGAGCACAGGCCTGTGAAGCAAAGGGTTGCCAGTTCGATTTCCAGTCAGGGCACATGCCTGGGTTGCAGGTCCCCAGTAGGGGACACACGAGAGGCAACCACACATTGATGTTTCTCCCTTTCTTTCTCCCTCATTTCCCTTCTCTTTAAAAATAAACAAATAAGCCCTGGCTGGTGTAGCTTGGTGGATTGAGCGCAGGCCTAGGAACCACGCGATCTCGGTTCGATTCCCAGTCAGGGCACATGCCTGGGTTGCAGGCCAGTTCCCAGCAGGGGATGCATGAGAGGCAACCATACATTGATATTTCTCTCCTTCTATTTTTCCTTTCCCCTCTAAAGATAAATAAATAAATCTTTAGCCCTGACTGGTGTAGCTCAGTGGATTGAGCACAAGCCTGTGAACCAGAGGATCACAGTTTGATTCCCAGTCAGGGCACATGCCTGGGTTGCAGGCCATTTCCCTGCAGGCCAGTTCCCAGCAGGGGACGCACAAAAGGCAACCATACATTGATGTTTCTCTCCCTCGCTCCTTCCCATCTAAAGAAAAATAAATAAATAAAATCTTTTAAAAATTTCGGAAAAAAATAAATAAAATAATCTTTAAAAAATAAACAAATAAAATCTTTAAAAAATAAATTACTACAAATATATACCAAGAAATTTTAAAACATGGGTGAGATGGATAAATTTCTAGAAACATATAATGCTCCAAAACTGAATGAGAAAGAAGCAGAAAGCCTGAATAGGCCTATAAAAGCAGCGAAATTGAAGCAGTAATAAAAAAAACTCCCAGCACACAAAAGCTGTGGATCAGACAGTTTCAAAGGTGAATATTACAAAATATTTAAGGAAGAGCTAACTCTTATTCTTCTTAGACTATTTCAAAAATCAAGAATAAAGAAGACTCCCAAACCCTTTTTAAGAAGCCAGAACGATCCTAATCCCCAAAACAGAAAAAGACACAACAAAGAAAGAAAACTACAGACCAATACTGCTGATGAACACAGATGCTAAAATCCTCAACAAAATATTGGCAAACTGTATCCAGCAATACATAAAAAAAAATCATATATCATGATCAGGTGGGATTCATCCCAGGGATGCAAGGATGGTACAGTATTTTCAAGTCAATACACATAATACATCAGATAAAGAAAAGGAAAGGCAAAAATCGTATGATCATATCAACCAATGAGGAAAAAGCAATTAATAAAGCACCCATTCATGTTAAAAACACTCAGCAAAGTGGGAGTAGAGGGAGCATACATCAACACAATAAAGGCCATATATGAGAAACCTACAATCAACATCATACTCAATGGGCAAAAACCTAAAAGCTTTCCCACTAAGACCAGGAATAAGACATAGGTGTCTTATTCAATTTTCACCACTTTCACCACTCCTATTCAACTTAGTATTAGAAGTTCTAGCCACAGTAATCAGAAAAGAAAAAAAGAAATAAAAAGCATTCAAATTGGAAAAGAGAAAATAATACATCATTGTTTGCAGATGACATGACAGTGTACCTAGAAAACCCAATAGTTTCCATCAAAATACTACTCAACTTAATAAGTGAATTTGGCAAAGGAACAGGATACAAACTCAATATTTAGAAATTGAGGGCATTTTGTACATCAACAGTGAAATGTCAGAAACAGAAATCAAGAAAAAAAATCCAATTTGCTATAGCAAAAAGAAAAACAAAATACCTAGGAAAAAACCTAACCAAGGAGGTAAAAGATCTATGATCTATACTCAGAAAACTACACAACACTGAAGAAAGAAATTAAGGAAGACAAAAATAAATGGAAGCATATACCACATTCTTGTATTAGAAGAATAGCATCATCAAAATGTTCATACTACTCAAAGAAATGTATAGATTCAATGCAATCCCTATTGAAATACCAATGACATATTTCACAGATATAGAACAAATATTTCAAAAATTAAATGGAACCACAAATTACCTCAAATTGCCACAGCAATTCTGAGAAAGAAGGACTAAATAGGAGGGATCACAATACTTGATATCACACTATATAAAAAGCCACTATAATCAAAACAGCTTGGTACTGGTATAAGAACAGACACATAGATCAATGCAAGAGAACAAAGAGCCCAGAAATAAACCCCAGTCTCTATGGTCCATTAATATTTGGCAAGGGGACAGAATCATAAAATATAGTAAAAATAGCCCCTTCAACAAATGGTGTTGGGAGATCTGGACAGCTATATGCAAAAAAAAAAAAAGAAAAGAAAATTGACCACCAACTTACACCATGCATAAAAATAAACTCAAAATGGAGTTTATTTTTAACTCCATATGTAAAGATTTAAATATAAATCATGATACTGATAGAGGAGAACACAGGCAAGAAAATTTTAGATATTCCACACAGCAATATTCTCATTGACATGTCCCCTAGAGGAAGGGACATAAAGGAAAGAATAAACAAATTAGACTTAATCAAAATAAAAAGCTTCTGCATCACCAAAGAAAATATCAGCAAAATGAAAAGGGAACCAACTATGTGGGAAACTACATTTAACAATGATACCTCAGACAAGGATTTGATCTAAAAAATATATGAAAAATTCATATGACTCCACGCCAGGAAGACAAGCAATTTAATTTAAAAATGGGCAAAGGACCTGAACAGACACTTCTCCAAGGAGGACATACAGAGGGCCCAGAGACATAGGAAAGGATGCTCAGCATCACTAGCCATCAGAGAAGGAAATTAAAACCGGAATGGGATACTGTGTCACACCAGTCAGAATGGTCATCATTAACAAATCAACAAACAACAAGTGCTGGCAAGGATATGTAGAAAATGGAACCCTAGCACCTTGTTGGTGGGAATGTGGACTGGTATACCCACTGTGGAAAACAGTAATGAATTTCCTCAAAAAATTAATGATGGAACTGCCTTTTCACCCTGTGAATCTACTGCTGGGATTATACTCTGAGAATCGTGGAAACATCAATACAAAGGAACCTATGCACCCCAATGTTCAGGGCAGCATTATTTACAATAGCTAAATGCTGGAAACAGCCTTAGCACCCATTAGTAAATAAGTGGAATAAAAAACTGTGGTATATTTGCATAATGGAACACTATGCAACAGGAAGGAAGAAGGAGCTCTTACCCTTCTCAACAGCATAGATGGAAGTGGAGAGAATTATGCTAAGTAAAATAAGCCAATCAGTGAAACACAAATACCATATGGTTTCATCTGTAAGTGGAACCTAATCAACAAAACAAGCTCATAAGCAAAACAAAACCAGAGACATGGGAATAAAGAACAAACTGACAGTGTCCAGAGAGGAAGGAAAGGGATAATAGGGAAAAAGCGGGAAGGGTCAAGTCAAGGGACCTATATAAAGGACCCATGGACAAAAATAAGGGGGGAGGGAGGATTGAATGTGGGAGTTGGGGATGGATAGGGCAACATTTTATTTTCTTGAAATATACTGAGTATTCTCCAAAATTCTTGGAAAGCTTGTTTCAATGAAATGTTCTTTGGATTTGCATTCACAAACAGAGGTATATTGAAGAGAAGTTAAATGAAGAGAAGTGAAAACAACACAGTAGCTGACAAAGGAATTCCTGTTAAGTAGAACTAAAGGATACAATACTTGATATTTTCTAATAGGCTTCCTAATTGCATAACTGAGACAACAAAAAATGCCTGTGATATTACTTAATTGAACAAAAGCAGAATCAAAAATAGAAGTTCAATATTGGTCTGAGACAACATTGCTCAAAAGCCTAGTTGGAGTGGAAAATCAGAACTTAAAAAATACATTTAGGAAGAAACTGTAATAAGCATCAGCACGTATTAGCATAAGAAAGACAATGATAATTTAGTTTAGATAAGTATAAAATAAGAACAGCCTTGGCTGATGTAATTCAGTGGATTGAGTGCCGGCCTGAGAACCAAAGGGTCCTTGCTTTGATTCCCAGTCAGTGCACAGGCCTGGGTTGCAGGCAGGTCCCCAGTAGGGGGTGCAGGAGAAGCAACCATGTGCTGATTTTTCTCTCCTCTTTCTCCTTCCCTTTCCCTTTCTCTAAAAGTAAATAAATAAAATGTTTTTTTTAAATAATAAATAAGTACAAAAAAGAGAAGCAATCAAAGTGATTCAAAACTGTATGTAGTGAAAAAAGTTAAACAATATTTAGAAAAAGGTCTTTTGGCCTAAATGTTAAAGATACAAATACAGGAGGGTAGATATGAAATCTGGGTATTTATTAAATTCTCTCAACATAACCGGCAGGATATTAGATATTCATTTGTTCTATACACCAACAATCATAGATATCATAATCTCCACAATCAAGTTCATGAATTTAATTGCCCAGGATCTTGTATTTAGATTGAATATACAAAAGATGGATAAGAATGTTTGCTTTATCTTGCTCTAAAGTCAATTTCATTATACCATGATAATGTGTTATATTACAGTTCTAACCTGATAGAAGCTGCTATCTTCATCAGATAATTATAATGGCAATTTTATCTCTAGCACTTGGAATTTATAAAGTGTTTTTACAATCATATTTGTCCCTTGAAACAACAAGGAAGTGTTTAGGAAAGTGAAGTAATGAATAAATAACTTGGCCAGCCCTGGCCAAGTGGCTCAGTTGATTGGGACATCATCTAGGCACCAAAAGGTTGCAGGTTCAATTTTGGTCAGGGCACATGCCTAGGTAGGGGGTTCAGTCCCCAGTCGGCATGCATATGAGAGGCAACTGATTGATGTTTCTCTCTCATATCAATGTATTTCTTTTTCCACCCTCCCTCTCTCTCTAAAATCAATAAACATGTCCTTGGGTGAGGATTAAAAATTATATTAAAATAAAAATAAATTGACCAAAGTCATATGTTTGAATGATATATATATCAAAATAAAATATATCATGTCCAGGTACTAATTAATCACTTTTAGATTATACTAATTATTTCAGGTCAATTTAATGCTTATAGATCAGTGATTTTTAACCTTTTTTAAAAAAAATCATGTCACACATAAACTAATTACTAAAATTCTGTGGCACACCAAACAATATATTACATATTTTTCTGATCTGACAAAAATAGGTATAATTTTTATTCATTCATACCAGACAGTGCTTGTTGTGTTGGCTGTTGTCATTTTTAATTTATTTAACAATCTAAGAGAGGTCAGTGTCCCTAACAGTGTAGTCAGATATTGCAGGTTTTAAAATTCTTATGATACACCAGTTAAAAATTGCTGATTTAGATCAGAGTAATACTATTTCTCCAAAGCCATAAAAAAGTAAATACCACATGATCTCACCTTTAACAGGAACCTAAACAACAAAACAATCAAACAAGCAAAATATAACCAAAGACACTGAAATAGAGAACAAGCTGACAATGTCCAGAGGGGAGAGGGAAGGGAATTCCAGGGGAAAAGAGAAAGGGTTTATAGGAACAAGTAGAAAAGAACATGGACAAAAACTAGGGGGGGTGGAAATGGGAGGGAGGGAGGAGAGCTAGGCGGGTGGGCTGGGATGGGAGTAAAAGACAGAAAACTATATTTGAACAACAATTAAAGATGAATTAAAAAGTAAATATAGCTTCTTTATCTTCTAAAATAATATTTGTAACTCATTTTTAATTGTTAATATGCTTTAAAACTAATGTATTACAATGACTGACCTTAAAGAGTTGTCTCCATAATTACTTTATGAAGACTCATATTTCTAATTCCAGTATCTAATTAGATGATAAAATTTAAAATGGGGAGTGGGGTTGGAGGGAGAGGAGGGGCTATAGTTTTATTGCTTGATCTCCTTAGCAGATTTTCTTATTACATTGAAATCCTAAATAGAATATACTTCTATAAGTTTAATTATTTGCTCCAGAATACATTGAGTGTCTTCTTTATATCGTGGTTTGGATTCTGTCTTGTGTTATGAAGTATTAAACAGACTCATAATGCACAGGCAAATAATTACTAAATAGTTTAAAAGAATCTATGGGCACAATTTTAATAGAAAATTCATACTTAAACGAAATGAGAAATATTTTAGATCTGATTTTTAATATTATAGAGGTTAACAAGAATCCTTTCAGAAAATAACCTAAAAAACTTGTACTTTCAATAATGCCTTTTACAATCAACCAAAGATTCAGTAGAATAAACTTTACACATTACTGTTTATGTTGAGGACAATTTACTTTAAGAAAACATACTAAGAAATTTATAGCTAACAAGTAGAACTTACATCATTTGTTAATCATTTTAAGGATAATGAGCACAATGGAAATTTGGGGGAGGGATGTTTTATTATATTTTATACAAGATCTGAAAATAATTTTAAATTTAATTTTAAACAGAAACATACACTTAGATTATTTTGTCTTAAAGTCATGCAACAATAGAAGGCATAGACTGAAGAGAAGTCTGTATTATTTGTATTTGGGAATATAAATAAAGAAAAAAATATATCCTGTCAGATAGGTAATAAATTTCACCTAGTGGCCACAGACTTTTGTTAAGTAATCTAATTTTTCTATGACCACTCTTATCCATATCTGTTATCAACTAATTAACCCAAGATATATTTTGAGAAACACTGGAAAAACAAACACTTGAATTTTTACTATAGACCTAATATTTATCTCCACAGAATTCAAAATATAGTATAAATTTTTACTTTCATATAGTCTATTTGAAAAGATTTCTGAGCAATAAGATACCCCATAGCAATAAATCTTTTTAATATGGTTTTTCCCACAAGAGTCAATATAGTTTCAGTAATTTAAATAAGATTCTGAATTACAATATTAACCTAAATCAAAAATATTGCATGAGTGCACTGTGAAAAAATAAAGCACTGCCTAGAATTTAAAATATGGCAGATTATTGATATATTTCACATTTAAACATATATTAATTTAAATAAGACTAATAAGAACATTGATAAGAACTTTAACCTTGGTGCAATTTTCAGTACCAAAAAGGACAATTAGCTTCATCTAACGAGTCAAAATGGAAACCAATCACATTGAGACAAGAGATAATATTATTTATTGCAAAGATGTGGTGGATGTGCCATTGAGTTTAAATATATGTAATTAAAATCCAGTTCTTGCCCTGGCTGGTTGAGCACGGGCCTGCAAACAACAGGATCGCAGTTCAATTCCCAGTCAGGGCACATGCCTGGGTTGCAGGCCAGTTCCCAGCGAGGGACTCATGAGAGGCAACCATACATTGATATTTCTCTCCTTCTCTCCTTCCCTTCCCCTCCCCTCTAAAGATAAATAAATAAAATCTTAAAAAAAAATAAAATCCAGTTCTTTATTTTTTGTTTATTTATAAATATTATAGAAGGAATTCTAACAGTGCATTGAAGTATTATATGGAGCAGTGGAAGCCTATTATCATTTAACCTGAATATAAAGACTTGACAAGGAGAGTTTGTCAACAATCTCTGATAACAATACACTGATCTTTGTAACTAAACCCATCTTCCCAAGGTAAATCTTTAGGTCTTATGAGCATCCTTGCAAACAGTAATAGCACCAACAAGGACAGTACAGTTTCTTACTTTTTCATAAACATGCACTAGATAAAGATATCTAACAGATACATTTAAATTAGGAAGCAGCCCTGGTTGGCCTAGCTCAGTGGATTGAGCACAGGCCTGGGAACCAGAGGATCTCGGTTCAATTCCCAGTCAGGGCACATGCCTGGGTTGCAGGCCAGTTCCCTGCAGGCCAACTCCCAGCAGGGGACACACGAAAGGCAACCATACATTGATGTCTCTCTCCCTCTCTCCTTCCCCTCTAAAGATAAATAAATAAATAAATAAATAAAATAAAAATAAATTAGGAAGCATACACAAATTCATTAAAAGAGTAGACAAGCGCAAAGTGAGACCAAGGTCACTGAAAAACTGCTTAAGATATTAACAAGCTGCAAACGTGCTTGCACAGACTTCCTTCTACCACAGATCTGATTTTTTTGAAAATGATAGAACTCTTAATATTTTCCAGTTTACAGTAGTAAATGATAAAAAAATAAGGTTTAGTGGAGAGTAAAAAATATTGCTAATTGTTTTAATTAACATGCACAAAATTTTACTCAGGTGTGTCAGGCTAATAATTACACAGGTGGGTAACAGGAGAAATAATATTTATAAAAACATTTAATTTTTGAGGGGTTGGGATCAAACAAGAAAGGGATTTCTAGATGAAAGACATGGAAGGAAAGAAAAAGGAAGATGAGCTGTTTCCCCTCAAAATTTATGTGTTGAAGTCTTATCCCCAATACCTCAGAATGGCTCTTTATTTTGAGATAAATGATGAAGTTAAAATGAAGTCATTAGGGTGCACTCTAATCCAATGTCTTCATAAAAAAGAGAAATCTGGAGACAGATACAGGGAGAATGCCAAGCGAAGATGGAAGCAAAGATCAGGGTGATGCTTTGATAAACAGAGGGATGAAAAGATGGCCAGAAACTGGGGAAGAGGGTGGAACAGGTTGTTTCTCACAGTTCTCAGAAGGAACCAAACTTACTAACATCTTGATCTTGGGTAGTTAGTCTTCAGAGCTGTGAGACAATACATTTATGTTGTTTAAACCACTCATTTTGTGGTACTTTGTCCTCTCAGCTTTAGCACAAGCTGTATGCAGTGCAGCAAAGTAAATGCAGTGTCAAAGTTAATTAGTGACTATGCTTTCAGAATAAGCCAGCTTTGAAAAATCTTTATCTGAAAGTAAGTAGATATGAAGTGATTTTAGAAAGGCAGGATAGGGTTTTTTTCCCTCAAAGTGTTAGGCTATCCTAACTTCATTTTTAAAAATTGTATACCTCTAAAATTTTGCTTGTCGAGTGGAAAAGTCTTCGGTTTCAGTGTTATTTTTGTTTCTACTACCACATTTGATGGCCAATTTCAGTTTTTGTGTTGCAGTTCACTTTGTAATTTGGGCACAATTTAAATTTGCATTTTTCTTTATTGTGTCAGAAAACATGTATAAAAGTGCAACAATGTGTAAGTGAATTTCAACAGTTCTTTATAAAGTGAACGACCACATATCAACCCAAGATAGGGCAAAGAAAGTTGCTAAGACCTAGAATCCATTTTTGTGTCCTTACTTAGTTGTAGCTTTCACTCTTACCTCTAGAAATGGGCATTTTCTCATTTTATGGTAATAACTTTTTCACTTTTCTTTATTTGTATTGATCAATACATTTTTAAGCAATATCATTAAGTGTTATTTGCATTTGATTTTTATATAACTGTATCCATTATTTCATATCTTGCTTTTTAAACTCTAGTTTTTTAAAGCTGTTGTCCATTAATTCTAATTGTTATTTTTATGGACAATTAGAACATTTCTAATAGCACATGCAGCATTCCTTGATAGTGGGTCTTTTTGCAAAAGCAAAATAGCAAAGAAGTTATTTGTTTATTTATGTTATTAAAAGGCTAAATTGTATACCTAAAAATAATTTAAAAACTATTGAAAGCACCTGTGCAAAGGTGAGGGGAAGTCAATTTGAGTCACTAGGAAAGCCACAAAAGGACCTACTACCCGGTTTTTATAATTTTTGCTTCTGTCTCTGCGAGTAATAATTCAGCATTGCCATTACATGCAACTATGATTAAATGAGGTAAATTGCTTTGCAGTGAGTTCCTCTACCCATCATCAAAGCTGCATCTCCCATCATCACTCTGGGCAGTGATATGGAATAGTGAGTCTCTGAAGGCTTTCAAGCCTGAAGGCGGTGGTAGACAACCTTGCTGGCTTGGGCCCATGTCTGCGGTCAGCTTCAACACGATTGAATGGGCAGAGCCCTCCTTCTCCACTGATTTCCCCTTTCCACCAGTCAGTGTTTTCATTGTTGAGGATGTTGATCCGGCCATTGCTGAAGGCCAGCTTGTCATCATTCTGGGTGGTGTAGTTGCACATCCCGATCATCTGAAACACTGCTGGGAACACCGTGGGCTTAAGTGGCTCAGTTGGAGTGATTTTGTTTGTCCAGGGCTTAAAAGTTTTACATAATACACCAGGAGCCAGCCTATCTGGCACTGTCTCCCACGTGCCTGCAGTTCTTCTTCCAACCTTCCACCTGGGTTCTTTTTCCGGATCAAAATCTTCCCATTGGCCAGTGTGAGCTGCTCCGGACTGGTGGCTGCGTAGGAGGCAATAACCTGGGCAATTTCAGGTGTTTTTTTTTTTCCCCTAAACTTCCTTTTTTCCCAGTAGTTCCAGAGCCTCCTGAATCTTTAAACCTCACATAGTTAGAATGGAAGACTCTGTGCTGTGGCCCACTGTTGCTGGTAACCAATCACCATCTTTCTTGGTCACCAGAATCACATACCCTTACTGAAATGTTAAGTCGCCTTGCTCAGAGCTCTCGTCGGTGTATACAGCAATAAATTCTTCTCCCGAGTCTGCTGTCTTGCCTGCTGGGGAAGCTACTCTGTTTAGGCTAGTAGGTCTTTCGAAAGAACCAGATTCCATGCTTGTCGATTTCCTTATAGACCCTGAAGTGAGTTTCATGTAAGATTTGGGGAACCAACCCTTCTGACCTTGAACTTCTACAAACCACCATATGTCTTGCTGTTCCAGGACGGTGATGACATCATTTTTATTGAAATTCACATGGTTGTCTGTCTAGCTGGGCTCTTCAAGGATATATAGGACTTCCGTTTGTAGTCCCTCCACCTTTTTACTCTGGCCTAAAACAAGAGAGGGAGAGGTGCCAGCGGCCGTGGCTGGAGTGAAAGCCGGTCTCTGCCTTACCTGGCTAACACTTGGCACCGTGAGAAAGGGCTGGGTTGCTCAGGTGTCCCGGTAGTCTGTTTCTGGTTTCTCATAGGTGCTGGTGGGCCCTATGGGGCTGAAGTCGGCTCCGTTTTGGGGGGTCGTGGGAGGCTCAGCAGAGGTTGCTGAGGGAGGCACAGGGGTCTTCCTCACAGCCACCTTGAGTGCGGGGTTGAAGGTCGGATCTGTCACTGGTTTGACTGGAGCAGGAACCTTATTTTCCGGGATTTTCTCAGCGTAGTTTGCAGGAAACAACCCTGTCTTTCCTTTCAGTTCTCCTCCTAGCCATCCCAGTTCTCCAGTCAGGCTTTCATCCACCTCAACTATGTCTCTCGGCTGGATTGTGATCTCATTGTGACTTCTGGACTGAAAGGCATACAGTGCTGGGAAATACACCATTTTTACATTCTCCTATGCAGAAATTGTGAGTGGGCCTTTTTCTGCGGTGGATCAGGGAGCTTGGACAGCTGGTTTAGCTGGTTCTTGGCCTTGTGGGAAAAGCCGGCCCAGCTCGTCCCGCACTTCCTGTTTGCCTCTGTCTTCCCTGTCCTCTTTCTGGCACTCTCTTCCCTTTTGAGTTTTTTCCACCTCATGGAGATTCCTTGGCTGCCGATGCTCGCCATGCTGCTGTACATGCTCTAGGCAGTACTAGTCTCTCTCCTGAGCTCGCTTTTCGGTTTCTTCTTTTTGTTTTCCTAATTCAATGATCTTTCACTCTTGTTCTTTCTGTTTCAGTCGTCCAGCTTCTATGGGCTTTCGTTTCTGGAACTGCTGCTTATAATGTATTTCTCTTATTTCCTTCAGTTGATTACTGAAAATATCAATCTCCTGAAGTTTTTATCTACTTTCTTTCTCAACTTTATCCAGTTGGTCTCTGAGCTGCTGACAAGCCAGTTCTTTCATTTCCAAGGCTTTTTTGAGTGTAAGGAGTAAATCTCTGTGCAAAGTGTTTTGCTGAACTTTCTTTAACTGGTCACTGAGTATCTGTTTTTTTTCTGGAATAAGCCTTCCCAGCATCTGCTGAGACTCCTGTAACTGTTGCTGTAGATGGGTGATTTCAGTAATTCTCAGCTCTCTGGATTTATTTGTACCCTCAATTTCATGCCTTTGGGTGGTCAGTTGACATCTGATATCTTAAAGCTTTTCTTCAAGTTGATGTGTTTTTTTTTTATCATTAAGAGGTTCTAATTCAAATTCCAAAGTCTTTTTCTTTGTTTTCAGTACTACGATGTCTTCTTGTTCTTTGTTGCTTTGGTTTAATAGTCCTTGTCTTCCATTTCATTGCCATTCATGTTCTCGTTTTGCCTACTTCTGCTGCTCCACATCCTTGCACCGCTCCTCCTCCCACTGCCACTCCAGCTCTCACTGCTTAGTTGCTCTCTAGGGGCTTCTCCAGCTGCAGCTGCAGCTTGCGCTCCTGCTCCTGGAGCTCCAGCTGGGCCAGGCATGCTATTCTTCCCGCTCTTGCTCCTGGAGTACCTGTCTTCCTTTCTCCAGTTCTAGGTTGCCACACTTAAAGTTCTCATGCTTCTTATCTTCAAATGTAACAGGTAATTTCTTTTCTAGTTGTGCATCTTCTAAAATGGGTTCCTCTGGTAACCTCTGGTCTGCCGAGGTTAGCTTTTCACAGATACACCACTGCCTGGTCAGACTCTTCTAAAAGAATGTAGAATGTATTCTGGAGGCAGGACAGGTGGCAGTGGTTGGCCAGACATAGGCACATCAATTAGGTGCATATCGAGAATAAACTCTTCTGTCAGTTTTCCATCTTGATCAATGTCAGAGAGATTTCATACTGAAGCCAGCTATGCCTGTGGTAAACTTAATTACATAAGAATCGTTCTTGCTTGGGGATCTGTTAAGTGTCCACTCATAGTTTTTTTATGACTGTTGAAGAGCTGCCTGTACTTCAGGTGGGATGACTGGGGAACAGCCCATTCTGCCAGTGGAGAGGCACTAGGCATGTCAAATGATTGTGCCTTCTGTAATTTAGAGTTTAATTGTGACTCTCGACCAGACCTACTAAAAGAAGAACTCTTTGGCAATGCGGCTGCAGGATGAGCAAATGCAGGCAGAGATTGTATGACAGGAGCCCCATTGACCAGGGGAGACCCTGCTACTGAAGGGAGAGAGGGTACTAGGGGATGGGAACATCCCAACACCAGGGATGGGTCCCATCGGCACTAGAGCAACAGCTGGAAGCAGTGGCGTGCTGGCAATGCGTCCTATATCAAACACTGATGCACTGGAAATAGCTATTGGCTGCTGTCGCATGACAGGGGAAGTGCAGAGGGGAGCTGATACCTTTGCATCTTCAGTTTGATGTTTCGTGGAGATGGAAAACTCCATTTGATCCACTCTCCCATCAGTATTCATGTTGGCTAGGCCCCATATCTGTGCTAAAACAAGTTGAAGTAACCCAGATCGGAAAAAAAGTTTCTAGCTTAATCACCAGTAATAAATACAGCTATTGTCTGTAAACTGTGGGACTGTTGATGGCGTTTCCTCTTTCCTCTACAATTATGGCTCAGATACCACCAAATCAGATATCACCAAAAGGTGTTGGAAACTGAGCCATGGTTCTTTTACTTTTATCTTGTTAATCAATGCTTCATCTCCAAGCAGATCTGTGCTGCCACCCCAGTGACAAATCAATGGTACTCTCTTGCTGCTGGGAGAGACACAGGAGCCTGTGGTCCCCCGCACACCATCCCATCTGCCTGCCTCTTTGCAAGTTTCAAAGTAAACTCCAGACTCTACTAATTACTATAACCAACAATTATTTTTCATTTTACTTTCTATGAATGTTGGTGTGACCAGTTTGGGACTACAGAAAGTAATGATGCTGAGGACATTACATCTTTTAGTATGTATGTGTATAAATTTTTTGTGGAAATATAATTATAAATAGCATTTCCAGGTCAAATAGTATTCTTTTTTATATTTACCCACAGAACACTGGACACATCCATGCTTTATTTAACAAGGTGTCTCAGATCATCCTGAGTTTTACATGGACCAGCAAATGAAACAGATATTCTTCCAAGGATCCTCTTTGGGATATAAGAGTTTAAGAAAACAAAACTGGATGATGAAGGTTGCACATTACCTTGTTCCACATGTTGACTAGAAACCAGAAAGAGGATAAAAGAGATGAGGAGTTTTTAACTATTATAAGGACAGAGCAGAGGAATTATCTTTTCCTAAAAATGAAGATCATAGGCTTATGTTGACATTTCCAGTAGATCTCTAATTTACAATGTCTCATGTGCCTTTGTAACAATAGCAGAATTTCTAGTCTAATATCAAAGAGCATGAATTGTAAAGCCAACTTCCTGCATTCAGATCCAGACTCCACTGTTGGAATATATTACATTTTATTGTATAGATTCCTAGACACGTTTTTAAGTATCTTCATAAATATAACGTACAAATAAACCTCAGTTTTACTAATAACATTTTAATTAACAAAAATAATTTACATAAGGAGAGGTGCTATTGAATTCAGCGGTTATTGATAATTCTCAGACTCTCTTGGAACAAAGTCCCAGAGGGTAAGGTTGTAAAATGAATAAAAATCAATCCAAGACATAATCAAAGAAAAGTAGGGAAAGAATCTATTTTTGTACTTAATTCATTTCTGAACTCTAAATCACACATGCTTCAATTATTAAGTACTATATAGATTAACATTTTGGAATGAAGGATTTGCCTCTTAATGTGAACTTGCAGTTCATCATAAAGTGTGGAAGGTTTTGTCCTTAGCGTAGTTCTTCTCCAGAGAAACCAGTTCTCTATCTGTGCTGTCTGCTGGCACACATTACACACAGGTTTAGAAAAAAATGTACTTCCTACATAAAATCATGGGAGAATATCAAAGGGTTGAAGAAAGTGCATCTGCTCATAAAGCATTGAATGTTCTTTGTGAAAACCATCTCATTGTGGTTTTAATTTTTATTTCTCTGATGATTAGTGACATTGAGGATCTTTTTCATATGTCTATTGACCATGTGTATGTCCTCTTTGGAGAAATGTCTTCAGATTCTCTGCTCATTTATCAATTGGGTTATTTATTTATTTATTTTTTGGTGTTAAGTTTTGTAAGTACTTTATAAATTTTACATATTAACTCCTTATCAGATGTATGGCAAATACATTCTCCCATTCTGTGGGTTGTCTTTTTATTTTGTTGATGATTTCTTTTGCTATACAAAAACGTTTAGTTTGATGAAGTCCAATTTGTTTATTTTTCTTTTGTTTCCCTTGTCCAGGGAAATATATGTGATAAAAAGTTGTCTCAAGCAATGTCTGATATTTTGCTGCCTATGTTTTCTTCTTATTGTTTTTGCATTTTTATTGTTTTGCATTTAATATTTAAGTATTTGATCCATATTGAATTTATTGTTGTATATAATATAAGAAGGTGGTCTAGTTTCCTTTTTCTGCACATTTTCCCAGCATGTTTACTTAATAGTTTATTAAATAAACTATTTTTAGCTCATTGTATACATCTGCTTCCTCCATCAAATATTAATTGACTATAAAAGTGTGGGTTTATTTCTGGGCTCTCTATTCTGTTCCCTTGATTTATCTATGTGTCTGTTTTTATGCTAGTACCATGCTGTTTTGATTACTACGTTCTTATAGTATAGTTTGGTATTAGGTAGTATGGTTCCTCTAATTTCATTCTTTCTCAGGATCATTGTTGCTGTGTGGGGCCTTTTGTGGTCCCTTATAAATTTTTTAAATATTTGTTCTAGTTCTGTGAAATACATCATCGGAATCCTTATTTAAGGTTTTTTAAAGGTTTTATTTGTTTATTTTTAGAGAGAGGGGAAAGGAGGGGAAAAGAGAGGGAGAGAAACATCAATGTGTGATTGTCTATTGTGTGCCTGATATGAGGGACATGGCCCACAACCCAGGTGTGTGCCCTGACTGGGAATCGAACCAGTGACCCTTTGGTTCACAGGTCAGCATTCAATCTACTGAGCCACACCAGCCAGAGCCATCATTGGAATCTTGATAGGAATTGCATTGAATCCATAGATTGCTTTACTTAGTATGGACACTTTTTAATGATATTAATTCTTCCTATCCATGAACACTTTGTGTGCTTACATTTATTTATGTCTTCTTTAATTTCTTTCTTTAGTGTCTTATAATTTTCTGAGTATAGGTCTTTGGATCCTTGGTTTGATTTATTTCTAGGTATTTGATTCTTCTCTTTGAAGCACTTGTGAATGAGATTCTTTTCTTAATTTCCTTTTCTGTTTTTTCATTAATGGCATATGAAAATGCAACTAATTTTTGGATATTAATTTTGTATCCTACTACTTTGCTAGTTCATTGATCAATTCTAGTAGTTTCTTGGTGGAATCTTTGAGGTTCTCTATGTACAATATCATGTCATCTGCAAATCTTGATGGACGTAAAAAGAGAGCATGATAGAAATACAGTCATAGTCTGGGATTTTATTACTTCATTTACTCAATGGATAGATCTTCCAGGCAGGAAATCAACAAGGAGACTGCGGCCTTAAACAACATACTAGATGAAATGGATTTAATTGATATCTTCAGAGAATTTTACCTCAAAACCAAAGAATATACATACTGTTCAAGTGTACATAGAATACTTTCTAGGATATCATATGTTAGCACACAAAGCAAGTTTCAATAAACTTAAGATGAAATCATATCAAGCATCTTCTTTGACCACAATGTTACAAAACTAGAAATCAATCACAAAAATGACACCAAAACACATGCAAGGACATAGAAGCTAAATAATGTTATTAAAAATGAATAGGTCAACTATGAGATCAAGAATGAAATCAAATATACCTTAAAATAAATGAAAATAAGAGCACAACAATACAAAATCTGTGGGACTTGGGAAAGCAATCCTAAGAGGGGAATTCTTTTTTAAAAATATTTTTATTTATTTATCTTTGGAGGGGAAGGGAAAGAGAGAAGGAGAGAAATATCAATGTAGGGTTGCCTCTCATGAGTTCCCTGCTGAGAACTGGCCTGCAACTCAGGCATGTGCCCTGACTGGGAATCGAACTAAGAGGGAAATTCTTAACATTACAGGCCTATCTCAAATAACAACAACAAAAAAAGTGCAGATAAACAATATAACTTTAAACTTAAAGGTACTTGAAAAAGAATGACAAAACCCAAAACTAGTAGAAGGAAAGAAATAATAAAGAGCAGAAATAAAAAAATAGAGTAAAAAACTGGTATAAAGATCAGCGAATCCAACAGCTGATTCTTTGAAAAGATAAACAAGACTGACAAACCTTTAACCAGACTCACCAAGAAAAAAAAGAAAAGACCCAAGTAAGTAAAATCAGAAATGAAAGAGGAGAAGTAACAGTTGACACCAAAGAAATACAAAAGATTGTAAGGAAATAATATGAGCAACTATATACCAACAAACTGGACAATCTGGATAAATTCCTGGAGATATGCAGTCTTCCAAAGCTAAATCAGGAAGACTCTGAATCAGAATAGATAGATTATACCCAGTGAAATTGAAGCAGTAATTGGAAGACTTCCAACAAACAAAAGCTCTGGACAAGATGGCTTCACAGGTGAATTTTACCAAACATTTTGCCAAACTGCATCAAAAAACTCAAGGGGAGAGAAGGCTCCCAAATTTATTTTATGAGGTCAGCATTACTCTAATTGCAAAACTAGATGGAGACATTATAAAGAAAGAAAAATACAGGCCAATGTCACTGATGAACATGATGCTAAAATCCTCAACAAAGTATTAGCAAGCTGAATATAGCAATGCATCAAAAATATCATACACCATGATCAAGTGGGATTTATTCCAGGAATGCAAGATTGGAACAATAAATGTGACTCACCACGTAAACAAAATAAAGGATTAAAATCACTGGATCATATCAATAGATGCAGAAAAAGCATTTGATAAAATCTAGGACCCATTATCATGGATGGAACTGGAAAGCATTATGCTGAGCGAAATAAGCCAGGCAGTGAAAGACAAATACCATATGATATCACCTTTAACAGGAATCTAAACAACAAAAAAACCAACAAGCAAGCAAAATGTAACCAAAGACACTGAATGTGCTGACAGGGTCCAGAGGGGAGAGGGGAGAGAATCACAGGGGAAAAGGGGAAGGACTCACATGAACAAGTATAAAGGACACATGGACAATAACTAAGGTGGGGGGGCGGAAATGGGAGGGAGGTGGGGAGCACTGGGGGGGCAGGGCTGGGAATACAAGAAAGAAAACTGTACTTGAACAAGAGTTAAATTAAAAAAAAATCTAGCACCCATTTATGATAAATGCTCTGCAAAGTGGGAGTAAAGGGAATATACCTAAACATAACATAGGTCATATATGACAAACCTGCCTCCAACATCATTCCCGATGGGCAAAAACTACAAATTTTCCCCCTAAAATTGAGAACAAGACAGTTATGTCTGCTTTTGCCTCTCTTATTTGACATAGTACTGGAACACCTAGCCATAGCAATCAGACAAGAAGAAATGAAAAAGACCCAAATTGGAAAGAATGTAGTAAAACTTTGTTTTCCGGTAGTAACATTTTAATTGAAATATGAAAAGATTAAAGCAAAGTATTTTCTTAATTTTAACTAAAATTGTTGCATCCTTTAAACTATTAAGATTTATGACCATTACATTAAAATGATGTCTTGTATACACAATATTATGCTCTGTGTCTTTTTGAAACACTATATTAACAATATTTTATTTGATGAGATACAAGAAAATTTTATCAATTGTACTATTTGTAGATATCTTAATATTATCTTTTTTATTATTTTTAATCTATGTAGCCTTGATTCGCCCTTAATTCTACACTCTTCTTGAGAGCCTGGTGAGGATGGGAGGCCCGTAGGCCCCCTTACAGAGCTAGGATTTTGAGCCTAAGCTTGTAGTTGTAACATGTTTTAGTTGACATTTTGGTTCATCTAGTGCCCGGAAAACTTAAATCAGAGGAAATAGTGGTTAAAGTGAGGGAAAAAAGGCAGTCTAAGCTAAAGTTTTGATAAGAAATAATTAGATTAGTTAGATAAAAAGATCCCATCCAATTAGTTGACAGATACTAATAAGCATGGTGATGAAAATAGAATGTCTCTATGGGAGCAATTGAGGTTCACAGTGATAACTGTCCCATTCGGTTAGGAGGAGGGATATGATCAATTATTGTTTGTAGGTTGTCAGTCCCAAGCATTCTAAGTAAAATTATATTTATTTTTTTAAGATTTTTAAAATGTATTTATCTTTAGAGGGAAGGAGAGAAGGAGAGAAACATCAATGTATGGTTGCCTCTCCTGAGTCCCCTGCTGGGAACTGGCCTGCAACCCAGGCATGTGCCCTGGCTGGGAATTGAACTGCGATCATGTGGTTCGCAGGTCTGCGCTCAATCCACTGAGCTACACCAGCCAGGGAAAAATTATATTTAGTATTATCTCCTCTATTAGAGGCATTTGACAAAGCAAGGAATATATGATCTTGTCTCCCATGAAAATAGTATTTTCATATAACTGTCAGTATTTGTATTAGTGGGTGTTATCTCAAATACTTAGGCCTATCTGTGAAAGAGCTCACAGTTATATTCTTGAGTAAGTATAGATTGACTTTTTGAAAAGTACTGAAGTTGAGGAAGGTTCTTTTTGAAGTCTAGAATAAAAAGTAAAATAGTCTTCAAGTGATAACGTGACGAATTCCCTTAAATATCAGACAGATGGAAAAATTGGGGGAAAACTTGACACTTTGAAATGAAAAGAAGCACATAGCTAGCAGTTAAATGAGGACTGTAAGATAGTGCTATGAGCTGAGTGAAGTAATGCCAGTTTCTAGGGTCCATGGAGAGATAGATGCATTATTAAAGGGTAAACAGCTTTTGTGAGGGAAAGGAAGAAAAAATACAACACGAATCTTATTAAATAAAGGCTCATTATGGTGAGGAAGACAAAAACACATGTGAAAGAGCAAAAGGGAAAGAAGAGACAAATATTAGGGCAAGAATATCTTAGATTTAAAAGAAAAAAGTATCAGTGCAGGAAGATACGTGGCCTTTAAATGACTGGATAGCTGCAGATAAGGTGTGTTAAGGCTTTTGAAGAGTCTGCCTGAAGACTCTGCCTGGGAGAGAACCATTTTTTGTCTTCATCATGTCCAGTGAAGGAAGCAGGTCATTTTTTTTTAAAGAAAAGATTCTGGGCCCATTGGACTGAAAGGCTCTTCAAGGGTAAAAATCTTGAGAAGGCTGCAAGAGCCCAAAAGTAGCCATTACAGTTCTAAATTATCCTTTGTAAGATTAGTCTCACCTTCAAGGTACAGAGCAGAAGCAGTGGCATAACAGTGAAACATGCACTGTGCTGGAGGGTAGAAGGAGGTTGCCCAGTAATTCAGAGGGACCTATGAGGGCATGAGATCAAATAGGAAAAGAGCCAGATAAGAACCAGCAGTTTCTTCTATAATCTCCATCTAGCCTCTCATGCAACCCCCATTAAAAAGCTGAAAGACTCGAACAGTACCTGAAAAAGGAGTAAGAAAAACAGAAAGGCCTCACAAAAAACAGTTGGGTATGCCTCCTTCAGATTCAAGAGTAAATCCCCACTAGAAAAAAATCAGAAACACTTCTCTCTTGACCAGAAAAAATCTAGAAAGAGTGCTCTCCTTGTTCAACAAAAGAATCAGGGATTAAACCTCCCCTCAAAAGAAGCAAGAATAAATCTATCCCAGAAAATTCTCAGCCAATATCAAAGAACCAGGAAAAGTCCTGTGCGAATAGAAAAGAACCAGAAAGACTCCCAGTCCCACAGAAAAGAACCAGGAAAGCTTTTTTTTCGTAAAATTAAAGCAACTTCCTGTCATCCTATACAGACAAATATCCACAGCACTGGACTGGGAGTTATGACTCAGTAACATGGACCTGCATTTTTCCCACCAGGAAGCACAAAAGGGGCCTAAGAAGTTGGTTGGCATGAATACTTGGGTGAAGGCAACAGGGTGTGGCACTCTGCTCAAGTTATGCAGGCAGAAGCTGTCTAATTAAAATAAATCTGGCCTTAGATTGGGTTAGACTGGATTTATTCAGAGAAGTCCATTGCAATAGGGAAAACGCTCAAATCTCAGAAATTCACAGGCATCTCCAAATGAAACAGTTTAGTTTTTTTGTTATTTCTTTCCCTCCCTCCCTCCCTCCCTCCCTCCCTTCCTTCCCTTGTGTCTTTTTCCTTTCTTTAACAGGGTGAAAGGAGGGCAAATAGAGATTTACAGAATCTTTTCAAGGGCAGCTAGACAAGCAAGGTGGAATGATCACGGAGTGTGACAAGCCAAGGGTCTCCCATGTTGAACTGATTCACAGAACAAACTAATAGAAAAGGTACATTCTACTTTTATTTATTTATTTTTTTATGAGCTTGCACAAGCTTGGGAGAACAGAGTTCAAGAGACAGCATGAAGGACAGAAACCTTACTAAAGTTTAGTGAAGACAAAACAAAAGATAAGAAAGTGTCTACTATGAACATTCAGTCTCTATTTTTTTCTTTCTTTAAGATTTTCAGTTCAGTCAAAAGGACCACAACACCCACAATTTGTATAATTGCCATGGCTACCACAGTGACTGATAGTTGTAGAAAGTTTTGTCTTCAACTTGCCCTAAACCGTTCCCTGTCCTCCAACACAGTTAAGCAAGGGTGATAAATGTGTGCATTACCAGTGCCCCACTTAGGTAAGTGGGAGTCAATTATGGGTCATTGAACGTGGGACAATCCAATCTTAAAATTGAATCTGCAGGGGAAGTTTCTTGAAGCACTACCTCATACTAATGATTTTCTCAGTCAGGGTACTGGCAAAAATCATGAAACATACAAATAGAATTTGTTATTCTAATACAGGGCTATTTTTAGAGGTGTGTGGAAATTTCTAGATAAAACACAGCAATGCATATGGTAGCACACAAGGTCTTGAAATATTTAAAAGCTGTTGTCATCTCCAGAAATGAGGGTACAAAGAAAGTGAGAATGCAATGCTATAAAAATGTAGGCCACAAACTGAATATTAACAGGGATTGCCGAGGGGCCTATCCATCCATCTTATTATTTTTTGCATTTCAAAGTATGGTATATTGCAAATATTAATACACTTCAACATCAATCCGCATGTTTAACTGTTTAATAATAAACAATACTATTAACTCAAGTTCAATATTTTTAAGTAAAATTTACATGTACTAAAATACACAGATCTTACTAAGTATATCATTTGATGGGTTTTTACAAATATCTAAATGTGTAACTCAAACTTATCACCAGCTAAGGATTATATTAATTGTTACATAAAAGCAATTGTATTTCACAGAAATAGTGATTAAAATGGAAATGTTATTGCATCAGTTTCTTAAAACTAAACAAAGGAAACTTTGAAAAAGTTTGCAACTCAAGCATCTTAAAACAACAATAGTAGCAAAAATAAAAAGTTGTCAATATGTATTGGTTTTCACTTATCAAAATCAAAAGTGTTTCTAATATTGACCAAAATATTTTTGATGTTGTAGTATGACCCTTTTTAGGACACATGGGCCTCACCTCAGCAAACAAGCCTTTATAGAACTTGGTTGTTTGTTTACATTTAATGACATAAGAGTCTGAAGAGTAATATGAAATATAATTACAGTGATTTAAAATATATTCATGACTGCCCTTAGGTGGAAAGGGAGAGTATTTTTTTGTCATTTCTCCTTTTCTCTCTTTTCTAAATTAGTAACTTTTCCAAATAAGATAAATGGGCAGGGTTGATTTTAGACTGAGTAGCTTCATCTATTGTTAATATCCAAGTAAACAAACTCTGAATAACTAGTAATTTAATGTTAAAATCAAAAGGAAAATTACCAAGATTTAAAAAAAAATTATTAGAGACCAAAAATCTAGATTATTTTCATTTACTCCAAGAAAGTCAGCAGTCGGATTTTACATTGTTTTTGAACATATTTTATTGATTATGTTATTACAGTTGTCCCAATTTTTTCTCCCCTTTATCACTCCCCACCTTGCACCCCATCACCCTCCAGCATCCCTCCAATCTTAGTTCATGACCATGCGTCATACACATAACTTCTTTGGCTTCTCCATTTCCTATACTATTCTGAACCTCCCCTGTCTATTTTGTGCCTACCATTTATGCTTCTTATTCCCTTACCTTTTATGTTTTTCAGTGGGGTTGATGTTGATGAAATACCATGAAAACATTCTCTTTTATTGTGTTCTATACTTTCTGAAGGATAAAATAGATTGCTCTTGTTGTAGATTATGCAGTAGAGAAGATACAGCTTTTGCTCAAAGAAAAATAATTTACACATAGATACCAAGATCTGCTAATACTTCCTATCAGCATTTCTGTTGTTTGTTAGGGTTGCCATAAAAAAGTACTACAGACTTAGTGTGTTTTTTTGGCTTGTTTGTTTTGTTATGTGTTTTTTTTTGGTTTGTTTGTTTTGTCATTTTTGGTTTGTTTTTGTTCCTCATTTATTTTATTTTTTGAGAGGGGGAAGTGGGGTAGGGAGAAAGAAGAGGGAGGGAGAGATGCATTGATTGATTGCCTCTTGTATGTATGCCAACCAGGGACCAAACCTGCAACGTGGACAGGTGCCCCAACCAGAATCAAACCTATGATATTTCATTTTAAACAACAAATTTTATTTTTTCACATTCTGGAAGATAGGGTCCAAGAACAAATTGTAATCAAGTTCTGTTTCTTCATAAGCCTCTTTGATTTACATAGAGGTGTCTGTCTTGATCCTGTGTCCAAACCTGGTCTTTTCTCTGTAATTCTGTGTCTAAATTTCCTCATCTTATAAGGACACTGGTCACCCTTAATGATGTGTTTTAATAACCTCTTTTTAACTTAATCACCTTTTAAAAAATTCTTTATTCAAATATAGTCACATTCTGAGGCACTAGGGGTTAGGGCTTTTATAGGTGGATCTTAGGGGAGCAACGTTCAGCCCCAAACAGTACTCATTTGTAATATGAATCCTATACCAATTACATGCCAGCCATAAATTAGAAACTGCCTAATAATTAGAACTGCTGTAGCTTCAAATTTTCTACTGGACTATTTCTCTGTTCTTTCCAAAGCATGCACATGTATGCACATATACACAAAAATATTTCAGTCATTATCAAATTATTTTCTTCAACTGTCTTTTATAACTGTATGTAATAAAATAATACTGTTACAACTCAACAAAAATATGACTGTGAGGCTATTAATTAGTAGAATTAATTGGAGAATGTATCATCATTTGGATATTTCATATTATAAAATTTGCTTTCACTTGTATGGTCACGAAATTGAGAAAAGAAATTCACTGTTTCCATTATCTAGAAAACTATTTAATCATTTACCACAATTTGAATGTACAAACAGCTTACAATTTATACATAATCAATAATGTGGAAATAACAAAATCTCTATCGTTTTAGATATTAAATAGAAAACAAACATATACATCCTCTCTTTACTTCTTTGAGCTATGTGGAAAGAATAACTAGACTATTACAGTTCTCCAGAGAATAAAACTATATGGTCTCAAAGGCATATAATTGGAGTAATTTTATGCTGAGTTTGGAAGCAATATAAATTTCTAAAAACATTGGACCAAGAAAATTGGAAATGGCTTAACAAATGAAAAGGATGAAAAGGTAATATTTACAGAACTTTTAAAATATATGTAATATTCAAGTATTTGGCAATGATTAAATATATTTAAAATATATATTGCCCATTCAAAAAGTATACTTTGCACAACATGGGGAATTATTCAATATTGTAATAATTATGTGTGGTGACAGGTGGGTACTTGAAATATTAGGGGAACCACTTTGTAAAGTATATAATTGTCTAGCCAGTATGCTGTACAACTGAAATTAATATAAAATAATATTAAATGTAAACTGTAACTGAGAAATAAAATTCAAATAAATAAAACAAAAAGAGAATAAACTATTTAGGTGAGTCTACTCTCAAAGGTTTATCTGTACAGAGATAAGCATTCACAGAGAATTTTAAAAACAGTTTTCAACTCTTTTGAAATAAATTTATAATTTCTCATGGAAGAGTTTATGCAGTTTCTAAGTTTTGAAAAAGTTTTGAAAAATAACAAGGTTAAGTTTTATTTCTTATTCTACACTCCAAAACTGTGTTTCACATAGATTTTCCTGAAATAATTATTTCTTCCTCCTTGACACCCTGTATTTTTTCAATTAATTATAAATCAAGAATCTATTTGCATATACAACCTCAGTTATCTGTACCTAACCACATACATAATATTTAAGTCTCAAATGTTTGGAACAAAGGAGCAAATAATTTCATTATATTTTTTCACTTTTTGTGAGAATTACACCTTATTAAAATATACAGTTACAGTTATAAAATAAATGTAGTTTACATTTGTCTCAATTCAATAATCACTATGTGCCTTCCATCAAATCTTTACTGTAAAACCAGTAGATGTCTTAAATCTTTAAATGGTCTACTTCAAATACATTATATATACGAGAGTGAATATATATATATACCTTTTTAAAAACCTGATGAAAATTTCTTATACTATTTTGTAATTTAGTACACCTTTTAATTAATATGGTATAAATAATACTGAAATTAATTAAATAATTAAAGTTTTAACTTTGAGGTTTAAATTACTAACTAGAATGTTAAAAACACATGAAAGTAAATTTAATATCAGTAAGGATTATAATCAGGTTTTATTTCCATGAGTTTGTTATTATTATTGAGTTATTGAGGGTGGCAATGGACAAGTTATGGCAATAACTCAAAAGAATGAGTTTCCAAAATGCTGATCTTTAATATATCTATCAATATATTTGCTCTCTAACTTAGATGAAGATGCTACAAACATATAAAAAGTTTAGTCAACAGTTTAGGGGGAAATATAATTGAAAAATAATTAAAAAATAATAATCCACCAGAGATCCACATTTAATCAAACACAAGTTTCAAAATATGGCTTTGTTTCTCTGACGCCATTCCTAAGACATGGTGGCCAAGACAAAAAATGTGGAACTTTCCTTCCCATTTTCTGTTTGCATGAGAAATTGATTCCCACTCAAAGTGGTCAACAATGTTTATTTAAACTACATTCCTTTAGGCATAGATGATGTGGACAGGGTTAGTTAAGGGGAGAGACAGCATAATTACTCTTGGACACTGAAGTTAACTGGAGGTATCTATAATACCAAGGTGTTTGACATCTTAAGGAAAGCTTTGAGTTTGGTGGACTTAGATTTAAACTAGAAATTCTACAAGCAGATTGAGTAAAAAATTACCATGAAATGGATGTAAGTTTTCTGAAATACTTCTAAACCTGCATTGTAGAGTAACAGGTCAGGGTAACATGCGTACAAGCCACACATAAAAAGAAATATCAGGTTGCTAAGACACAATCAATAAATCGAACAAGCTCCCATATATTAAAAACCAACCATTACTTGATTGATAGGAAATTGGTATTTATGTCTAAGACTATTCTTTACTTGCATTGTCAAATTACCTAAAACAAACCAACGATGTGGCAATAAGATTCTTAATATGAAATTAAGGAAGACTTAGCTTTCATTTGCATAATTTGTCCATTTTTATTCTAATATTAGACCTATACATGAGACAAAACATATAAACCAATGTGGGATCCAAATATTTTAAATAACTTTCCAACGTATATGATGCCTTAGTGGCTTGATGCTATGTAAATCTATGTTATAGACATCAGAGTAATAATAATCAATTTGAAGGTAGTAAAGAACTATCTATCCAAATGTCAAGTTGTGTTTACCAAATTTGGGGCATTGAATATGTTTTATATTGTAATTTCTTAAAATGTACTTATTACCTACTTCCTTTGTTATGATGTGTTGTATAGTATCATCTTCTAAAATAGTACAAGATTGACTTATTTTGCATTTTGTTGAGTAGCGTTTGAGCTTCTTGAGGTAAAGAATTTTTGAGCTTCTTGAGGTAAAGGATTTTTGTCTCTTTTGATGACTGCTATTGTATAACTAGAGTCTAGAATATCTGGTAGGAAACAAGCATTTACATTATATGAATAAAACAAAGTGAATGTGAAGATGCAGAGTAAAATCCCATTCAAAATTGTTTTACTTGTTATCTTATTTATAAGATTCTATGGTTAGAGACCAGGTCAATTGAATTTTGCACGTCAGAAATAAAGTCTGATTTGAGAAATTTTCAAGAGTCACTGAGATTAATTTTGACAATACTCAATGCCTCCCAAATGTGATCTTGATCTGTGGCTAATTACGCAAATAATGTATTCAAGAATCTTGCTCCCAGCCAACTAGCCACAATGCCTGTGGACTGTGTTCTGAATGTTTGAAGGACCGTGGTCATCTTATGTGGAGGCATTAGATGACCTGGCACAGCTCCAGGCACTCACAAAGCCCTGGATCTTAGCTGTGTCTGTAGCCCGTGTGGCATCGTCATCATTCATCACTGCTCTGTGTGACCAGGAAACTCTAGGCAAGACAATATGCATATTTTTTTCACTGATTCAAGATAGTAAAGAGCTTTATGCCTCAGGTAGTTCTCAAAAACTGCAATCAGGGGGTTTATTTCTTGAAGTGTAAGTGGAGTTCTCAGTATCTGCCGGAAAACTCTATTTTCAGACTGTTTTAAGATTTTATTTTCCTAAGCCGTATCTTTTGCGCATATTTTCACAGAGCACCTATCCCATCACAGGTAATATTTATGTGTCTCTATGGAAGCCTTAATAGCACTTACCTCTGCTTACTTAGTATATTTTACCTGAGTCAGACTAAATCCTTGGGAACCAGGCTCAGAGAATCAGACTGGATGTTGCGAATGGAAGGGTCAGATGCCTGCTTGGAACAGCCCCAGCCTCATCTTTGTGTGCTCAGTCCAATTTATAATTTGCCATGATAACAGAGGATATGGGTGTGTGTTTGACTTTTAGAAGACTTCACAAAACAAAGGAATAAAAAATGTTTCCCATTCTCTATGATGTCAGTGATTATGGTAGATAGGATAAAAAGGGTGAATAATGTATCCTATGCACTGTCAGGAACATTTCCTAATCTTTGTCAAAGCCTTCAGTCTACTAATCATTAAATATATATAGGGATGAGAAATTGTAGAGAACCATATTTTCTCTAAGAACTTGGCCCAATCTGCCCAGCCTTCCACCAGATGCACCTGTCCCCCGACTAAGGAAGGAAAGGATTATGACAAAGCCCTGGTCCATTCATACGTTTATGCTAGCTCATTTGTAATAACCTCCTTAGTTCAGGAATTTGTCTATCTTTCTGCTTCTTGTATAAGTTAGTGTATTTGATTTGCTCCTTCTTGTGTTCATTTGCGGTGATTCTCACATCTGCTATCCTCTGTATCAGTAACCTGTACTGAGGAATAAATACACCACAGGGTAGCTCCAAGAGACATATTGGCAAACATACTTTCAAGACAATAAATGTGTAGCTCCTCTTAAATTTCATTTGTAGTCTCTCCTGAACTTGGACTGCATCAGAATTCTCCTGTTGTGAAGGCATCATGCAGGTTCTTTTTTCTCATTCCCTTTCAGACTCACGCTTTCATGTGCTACAAAAGAAAGCATACCTCTCACTCATCCTAAGTCTCACTATGTGCTTTGTCCTAGTTGTTAATAAAAGTTCAGGGTGCTAAACAAAAGCAGAGTTTAAGATGAAAACATACTGTTTGACGAACCCTCATTAATCAAGTAATCTGAACATATTCTAGGACTTCCTGTGTTTTTTTTTTCTCACACATTTTTGTGTATGTGTTAAGGACAAAATATAAAAAATGAGAAACTGACTATTTTAACTTATTTCTGGATATTTGGATTGCAGATATGTTGCAAAGTGGTATACAAGGGGTGAAGACTAAACTGTCCTCTTCTACACACCAACTATCAAAAATTATCACACTTGTAAGAGAGTCCCATGATGGTACTACAGGTAAGAGGTTGCCCTCTGTGCCTTGTCTGTGTTATGGGAATGTTTGAAATTTGTTTTAAAAAAACAGCTAAGAAGTGACACTTCTCTAGTAATAAGTACATCCTTATTCATTCTTTGTTTTTACCATGTTATGTCAGAACTTTGTGTAGGCTTTTAGTTGTCCATATCTTTTTCTGAGTCTCACTTGCATATTTTTCTGATTTGAAGGTGGAGAAAGTTAAAATTTTCACATATCTTTCAGAAGACCAACACTACAATTTCACACACACAAATATGTGTGTACATATAAATAGATACATATGTGCAAATATACACATATGTATATATATACATATGTGTAAATATACATCTACTTCTCTGTACAGGGTCAACAAAGCTTGCGCTATTAATGGATAAAAATATCAAACAATACTTTAGGTGTCCTTTTTCTTCATTGTGTTTTCTCTGTTTTCTTTCTTTTTTTTAAATATATTTTATTGATTATACCATTACAGTTGTTCTATTCCCCCCTTCATTCCTCTCCACCCACACAATCCCTCCCCCACCATTCCCCCCCACTTAGTTTATAACCACGTGTCTCAAGTTCTTTAGATTCTATATTTCCCCCACTATTCTCGCCCTCCCCCATATCTATTTTCTACCTACCATCTATGCTATTTTCTATGCCTTCTCCCCCCTTCTCCCCCTCCCACTCCCCTGTTTCTAACCCTCCATGTATTCTTCTTTTCTATGGTTCCACTCCTGATCTAGCTGTCCTCTTGGTTTGCTTTTGTTTTAGGTGTGGTTGTTCATAACTGTGTGTTTGCTGTCCTTTCACTGTTCATATTTTTCATCTTCTTTTTCTTATATAAGTCCCTTTAGCATTTCATAGAATAAGGGCTTGGTGATGGTGAACTCCTTGAACTTGACCTTATCTGAGAAGCACTTTATCTGTCCTTCCATTCTAAATGAAAGTTTTGCTGGATAAAGCAATCTTGGCTGTAGGTCTTTGGATTTCATGACTTGGAATACTTCTTTCCAGCCCCTTCTTGCCTGGAAGGTCTCTTTTGAGAAATCCACTGACACTCTGATGGGTACTCCTTTGTAGGTGACTGTCCCCTTATCCCTTGCTGCTTCTAGGATTCTGTCCTTCATTTTAGTCTTAGCTAATGTAATTATGATGTGCCTTGGTGTGTTCCTTCTTGGGTCCAACTTCTTTGGCACTCTCTGAGCTCCCTGGATTTCCTGGAAGTCTATTTCCTTTGCCAGACTGGGGAAGTTCTCCTTTATTATTTGTTCAAATAAGTTTTCCACTGGTGGCTGTTTCTTTCCCCCTTCTGGTACCCCTATAATCCAGATGTTGGAATGTTTAAAGATGTCCCGGAGGTTCCTAAGCCTCTCCTCATTTTTTTGAATTCTCATTTCTTCATTCCTTTCTGGTGGGATGTTTTGTTCTTCCTTCTGGTCCATTCCATTGATTTGAGTCCGTTTCCTTTCCATCGCTATTGGTTTCCTGTGCATCTCCCTTTATTACAATTAGTTTAGCCTTCATATGTTCCTCTAATTTGTGACTATGTTCCTCTAATTTATGACTATAATTTACCAGTTCTGTGAGCATCCTGATAAATAGTGTCTTGAATTGTGCTTCTGAGAGGCTGGCAATTTCTCAGTCGCTTAGAGTTATTGTCTCTGGGACTTTGAGTTCTTCTTGCACCATCTTTTGGGCTGTTCGTGCCTTTTCCGTAGCAGGATCGGAGCCTTAAAGTGTTCACTAGAACAGGGCAACTAAGTCGCTGGGTTGTGATGTTGTATGTGGGAGTGGGGTCAAAGAGGGACAATGGCTTCCCATCTGCCGCCTGCCGCCTCGGCCCCAGCGCCGCAGCCACCACCGTCACCAGGCCCACGCGTTTCGTTCCACTGCACGCGAGTGTGCCACCGCCGTCAGCCCTCCACCACTAGGTTCACCCCCTGGGGCCTGTGTGGTCCATCTCACTGTGCGCAAATGTGCGACCACGGTCAGTCTGCTCCACACCCCGACTGGTTCTGGGCTGTCTGCGCGCCTAGGTCGGGGGATCTGTCCTGCCTGACCCAGCTCTGCTGCTGTGTCCGCCTCTCTTACCATCCCCATTGAATGGTTCGTAGTTGTCGGACTTCTGTATAATTCCTTTTTCTGGTCTTTGGGTGTGTCCTAGTTCTCCAAACCTTTGTTGTATTCAAACTTGGTTGTGGGAGAAGGCACAGTGTTTCCACCTATGCCTCCATCTTGGCGGAAGTCCGTGTTTTCTCTGTTTTCTATATCAGAATAATACTACTCTTTTTCCTTTGTCCTCTAGGAAGCAACATTTTCACTTATACATCCAACACATTAAAGTCTGAAACTTAGTCTACTTATAATATCTTCTTTCTGTTTAAACTTCTTCCATCTGTGTGATGTTCACTTTGAGGTCACATCTTAGCTTGTCTTAATACTGAGTTTTTCAAACAGAAATAAATCTTGGTGCTACTATAAATATATTTTTAAAATGTGATTGACACCTACAACTAGTGGATTCTAAGTAAAGGAGGCCATCCGCAGTAATCTGGCAGGCCTGACTCCACCCGTGGAGAGACTTCAAGGACGGCACTGAGGCTTTCCTGAGAGATGCTCCTCCTGGGGATGGCAGCACCGGCCTGTACCCCAGAATTCCCAGCCTGCCTTGCCTGACAACCTGCCTCAGAAACCTCAGACTTGTCCCACGATCAGGGACATCAATAAAATCTGAATCATTTTTCTAAGGGATGGTTTGACAAATTATTACAAAAGAGTGGTGTATAGCAACAGAAAACTGTTCTCTTGTGGTTCTTTTTTTATTAAATCATTTTATTGTTATTCTATTACAGTTGTCCCAATTTTCCCCCTTTGCCCTCCTCTGCCCACCCACTGCATGGTCCTTAAATCCAGAAAACGAGAATCATGACGTTAACGTGATTGCACTTCCTCCAGAGGCTCGTAGGAGATTCTGCCCCTGTCCTTTCTCAGTTTCCGGTGCCTGCAGGCTTTCCTTGGCTGTGGCCGAACCACTCCAATCTCTGCCCCCACTGCTCTATTGCCTCCTCTTTTTTCCTATCTTTTCTGTGTGGTCTCGAAACTCCCTCCGCCTCTTTCCTATAGAAATACATTTGATTAAGTATAGGGTTTACGGGGATAGTTCAGGATGATCTAAATGCTCTTAACAAAAATCACGTATTTTGCCACATAAGGTAATATTCAAAGTTTCTGATGATTGGGGCATGAAATATTTTTTGTAAAGCACAGTCCATTCTCTTACTCCTCAGAATTCACATCTCTCCTACATGTAAAAATATATTGACCCCATTCCAATATACCTGAAGTTCTCGATCTTTATAGCACCAATTCAAACCTTAACTATCACCTAATCCTCCAAATCATATCATCTAAATCATCCAAATTAGGTATGAGTGAGATGCTAAATATTATCCATCTTGAGCTAAAATTCCTCTCCTTCACTGGACCTGGGAAATTAGAAAATAAATTAAGTGTTTCTAAAATACAATGGTGGACGGGTCTAGTGTAACAGCTATAGACTTCCTCATTCTAAATGAGAAAATGGAAGATAGAGAGGAGTTACCAGTCCCAGCCAATTTTGAAATCCAGCAGGGCAAATCCCGTTAGGTTTCATGGCCTGACGATAATCCTCTTTGACTTGAGATTCTGTCTTCTTGTCCTGTGGCTTGCTTCTCTTGCTTTGCAGCTCAGTCTTACATGCCTCATGTTCTACCCTCTGAATGGCAGCACATATTTGCATGTGAGTAGCTTCATCAACCCCTTCTCTGCCTGGCATATTTTAGGAACCTAACCAACTTTTTGCTTAACAGTTCCTTCCTCAGTTCATCTCTTTCTCCCTGCATTTTGCTATAAGCAGCAATATTAAATCAGCCTTCACCTTAAACACTGTCTGGGAGTCCACACAATTGAATCTTCAAGTTTATCACTTATAAGTTGTGATTTCCACACTATAAATAGAGGACATAATCCAGCCACATTTTTGTCTCTATATGACAAGGATCACCTTTTGTCCACTCTTCAATAACATGTTCCACATTTCCTTCTGACCTCCCATCACAACACCCTTTCTGTTAATAAGTTTACAACCTGTGTTTCTGGTTACCTATGCATTCTCTAAGATGAAAGTGTATCTACCATAGTCTTCATTTCCTTGTGAGTCCTAACATCCAATTCCAAAGCCATGTCCACATTTTTAGGTTCCGGTACTAAAATATGTATTAGATTTTCAGGGCCACCATTAAAAATGATCACAGTTGAATAGCTTAATATAAGAAAACTTGTATCGCTTATAGTTCTAAAGGCTGGGAGTACAAAATCAAGGTTTCATCAAGGCTGCACTCCCTCTGGAGGCTCTAAAGGGGATTCCATTCTTCTTAAAGTTTCTGGTGATTATGGATGTTTCTTGGTGTGCAGCTGCATCACTCCCGTTTTTGTTCCCATGGTAACTTTAGCTCCTCCTCTCGATGTGTCTTCTCCTTCGTAAGTCAGTCTTAAAACTCCCTTTGCCTCTCACTTATAAGGATACACATAAATGCGCTGAGGGTCCACTCAGATAGTCTAGAATGACTTTCACTCTAAAGATCCTTAATTTAAGTACATCTTTTGTACATATAAGGTACTATTTATTTCAAAACACAGGGTTTCAAGTAAGTAAATGAATCAATTTATCAGAAAGGAACATTTTCATGGTTAATTGTCCAGTTTTGAAGTGAAAATTTCTTTTTTGATCCTCACCCAAGGACATGCTTAAACATCAACATGAGAGAGAAACACCTATTGGTTGCCTCTTAGGTGTCCTCACCTGTGATTGAACCTGTAACACAGACATACCCTGACCAGGAATCAAACCTGCAAACTTTTGGTTTATATGGCAACGCTCCAAACAACTGAGTTACATTGGTTAGAGCAAACATTTCTTGTTTTTATTAATTTTCTTGGATCATTCTTTTAATCACAGAAACAACTAATTTCTCAAATAAAAAAAAGGAAAAAAATCCTGGCAATAATTTTCTAAATTTTCATGTATCAAAACCAATTTCCATTTGGAAGAGAAAGAAAGGTTTATCAGGCATTACATGTTCATTTTTCCTTTCCAAGGACTGTTCCTTATCATCCCACACTCATGCATGGTGTCTGGATCACTTAATACTTGTGTTTATCCAGACATGGGTAGTCTAAACACTGACATTTCATAAAACGTTTTGGTGTGGGGATGAGGCAAAAATACTTCTTCACAGTAAGGTGTGACCATGTATTTATTATTTTTATTAAAAGGATATTTGTCCTTTTTCTTCCAGAGGTATTTTGAAACACATTTGAATACCACAGTTATTTTTTAACAGAATAATACAATAGAATCTCCATAAGTTATTGAAAAATAATTAAGTGAAATGTTGAAAGTAAGTGAAGACAAGAATTGAAATGCCATGCCAACTTTATGCCAAAAAATAATTGTAAGTTGCAAGACACAAATCTCTACAAATCTTTTGTTGAATGCAAACATTACTTTTCTTACATAATTTCTTATAGAAAGGGAAATAAATAGTATAAAAGCAAGGATATCTATTTTTTTTATATTTCCCACTTGTGTTTCCTATGAGCCTTTTAAAGTAAACTGAGAGACTTTTTTCCTTTTATTGTCTAAATGATTTAATTTTGTTACCACAGTCTTTTTTTTCTTTTGTAGACTCATACCAGAAGCATAATTTGCTTAGACATTATCTAAAGTGACCCTAAGCTAAATTGAATGTCTAAAAACAAAATACTGTCTTTTATTTTTAATCGAAACCATGCTGTTTAAAATTCTAAATTACCTTTATACATTGTTAGTGATCTTCAAAGTATGATTTGAATCAAGACCTTACATTTTTGTGCTTGATAATAACTTGAAATGGTCCTCATTTCTGACACAGTAGGTGTCTGATAGCTCTGTAAAAGACAGAGCATTATTATTCAGGCAAGGTGACAAGGATAATCACCTTCTATAATTCATGTTTAATACCTGAAGGCCAAGGAGGAATCATTATGTCCTTGGTCCAAAAATTTTAACCACACTACATCATCTTCCATCCAGAAAATATTTGTGAGAATCACAAGAGTGACTCTGGTTCAAACAGAGAGCATTAGATTTTTGTCAGCTTTTGAAAATGTTGTAATTCAAAGTACTACTTGAACTGCTATAACATGCAATACAAGGTTTAGAGCTTCCTACCAAGACTGGCTCCCTTTGGAAGTCCAGAAGTGTCATGAAATCCTTTTATCTGCACCTTTTGTCACTGACCTGATGTCTCATAAAAGTTATCTGGAAGCATTTAGAATATAACATGCAGCTATATTTCTGCTTAAAACATAGATTTGATTTGAAAATACGTGTGATTTTGTGTTTTTTAAGCAAATTCTTCCTTTTATAACTGGTAATAATTTGTCTAAAATAAAAAATGTAAATTAATGCACTTTATTAATAAGATTAATGAAAATGAAGAAGTCTCCATATATAATATAATTTTGAATTTGCTTAACATGTAATGTGATATAAGTTGCTTATTCACGGCTGTTATCATTATCACTTCGCTGTACTTGTATAAATTCTTCACTCACCAACGTGGTGCTGATCAATATCCTTATCATATAAACGTGCTCGTGAGTGTGGAGTACATGCTATGGTTTATGAGTCACATTTTCCTTTTCCTTTTCCTGAGGTTTCCAAAGATAATCATGTATATACTGAGGATTTTCTTTGATATAAAATATTGCTGCAGTCCAACTTAAAAAAAATTATACTACCGATGGGAATTTTAGATATATTTTCAGATTTCTTTAAAGCTACATTAGTTTCAGTCATCATTCAGCTTATTAATACATATCTCTAAGGATCT
Source organism: Sturnira hondurensis (assembly GCF_014824575.4). Classification (NCBI taxonomy): domain Eukaryota; kingdom Metazoa; phylum Chordata; class Mammalia; order Chiroptera; family Phyllostomidae; genus Sturnira; species Sturnira hondurensis. The sequence continues at coordinate 8,506,826 of NW_028094767.1, forward strand.
CTCCTCTTGAACATTCTTTTAATCTTCCAGCACTTGAGTCTCACATGGACCATAAGTGATTCAGAAAAAGAGTTGGTCTCTCTCTGGGCCATGCTGATTAGACCTTCATCATTCTCAAGGGGAAATCTAGACATTGACTGAAAAACAAGATCAAATAATTAGGGATCATCACTTCAAAAAGATTAATTTGTTCACTCAATATTTCTAGGTGCTTGAATATAGAGAAAAAATATCTCTGCCCCTTGAAGCTCATATCTTTGTGAGAGGATATAAATAATACTAGAGGCCTTAGCCAGAGCAATTAGGTAAGAAAAAGAAAAAAGGTATCCAAACTGCAAAGTAAAATTGTCACTATTTGAAGATGGCAGGATATTCTATACAGAAAACCCAAAGGACTTCATAAAACTGTTAAAATCAATATATTCAGTAATATTATAGGAAACAAAATTAATATAAAACTCTGTTGCATTTCTAGCTACTCATAATAAATTATCAGAAAGAAAAAATTTTAAAAGCTCATTTACAATTGTATCGAAAGATTAAAATATGTAAGGACAAATTTAACCAGGGAGGTGAATGACCTATATAGTGAACATGACAAAACATTAGTAAAACAAAGTAAAAAGAGACATAAATACATGAAAAGATATCCCATGCTCATGGCTAAGGAAAATAAGTATTGTTAAAATGTCTGTAATACACAAAGCAAATTACAAATTTATTACAATACCTATTAAAATTCCAAGGCACTTATCACAGAAATGGAACAAATATTGCTAAAACTTGTAGGAACCATAAAGAACTCCAAATAACCAAAGCAATCTTTTTAAAAATAAAGAAAAAAAAATGAAGACATCAAGCTTCATAATTTTAGACTCATCACAAAGCCATAGAAATTAAAACAGTATGCTATTGATATAAAACCATATACATAGGTAAGTGAAAAAGAATAGAAAGCCAAAAATTAAGCCCACACATTTATGGCCAACTAATTTACTACAAAGGACCCACAAATATATAATGGAGAAGAGTAGTCCCTTCTAAAACTGATGTTGGAAAAATTGGAAGTCATATGCAAAATAATGGAAATGAACTACCATCTTAATCACACAAAAATTATTTACAAATCATATATCTGAGAAGGGACTAATATCTAAAATATATAAATAACTCATAAAACTTGATAGAAAAAGAAAAGCAATCCAATTTAAAAGGGGGCATATGGTCTGAATAGACAGAGTTCTAAAGAAGACAGGTGGCCAACAGATCCATAAGCAGTTGCTCCACATCGTTAGCCACCAAGGAAGCACACATTTTAAAAACCCAGTATGATGTCATCTCTCACCTGTTGGAATGACTATGATCAAAAACAAGAAATAACAGGTGTTGGCAAAGGTGTGGAGAAAAGGGAACCCTAGTGCACTGTTGGTAGTAATAAAAACTGGGGAAACCACTGTGGAAAACAGTATGGATTTTCCTCAAAAAATTAAAAACAGAACTACTATGTAGTCCAGAAATTCCACTTTTGTGTATTTACTTAAAGAAAACAAACAAGACTAATTCAAAAAGATATATGCACTCCCACATTTGCTGTAGCATTATTTACAATAGGCAAATTTGAAAACAACCGAAATGCCCATTTTCAAATGAAAGGATAAAGACATTGTGATTGTATATGTATAATATATATACATATACATTATATGTATATTATATTATATAATATTATATGTNTATTTACTTAAAGAAAACAAACAAGACTAATTCAAAAAGATATATGCACTCCCACATTTGCTGTAGCATTATTTACAATAGGCAAATTTGAAAACAACCAAAATGTCCATTTTCAAATGAAAGGATAAAGACATTGTGATTGTATATGTATAATATATATATACATATATACACACATATACACATACACACAGACAAGAATTTTATTTGGTCATAAAGAAAAACATCTTACCCTTTGTGATAACAGGGATGTAATTCAAGGGCATTTTGATAAGTGAAATAAGTCAGACAGAGAAAGTGAAATACTGCATAATCTCTCGTATCTCTCCCTCACCCCCTCTAAACAAGACAACTAAGCTCATGGTCTCAGAAAACAGATTGGTGATTTTCAGAGATGTGGATTAGGAGGTTAGAGAAATGGGTGCACTTTGTGTGTGTGTGTTTTTCTTAGCTTAATAAAGTGAATAAAAATATAAGAATCTAATTTAATACAAAAGGTATATTTTGACCATAATAAAACACATTTTATATTTTATATATTCTTATGCTTTGTAAAAATAACATACAATTAAATACATAAAATGATAATCAAAACAAAATCTTATATAATAGGAATCTTAGAAATTCAATTCAGAAATAAACCACAGTGAGAGTGTTAGAGTAGAAAAATTTACACAAAATAAAAAAACATAATATATCATTTAATTTTTAGTTCTTGAAGACAGAAAAATATAACAAAGCAAAAATATAATTGTGGGACAAAATACTTAACACATCCAGAGTAATTATTTAGACTTAAAGTATAAAAGCAAATTGAGTTGCAAGCTGACATGGTGTAGCAGAAAGAAGTTGTGATGGCTTTAGGGACGATGTTGGCCTGTTCTGACAGGACGTGTAGAGTGCAAAGATCTACAGCACTCTTCTAATGGAGTCACCTAGGCTCTAAGTCTCATTAACAGTGATTCTTATTTTTTAAATATAAATGACTTTCTGCAGATATATAAATGTGACTTCATATAATCATATTAAACATATGCTAGTATTTCAATAAGTAAACTGATGAAAACATAAACTGAAGTCAAATAAAAAAAATGAGTAGCCTATCCTCAACACTGAGAATTTTTTTCACATGAGTAAGCTTTTACATCATACACAAAAACTTTGTCATGTAAAAACTTGTTAAATAAGAAACTTACATGCAAAATAATTAAGATTAAATTTGCAAGAGGTAAAAAAATATTTGTAAACAGTCATAAAATATGTGCCATCTTCAAATTTAAATCAACTTTGGATCTTTATTAGGCAAATTAGAGATCAGCTATGTTTGAAATCATATAAACTATCCCAAGACATTTTCTATCTACCAGCTCTAAAATTTATGATAAAACTCCACATACTTATTTAACACATAACATAGGATCACATAGCACGTTTCAACCACTGTCCTAAGTGTTCGGCATAAACAAAACCTTTTTGGTGGAAAGCAAAAGAAAAATTACCTTTAGTCTCACATTCAGTTTGAGGGGGATAAAAGTGCTTAAGAGAATCTGGAAAAGACAACTGGGGATAAAGAGTGGTCAGACAGAATTGTCAGTTAAGATGTGCTCAGTCAGGAGGTAATATTTAGATGGTGTGATATAAACATATGATGAAAGAATGTCGCAAGCAATAGGAATAGCCAAGGCCAAGATTTCATAGGCAGAAACCATTGTGACTTGTGTAGAGGAGGAACATAAAAGAGATTACTATGGCTTGAGTGTATGACTATGACTAAGGGCAGAGTAATAATGTGAGACAAGGAGAAGAAAAGGGAGACATTCAGAATACAAGATCGGAAGTGTAGACACAAACCACTTCATATAGGCCTGCATGACAACGTGGGAAATTTAGATCTTATTCTAAATGTGAATACATAGAGACAGCTATGGAAAGGATTTTAACCAGAAGTATAAGATCGCATGTATATTTTAACATATCATCCAAGGATAGAATAATAAATCAACAGAAACAGAAGCAGGGAAAGCGAGCAGATGAGTATTTCAGATGGTGAAAGATGACAGGAGTTGGTGGTCACTTGGATCAGGGTGGCGATAGTAGGGGACTTTGAGGTTATATTTTGACATTAAAATCAAACAGAACTTGCTGACGGCCTGACTAGGTGGGGTATAAAGAGTAAAGTTACTAATAAATGGTTGGTTATAGTGAATTGGGGCTTGAGGAAAGAATGAAATATTCCATTTAAATTAAATTTGGGATACTAATTTAATAGCTATAAAATATATCCTATTCTATCTAGTTATCTTATTAAATTTATACCTTTTGAATCATCAAAGACTGTTTAAATTTTCTATCAAGTAGTTTTGTCTCATACCCTGTTTGAAGAGGATAATTATTGAAAATATCACAAAAACTTGTTTTTGAAAATAAGTCATACATAAAATAACAGTCTTAGAAAATGGTTCCCATAGACAGTATAACACTAAGATGCAAGTTATTTCTCTTGGTATTCTTATAAAATCTGTTCAGAGTGGAATATTTCAAAATAACTCTGTAGCCATGCTGTGTTATTACAGTCATTCCAGCTAAGAATACAATGTAGTGATTATTATACTTTTATGAACTTGAACCCTTTTTATGTGCATATAAATGTTCCTTAGAAATTGACTATGGTGATTGCCAAAAATAATTCAGCATGAAATAAATACCCTTTGTATTTTTTTAATCAGAATAAATCAAACAAAGTATCCTTATTCCTTCAAGATTAAAAATATTTTTCTAAATCATCATGCACAGGCTGAGTTAATATTTGTGAAAGTTTCTTGAAGTCCTAAGAGAAACACCATATGGCTTAAAATGTACATATATTTAAATAATAATAAAAAAAACTTTGTTGTAGATTGAAAAGTACTATCACTTGTATATATTTAGGGAAGGCACAAATCACTTGATAGAAATAATAGAAATAAAATAAAAAGTCACACTACCTAAAAGCAGCATAGGTCATGGTAAATGTAAATTACATGCTAAAACTTCCAATAAGTTTTTGAGACTTTGTATTTTTATTTTGTACTTTTTAAGACAAATGCAACATCTCATTTTTAAGGCTTTTAAACATACAGGTGCAGCCTATATTACCATATTTAATGAAAAATGCAAATTTACTATTTAAATAACCATTTCTATTTGACTGAAATTTTAATTATGACAAGATAATTTCTTTCTTCAAATGCATTTAGAAAACATTAAAATAAATAAGCTAACATGAAAGCTTTTGTAGCTCAGAATAATTCATATATACCTTTAAGTGAAAATAACTATTTGTTTTCTGGTTACCAGTAACAGACTAAAGAAATTCTGTCAGAGTAAAGAATGAAATAAAAACAATCATAAAGCCCTTACAGATACTACCACTGCTATATAATCATATATATCTAGACTATGTATCTATATAGACATGTTTTTATTTCTAAAAAATGAAATAAAATATTTTTCTCTTTTGTAAGGTATTCTTTATTCAATATCAATATGGACATCTTTGCAGGTTAATATAGGCCTGAATTATCCTTTTGATCTGTCACAAAGAATTTATAAAGTATGTACCATAATTTATTAGTGTTTTGTTCACATATTTTAACATTCACTGTCTCTCTTTCAAGACCAAAGCCAAAGTTAAAACCTGCTTAAAAATGTGTGCCAGAATTTGAAGAACTTTGTTAGCGATGTAAGAAAAGTGATTATGATAATGAATGTTTAGTGAGTTCTTAAACTTGCACAGAATTTCTTCTTAGAAAAACTTCTATGACTTATGTTTACATTATTCACCCTACTTTAAAATGAAGAAACTGGGCCCTGGCTGGTGTAGCTCAATGGATAGAGCAGGGGCCTGTGAAGCAAAGGGTCGCTGGTTTGGTTCCCAGTTAGGGCACATGCCTGGGTTGTGGGCCAGGTCCCCAGTAGGGGACACATGAGAGGCAACCACACATTGATGTTTCTCTCCCACTCTTTCTCCTTCCCTTCCCCTCTCTCTAAAATAATTAATTATTTATTTATTTAAAAACAATGAAGAAACTGGGATGCAAAAGTTTAACTTTTTAATGGTCATCCAATTAGGAGTCAATTGCAGGAACCCTGACCCAGGAACTGAATTACTACTGTATCATAATAGGGTGTTTGTGTGAAGTATGGGTTGTCTATTACTGCATTGAGCCTCATGCATAGTGATGAACTCATTTCCTAATATGTGTGCTGATATATTCTTAATCCCCAAATAGCAATATACTAGTAGAAATAGAGCTCATGTTCAGTTAAGCCTCTGTTCATGGCTGGGGTTTTCAACATGCCTATCTCTACTGGGTACTTTGGTGGGAAGTCCTTAAAATAAGTCATTTTCCTTAAAGCTTTTGTGTAAAATAATGAAATAGCCACCTTTTCCAAACAGGACCAAATGGAGAGCATTGGGGTGTGTCTACAAGATGGATCTCTGACTCACCACAGACTTTTGATCTCAAGCCTAGTAGGAGAGAAATGATTATAAAGATTAACTAAACACATTATATGAACCGAAATATTATCTTCAGATGTAAAAAACAAAACAAAACAAAAAAACTTGCTTTGAGACCCAAGCAACAAAGGAGAACTGAAATCATGGCACAGTGTCCTGTTACCCATCTTCTTACTAACATTACACAACTGTCATTCAGGACCGTAACCCTACAAAGCCATTTTGAAGATGAAGGACTTTGACATGTAGCTGATGGCACTTGGCACCTGGAAGTGCTACAGAGGGACAGTCCAGCTGATGTCCATGAGTAGAAGATTTTGTCCTGTTTGAACCAAATGACCTGGGTCCCTTTGTACTTTAGAAAATGGTTGGGAGCAGAACAAGAATCAGAGGACCTGAGCTGATCAACAGAAGTTAGATTTTAAATAGGAATACAAGTCAACATTAAAACATTAGCAAATGTGGATTTTCAAGATTTTCAGTACATTGAATAATTAGTAGAGTGCCCCTAAAAAGCCATTGATGGAGTTGACTTTTGATGCCACAGAAGAAATATTTTATTTTCTTTTAGACACAGCAAACTCTCAACAAAAATGCCCTGTTTGCAGACATAGATGATTAGCTTATGTCAGAAGCGTAAATTCCCACCTCTGACTCAACCATTTACTGTATGATCTTGTGGTGAAACATGTCACTCATTAACTGAAAAGTGAAGAAAGTAGTTAAACATTGCTAATTTGAAGGACAGGTTACCCTCAAGAAAATAGTGATTTATGGGCTTGGAAAAAAGTTCTCACAGACACACCAGTGAAAGTTAAAACTGACTTTGGCATTAGGTTAATAACTACCACTTGTTTTACACCTAATGCTCATTATGATAATAACAGTAATACCCACCTAATTCAGTCATGACCATTAAACAATGCAGGTAAATCATACTAACATTCATAAAGCACTTAAAACATGCAAGACATCATTTTAAGAACTTTACATATAAATTCATTTAAGCCTCATGTAAAATCTACATGATATGAACAGTTATACCTACATTAGTAAAAATGATAGTGACAGAACTCATAGAGCATGTACATTTGGGCCAAACACTGTTCTGGGTAATTACCTACATTTTTGCGGAGAGTAGAACCTGAAGCACATAGAAGGGAAACAGTTTGCTGAACACTTCCCGGGTGTTCATGGAGGAACTAGGCTACTCAGTTAATATGTGCAACTATTTGACCAGCACCAAGTTTTACGCACCTCTCTATATGTGGAACTGTCTTCCCACTAAAGGGAACACTCGTATAACAGGGGGCCACTATAGGAAGTGTCCATCTCTTATCACCCACTATTGGATGAGATGGATGACGTGGATGAGATGGATGAGATGGATGATATGGATGAGACGTGGAGAGACTGAAATGATGCAGCATCTAATTCTTTAGCTCCTTGCTTCAGTGAGGCTGATTTGTTTTCTGTGTGTGATACGTTCATGTGTTGTTGTTTTCATTAGATTGCATCTGGATAAATAAAAGTTTCTCAAAAAAGTTGACAGCTTTTCTCCATCGAGGAGAAAACACATTATTTCCCAACACACTCATGTCCTCTATTTTATCATCTTATATAAGTTTCCAATTAGTTTCCCTCACCAAAACGTAATACCTGTCCAAGTTTAACTTAGACCTTTCCCTTTAGCTCTGATTTCTAATCTTAAGGTTGAGATTTACCAAGATTCTTTTAGCAGGACTACTAACTCATTCCATTAATCACCCTGCCCTTCTAGGATCATTGTATCAATTATGATTACTATGGTTGTTGCTTTATGTAAAGCCATTTGTCAGATCATAGCTAGATAGATAGATGGATGATAGATAATAGAAGTCTCACATACATCTGATTTTAGAAATTTGTAATATAAAAATAGCATATGTAAAGACATAATAATGTTAAAATAATACTAACTGGTTGCTCCTTCATACAAAGAATGATTCCCAATCCCAATGCTTATATATATATATATATATATATATATATATATATATATATATATCAGCTGGAAAATCAGCTGGAAATATGTCTATTTGAAATACTTCATTTTTTTCTTTTAGTTATTGTGTTGTCTTAAAACACATATACCAGAGAACTTTTCTGACTGAAAACAACTAATGATAGACTTTAAACACACATTCAAAAACATATTCTGGTAAATGATCTCAAGGAAAAGCACAGCATGAAACTTTACCAAGTAAAGCAGCATTTCTATTTGCAGAATTTAGGTGGTAGCCTGGAATTTTCTCACTTATCTTCAGTGGATGGCCATCTCTAAGATCTATATTAATTTCAAAAGACTGAGCCTCTTCATGGAGAATTCCATAAGCCTCTTTGAATTGACAGTTGGCTCATTAAACACAGTTGGCTGGTAAAGTAATGAGAGGAAATTTTTTTTTTTGCTATGTGAGGCACCTTACCTAATAGTCTTGTGTAATACGCAGCTAATGCAGGTTTTATGGTTATTTACTTTTGTTATGCTTCTTTCTACTTTGCCTAAAGCCCTTCAGGGTCAATATATCAAGTTCCATTAAAATGACAATTTAACAACATAAAATTGTATCTTCTAATAAAATGCTATCAATCGACCTCCTCTAAAGGCTTCAGTACGAGTATTACTGGGTGTATGTGTTAGGATTAGAAGACTCCTTGAATGTGATTTATGTAAATGACTTTAATATTGAAGTTTTGGGTGTTTCTATATTTAGATCACTTCTCAGAATATCTGAATAACTTACAATCTAACATTCTGAGTCACAGACTTGGCACTGTTTTATTAGCTAGAGTTAGAGTCCCTGGCAAACGGCTCACTACATTTCCTATCAGCCATCTATTAAATTAAAAAGCACTTTCTTTCAAAGGCCTTTTATAACTATATTTTCACATATATCATGCAGAACATCTCCCTAAAACTCTGATATCAACAACAAACTCCAGAAACTGCTAGAAAAAGGCTATATAAAATATTTATCAACCCAGCTATGTGTGTTCTCTAAAAACACATTTGAAGGAGCAATATGAATGTAAGTCCTTTATTGGTGTTGTCATGAAATCAACTGCAGTTGACATGTCTCAGACACGTCTCACTCTTGGAGTCATTTGGCCTCAGGGCCCCATGTGAAGAATAATGGCAATAATCAGTATTTAGCCCTGGCTGTTGTGACTCAGTGGCTTGAGTGCGGGTCTATGAACCAAAGGGCACAGTCAGGGCACAGGCCTGGGTTGCAGACCAGGTTCCCAGTAGAGGGTTCGTTAGAAGCAACCACACACTGATGTTTCTCTCCCTCTTCCTCCTTCCCTTCCCCTCTCTCTAAAAGTAGATAAATAAAATTAAAAACAAATAAAGTTAGTAAGCAATACATTTTAAGAAATAATAATACTTATTTGTGATGGAATCATTGCTTTCTGATGTGATGTAATGAACAGGGGCAGGCTGTATTTTCATACCTCTCAAAATGCAGTTTCTTTACTTGAAAAATAAGTAATTTTGTCCAATATCATTGTTTTTATATTTCAGGATAATTCAGGGGTGGGCAAAAGTAGGTTTGTAGCTATGAGTACATGAAACACAGAGTTTATTGTTTTATTATTATTAATTATTATATCATTTATGATAACTGTAAACCTACTTTTGTCAACACCTATATTGATTTCATTAATTAGCACAGGAGCAGACAGTGAAATAAATTATTGGAGAACTGAGTTATTCTTTGGTATACTTTGTTTCTTGTTAACTAAAAATCTTTAGTTTGTAGTTCATAATTTTATGAAGTACAAAGTTTGTAAGTTAGTACAATTTTCAGACTCAAAATTATATGATTGTATTCATACAATATTTAAAATGGGAATATATTGCCAAACACAATTATCCCTTACAAATTTGCTTATATGCAGCCAACTCACGGTTACTAACAACCACACCTAAAACAAGGGCAAACCAAAAGGACAGCTAGATCAGGAGCAGAACCATAGAAATGAAGAACACATGGGGGGGGGTTAGCAATAGGGGAGTGGGAGGAGGAGAAGGGGGGAGAAGGTACAGAGAATAAGTAGCATAGACGGTAGGTAGAAAATAGGTAGAGGGGAGGGCAAGAATAGTAGGGGAAATATAGAATCTAAAGAACTTGAGACACATGGTTATAAACTAAAGGGGGGAATGGTGGGAGAGGGGGTATGCAGGGTGGAGGGGAATGAAGGGGGGAATAGAACTGTAATAGCATAATCAATAAAATATATTTTTAAAAAAGAAAAAAGAAAAGAATAAATAAATAAATAAAATTAAAAAAACAACTTTGCTTATATGATATTGGAGACTAGATACTTTTTAAAATTTTAGTGTTTTTTTATATTCTGGTACTCCCAATTGGTGCTAATATATTCTGATTTATATAATTCCTATAACTATAAGCAAGGCTTAAATAGCTGGTAATTTCTTCCTATTAGCAAAAAAATAATTCTGTGCCAAAAAACTAAGGGACACTTTAACATCACATATACTCTAAGTGTAAAATAGTATAAATATAGTTCAGTTATATTTATGTGAACAGAGCATGCAGAGTCCAGCAAAAATAACACCTGCTTGAGTGTGGTGTTACTCAAGTAATAATAATAGGTATATAATATAGATAATAATAATAATATTGCTCAAGTAATAATAATATTACCTATATTAATAATAATAATATAGTATAATAAATTGATAATGTAGGTATAATAATTCATAGTTTCAATTTGAACATTTAACCTAAAATGTCATATGATGTGCTTGAGTGTTATATTATGTTCCAGAATTACATGCTTATGATTTTGTAATAAAAATGGGGCATTATTTGTGTCAATCCCTGTACTTACAACTTTCCTTATACATTTTTTCCTTCTTTCTCTACTCCATACAATACCATAAAAACAAAGTGATAAAAAATTTAAAAGCAAACAGGGTTTCTGAGGACATTAAAGATTTGAGTATCTTCCATGAATATATATAAATCCTTACAAGTCTTATGTTTTGGTATTGTATACTTGTAAGAAAAATTATTTCAAAGCAAACAAGCATTGCCTAAGAAAGATTAAAATATATTTCTATGAACATATATGGTAAGTGTATTTTATCCACATATAAAACTTTTGGAGAAAATGGTCATTACAAATACTACCTCAATTTTGTGCTGTTTCTTTGGCTGCTTTTGAAGTTATATAATAGAGCTAAATGTTCCCATGAGGATATGTGTGTATTAGAGAAAGACAGACAGACAGAGAAAGAGAGATCAGCTTGTTATTCCACTTATTTATGAATTCTTTGATTGTTTTTGTATGTGCTCTGACTGAGGATCGAACCCACAACCTTGGCTTATAGGGATGACTCTCCAACCAACTGAACTACCCATCCAGGACCATATAAATGCATTTTTAACTTTTTTCTTCACATATCTTCGCTTTCACTTACTAAAAAAACAAGTCCTGCCAAAGCTTTCAGTGTGGCATGTCTAAGAGAGTCCTTGACTGTTTAAGGTGGTCCCTTCAATCTCCACCCTTGTTTTTCCACTAGAAAATGATGCTTAACTCATTATTTCTACTTAAAGCACCAGTCATCAGTCTATAAAGCAAACAGGGTTTTTTTGTCTTCATTATGTATAGACTTCACTGTGGCATCCAGGCTCCTGGTTAGATGAGGAGCCAGGGTATCACTCAAAAGTCTTTCATGTTGAGTTATTGCAATAACACAGGATAGACATTTACTATTTCATATAATACTTTCTCCAATTTGAAATTATTTTACTGATGTTAGGCCTAAAAATTATGGACTCAGTAATTTCATTGAAGTGATCTAGGTAGTATTTTTAGTTGGTAATATTGATTACTTTACATTTAACATCCAATATAGCTTTGTTTTTTTTTACTAAATTAGTTGTAAAATGATTGTTTTTTTAATGAAATAATCAATGTCAAAAATAATTCTTCCAGTACATTCTACATAAAATATATGCAGATATAGAGAAAGAAATATTTGCTCATTTGGTATTATTTATTATAGTGATTATTAAAAATAAATATAGTATATCTCAGTTGGTTATTCATATTTATCAGTTTTGAAACATTTGGGGATAAATAAATTTTGAAGTAATCATTTTATTTAGGTACCTATGATCATAAAGCTCTTGACCCCATAGTGTTTAATATCATAAGTTCAAATCTTTATAAGCATAAAGCCAAATCCACTGTATCTTAAACTAGTCATGATTATGCCTTCCTAACTATTTATTATATGGTTATATTAAGGCCACAAAACTATTTACCATCATGCACAGAACTTGGAAATCCATTTTGAGAGATACTATAAATACATTAAATGTCGAGTTTTCCAGCAGCCACTAATTGGTTTTCATTAAAGTGTATTTAAAATTTTGGCAATACTTGCTATTTGTCTATGAGAAGCTGGTTTCGAGAATGAAAATGCTAACCCTTGAGATGCACCGTATTTATTCATAAGTGTTTTGCCAGATTTTTGACAAAATTGATATTTATTTTTGTCCTTGTCTCGATCTTGTTTAAATTCTTTTAAGATAAAAGAATTTAAAAAAAGCCCTTGGGTGAATATATATGTTAATTGCTTTGGATGATTTTATAAGAATCTATGTGAATCAGGTGTATGTATATATGCATGTGTATCCATATGCAAATACATACACACAAGATGCAGTGTGCTGGGTGTATTTTAACAAGGGGAAATGTCCAGGGAGCATAACATAAATTAGCAGCTTCTGACTAGAAAAGACTTTGGTTTATAAGTGACAATGGGGCATTATAAAATGAATTTTAAAAACTTTTTACTGTTAGGCATTAGCTGAATCTTAACTATAAATAGATGACTTCTCGTAAAAGAAGAAAGTTCAGGTCCTCAAACCATTACTCCCAATTAAGTAGTATAAACATTAGGATGAATTTCCTGAAGTTAACATGTTTCAATTGGGCCATCTAATATGCAGTGACGCATAATTAACTTGTACTTTCCTAAAATTTCAAGGTTAAATCCTGAAGTTTTTACTGCTTGTTCATTTTTAATAAGTTGCTACTTGATTAAAGTTTAGAAAGACTTAGTTCAAATTCACAGGTAAATGAACTATTAGCCTGTTTTTCTTCAATAAATATATTGTATCTTATCTCTAAAATATGAGCCAAAAATAGCAACACATAAGCTTCTTACAAGAACACTTTAAAATGAGTATTTTAGAAACAAACGTATTATACTTTCAGGCTTATTTATGTGACTTGTTACCACTTGCATATGGAGTGACTAGTCTTTGTAGAGGCAGGGGCATTCTGTACATCAGAACAGACAGAAATAATGTATAGTGATCTCCATATAGATCAAGGTAATTTGATTTTTTTCAAAGGGAAAGGTGATCAGTTAGTCAGGTGCTTCTGTTTTCACAACGAAAAACAAAGTCTTTACTGAGAGTAAGGGAAATAAAATAGGCAAGATTTTACAGCAAAATATAAGTTATGAAACAAATAAGAAGGCACTTATTGAGCAAGAGGAGCAGGAATTCTAGGCAATTTTGTGTGTGAAGTTCAGTTTTGTGGATTTTAAGTCACAAAGTGTCAGTTTATTATTTTTTTTTTTACATTCTCCAGCAATTTCAGATTGTGTCATTCAGATGGGGAAAGTTTGCTAGCTGAGTATAACTAAAAAATAAGATTTTATTCAATTCAATGTAAAAACTGTTGTTTGAGGGTGTTTGAGGGTAGCTGTAGGGGTAGTTGTTTGAGGGTATATGAATAATAATGATAGATATTTTATTCTAACATAAGGATGGAATTATGTAAGGATATATGCATCCTATATAAGAATGGAATTGGAAATTGGACAAAGGTTGAAATTTGAAAAATGGTGAGGTCATTGGACTCCTAGAGTTCCTTAATTCCAAGTTTAACTCAAATGTTTGACACACAGTGATTTAATTAGCAATTTTGTGTGACTCTTACCTCACATAACTTTTCAAATCATAAATTTCTTATTTATCATAATGTAAAGTAATCACTTGTATTCTAAACTGGTGTCAAAATAATTCATGAAGATATTGTTTTATTGGGAAAACTGTGTAAGTGTTAAGATAAGTTAAAGAAATAAAAAAAGATTACATGAAGACTAGGAAAAGCCATTCTGTACCAGTTATGTAATTGTGTGATAACCTAGGCAGTTGTCCAAACTTTATTTTAAGTACCATAACTTAAGAATAGTTATGCTAACTCAATGTTAGTAAAATAATTATATTGCCCACAAATGTTCTTTCATATTTTAATGGCTTTTATAATTTTTTAACATTAGAGACATATAATTTACTATTAATTGCTTTAGAAAATATGTATAAATAGTTCTATATTTCAGTATCATATCTACGAGAAAGCATAAATAGATATATAGATAAGACCAAAAATTTATGTCTATCATTATGGTAAAATTGCAACTGAAGTTTCACAGTCAATTTTACTAACAGTAAGTCAGTAGGTATAATCATTCAAAATTTTAAAACATGACCTATATTCTAATTTTGGCAAAGTAGAATTTAATTCATTTTGCTTTTTAAATATAGAACAGGAGTTCTGTACAAGATGGTGGAGTAGGAAAATGCTATGCCCACCTACTTCTACGACTACTTCAAAATTACAACTCAATTATAGAACAACCATTCTTGACAATTACCTGAAGACCAGCTGAACAGAACTTCTAAAAGGATATGAAGAGGAAGCCACGGGAAGACTGGTAGGAGGGGCAGAAATGTAAAACTACCTGGAACTACACCCACCTGTGGCAGTTAACAACGAAGACAAGTAACTGAGTTGCAGAAGTCCCCCTTGAGGAGTAATGGGTCCCAGCCCCACACCGTACACTCCAACTTGGAGCACCAGTGCCAAGAAGAAGAGCCCTCCCCCACAACATCTAGCTATGAGAACCCTTCTGGTATTTCATCCCAATGAGATGGAGGGACGCTATAGACTTAGCCATCCTCTGGACGTAAGCACAGAATCGCTACAAACTTACTTGCTCTGAGGTATAGCAAAGGGCTAGCAGTAATAAGAGCACGAGAAACATTGAGATATAAAGGGAACAACTGAATTGACGGGCTATAGAGCAAGGGCTGAAGGGGCAGGTTTCTCCAGGACAAAAATGCTGGCAGGCACCATTGTTCTTTTCTTGAGCCATTTCTAGTCCCTTAAAGCCAGAAGGCACAAGCAGGAACCAAATCTCAGTCTCCGTTAACCTTGCTAACACTGTTTTCCCATCCTGGTTATTCCCTGGGACCACACCAGGCCCAACCAGAAAACTAGCCTGATCTTACTTGAGCAGTGGTTCCACACAAGAAGCTAGCCTTGGCCTGTGATGTGAACTTTCCTAAAATTTCTCAAAGATCCAAACCAGCAGTGGCTTCCCCAGTGTGCTCTGTACTTCTTTTTTTAAAAATATTTTATTCATTTATATTTAGAGAGGGGAAAGGAGGGAGAAAGAGAGAGAGAGAAACATCAATGTGTGGTTGCCTCTCACATGCTCCCCACTGGGAACGTGGCCTGCAACCCAGGCATGTGCCCTAGACTGGGAATCGAACCTGCAACCTTTTGGTTTGCAGGCCCGTGCTCAATCCACTGAGCTACGCCAGCCAAGGCCTCTATACTTCTTGCTAAGTGGCCCCTTTCAATAACAGTGGCAGCTGGCCTTGATTGGTGGCAGAATCTTTCCCTGGTGTCTCCAAGTACAGTGCAGGAAGCTATCAATTGTAGATCATGCTGTAGCTCCTACCAGGGATTCTAGAGCCAGGCATAGTCAGTTGCTGAATTTGGACTGTACCAAAGCCCGAGTGATTGGCTTCAGACCACGGCAGGGCACCACTCAATCAGCTCCACAAACAACATACATACAATGGAATAACATGAAATATAATGAAATATTACTTTGCCATTAAAATACAATTTTTCAAATCACAACAACATGGGTGGACTTAGACAATATTATGGCATATAAAATAAGACAGAGAAAGACAGATATCATATGATTTTACTCATATGTGAAATCTAAAAATTAAATTAATGAACAAATAAAATAGAGACTCATAGATACAGAAAACATTTTGACAGTTGCCAGATCAGAAGGGATTGGGAGGCTGGTGAAAAAGGTGAAGAAATTTAAAAAAAAAATTGGCAGTTATGAAATAATCACAGGACATAAATGACAGCATATGGAATGTAGTCAATAATATAATAGTGACTGTGTATGGTCCCAGGTGGGTGCCAGACTTACCAAGGGATCATTTCATTTGTTATAAATGTCTAACCACTATGCTGTGCTTCTGAAACCGATATATATGAAGTTGGTAGTTACAAAATAGTGACAGAGTCAAAGGAATGCAAATAACAGTACGTGGAATACAGACAGAGATATAACTGTGTGCAGTCCCAGGTAGGTGCTCAACGCACCAAGTGGATCTTCATAAGTTATATAAGTGTCTAACCAATATGCTGTACACCTGAAACTAGTATAATATTAACTTTCAATTGTAATTATTTTTTTTTTATTTTAAAAGATAGACCAGTAATGGAACAGCTGAAATAGCGTAGTAATGGCTAACTACATACTATATTTCTAACCACATAGTAAGGGTGCTGCTACTCTGAGATTGCTAAGAATTACCTACTTTGCCCTGGCTGGTGTGGCCCTGTGGATCGATCACCATACTGTGAACTGAAAGGTCACCATTGCGATTCCTGGTCAGGGTACAGGACTGCACTGGCAGTCAGGTCCTGCTTGGGGCATGCGAGAGATAACCGATGGGTGTTTCTCTTGCACATTGATGTTTCTCTCCCTCCCTCCTTCCTCCTCTCCTTAAAATATAAATAAAGTCTAAAAAATTAGCTACTTTATCATATGAGCTTATTTGCAGCTCAGTTATTTTTGATACATATCAACATAATTAGCTCTTAAAACATATCACTATAAAATCTCTTAAAAAACAATTACAAATCTAACGACAAAAATTTTTATGTCTTATGGAAGACATATGTAGAGACATTATTACTGAGACAGAGAGGGAAAAAATAGAGGAAGGGGAGGAGAAGTAGGAATAGAAAAATAAAATGGAAAACAAACAAAAAAATAACAAAAAAAAAAGAAAAAGAAAAGAGAAAAAACAAAAATAAAAATTTCCCTTTCCAGCTGCTTGGCTTTGTGTAAATAATAAGCTTTAATGGTCCTGGAATTGATTATAATAAATATTTAGGAAATACTAGAAAGTACTGATGTGACATCAGATTTTATTCAGATATGAATAACATCAATATTATATATGACTTTATAAATATTTCCTTAAACTCTTCAGAATTCCTTAAAAGCAAAGGAATGACTGTCTAGAGTAACTACACTTGAAAGCACAGAGAGCAAACAAAATTAAACAACAATTAAAAAATTTAGTTCAGATTACCTTAGTTGTACTTTGTGTAACAATTATAAAGCTAGCAATTTAACTTGATAATATATGAAATAGCTATTCTAAAGTATATGTAAATTTACTTATTATTTAATTTAATAACTTGTTAAATATAATTTACAAGTTATTAAACAGTGCAGCCTTTCACATACTAGTTATGTCTGAGTAAATAGTTATAATATATGCAATATAATATAATATATGCAGCCTTTCACATACTAGTTACTAAACATCTTCTGGTGCTGAGGCAAATACCTAGAATATAATGCAGATTCAATAAATAACCATGGAAAGAATGAATAAATAAATGAAGGAATCAATCAATGAGACTTCAAAGTTATGGACTGAACATTATATCGACTTATAACCTTCTGTCTATTTTAACAACTTCACTTCCTACTAAATTGTAATATGCATTCTATATCCCAGCCACCCATGGGATATACTTACTTACTTAACTTCCACGTAACTTCTGAGTGAGTTATGCCTCACTGTTAACCCAGAAGAGTGGTGGGTAAAAGTAGGATGACATTTCTGAGTATGGGAAACACATATTTATTCTTGTATTGTTATTTATTTAAATAAATAACAATATTTATTTAAATATGGTATTGATGTATTATTTAAATATTTTAAATCTTATATTGTTGTATTATTTAAAATACAAATAACTGTAAAACCTACTTTTATCCATCCCTGTATATTTGAAAA
This sequence comes from Sturnira hondurensis, assembly GCF_014824575.4. Taxonomy (NCBI): domain Eukaryota; kingdom Metazoa; phylum Chordata; class Mammalia; order Chiroptera; family Phyllostomidae; genus Sturnira; species Sturnira hondurensis. Next base: position 8,525,291 of record NW_028094767.1, read on the forward strand.
TCTGAGAAGACTATTTTTAAGACATTTCTCATCTATAGAACAAAGTAAATTTTAATGAAATTCATGTAATAATTATTAACAATTACTTACCTTGCTATATTGTTTTGTTTGAAACAACTGGAATCCAAAAAAAAATAATTTAATGTATAGACTTTGCTCAAATTCAACAAAATACTTCTTTCATGAAGTAAATATATATATACATATATATACATATAAAACAAATTTTACTTTGTGTTGTTTTTCAGCATTCTAGTTTGTAGACATATTTACAATCTTCAAATGTTCAATTAGAATGAAAGAATGAAAGTAACGAATTTAGTTCCTTTATTGCCACATAATATACTACTGTTATTTATTTGATAGTAATAAATAACAATAAACAAAGGTATATGTAGCACACATAGACTGAAGATTCAAACTATACCCAGAATTGGTCTAAATAATCCTGGTGCTTACTTAATAAATGCATAATTTAAAATTGAAGTGAACCTGTACAGGTAAATCTTTGTGGAAATAAACTGTTTATTGAGAATTATTGGAACTGATTTCCATGTAAAACACAAACATCAATGAAAGTATAAGTGATAAGGTGCTAATTTAAAATGTATATACCTATTAGAAAATATTCAAAAGTAACTGCAACATGTTTGGATGAAGGAAACATTTTTTTAGACAGGAATGTTCTCTAACTGACATTGTTTAGAATTGCTCCTACATGTTTTTCATTAGAATGAAGCTAACTTTAAATTGTTTTTCCTTGTCTTTCATGTTTCTACAGAAAATGAACCCTCAGAACCTGTCCAGAGCAAGCCAATACTATTTCCATCTTGCGCACCTGCTGATGCGCGTGGACACCACCCTGTGTGGGGATTGCTGGGATGAGAGGAGGTAAAGAAGGCGGTGAGGGCACTGCGGAGTAAATGATGATGGGGGGTGAGCTGCCTGGTGGTGGTAAACACACAACACAGTGCGCGGACGATGCGTTGTGGACTTGTGCACCTGAAAACTGTAAATTTCGTTAACAGTGTCACCTTTATAAATTCAATAAAAAGGGAAAAATAATTTACTTAAAAGTTAATTCCCTCAGGAAGTCTATGTTCGCCATTACCAGGCAAAGAATTAAGTTCTGTTTTTTTCTTTGCTCTTATAGCATGAATGTTTGTGAAGTGAATTTTTCATTTGACTTTTATTCTTTTCTTTCCTGCTATTGGCCTCCCCACTGCACCCCTGAGTGTAACACAGTAGATACTGTGTATGCATTTGAAGAAAGGACAACAGCAGAATTTAGTACATGATTTTTCAGGGAACTATATTCTAATCATTTGAAACAACGAGCTATCAAGCAAGGATACATCATAAGATAATAATATCTCAAAAATTCTTAAAGAAACTGCACATTGTGATTTAATAGTTTTATAACTTTTGTTAAATATAAAATTCCATTGCTCATGTGGTCCTTTTGAATTTTTCTGTTATGTGTTATCTCTACTGCCAATTGCTACTGGTAGAAGTAAATGTGCAAAAACAGAAAGATTAGCAAATATCTTCTTATTTATTAAATCCAGGTTCTTAAGAAAGTATAAAGTTAAAAATGTAGGAATATACTAACAAAAATAAAGTGTTCTAAGCTTCCATTGACCTTGTGAAAAGCAATGGTGCCTTTCCAATCTTCCACTTTCAAGATTCTAAGAAATTATGTCCAATTTAATTATGGAAAGAAGATAAAAGGCATTAAGGATGGAAGTTGCGTTGAGGAGAAGGTTCACTGAAAAAAAAATCCAGATTAATGTGAAAATAATTCACCAGTTCAATTACCTGAGAAAATGAAGATGGGAGTTTCTAGTGTTATTGATGACAATAACGAAAGGAGAAAGGGAACAGGGAGTTTAATTGAGTGCATGTGAGGAGACAAAGAGAGTTTAAATGAAAGCAAAGGTCAAGCCAGGTCTTCCCCAGAGACACACAGAGTTTTGAAACGGTGTATCAAAAGAGAAATTCACCCCAGAATGATAAACTAACATCTTTCAAGAAAAGAAGCACCTATTAATCCAAGGTTATGTAAGTCCATAAAACACATTACAATAGTCCATAAAACAGTACATTTGTTTGTCATTTGTGAGTTAATAAACTGTAAAAAGCTTCTCTTCACTACATTTTATTGTCATTTATCAAGCTACTATTTTACTCAGGGGACTAATGTCTGTAGGTGACATCTACCTCAGTGGGTAGGTTTGCTGGCAAAACTAGAATTAACTACAGCAACAACTCTAAACAAAAAATTATGAGCATTCCTGTTTAATGGGAAGCAAACATTTATAGTTTATATTTTCAAAAGTCAATTCCATGAGAATAAATTAACCTCATTTAAAATCATAACCCACTTAAAAGTAGGTCATGTTTAATGAGAAAATCTTTAAATATACAATTAAAAGTGGTTTAAAAGAAAATGACCCTTAATCTTATGGCCACAGAGGCAATAGCATTGTAGGTATTTTAATGCTTATTCTTTAGGTCTCATAGCTAAGGATACATAAAATACAAATACTTGAAAGTGTTATCATGTACTGCATATTATTTTATAATATATACTCTAATATATAGTATAATGCACATACTCTTCTACAATGTATACTTTTCATTTGTATATTCTGTAAATATATTCCACGTTATAATCAAAGATGCTGTTAAATTAATTTAGTAGCTTCATGTAAGAACACTCGGACTTTAATTTATTAAAGCATTCTTCCATTCAGATTCACTTAATTTTTTAAAAATCTATATTTAGCCCTGGATGGTGTAGGTCAGTGAATTGAGTGCGGGCCTGGGAACGAAACACCGCGGTTCAATTCCCAGTCAGAGCACATGCCTGGGTTGCAGGCCAGTTCCCAGCAGGGGATGTACAAGAGGCAAACATACATTGATATTTCTCTCCCTTTCTCCTTCCCTTCCTCTCTAAAGATAAATAAATAAATAATTTTTAAAATCTATATTAAAAAATTTACTGTCACTAAGCAGCAAACTATGCTCTAGAATACAGGTTGGTGAGCAAAACCTCAGCAATCAGTTATGTGTACACAGTAGGAGTCCAGGTGCCGGTGGGAGAGTAGACCTTCAGATCTTGCAGGCTGGTGGAGACTTGCCTAAGGAACCCAGATGAGTAGCTGTATGCTGGATATACAAGGCTCCAGTTTTCTCTTCTCGAGACCGCAGAAAAGTTATCACCAATCCAAGTCTGCAGGATCACAGAGGAGCCATGTTATTCACCATTTCACCATCCTTGCTATGTCTGCAAGATTTCTATGCTTATGAATCCTTAATTCCCAAAGGGGAAGCTACAGAGTTCTGAAGATCTTTTCTAGCTGCCACTGGGGCTAATTTACAGTCATGAAAGCTAGGCAACTTCTATCACAGTCATTTGCTCCAGTCTTAAATTCAGAAGGATGCAATTTACAAAGGAGATTCCTTGAGGATTCCATTTTGCTGATGTTTGTAGCAAAGGATGTCCAAATCTGAACATATTAATGGTTACAAAGTTGAGTTTCTGACATAGAGGAAGAATTTTTGTGAGCAGAAGCAGTAAATCTAAGTCCTGACAACAAATTGAAGTCCTCACAACAGGACATTGTAGCATTTTGAAATCCTAGAGCCAATTCTATAGATTAACATTTATGGCCATTTATTTCTGGAAGCTTATTCTTGAACCTGGTTCTCCAGCTTTAAAAATATCTCTGCCTTTCTTACTACACTTTGCATATTTTTATCAGTTTAATCAGCTAGGATCAGCTTCTTTAGCATACAACTGAAAACTCTAATCAAGACAGAAATTTGTTCTAGAATAGGATGTCAACCAAAAAACTTCACAGAAACTGGTTTCTCAGACTGGTCTAGTGATCTATTTGAGGATGGTGTCTATGAAATCTTCCACACTAATAGCAGACAGAATGCTTACTAACACATGCCAGGGGGTATGGGTAAATTCTCTTCTGTGATCTGAAAAGGAGTATGCATAAGTCTTCAGGAAACCAAGAGACTATTGACAGAGGACAAAGTGAGTAAGTAGCACGAGGTAGTCAAGGGATTTGAGGTAAGCTGATTGATTCTGACTTCACTGAGCATGAAAAAAAATGGCAAAACAAATAAAAATGAGTGCATCATAAACAACAAAATCTAGAAACCCTAATTACTCAGGGGCAGAGAAAGATTATATACATACATACACGCATATATATGTGTATGTATACATATATAAAAATATACTTAATATCATGTGCATGAGCATGATATAAAAGACGAGCACTGAACTAAAATTTTTATTTTATTGTTTCCAGCTCCTAAATTACTATAGGACCTTTATTGAGAAAATTTCCTTGAAAGGTGTTGCCATTTTCACTCTCCTCACACTGTAACTGAAAGTCTCCAGATATAAAACTAGAGTAAGATTGTAATATATCCTAGAATTTCCTACCAAACAAACTAAATGAGGCTATTCTTTTATCATAGATGAAACCTGGAAAATATTGTAGAAATGATTTGTGGATGCTAAACCAAGGAAAATAGAAATATATTTTAGATAGGCTAAACTTCTCAATAAAGTGTGCTTATGAAAAAGTCTGGATTGTCTATACAAGTTTCATTGTTGTTCAGTGATCTATCCTAAGAACCTAAAACAGTAGCTGGTACTTAATCTGCACTCAGTAGTTCTGAATAAGAATGCTAGTCTTAGCAGATATGATAGGTGTGGTTATTGACCATGTGAATTAGGTTCAGTGTGTACAATGATGCCACACCCCCAGTAAAGTCAGATGCATGTGAAGTCACTTGAAGTACTATTAGAAAATTACTGATGCCCAGTCTCCACATCCTGGAATTCTATTTAAATTGTGTGGCTGGGCACCAAAACTGTCATGTTGGAAGAGGTTCTCAGGTGATATAGAAGAGGGAATTCTGAGAATTAATAAGAAAGTAAATTTGGTTATTTACCCCAAATTACTTCCGTGAAAAGCTTCCAGAATCTATTAATTTCTCCAAGGTTTTTAAAATCATTAATAAGGGAAGTATGAACATGATAGTGCCAATTTATTATCTATAAGCCAATAATACACAGAGAAGCTGTTGTTCATAGAAATCAGGGTTTTTTTGTAATGTAAATGATGGAAGCAAAAGTTAAAGTGATCACAGCTACATTAACAGGAAACAAGATCAGAGTGGTAATCAGAACGGTGTGACCTAAAGGTCTCCCTAATGATGACTCATTTAGCCTGGAATTGCTCACACCACAGGATGTGGCTGGCTTACTAAATTCGTACTTGATTTATAAAGTTAAAAAATGGCTGGGTCTGGTGAACAGAGATCTAATTAAGTCATTCTGACAGAGCAAATCCCTGTCCATAGACAGAGGCCCTTGGGTAAACCGGAGCTTGCAAATAGCTGATAGTGTCACAACTATAGAGCACACCTCTGCGTTCTACTTTTTGCCTGGAACATGGGCCTCATGCTTGGCATGCACTGGCTTGTGTGGTGATATTAACACCAGGAAAAATAGCCACGTGCGAGTTGTGCTACAACCCAGGGATGGAGGTGCCTGGAGACTCAATATCATTGTTAACTAACGCACAGCTACAGTGTGGCTAATAAGAGCGTAAATTCTAGTGCAGACGTGCCTGAGTTCAAATCTAGGTCCCAGTACTTAATATCTGGGTGACTATAAGCAAGGTATTAGCATTCTATTTGTATGTGTGTTATTGTCCAATCAAACAGAAGTAATGATATTGTATATTTGTTTGATGCTGAGTATTAATATGTAATACATTTTCAATGGTGTCTGGTACACATGTGTTATGTGAATCAATTGTTTTTATCATATCAAGCCTAGAGTTTACATATATATATACATATATATATATATGCACACACACACAGTCTTTTAAAATTTTTTATTGAATTTATTGGAGTGACCTTGGTTATAAATTATGTAACTTTCAGCTGTACAATTCTATAATACATCATCTCTATATTGTATTGTTTGTTCACCCCAAGTCAAGTCTTGTTCATCATTTATTCCTGTATATCCACTACTACCTCCCCCCGTCCTCTTTCTTTCTGGTAATCTCTATATTGTTGTCTGTGTCTAAGATTTTTTCTTTAATCCCTTCACCTTTTTCACTCAGTACAGCAACACTCCTCCCACAGCTGTCAGTATGCTCCCTGAATGTATGATTCTGTTTCTATGTTGTTACCTAGTCTATTTTGTTCATTAGATTACACGAATAAGTGAAGTTAGTTATATGGTACTTGTCTTTCTCTGACTGGCTTATTTCACTTAGCATAATGCTATCCAGGTCTATCCATTGTGTTGTAAAGGATAAGATTTCATTCATTTTGTATCTTAGTAGTATTCTATTGTATAAATATACTACAGCTTTTCCCCCACTTATCTATTTATGGGTACTTGGGCTGCTTCCAAATTTTAGCTATCACAAATAATACTGCAAAAAACATTGAGGTGCATATATTCTTTTAAATTAGTGTTTGGGGTTTCTTTGGATAGATTCTCAGAAATGAAATCTCTGGGTAATAAGGCAGATCCATTTTTAGTTTTTTGAGGTACCTCTGTACTGTTTTCCACAATGGTTGCTGCAGTTCGCATTCCCACTAACAGTGTGTGAGGGTTTCCTTTTCTCCACATCCTCTCCACCACTTGTTTGCTATTTACTGATGATAACCATTATGACAGGTATGAGCCATTATGACAGGTATGAGGTATATTTCATGGTGGTTTTAATTTGCATTTTTCTGATGATGAGTGACATTGAAGATCATTATGTCTATTGGTTGTCTGCATGTCCTCTTTGGAGACTTGTCTATTCTGGACTTTTGTTTACATTTTAATTGGATTGTTCGGTGTTTTGGTGTTGAGTTATATAAGTTCTTCATGAATTTTTGATGTTAATCCCTTCCTATATGTATCATTGGTAAATATGTTCTCCAAATCAGCTAGTAGTCTTTTCTTGATGGTTTGTTTGCTGTGCAAAATCCTTCGTTTGCTGTAATCCCATTTGTTTATTTTTTCTTTTCTTTCCATTGCCTAGGGCAATATGTCAGAAAAAAATATTGCTTCGAGAAATGTCTGAGATTTTACTGCCTATGTTTTCTTCTAGGAATTTTATGGTTTTGAGTCTAACATTTAAGTCTTTAATCCATATGGAGTTCATTCTGATGTATAATGTAAGAAAGTGGTCTAGTTTCATTTTTTGTGCATGTGTAGATCCAATTTTTCTAACACCGTTTATTGAATAAACCATATTTAGCCCATTGTATGCTTTTGCCTTCTTTTATATCTAGGATTACATTTATTCCTAGATAATTATTTTTATGCATTCAGAAATGAAATTGTTATTTTACTTTTCCTTACTTATAGTTATTATTTGTGTATAAAAATGCAACTGATTTCTGAATATTAATTTTGTATCCTACTACTTTGATAAATTCTGTTGTCATTCTAGAATTGTTTTGTGGTATCTTTAGGGATCTCCATATACAGTATCATGTTACCTGCAAATAATAACAGTATTACTTCCTTCTTTTCAATTTGTATGCCATTTATTTATTCTTCTTGTCTGATTGTTGTGGCTAGGAATTCCAGTATTATATTGAATACAAGTAAGTAAAATTAGATATACTTCTCCTGCTTTCAATAGTAAGAAAAATGCTTTTAGTTTTTGATGGCAGTGGGTTTTTCATATATGACCTTTTCTGCATTAAGATATGTTCCTTCTATTCCCACTTTTATGATAGTTTTTATCATAATGGGTGACAGATTTTATTAATTCTTTTTTGCATTTATTGATATGATAATGTGGTTTTTATGTTTCATTTTGTTAATGTGCTGTGTCATGTTTCTTGATTTGAAGATATTATACCAACTTTGTATCCATGAATAAATCCCACTTGACCGTGGTGTGTGAACTTTTTAATGCATTACTGGATTTAGTTTGCTAATATTTGTTGAAGATTTTACCATCTATGTTCATCAGAGGTTTGGCCTATAATTTTCTTTATTTGTAGTGTATTTATTTGGCTTTGGAATTAATAAAATGCTGGTCTCATTAATTGAGTTTGAGTGTCTTCCTTCCTCTTGTATAGTTTGGAATAGCTTGAAGAGGGTAGGTGGTAGGTTTTTTTCTTTAAATAGGTGGGGAAATATACTTCTGAAGCCATCCAGTCAAAAACTTTTATTTTTTAGGGCATTTTTATTATTGCTTCCATTTCATTAGTTGTACTTTGTCCAGATTCTCTGATTCTTCCTGATTCAGCTTTAGAAGACTGAATGTTTCTAGGAATTTATTCATTTGATTCAGATTTCCAATTTGTTGGCCTAATGTTTTGTGTAATATTTTTTCACAATCCTTTGTATATCTGCAGTGTCAGTTGTTATGTGTCCTTTTTCATTTACAATTTTATTTATTTGGGGTCACTATTTTTTTCTTGATGATTCTGGTTAAAGATTTATTAATCTTGTTAATCTCTTCAGAGAACCAGCTCTTGGTTTACTTGTGCCTTTGTATTCCTTTTTCAGACTCTATTTAATTTATTTCTGCTCTAATCTTTATAATTTTCTTTGTTCTACTCACTTTGGCTTTGCTTTCAGTTCTTTTCCTAGTTCCTTTAAGTGCAAAGCTAGATTGTTTATTTGAAATTTTTCTTATTACTTGAGGTAGGCCTGTCATGCTATGAATTTTCCTCTTAGGATTGCTTTCACTGTGACATATAGATTTTGGGTTGTTATCATTCTCATTTGTTTCAGTGGATCTTTTGATTTCTCCTTGATTTCATTCTTAACCCGTTCATTGTTTAGTAGCATGTTATTTAACCTCCATGTCTCTGCGTGTTTTTCAATTTTTTTCCTTGTGATTGATTTATAGTCTCATACCATTATTGTCCCAGATGCTTGATATGATTTGAATCTTCTAAAATATATTGAAACTTGTTTTGTATTCCAGCATGTGGTCCATCATGAAAAATATTCTTTTTGCACTAAAAACTGTATATTCTGCAGCTTTGTGGGATATCCTCAGAAGATATTGATTAGATCCATCTGATATATTGTATAATTTAAAGCTACTATTTCCCTGTTGGTTTTCTGTCTAGAAAATCTATCCATGTATGGCAGTGGGGTGTTATAATTTCTTGCTATGATTGTATTACTGTTGATCCCTTCCTTTATGCCCATCGAGATTTGCTTTATATACTTAGGTGCTCCTGTGGAACGTGTACTGCCAAAGTCCAGGTGAGTGGTGGCAAACGAATTTTTTTTGCATTGGCCCTTTAAGAAGGTGCCTGCATCTCTAGCAGACTCCTCTATCTCCCTCATGGACAGAAACCCCACTGTTTTTTACAGCCAGTTGTTAAATGTCCTCTTCAAGGCTCTAGTGCTCTGGGTTACAGAGCCCAGCTTGAGGTTTTGAACTCACAGTTCTCAGGTGGAAAGTCCAATGACTGAGATATCCTCCTGAAATCTCAGCAGCTGCACGTGAGTGTGGGACCAGGTCTTTTTACTCTTCCTGCCAGTCTGTGTGTTTTTTTAATGTAAATCCTTGGTTATAAAAATTATCTTCAGTTGGACATTCAGGATGATTTTACTATAACTTAGCCATAATTACAGTTTAGTTTTGGAAGAAAGTGAGTGCAGCTTCTCCCTTCTCCACCACTTTCTTAGATTCCCCCAGGCCTAGACTTTAAAACTGAGATTTTATTGTATGAGATACGTGATCAATTCTGTGTAAGGTGTTGAGAAAGGTTTTATGTTAGCAGCAAATGAAACTCAATAACACAATATAAAAATATAATAAAGTGATTACCAAAGAAGAAGAGAGCTACACATGTACATTGTATGTACAGACATACACTGTCTAGTTTTGGGATTGTCAGAAAAAAAGGATTAATCTTAAGAGTTAAAGGATATTTAAAAAAATAAAATGATAAAACCTAGCTCTTTTGAACACTCACTTTTTAATTTCGTAAACATTTTTGCAACTTGACAAAAGCATTTATGAAAAGAATATCTTGATATTATGTTAAAGGAATAATGTAACTTTTTAAATTAGAAAGAGAATAGGGGTTTACAGTGCATTTAATATTCAAGATTTAGTTTTGGGGAATAAAATACAAATACATCTCAGGCAATTCTAAAATGGTATGGATAAATTTTTATACAGTTGTTTAAAACGAAGTATCTTGGATTTTGAATATAAAGCTGTATTGGATGTATTTTTTAAGTCTTTATTTTTCTTCTTTTTTACTGTTGTTCAAGTACATTTGTCTCCATTTGTTCAAAAGAGTAAACAAGTCAAGTTTCCTTTTGAACAGTCACTGTAAAACAATCAAGAATAAAACCTCACATGAAAGAGTAAAATATGTAAGTAATAATAACATAATAATGATGATGATGGTGATGATCATGATAATGATCATGAAAATATTTAGTGTTGAAGTAAGGAAAACATTTTGAAAAAAATCTTATTTTTTTTCAGGGGAGATGCTTGCAACAGCATCTCCCCTGAGGGGATCAATAAGAAAATTCCTTAGCCCCATATATCTGACTGTAAAGAAAGAAGCACAGAGTGACTATACTGATGTTTGAAAGAGTGTAATTTTCCTCCAAATCTGCTTATTTAGTGACTGTAGAACAAAGTGAGCTGTTCAGTATGATGAGAACAGTCATTTGGAAGAACCTGCTTAGGGATGGAATGGTGTAATTTAAACTATAGTCTAGGGAAGGGTATATATCCCTGACCCTATCCATATCTGTATCTAACTCTCACTATTGAAAATATGATGGCAGATGACATATATTTATAAATTATATTAAAAATTAAATATATTTAACCTTCTTTCAGGTCTTTTTGTATAAGTCAATGAGTGAACTCAACATATTGATATTATATCCCTTTTATTTTAATATCTTTAAAAAATATGTCTTCAATGCTATATTATAGTATTGCATTTGTATTTTCAGTTCATAATTGAAGTCTTTAAAGTTATTAAATAATGTTTTGTTTTCTCATGTATCTTAATATGTAGTGGAACTAATTTTCAACATAACTATGCATTTTAAATCACAAGTCAAGTTTTATAATATAATTTAGTAGCCACCATGATAGCTAAGTCTATCAGGTCTTTTATTATAATATTCCAGCCATGCTCAGATTTTGTTAGCATTTTATTCCTAATATTTCTGATAAGGAATTTTAAAGAATAAACATGTGTTTGTGTAGGTATATACCACATGAATTCAGCTACTGTATGTAGATTGCATGATGCTTGACAGGGTTCCTAAACATTGTTCATGTGGGTCACATTGGGTATGAAACTTGGTTAATTTCTGCTTCATGTGTGGTAGGGAATATGTAAGAAATTATATGATGCCCAAAGAGATGCCTGGATTTCCATTACATGGGAATGAAATTATGATTTGAACACTGGACTCAAATTACTTAAGGTCTCCCACTTTCCCCAAATAAAGCCTATTTTTTCAGAATAAAACCTATTTTCTAAATAAATTACTTAAAGTCTCCTACTTTTCCAAATAAAGCCTATTTTCCGAATAGAGCCTATTTTCTCTAGGACTGTTTTTGATGGATTACAATGTAAGCAAATTGTCAAGAAAGATAAGATGTATCAAAAGTCCCTTGGCTAGTCCATAATACACATATTATTTTCGAAAGTGAGTTATTGTTCTTCAAAAACTTAGTCTTGAGTAGAGGCAATATTACTTCAAGATAAGGATTAAGCTCCACAAGAGGAAACTTGCCATATTTTATATCCCTCATGACCTACTAGGATCTAAAAACAAAACAAAACAACAACAACAAAAAACCCCAACTAATTATTTATGCCTTTTTGTTAAAACCACATGCAAGATAGAACTTCACACTTGCATTATCAAACTTACTATTCTCAACAGTTCATTTAGTAAAGAAAAATAAAATACTGCATTTTTCTAAGAAATCAAAAATTCACACCACAATCCTAATAATTATTGAGCTCACTCAAATATGAGATGTCCGTGTTGCTATTTTGTTACAGGTTCTCTAAGATTAGGCTTAATTATGGCAGATGTTGACAGCTAGACATACCAGCTTCTTTTTTTTTAATTTAATTATTGTTCAAGTACAGTTTTCTGTCTTTTACTCCCATCTCAGCCCACCCCCCAGGGCTCCCCAACTCCCTCCCATTTCCACCCCCTAGTTTTTGTCCATGTGTCCTTTTTACTTGTTCCTGTGAATCCTCCCCCTTTTCCCCTGAAATTCCTTCCCCTCTCCCCTCTGGTCTCTGTCTTCCTGTTTTGTATTTGAGTGTCTTTGGTTATATTTTGCTTGCTTGTTTGTTTTGTTGTTTAGGTTCCTGTTAAAGGTGAGGTCATATGGTATTTGTGTTTCACCGCCTGGCTTATTTCACTCAGCATAATGCTTTTCAGTTCCATCCATGCTGTTGCAAAGGGTAGTAGCTCCTTCCTTCTTTCTGCTGCATAGAATTCCATTGTGTAAATGTACCATAGTTTTTGGATACATTCATTTACTGCTGGGCACCTAAGTTGCTTCCAACTATGGAATTTTCTGAGAAAACTAAAAATGAATATGCCTTTTGACCCATCAATTCCACTGATAGGAGTATATCCTAAGAACCTGGAAACACCAATCCCAAAGAACCTATGCACCCCGATGTTCATAGCAGCACAATTTACAATAGCCAAGAGGTGGAAGCAACCTAGATGCCCAGCTTCTTGTTTATAAGGTCGATATAGTTTTTAAGTCTGGTCGATAAGGGATTTGAAGAACAAAAACTGCTTCATCAGCAACTGTTCAACACAAACAATTAAATCTAGACAGATGTATAGAATAGAACAGTTTATCAAGATGCTGTTGACTATAAATAGCCCCAGTTTAACTTCACACTTCTCATTACAGGCAGATCATTAACTAACTGAGAATGGTGTCAGAGACTTTATTTAGAAAAGTGCATCCATTGGGATGCCTCCCATACAACTATCAGGACACTTATCCATCAGATCATATTCAATTAAGACATTTAGCTATTACAAAGAAGAAACAAACGAAAGAAAGAAATAGAGCTAAAGATTAAAGTGACCTTTGAGTATACAATTTAGTGTGTGCTGCAGAAGAAAAGGAAATCTATAAAGTATTAAATCCAGAATACTCTAAAAATCTAGGTTGGTGATTAATAGCTATAGAAAAATTATATCGAAGATTTCTTGGGTTTTTCTCTTTTGATACTAAATCTAACATATAATTTAATAAAACTTTTTATAAAATATAATTTGACCAATATGATGTTCAAATATACTATTTGTTTTATCTTGGGGTGGAAAAAGTCACTAGTTAAGAATTAGTCAAGCCCTGGCTGGTGTAGCTCAGTGGATTGAGCGCAGGCCCGTGAACCAGAGGATCGGGGTTTGATTCCCAGTCAGGGCACATGCCTGGGTTGCAGGCCAGTTCCCAGCAGGGGAGACAGGAGAGGCAACCATACATTGATATTTCTCTCCTTCTCTCCTTCCCCTCTAAAGATAAATAAATAAAAAATCTAAAAATTAAAAAAAAAAAGAATTAGTCAAGTAGTTAAGAACTAGCAAAAAGAATCCCTTAGAAAAACCTAACCTCTTTCCTGACATTAAGAACTAGCAAAAAGAATCCCTTAGAAAAACCTAACCTCTTTCCTGACAGAATTTATCCCATCCCACCAACCTACCACACTTCACTCAGACAATGCGTCTTATGTCAAGAAGGTCGTTGGCTGATTCAGTTATGTCAAAAAATGGAACATAAAAGGTAGCCAAAATTTCTATAATAACAGGAACAAGCAAAATGCTTCAAAAGATTCCATATAAATTGCTGATAACAAGCTTAGAGAATTTTTAGTGGGCAACCCTTTTCTTACCTCTTCAGGTTTTACTTCTCTCATTGTGATCAAGTGTAACATATAGTCCAAAAGCAATTTTCTGTAAGTGTACTGTAAGTTCCAAAAAATTCTTTAAACTACAAACAAACCAGAAGTTTCCTTAATATGTTTTTAGTAAACATATTTTGAAACTTTAATTACTGAAGTTTGTATTTAAGTGAATTATCCTGTAGTACTTGTAATCGAATGTTCTTTTGCTAACTTAAGTGGATGTACTATTAAACATGTGATATGAGTTACAAAATGTAGTCAGGTTGTCTCATTGAATATTATTTTCTGGATTATCTGAAAAATAAATGTGCTTCATTTAATATCCAAAAAATATCATTATATTCACGAAGAGTTTACTTATTAGGGGATTATTCCCAAAAGGCCACATTCTGGTTTGGGGAGAGGGATTTCCATCCTGGCCAAGTAGTTTCAAAGTTGCTATTCCAGACTAAGAAAAGCACTTGCTAATTTCCCAATCAACCTAAAGGTTGTCCAATTCAAAATAAAGATCAAATTTCCTATCCTCCTTCTTTAGCGTTGTTCAGTGAAGTGTATTTTGAGGAAGATTTTAACATGATCATCAGAACGGGATGGAAAGCCTAGTGTCTACATTATCGATATGTGCTTCTTGTCACTGGCACAGCAGTAGAGTCCGTCACAGCCAGAGCAAGAGCAAGAGCAAGGTCAGACATGTCAAGGCCTGACATGACATATGTACCAGGACATATGTACCTGCCCTCTATGGTACATATGTTTTGAGCAGGATATTGTGAAATCAGTACTTTAATTTTTTAAAAAGGCAATATGTCATTTTTCTTACTTATGTGAATATTCTCAGAATTTTCTTTCTCAACTTTAATAGCCTTCATTTTAACTACACAAAATACCTCCACTACAAGATATTCAGCTTCCATCTTCCAAGGAAAATCTTTAATTTTCTCGTCCCTCACATCTTACTCACCACTATTCTTTGACTTCAGGGTGGCCTAGAAGTGTTCACACACTCCATTTTCCATAACTTCATTAGCTATGCACCACTGTTTTTTTCCCCCCAATAAGATCCCATAATTTGTCACTTCAGGTCACTTGAAACAACTTCCGAACTTCTTGCTTTCTAGGAAACACATCAAGCAAGGGAATGATCCTGAGTTAACCTGCAATTCCCCTCCGGTTATTCTCCTGGTAGGTAGTAAAAAACAAAATAAAACAAAACACTGGTTTACTTATAATTTGTATCAGTGTAAATTCATGTTCTCTTATATTTCATAAGTACTTTGTTGGGAACCGCTCTGCCTGATTTCAGGAGTTGTAACCGCCCCCCATGACTAAGGCTGAGTGAGCGACCTCTGGACTGTGAGCCACTAAGGAGACAAAGCTTATCTCCCTGGCAGGAACACTGCTTCTGCTTCATCCATCTCTGTCCCCAGCGCTTCGTCAGTTAGTGAATGACGGGTAGGACCCCTCGGGGGGGGGGGTTCAACAAAGAGGGAGTGATGGACCCCCGCCCCCTGGCTATTCTGAGGTAGCCTGAGTCCCCATTTCCATCTGGGAGAAGCACTTTCTAGCTTCTATTCACTTAAGCCTAAAAACCTATGATGGAGAGGGTGGTGCAGTCCTTTGCCAGCTAGAGTAAGTTCCGGGGTGATCGGGCATAAGAAAGAATTCATAAAGTCCTGTGAAGCCTGCTTTGCTAAGAGTGCTTTCATTCATATGAAAAGGGTCCGAGCAGGAGCCTCAAATTGTCTCTGGTATATTTTGCTCCTCACTCTCAGAAGATCTTCTAACAGGATACATTGTATGATCATCACATTCATAGAAAAATATTAAAGGAAGTAGCATGTGGAATAAAATTTAGAAGGACCCCATAGAAACGTTTCAAACATTAGTCATGATAATCCTTAATGTGTATTATATTTAACATTTCAATAAATATTAACAAAGAAACAATAGTAAATGTGGGCTCTTGTAATGAGAAAGATACTTTGTAAGTACATAAGGTAAGACTTCTCAATTATTTTAAGTGAAGTAACTACCAGAAAAGCACTATGGCATTTTTCTGATTAGGAACTGTGTGTTGAACTGATCTGACTCTGAGTATGTCATTTTTCATTTTTTTGTGATGCTTACTCTAAAGTTACCCATTTTCTTTTTGAGAAGCTGAATATGACTGTTTTATTTTACTTATTTATTTTACAGATTTTATTTATTTTTAGAGAGGGGGGGAAGGAAGGGAGAAAAAGAGGGAGAGAAACATGGATGTGAGAGAGAAACATCAACACTTGTCTCTCGTACATGCTCTGACTGGAGGCAGAATCCACAACCCAGCATGTGTCCTGACTGGGAGTGGAACGAGCAGCCTTTTGCTGTGTGAGGTGATGCCTAACCAACTGAGCGACATTAGTCAGGGCAAATATGACTTTCACATTTGTAGAGAATTCAACACATTTATTCACATTTAAAGATGCTGGCTATTCAAAAAATACATGTTGACTTGATTGTAAAATTATTGAAATTAATAAAGTTTTTAAAAAGGTAAAATAAATTCACTTTTTTAAAGTACACATCAGTCTAATAAGAAAAAGAAAGAAATCTATACATAAAATGTTGAATCTAAATATTGACTTAATACTGGAACCCTTTTAGCTAGAAATGCCCTTGGTTGGCAAATGCTGAGGGTTAATAGAAATGAATGGGGATCATTTTGATGTGTAAGCATTTTGTAAATGTAATGCAAATCACCATGATTAATTGTCATCT
This sequence comes from Sturnira hondurensis, assembly GCF_014824575.4. Taxonomy (NCBI): domain Eukaryota; kingdom Metazoa; phylum Chordata; class Mammalia; order Chiroptera; family Phyllostomidae; genus Sturnira; species Sturnira hondurensis. Next base: position 8,542,016 of record NW_028094767.1, read on the forward strand.
ATAAGACATTTTGATTTTCCAATCTCATGGGGAAGTAAAAGAATTTATAAAGGCCTATAAAATGTTTTGAATGTTTCTATAGGCAGAAAGTATTACTATTCAACTTCACCAGACATTCTGCATAGTCAGTTGAATAGAATCAAATTTTGAAGACATCATAATTCCTGGTTGCATCCTTCCTTGGGAAAAATTGTTTAACTTTTTTGTGCTTACCTTTTCTTGTCAATAGAATAAGAATAGAACAATATTATTTAGAGCTTCTTGACTATCTCCTAAAACTGTCATGTAAAATATTGTAGCTGATTTGAGTCTTAGGAAATCTAAAGATTTGTTTTCTGTACACAGGGCAGAATGTTTGAAAATTTAGTGAGCAGTAAATATTCAAAATTTAATAATATTCTTCATGTACACACAGCACTATTTGTTTTCCTCTAATAGACTATATTTTCCCCCTTTGTCAGATAGCAAGTTTCTTGTTTTAGAAACCCCCAAGTTCAGATAGTAAAGTAGCCAAAAGCTCTGTAAAAGCCATCACATCATGTGTGCAAAGGGGAAGATTTTCCTTTTAGTTACTGGATTCTAGTCCCCCACCCCATTTGCTGGTGGAACTTGACTATCAGAAATCATAGCATCTTAAGTACCAGTAGAATTGGAGTAACATAAAATTATCCTGAAGTTTATTCTTGAATGAAAAAAGAGTGAGTGAGAAAGAAGAGCAAGAACAAACTAGCTGTTGTTGAATTACAAACCACCTCCAAAGTCAGTGGCTTAAAAGAGCAATCGTTTGGTCCACAGGACTGCAGATCAATGGACGGTAGTAGATTAGGTTGGCTTTGGTCTGGCTCAGCTGGCCTTTGTTCCAAGATTTGGCTTGGGTGCAAGTTAAACCATGAGTCTTTTGTGTTCATTTGTTCAGTGGACTAGCTGGTGCATATTCTTGTCATTACAGTGGCTGAGAATAAGAGAGTAAGTGTAAACATACAATGTCTACTAACACCTGTGCTTGAAATTGGTGTAGTCTTAACTTTTGCCCATATTTCTTGGGTCAAAGTAAGTCTCATGGATGAACATAGAGTCAATTCTAAAAAAAGCATACTCTACATTTATGGGAAAAGAGGTACGAATTCTCAGTAGCAGATGAAGAAGAGGTAGAGTTAATTCAGCTGTCTCGGACTCCAAACTTGGCCATGGGGCGGTGGAGCATTTACTACACTTGCTATAGGGGACATAGTGGTAAAAATATTCCTGCAGGGAATATCTGAGATTTTTCCCACTATGTTCTTCTCTGGGACTTTTATGGTGTCACAACTTATGTTTACATCCTTTATGCACCTTGAATTCCTTTGTGTGTATGGTGGAAGTTGGTGATCGAGTTTCATTTTTTTTTTTTGTATGCAGCTGTCCATATCTCCCAACACCATTTGTTTACTCCATTTTATGCTTCTTCTCCCTTTGTCAAATATTAATTGACCATAGAGACTTGGGCTTTTTCTGGGCTTTACATTCCTTTCCATTGATCTGTGTCTGTTTTTATGCCAGTACTAGACTGTTTTGATTATCATGGCCCTCTAATACAGTTTGATGTCAGGTGTTGTGATCTCTCCAACTTTGTTCTCCTTTTTCAAAATTGCTGCAGCATTTTGTGGCCATTTATAGTTCCATATACATTTTTGAAATATTTGTTCTACAACTGTGAAATATGGATCTTGTTAATAGTTTCAGATTGAATCTGAAGTCTCAGGTTTTGTTGGTAGTACACTACAACATAGGACTTAAACACTGTCATACATGAAAATAATTCCTCATTATAGAAGTCCATGTTGTAATAATAATATAACATTAATATTTGCTCATTGGCATTTAATTATGGAACAATTTTCAGTGCTGTAAAAGGAAAAGTTTATTCAAGTTTCAATTAAAATAATATTACTGGAAATAATAAGCTATTTCTTCAAACTACATCTCCTATTCTTATGTATATCTTCTACAATCATGTTGGCATAGTATTTACTTCTATTGTATACATTTTCTATAAATTGCCTTAAATAAGCAATAGATCAAGTTAGATTATGAATGAAAGATCAAGCAAATAAACCAACTTAGTTCTCAGATTCAACTCATTTCAGTTCTGTAATAACACTACATGGTTGTGCATTTATCATAATAATTTAGCCTTAGAATGACTATATTTTAATAGATTATGCCCAATATCTTTTTACTCTTAGTTCAGTATCATTTAAAAAAATAGTTATGGAATTCCAATTCTGTGTCATGCACTTTCGAAAGCTTTGGGATACAAAAATAAATATAGTTTGAGCCTAGAATATTCTATTAAAACTAATAAACCACTCATTTTTTGTTCTTTGTAAAATTTACTTTGGGATAATTTAAAACTAAGAAAGCAATAGTTATTTTCCTCTTTAAATTGTACGTACTATTTCCCAATTTCCTGTAATGTTAAAGAGGAAAAAACCCCAGAGAAGCAGATGCCTTAAACAGGATATTACATATAGCTTTCATTGATTTGCTCTCTCTGACAGGACTTCTAATTGCTTTCACAAGATACTGATTTAAAATAAATTTAAAAAAAATTAACAGCAGTGCTCTTGCTGTTTTCACATAAGAAAAACAGATGATCATGTTCTCTTAAACTATGCACAAAATGCAGCCATGGACATTTAAAGGAGAAACAATTTTCATTTTATTGATTACTAATGTCAATCATTTTATACTAAATTAAATATGCTGTTCTTAATAAAGTGAGTATGTTACTGTTGATATTTTAAGCTGTGATACATGTGAATTTTTATAAGAATGTCAAGAAATCATTTCTCATCAAGATGGGTATAATTTTACTGAAGGAAAACAACCAACCATTAATATAAGTAAAAGTCAAGCTATGCTGCCAGCATCTATTTCTGTGCCATAGTAGAGTGCATGTTATTGAAGATAATAAATATACGAGACCAGAAGGGAGAGGGGAGGGAATTGCAGGGAGGAAGGGAAGTGTTTACAGGAACAAGTATGAAGGACACACAGACAAAAACAAGAGGGGGTGGAAAAGGGGGGGAGGTGGGGAGGGTTGGGGAGGTGGGATGGGATGGGAGGAAAAGGCAGAAAACTGTTCTTGAACAACAATAAAAATTTAAAAGATAATAAAAACATAAAATTCAGAAAAAGAATATTAAATTTCTCAACTTACATTTTTATTTTAATATTTAATAATGATGTAATCTGTGTGCTTGTCTTTCCAACATTATTGTGGTCTTTATAGTACACAGGGTAGTCAATTGTTCTTTCTGCTCTGAAAGAGGCTCAACCAGACAAGGAACAATGAGATATACAACCAGAAGAGTATACTAGACCTTGGCTATCGTAAATAATGCTGCAGCGAACATAACAGGGTATACATTTTTTCAAATTAGTGGTTTTGGGATTCTTAGGATATTCCAAGAAGTGAGATTGCTGGGTCACAGGGTAGCTCCATTTTTAATTTTTGTTTTATTGTTATTCAAGTACAGTTGTTTCCATTCCCCCCACCACCACTCTCCCTGACTCCACCCATCCTCACCTCCATTTTTAATTTTTTCAGGAAACTCCATACCATTTTCCATGGTGACTGCATCAGTCTGCATTCCCACCAAGAGTGCACTAAGGTTCCCTTCACTTCACATCATTGCTAGCACTTATTTGTTGTTTTATTGATGGTGGCCATTCTGGCAGCTGTGAGGTGGTATCTCATCATAGTTTTAATTTGCATCTCTCTGATGATAAATGACACTGAGCATTTGGAACAGACTGACAGCTGTCAGAGGGGTAGGGATGCGGGACTGGATAAAAGAAGATGAAGGAACTAACCATATATGCATAAGGTATAGACACAGACAACCGTGTGGTGATGGCCAGAGGGAAGGGGGAGCTGGGGGTTGGTTAGCAAAGGGAGGGGATAGGGGCATTTATAATAGTGTTGGCAGTAAAAATAAAGTAGAATAAGCATATTCCAAATAACTAAAACATTGTAAAAAGAGTATCTACTCTGAACCTGCCTTCTGAAGTAAGGAGATACTTCATGAACCTGACTTAGATGAAGTCTCTTCTCACAGTTATGTCCTTTCTTCTTTGAATTCTAGCATTATTGCTAGTCTGTATTCTGCCTTCTCCATTGAAACACTGTTAAATTACTTAGAATCCAGTTTTAAACACTAATAGCTTTATATAAGTAGTGTTTCTTGGTCATTTTTAATACATTTAAGGATATGATACATTAGTTTTATCTCCCTCAAGATGATGACCAGTGTTTTGTATAACATAAAAACAAATTGCTACATGCACAATTGATCCTGTCAATCCAACCAATAGATTGGTTGACATGAGCCATGGAGTGAATATTAATGCCATGAAAAATACTAATGTACCTCAGTTGTTGACCAGAAAATTATGACATATTTTCATGTAAATATTATTAAAATATATAGCAAATATTTTGTAGTTAAAATGTTACAATATAGCCTACCTCTAAGGAATTTACAAATATTCAAATAATAATTACTGAAAGTACCTCATATTTTTCTTAATGTAACTGTGTATTAGCTTTCCTTTGATCTTCTAGTTTAGACTACTCTACATGTAAATTTTAAAATATCATATGTTATTTTGGTTTTTGCAGTGTATAAAGACTAAAAGAACCAATAAAACATTAAAAGAAGTAATGAAATAGGCTATCCACGTACCATGAAATTTATTCAATAGGCCAGTGGGTTAAACTGTAAGTGTGATTCACAAATAGGTTTAAAAAGAATCCAGCAATATTTTGTTTACAAAATACTTAAAGTACAACAAATGAACAACCACATGCAAAAATAAACTGAGACAATTAACAATATATTAACAAAAGCCACAAAAAGTGTTATGACAATATTTTCAGAAAAAAAGAAGATAAAAAAGAAAAATAACGTATATTGTATATTGCCAAACACAACCCAAATGACAATAACAATAAATTTGTTAAAAGACTATGTTTAAAAATCTTGAAAAAAACAAACAAACCAGAAAAGTCATCATTGTACCTTCTCCACCTCAAAGAAAAGCAAACCAAAAAAAGTATAGACAGCTATACTGTGAGAGTAATGTATTATATTGTATCAGGTTACAAAATAAAAATGTAATAATGTTTTACTATAATTATAAAAATAAAATAAAATCATACTTGAAAATGAAATTATAAATCTTCCTCTGGAATAGGGAAAGGCTTTAAGAAAATGGATATAAAAGCTATACAGAAAAAAAATTAAGAGAAAGTATTATATAAAATATTTTTAAATGTGTCTAACAAAATATAAAGTCAATATATAGAACAAGTAAATCACATAAAGATGTCATTTTTATAAATCTTATAAACTCTATGTGTTTAATTGTTTCTGTTTTAGGACATTATCAATTTTTTATTTATTTTTTAATATTTTATGTATGTATGTATTTTTACAGAAAGAGAAAGCAAGGAAGAAGCATCGATGTGTGGTTGCCTCTCACGCACCTCCAACTGGGGACTCACCCACAACCCAGAGAGGCATGTGCCCTGACTGGAACCCGAACAGGTGACCCTTTGGTTCCCAGGCTGGCACTCAACCAATCCACTGACCCACACCAGCCAGGGCTAACTTTTTAGATGGGTAATTTTCTCTGCTGTTTCTAGAAAAATTAAGTTATTTCTAGTTTACACTTAAGATATTTCTTGGACGTCTGCTAGGACAAATCTTGTTTGTCAAATTGTTTCCCATAGGTTTTGGAAAGCAAGACCCAATAAATCACTAGGAGTAGAGCCATCTGCAGGGGGTTTCTCTCTGTCCAGATAACTACTTTCTCTTAGTTTTCCTCATCTAATTAACCCTTTTATTAATCCAACATAATCCTTACTTTTAAACTAGTTTTAAGTAGAGTTTTTGAACAGAGTATTAATTTTTCCATATTTCAACTGAATTCCATATTTGTTCCTCTAAAAGCAAACTATAAAAACATCATTAGTAAATATAAAAGCAAAATACAATTACAAAAGTTTTTTGTAACACATATAAAAATCCAAAAGTTAAAATTCTTAATATTTAAGAGATCTTTCAAATTTTAAAAGTTGTTTCATTTATTGGACATGAAGTCTAACAAATGGAATTACTTTTTTCATAGATTATGATAATTCCATATTCTCATGAAATTATCATGCTAATTAATATATTAGGATTTTAAAATATAAGTACAAATCATATTCATAGTTTATACAATTGTATTCCTCTTTCTTTTTCTTTTTAAAGATTGAAGTGATACACATAGACACATTTCTTAGAAGCTATTATTATTATATACTACAACTAATTGTAATCAACAATTCTAAATAACATTGATTAGCACAGACTGTTTTGCATTATGCATATTTATGTGTTATATTCCCAACCTTAATGTAATGAACTCATCATTTTTCCATTAAAATGTTTTTAATGTTTCTAAAATATCCTGTAGTCAAGCATTATCCATCTTTCCATGTGATTTAAATTTGTATATAAATGTTGCATCATGTTGCTATTTCACATTTATTCCAACCTAGGAATGTACTGCTTGGGTACTTTTTGTTCGGTTTTAATAAAATCTTCATCAATAGATGGGCCAGAGCTATGTAATTGGTTTTTACGTAGAACTCTGGCATTATTATGAGATTGTATTTTATCTTGCATGACAGTGAGTGAAAGACTGTCTAATTCCCATTTGCTGTAAGAACAACTCTGGTTATCTCACACAGCTGTTATAATATGGTAATTTGTTGCTGATTGAGAAAGAAGCTATCCAGGGAGAGAAATTTTGTAACTATTACACTTCATATGAGATATACAAGAAGCTCTCTTATAAACTGCATCCAAAATATTCTGTGAGTACAGGGACAAGTATGACAAAATGTATTTTTAATCTATATATTCACCATTAGTTCCTATAATTCTTTTGTTCACCTGTTACAGTTTCTTAACATAATCTAGTGATAGCAAATTAGAGAAATTCACAGAAATGTAAATCCACAGCTTTCTAATCGCATCCAATAATTACATGTAAACAAACACACATACAACTATAGATAGTTCAGAGGCCCATTAAGTACAGATTTAACTTTTCATAGAATTAATTAATAAAAATGTATTAAAGATGTTTTAAGATTCTCCAAAAAGGGATAATTATCTCTTTGTCAGTTTCCTTTGAAAAGATATAAATGTACTATACAAAATAATTAGCTTTATAGTTATTTTTTTGAAGAACAATTTGGAATGGTATAAATCAGGTAGTGAATTGATTCTTGTGAAGAGTGTAAGTACCTTGGCATCTGTGACTATATAGGCATATTCTCTTACTTTTTAAATTAGTTATGCAGCAAAAATCTAGATGAGTAGCAAAAATAATAAGGCTATATATTAAAATATATATAGTAGCACATTGTAGCAATGTGGAAATATAACACTGAAATATTCATGTTTTTGTTGTTGGTTTTAGTAGAAAAAATGTTTTTTATTTATTCAATATTTACGAATGTATGGAGTTTGTCCCCTTCTGGCTAGTACTTCATAAGCACTTCTCTGTATACAGAACTCCATCACTGTTGTCAGACTGATTTCTCATAAAACATCAGTAAAGGTTGAAAAAACATAAAACAAAAATTTGGAAACGTTGAAGGGCCCTCAAAGACAGTCATGACTTAATGGACAAAGATCTCGGTGATAAGGGAAGTTCATTCATCCAAGCCAAACTCACTTCAACATTTTCTCCTAACAGTATTTGCTGATTCTATACTCAGTATTTGCACCTAACAGAAAAATAAAAAGCCTGCATGACAGTTCCTGCAGTTTCACTGGACTTGGGAGGGACAAAATGTAGTTTGAGTCTTAACTACAGCAATGATTATTTTTAAAAAATCCAAGAGGAAAAAAAGCCCCTGACAAGTGACCCCCAAAATCTGCAATAAATGTCTCCTTGAGACATCAGGCAGATAATATGCTGCACATAAATGAACCATCCTCTGTGAAACTAAGGTACAACTTTTAGTGTAGATTTCAGCATTTGTACAGTACTGAGAACACAACAGTCTGTGTTAGAACACTGCAAGTTAGGAAGTTGCCCCAGGTAAACACCGCAGGCTTTCCCTGAGATGCTGGAAGTCATTGAAGAGACCCTGTGACAGCACTCGTCCCAGAAGTACAGGAAACATCAGTAATAGCCTCAGGGTAAAACCTCCCTGACTTTTGCCAGGCCACCTACTAAAGACATTATTTTTTTAAAGAAAGATGACCTCATCCAGAGTATCTGCAATTTATTATACACAAAACCTTATATTTAATTAAAAATAAGTTATTAGTGTTACACAACCATTGAATTAAATGGCTAGAATCGTTTAAAAACAATAGGAACAGATCTAAATACAAATAGTTATTACATACAAACTTAAAACAACTATGGCTAATATTTAAAATATATATTTTATGATAAATGAATAACAAAGAACTTCAAATATCAAATTCAAAAAAAATCATGTGGTCTTAGTATATAAGAAAGATTAATCAACCATGCACTTATCATTTCAGCATAATTGATTGATTGATTGTATATTACATCTCTACATCATCAAAAGAATAGTTTGTTTTGTTTTTTTAAACTGTATATATATATATATATATATATATATATATTTAAATATAACAAATTTTGCTAGAGAACCAGAATTTATAAGAAGCAAATGAAAATGCTAGAATTAAAAACAAAATATACAAAAACAATAACATTTTGAATCAAACCCTGGCTGGTGTAACTCAGTGGATTGAGCACAGGCTGCGAACCAAAGGGTCACCAGTTTGATTCCCAGTCAGGGCACATGCCTGGGTTGCAGGCCAGGTCCCCAGTGGGGGGCCACGTGAGAGACAACCACACATTGATATTTCTCTCCCTCTCTTTTTCCCTCCCTTTCCTTCTCTAAAAATAAAATAAATAAAATCTTAAAAAATTTTTGAATCAGAAGGAACACAGTGGAATAGAGATTGAACTGGAAAATGTAAGAATAAATTATCCAGATTGAAGCAAAAATAAAATTGATAAAAATGTGTTAATAAATTGTAAATATATGGAAAATGTTGCAAAAGTTAAATATTCTTGTAATTTGGAGTTCCACTATGACAGGAGAAAAAAGGCAGCCCATGAGTATTTGATACATTACTAGCAAATACATTTTCAAAAGCTGGACTAAAAAATTCAAGGAAAATATGAACAACTAATAATAAATCTCTCTGTGTGTGTATACATGCATTGCAATGACTTAATAATAAGCCTGAAAAATGACTTTTGAACATTAAAAATGCAGGAAAATGCAATTAAAAGTCACCTTTAAGGGCTGAAAGATTATTGGCAATGTAGACTAATACACCCTGTAAAAATAACCTCTAGATAGAAGTTTAAAACCTTAATGTACATTTTTAAATGGAAGAATTTAACATCAGCATATATGCACTATAAAAATTGTGAAAAGGGCTATTTAGACAGGAGCAAAATGATTTCAGATAAAAACATGGACTTTCATTAAGAAATTGAGAGTATGCTTATAACTTGAAGTGATTATTGGCTTTGTCAAGCAATAATAGTAGCATGGTGAGGTGAAAGTATGTAGATTTGAAAACATGACAATAAATTCACAAGTGAGTAAAAGATAAGATTAAGTGGAAAAACATTTTTTCATTGTCCAGAAAGTGGCAAAATGAATAAATTAAGGAAGTATATTTTCCACTGAGTACACACATGAAATTTATAGAGTAACCATTAAATGAATAATAAAAACATCTTTACTAATGAGCTAGTAAAAGGAAAAAAGAAAAAATCAAAGATTAAAATCAAAAAAAAGAGAAAAGAGAAGGAAGAAGTTCAAAGAAGAGATAAACAAGAAGATAATAGGATGTCAGGTTAAACCCAAGTAAATCTGTAATTTCATTCAACACACATAAAATAACACTCTAATTATAATTTAAGTGTATCAAAATTAATTTTAAAAAACTGTATGCCACTCACAAGAAACACTGAATCTATGAACAATGCATGTTTAAAAAAAAGGATGGAAAACAGAATTGTAGTCAAATTATAACCCCCCAAAGATGCCAATGTCATACACAAAGTCCATACCTAAGACAATACTAGTAGGGATGAAGAGGGACATTTCATCAGCATAAAACAGTCAATTTAACAGGAAAGTATAACCATACTAAAACTTTAATTACCTTGTAACATAGCCTACATACTTCTGGAACAAAATGTTAAGAAAATTAATATAAGATAGAGAAAATCCTACAACTATTGTTAGAGATTTTAAAGTGATTTTAAAAGTTTCTTTTAAAATAAAACACATCTTTTTGAGTAATTGCTGGAATACACACAAACACATTCAAATACAAGATTAGTGAGTAAGCATTTTGAACAACATTTTGAGACTTAACAAAATTTCAGCCCAAAATGCAACATATATTTGTTTCATATGAGAAAGAAACTTTAACCAAAATTGACAGAACACCTACAGACAGGGATCAGGCTGATAAACCTTCCAGGTTGTAAACATTGGACATGTTTTATGGAAAGGAAGGACAGATGACTCAGATGGTGACCTAAGAGTGCAATGAATAGACAACCTTAGAGTGATAAACTGGATATTCAATAAAAACTACTTCTCATGCCTTGAGCTCTGGACAAATATGTCTGCCCAAATTTCAAAACTGCTGTTGAGTAATGACTACTGTGTGCCCTCATTCTTTTCTTTATTGAGTGAGAATGACTCTTGCTGTTAATATGCAGCTTTCCCACCCTTGTGCTTTGGGAGTATGGCAGTCATCTTAGTTCATAGGCCTCTAAACTATGAGGCTTCCTGAGATGCTGCAAATCTTGAATAGGACTTGAACTTCCACATTTGTGTTTGGAATTACTCTAGATAATAAGGTACTCTGACTGTGGTCTCCTCTAATTAAGTCCCGTCTACAGGACGCCCATTGTAAAAAAGTGATTTCATGTAATACTATGACGAGACATTTGGAGAAAACAGTGAACATATTTATTAGGGGAAGCAAGAGGCATTGAGTGGAGTTTCTGGGTAATGAAGATGTGTATACCTTGATTTACTTGGTAATTTTATAGATAAAAAATGCTCAGAATTACTCATTGAAGAGGGCAGTTCAGGAGTTAGAGATTGATATCATATAAATGCTACCTCAAAATAGTAGTTTGAGAAAAAATATTTTCCTTATCCTTCCAAATGAAAATGACAGACTATTGAAATACATTAGGGTTATGAACATTAAAAAGAAATGCTGAAATGATAGTCTATTGTATTGCTTATAACAAATAAGGAGAACAAACAGTCTGCATGAATATAATAGAATCTAATCTCCATTTCTCTGAAAAATGATTTTTAAGAAGTTATAATATCATGATAGATATATTGTCAATTAGCCTTTCTAGAAAAAAGCAATTAGGGAACACATGCTTATGTCCCTAGGCAATAAATAGGATCATGGAAGTTCACATTACTACTGTCAGATTGGTCTATTTGCATCAATATTTTTCTAATAGGACAGCCAGTGATAATTTGTTTTTACATGGAAGTGATTTATAAAACACATAAATATAGCTCATTAAATTTAAATATTCTCCCAACTCAACCAACTTTATTTTAGCTGGATTACAAAGCTTTCCATGTAAACTCCAATGAGAATTTGCAAAGTTAACCATTTCACAGGCATTGGGTGAGTTAGAATAGAAGTTGATTTAAAAATGTAGAACACAGTGAAATAAGCCAGGCAGTGAAAGACAAATACTGTATGATCTGACCTATAAGTGGAACATAATGAACAAAGCAAACATGCAAGCAAAATAGAATTAGAGACATAGAAACAAAGAACAAACTGACAGTAACCAGAAGGGAAGAGGGAGGAAGATAATGGTGGGGAAGAAGAAGGATCAAGTCAAGGGACATGTATAAAGGACCCATGGACAAAGACAATGGGGGGGATTGAATGTAGGAGATGGGGGTTGGGTATGGCAGGGAAGAGTAATGGGGGTGAAATGGGGACAACTGCAGTCGAACAACCATTTAAAAAAATGTAGAACATAGTAGTTTTATTGTGGGAATAAAGTAATGGATTCACAGATTGAAGCCCTAGAGTAAGCCACAGTTTTAAAACAGTGCATATAAGGATGTCTATCTTACATTCAGATGCTTTCTTGTCAACCACTCTGACAAACAAATAGCTAGAAAACACGATTACATGAGCAGAGGAATCCATGGGGTACTTTTGTGAAATTTCCCTACATGCTAGTATGAGTTCAGATTTAACCGAACTTTTCTTTCATACTTAGTAATCAGAAAATTTCATTTACAAAGACGTATAAAGCTAAATGAATTAATGTGGATGATCACTATAGAAAAAAATTATTTCCTCAAACACTTTAAAGCACATTTATTTTTTTAGTCTTTGAGATATAAGACTTCTAGCAAGTCTTTAGTCTTGCTTTTCACATAAATAATTAATTGATACAACATTGTTGTTGACAAAATACTATTGAGACTTTTTTGCATTTATATTCAAAAGAGAGTTTTATATATGTATATGTATATATATTTGCTATAATTATATGTATATGTATATATTTTATTTAGATATAATAAAGAAAGAAAATAAACATTTAAAGATCATTGTTAGCCTGTTTCTGTAATGAAGCTGGTATGTGATCAGTAAGTACAAATGTGTTCATGCATTCAAGTTTTAACTACACAGCTACTCCCTCAAGGGGGGTATACCTTGGAGCAGCCTGGCCACTCTCTCAAGGGAAGAGGGTGCTGACTCTTGCCTAGACAGGCTTTTATTAGGTTTAATTTGAGCAGGAATAGAGGTACAGCTCATTAATCATTGTCAGGCAGTAAGGATCAAACAGTAGGTAGCATACTGTTTGAGAAGAACAATTAGGGCTTCTTCTGAGTCAGGATCTATCAGCTAAAAGGCTGCAAAACTTTGGAAAACAAACTTATTTTCTGCTCTGGCCTTTATCATTTAACTAAGAGCAGTCTTAGCAAAGCAGGCTTCACAGGATTTTACATATCCTTTCTCAGGACTGATTACCAGAGAAGCCCACTCTTTCCAGCACAGGGCTGCACCTTGTTCTGTTGTTGTTTCAGGCAGAGGAGGCAGATAGCCAAGGAATTTTTGGAGACTTCTTGTGGACTCAGGGGAGTCAGGCTTTGTCAAAGCTGAGGGGCAAGGGTCCTTTACCCCCTTTCTCCATAGCCCCCCAGGTCCTTTTCTGGGGCCTCCACGTGATCATGCCTGTCTTAGGTGATTCCTTCCTTGGGAAATCTTACCCATCATTGGCTAACTGATCAAGCACTGGGGGCCAGTTATGAAAAAAGGAGCAGAAGTGGCACTCCTGCCAGATAAGCTTTGTCTCCTTAGTGGCTTATGGTATGAAGGTCGCTCACTCAGCCTCAGCCATGGGGGGGGTTACAGCTCCTAAAACCAGGCAGGGAGGTTCCCAACAGAAAGTAACCCTGACTCCAGAGTATATCAAATTTGTTACATACAGCTGCTCAACACCATACATCACTGATTCCTTTTATCTTCCCAAACTTCTTTTAATGTGTTGATTTTGCCCTCAGGTCTCTACCCAGAAAGTTAAAAAGTTCTGAGAATCACATGTTGATATAATGTCCACAAAAATAAGTGAGTCATTTCCTATGGGTTTGTGGCTTTATAAGAAAAAAAAAACAACAACAGTGAACTGATGAACAAAAATATTTCTCCAAAGCCCTTGAATATATTTTACTTGTGACCACCTTGATGAGCAGAATGATGTTGATAGATTAGGCATATATTATTCATCAATAAGAAAAATGGAATTAAAAATGCTTATATTGATTAAATTAGACTTATGGAGATTTAAACTTCAGACTAAGAATAATGTCAATATTTGAGGACTTCTGTGATTCAGGGAGAACACCCTTTCTATACTTGGAGATTAGTCAAGAAGGGAGAAGATGTGAATCCACAGAATGAAAATCCAAAAGTACCAGCTTAAGAGGTTATTATGACTATTAATTATAATGCTTTGCTTTTGTTGTAAAACATTTTTTTCTTTTTTTAATATGTAAGCATGTCTGCATGCATACATGTATTAATGGATTTGAAGCAGGTAGGCTCCTATGGGAAAATATTGTATCTTTTAGTCATCACTGCCTCTCAAACTCCTAGCATAGTGTTGGCATAGAGAAGGTACTCAATAAACAGATGCTAAAATGTAAATATTGTGATGATTCACATGTTGACCAACAACTGCTAGAAAGCAAGGTTAAATAAACCGATTAATAGAAGCATTCAAGGAAACAAACATTCCTGTATTAAGGTGAGGGACCAACCCCTCTTAATCATTACTAATAACAACTTTTGATCAGTGCAAGACATTCTTGGTGTTTTGTTGTTTTATTAAATTTGTTTTCAATTACAGTTTATATTCAATATTACATTGTAGTAGTTTCAGGTATAAATAGTTGGTTTTATTCACCATCCAGTTTGAATTAAGCTCTTTGAAAATTTGTATGAATTTTGTTTATTTTGTCCACAGCTCCAAAACTCACATAGGTCTAACTAATATAGGTACTTGTTAGGAATTCATTTATATATTCTGGATACAATGCTTTTGTTAGTTTTTGACCTTCCTTTATACTTGGGCTTTATTTATTACCTTTTTAACAGTGTATTGGGGAAACAGAACTGTGGTTACTAATATATTGTACACATTATGGGTAATAAATTATACTATTGTATGGTTAATAAATTGTACTATATAAAATTTTTTGTCTTATAAAACATATTTTTCTACCAAAAATTCATGAGATATTCTTCTATATAATATTTTCACAGTTAGGTTTCTAAACCGTGGAAATGACTTTTCTGTTTGACATGAACTATAAGTTGTTTCATTGCTTTTCACATAAATAATTAATTGATACAATATTGTTGCTGTTGGCAAAGTACTGTTATGAGAATTTTTGCACTTACATTCAAAGGAGAGTTTTATATATGTATATATATTTGCTATAATTATATTTGTTTTCCTTAGCTATAAAAAAGAAAGAAATACTGCCATTCGTAGCAACATGGATGAATCTGGAGGATATTGCATTACCTGAAATACACCAAAGGCAAATACTGCATGATCTCATCTATACGTGGAATCCTTAACATTGAACTCATAGTAATAGTAGGATGGTGGCTGACAAGTGGATGGGGGTGAAGCTGAGTTTAATGGAAGATGCTAGACAAAGTATAGAGTTTCGGTTATAGGATGAATAAGTCCATGGGATCTGATGTACAGCATGGTGATTATAGTTAATAATATAGTGTTGTAACATCTCAGATATCCCAAGCAGCAATAGTTTTATCACTATATCCCCCAGAGCAAGAGACATAAAAGAAAGAATAAACATAAGGAACTTCATCAAAATAAAAAGCTTCTGCATGGCTAAAGAGAACATCAGAAACATGAATAGGAACCGACTGTATGGGGAAATACATTTGCCAATGGCACCTTGGACAAGGTGCTGTATTTTGATCTCCAGAATACATAAAGAACTCACATGACTACATGCTGGAAGACAAACAACCCCATCAAAAAATAGACAAAGGACTTGAACAGACACTTCTCCAAGGAGGACATACAGAGGATCCAGAGACACATGAAAGGATGCTCAGCATCATTAGCTATTTGCATCACTAGAGAGATTCAAATAAAAACCAAAGTGAGATACCTCTTCATAACAGTGAGAATGGCCATTGTAACCAAATCAACAAACAGGTGCTGGCAAGGTTGTGGAGAAAAGGGAACCTGGAATACTGTTGGTAGGAATGGGGACTGGTAAAACCACTGTGGAAAACAGTATGGAATTTTCTTAGAAAATTAAAAATGGAACTGCCTTTTGACCCAGCAATTCCACTGCTGGGATTATACCCTGAGAATCCTGGAACACCAACTCAAAAAAATCTGTGCACCCCAATGTTCAGAGCAGCACAATTTATAATAGCCAAGGGTTAGAAGCAACCTCAGTGCCCACAAGTAAATGAGTGGATCAAAAAACTGTGGCACATTTACACGATGGAATACTATACAGCAGAAAGAAGGAGCTCCAACCTTTTAAGACAGCATGGAAGGATCTGAAGTGCAATATGTTAAGTGAAATAGGCCAGGCTGTGAAAAACAAATACCATATGATCTTGCCTATAGGTGGGACCTAATCAACAAAACAAAGAAGCAAACAAAATATAACCAGAGACTTTGAGATAAAGAACAAACTGACAGTAATCAGAGGCAGGGAAAGGAAAAGGGTTGTCAAGGAACATGTATGAAGGACACCTGGAGAAAGCCAAAGGAGGGTAGGATCCAGGGTGGGCAATGGGGATGGCTGGGGTGGGGCAGACTGGTGGGCTGAAAATGGAGACAACGGTGCTTGAACAATGAAAAGAGGGGGGAAATAGTGTTGTACACTTGAAATTTGCTCAGACAGATCTTAAATGTTTTCTCTATACCCCGTGAGGTGTTAGATGTGTTAATTAACTTGATGGTAGTAGTCATTTCACAATATATACTTACATAAATCATCAAACAGTGGTGTCCAACCTTTTCCTGTCTCTGGGCCACACTGGAAGAATTGTCTTGAGCCACACAATGAATGCACAAATACTAACAAAAAGTGATAAGCAAAAAACAGGTTTTAAGTAAATTTACAGTTTTGTGTTGAGACACATTCGTAGCCATCCTGGGCCACATGCAGCCCATGGGCTAAGGGTTGGACACCCCTTACCTTTTCGAAAGATGAGTTAACTTTTAAAAAACACAAGTAAATAAATAACAAATGACCCACCAAAAACAATGTTCATTTCTCCAACTGTATTTTTACTTATTAATATAACATAAAGAAAATACAACATAACAGTCTATTTTCACTAGCACAGCTTAGCTTATACAGTTGAAAATGAGAATTGTTCATACTATATAATTCATCCCCATTTGAAATCTATCCAGAATTCATCCATCTGGGATTTCCCACCCATACAAATAACAATCATAATATATGTAAGCTCCTGGGGAGAACTCTTTTCTGTTAACACTTCCTTCTATAAAAAACGATGGCAGCTTCTATCCCATGTGTTAACGATTATGGAATTTACATGTTTCCATTATGTCGGTAAGGCATAAATTACACAGCCAGCTGTTCTTAATCTGTTTGATAAACTATATATTGATGCCCAGGAATATACAAACATAAACAGGAAAGTTAAAAATAACTTAACTAGACAATAACCTTGAGAAAATGAAGACTGTTTAGAACCCTGTTGATCTGTGAAGCCCTCCTTCATCTCCCTTGGTGAATCATTTCAGTCTCACCAAACCATGAACCCCTTGCTGGTTTAGTGATGCCCACCTCTCCATCACCCCTGATACCCTCTTCCCTAGTGAGGCACATGCATCCACTCTCCATTCTCTAAACCTGTCTCTCCCTCCTCTCTCCCTCTTCTACATTATAACGAATACAACTAGCTCTAGCTTGTGTGCAAATCATTAGATCTACGATTTTTTTAAATAATGCAACTCAGAGCCAATTTTTATCATTATATGAGGTTTAAAGGAGATTTTTGAGAGTTTTAAATAGCACTGTATAGGTAATTCATAAGGGGAGAGGTATTTATGATTGGGCTTCTTCTTAGTACATTTTAGTTTAAACTAAGCATGAAAAAAATTGCCAAAACCTAGCACAATACCAACCTTGAGAGATTCAATTAGGGACAATAGAAAAGCACCAATCATTTTTCTTGGTTTTTCTCATTTATACATATCTTTACATTTAGTTTTAACCTTATTAAAAATCTGTAAAATAATGGGGAGCATGGGGGTGGGATGGGATGGGAGTAATAGACAGAAAATTATACTTGAAAAACAATCAAATAAATTTTAAAAAATGTATGTTTAATTTAATGTGATTTGTTTAGGATGTCACAGATACTTTTTCGCCTTTAATAAATATCCAATCTGACTTTTAAATCCTCTTTAAACACCAGAGCACTAACTATTCAAGGTATAAACATTTGAAAAAGTTTTTACATTATATTTTAATCCACAAAGTCTTTAGAGAAAAATCTCAGGTAAATGACCATGCCATATTTGCAGGCACACTAGCCTAAATAAATGCCTGGTTTTAGTTTTCACTAGGTCTTTCCAGTGTAGTTATAGATGCAGAAATTGATTTGTGGTTGTCAGTGCCATGCAGGTGTAATGTATATTTATTTTTCCACTGTTTGGTGATATATCATATACCTCATTGGTACTACAACAGTATATGTTAGATAGTAAATCACTGATGTCAGCTGCGACATCATCTCATTTGCTCAAAAGGGAGAAAACTTGACTCCTGACTCTGTGTATTTTTGTTTCCTTAGTTGATGTCAACTGAATCTCAACTACCTAAGTGTATAAGATAATGGGTACTATTATAAGGTTTAGATTCTTTTCTACAAAACACTGGAATGTATTTATTCATTATCAGTCAGGCTATGATTTATGTGTGTGCATTTTTTTTCTTTCTTGAGCTTAAAAAGTTAGTTCTTGAAAGTCTCTCCCAAAGCACAAATTAATGTAATTTTTGTCTACTGTGTGAATAGAGTCTAATATATATGGTAATTTGGCTCAAACTAGTTGATAGAATTCATTTTAAGTTAAGATAATAACCATGGATCTTACAATTAAATTTCCCCATTGGCTACTTGTTGGACAAATGCATTGATTTAAAAGTACTCTCATTACTTAGAGACACTTTATTCCCAGACTCACATAATTTACACAGCACACTTCCAGTATGCTATGGTGTACAATGACATCTCAGATGGTAATTCTAACAAAAATTTGCTCATAAACTTCACATATGCAATTAACTGTCACAATCCTCTTCTTTTTAGATAATTTTTTTGGTTATCATTTATTGTCAGACATCATTATATTCATTTTTAAATGATTCTTGGAACAATTTTCATTATATTTTATTTTATTTTTTTAAGATTCATGAAGTACTTTTTCTTCAGAAATTTTATATATTGCTTCTACTGATATTTCTTTGAACACATTTTGCAAACTTAGACACATACAGATGTACTTAATTTCACCACTTTTTGGGTAAGTAAAGTTATCAACAAAACTTTATTTTCATAGTCATCTATAATTGTGCTATATACCTTTACATAGCTATGTCAAAGCAAAAATTGCACCAAAAATTTAAACTAATAAGGATGTCTTTATTTGGACTAGAGCCATATAGAAGACAGAAAACTCTCTAAACTTAACTGTGATGAAATGAGTGCTGGGAGCTTTTGTGACAGTCCTGGAGGTTGTTGGGAGAGAGGTTAATCATAGAATATGTGGTGCACATTGAGTTACTCCTGAGTCTGCAAGTGTGCCTTCCCTGTGATGATACCACCTACGCTGCTAAATGGGGCCCATCAAAAATCAGGCTCTTACCCTCACACACAGGCTGCCAGAGAGGGGCACAACTATCTTCAATGATCATATTTCAAAGAAATGGCTCCTGGGTCCTGAAGAAAGATAGTTCTGTGTTGTAAAATTGGCAAAAAAAAAAAAGTTTTATGACAGTTTGTTTACAACCAAAAGAGGCAGATAAGGAATTCAAAGTTAAAAGTTTTCTAAAGAACATAATCTAAGAAAAAAAGAGGTCAGGGCCTAAATCGGAAGTCTATCTAAAGTTTAGTCAAGGTGAGGGGAATGTTAATACACTAACTAGTATTAATATTTATTTATATGCCGTTGAGTAACTATGTCTCAGATACAGAATTTTTACCTATTACAGGTCACTACTTGGCCTTGCCAAAGAACAATATAACTATCATGATGTGAAATTTTGTTTGTTGTACATTCTAAATGCCTAGAAAAAGGTTGCCCTGGCTGGTTTAGCTCAGTGGATTGAGCTCAGGCCTGCAAACCAAAAGGTCACGGTTTGATTTCCAGTCAAGGCACATGTCTGTCTCTCTTTGTCTTTTCCTTCTCCTGTGTCTAAAAATAAATAAATAAAATCTTTTTAAAAAGAATGTCTAATGTGTAATTAGTTTTCAATAAATATCTGCTCAATAAGTGCCTTAGTAAGAAACAATTTTATTCCCAATATTTTCATCTCAGTAATATAAATATTAGAATTTACAATTATTTTTCTAGAGAAGACATAGCTTTTCAAAATAATTTTGTTACTGCATTATTAGTATGACACAGGACTTTGCTATTAAATATTCAAGAAAGTTAAAGATATTCAAAGAGAAGAGTAACAGGGAAAAAGGAGACTACAAACTAAAGTATACAGAAAAATTGATAAATAATATCTAATATGATCTCACCTTTAACAGGAAGCTAACCAACAAAACAAACAAGCAAGCAAAATATAACGAAAGACACTGAAATAGAGAACAGGCTGACAGTGACCAGAGGGGAGAGAGGAGGGAATTTCAGAGGAAATAGGGGAGGGATTTAGAGGAACAAATACAAAAGATACCTGGACAACAACTAAAAAGGGTGGAAATGGGAGGGAGGGGGGAGCACGGGGGGTGGGTTGGGATGGGAGTAATAGACAGAAAACTGTACTTGAAAAATAATTAAATAAATTTAAAAATATAGGTTGACAAAAAATCTAATGTCAAAGTACTTTTTTAAGACCTTACAATCACTTTTGTGCACTCCCCATGTCTATTCTCCATTTCCCTATCAATTTTCCAGCCAACGGGCAAGGAAATGTCATATCACTCTGATCATGTCACTCTTCTGATAACAACGGTTGAGTCACACACAGAGACATACACAGTGTAAGACACTAGTTTACCTATTTTACATTTATAAACTCAAATACTCAAAACAACCCTTTTGAGTAGGTGCTAGTGCTGCCAATGGAAATTGTGTTTTTTTTTCACATGGTCCCAAGAAAAACATTTTAGGAGACTCACAGGAGGTGGATTGAGGNTGTCAAAGTACTTTTTTAAGACCTTTCAATCACTTTTGTGCACTCCCCATGTCTATTCTCCATTTCCCTATCAATTTTCCAGCCAACAGGCAAGGAAATGTCATATCACTCTGATGATGTCACTCTTCTGATAACAACGGTTGAGTCACACACAGAGACATACACAGTGTAAGACACTAGTTTACCTATTTTACATTTATAAACTCAAATACTCAAAACAACCCTTTTGAGTAGGTGCTAGTGCTGCCAATGGAAATTGTGGTTTTTTTTCACATGGTCCCAAGAAAAACATTTTAGGAGACTCACAGGAGGTGGATTGAGGTTTAGTGGTAAAAGTTATCATGACGGAAAGAGAAGGCTGCCCTTGGGTTCCTAGTAACCCGTTTCCATTCCTTCTGTCCTGGAAAAAGTTCAGCCTCATCTTCTTCAGAACAAGGCCAGTGTCCAAAGATTTGTGCCATTGGTCTGGCATCAGCAGTCTCAGTCCTCATCCAGTGGTATTCCTGGCTGTGACCTGTTGCTGTGCTGTTGTCCTCAGGAGCCTGAGTTTGGAGCCCACCTGGGATGCCGGCCAGGCCTTAGGGTCACATGGTTGCTAAATGCTAAGCCATGGGTACACAACACCTGTTTTCGAAGGGTTGGGGGAGAAGTGAGGGCAAAAAAGAGCTTTGTCTTTGTTAGACTCAAGTTATATTATCTCAGGCTTGGGATAGACGAGACTCTTCTCTAAACAATCAACTTCTCAAGCTTTCCAGGTTTCTGATGGGTCCACGCTCTAACCAATCTATTTTCTAGGTCTGGAGTTTTGTCACTTATCCAATCAGACCATTTTCCCAAGCTAGACTGGCAGGCTTCTATGTCAGCCTCCTGGTTCCTGATGCACATGTGCTTACCTTTCCCTTTATTATTTTATCCCTTCCCCCAGTGATCTGCAGGGCAATGGACTGGTGGATCCCTGGGGAGTGTGTGAAGCTGTAACTTCCTGGTGAAGCAAGTAAGCTTCCTTATGCTTAATCATGTCTGATTTCTATTGTTCCCTTCCTTTATTAATATCTAGCTACCTACACTCACAATATTATTGTCCCCATATTTAGAGGTGAAAAATCTGAAGTAAAGAAAAGTTAAGTACCTTCTCCAAACTCACACAGCTACTAAGTGCTAGAAGCTAGACTTTATCCTCGAAGTCTGGTTTCAGCCTATGCCCTGAATGACTACATTTTCATCTCGGACTATAGGGATCCGTATGATCTAGATCCTGCCTACATTTCCAACTTCATCTCATCTGTCTCTTCTCCGTGTCCAGTGTGTTTCAGCCCTACCAGATTCATGACTGTTCTCCAACACACTGAGCCCTTTCATGACTCAGGCCTTTAATCTAATCCTTCTGCCTAGAATGCTTTAACTTCTGCAACCACCACTGTCTCCCCTTGAGTGGTTTGTGGGCCTTTCTCCCATCAGGCAGGTCTTAGCCTGAAGAACACTTCCCTCATCCCTTTGCTCAAGTACCTCCTTACCCTTGTCCCATCATCACTATTCCCTTTTGTCTTATTCACTTCTTTCATTCATTTTAACACAACTTGTAATTGTATATTTGCTTGTGCATTTATTCATTTACTCTAATTCTTTTTTAGTCATCAAACTCAATATTAAGATAGGGAACATAACACCAATGTATACCTGACTCATAGTATAAAAAGATTTCAATACATGTTTGTTGAATAAATGAACTATTGTTATGATTACAAAACAATGTACAAAATATACATAACTGGATGCATAAATACATTCAAACTGTGTGTAAACTCAATCTGTAGTTGTAACAGCTTTGTTTTGCTGTCTTTCAGGCTACGTCAGGCTGAATGTAGAGATGAGGTAAAAAATTAGCAATACATCTTTTCTACTATACCTTAGTATCAGCTAGAAGTAGTTTAGTTCAAATTTTACTTCTAAACGAGAGGGGGGTAAATATGGTAAACTCAGAACCCTTCACATCCACATTGGCTCTTAGTTCCAGGGTGTTTCCGTTGAGTGCTGCAGCTATGAAGTTTCTGCAAGCCTCCCGCCTTTGGTGCTCTCTCTGCCAAGGGCAAATGCCACACTGTGGAGACGTTGCTGCCACCAAGCTAGTGCTTCCCCAAGACTACTGTTTTTTACTAAAGCTACTGATTCACTATTGTTGTCTTTATCTGTTGGTGCCTGCACCGTTCCCAGGGCTGCACTACCTTAACACCCAATGGATCTGCCTCTTTAATACACACCCCTCTCTCCAAGCACACACCATTGACAGTGACACAGGAACTGCTTTGATTCCTTTCATATCCTGCACCCCGTTGACAACTTTTGACCCCAAATTTCCTGACCAGTTAAATAATTCAGGCTAGACAATATCTTGCTATACAGCCCAAGGTTGTTTTTGCAGATTTTTTAAATATTTATTTTAGAGAGAGTGAACAAGGGACAGAAGAAGAGAAAGAAACATCAACTTGTTCTTCTACTTATTTATGCACTCATTGGTTGATCCTTGTATGTGCCCTGACCTGGGATTAAATTTGCAATTTTGGCATATCAGGAACAAACTGAGCTACCTCACCGGTGCCTGCAGGTCCTTTTGTTTTTTTCTTATTTTATTAGATCTGGGGGATTGACAGGAAGCAAAATGATCTCCTTGCGGTTGTTTCCAAGGCAGTAAAGCTGAGCGAGTTCCAAGGAGGGAGAATTGTGTCAGAGTTAGCATATACCCCGAGCTGAAAGTCTGATTTCTGACCTCTTCCTGATGATGGGCAAACTGAAAGGAATTTTTATATCTCTCTCTCTTCAAATCTTTTGCTACACAAATATAAGTCAAGTGTCTGGGACTTTGAGACTAACCAGAGCCTGGAGACGCTAAAGCTTTTTGGAAGACACAAAATGTTCTCTTGGCCATGGCTGGTGTGGCTTAGTGGATTGAGTACTGGCCTGACAGCCAAAGGGTTGTCAGTTCGATTCCCAGTTTAGAGCACATGCCTGGTTTGCAGGCCAGGTCCCCAGTAGGGGGCACATGAGAGGCAACCACACATTGATGTTTCTCTCCCTGCTTTTCTTTCTCCTTTCCCCTCTAAAAATAAATGAGTAAAATCATTAAAAGAGAAAGAGAAAGGTGAAAAGAAGGAAGCAAGTAGTTATGAGCATAAACGATGACAAAGTTTGAAGTTTAAAAATAGCACGTTATATTCATGCTATTAGAGAAGGGAGTAAGAGAAAAAAGATAATCACAATGGGATCAACTGAAAGAAAAATGAGATAATCATAAAAGGATCAAAAGAAACACCTGAATTTATCAGGTTTGTAAAGGAGTTTGAAATTATAAATGCATTTTCACAGTAGTTAAAGGTTTAGTTTGGGGTCAAACTGCTTGAGTTTGGATTTTTACTCTGTAGCTAGCTAGAGAAGGGAAGCAAAGTTTTGCCACTTTGAAGCTGTTTTTTGAGATAGTGATTTTAAGCTGTGTATTAAGAAATAAGACTCAGAAATAAACGGACTCTCCCAACTTTCCTGCCCAAGAGATTCAGACATAGAAACCTGCTTCAGGAAGGAGGTGTTAGGATGTCTCTTTACCCTAATTTGAATTAAGTATGGCAAACAGTAGGACTTCAGGCAGGGATTTGTTAGCTAGATGCCCCTGGGCCCCATTGTTTCCGAGATGCACAGCAAAGGTTTTTCTGCCATGTATTCAGCTCTTCCTCAATTATCTGTGAAGTACCCGTTTCTATGTCTGAAATCTAATATCCCATTATCTTCCTTGTTCTCCTTTGTCCAAAGTGGCTTATAGATCCAAATGTTGCCTCATTGTCTTTATAATTTTCATGAAATTTTTACGCTTACATGAATTCCCCATTGACATGTATTGAAACTTTGATTTTAGCCTGGTAACCTGTCTCTGTTAATTTGACTATTTGTCCATTGAGAAGAACTTAGAAGGTGAAAGGAAAATACACTTTTAGCCCCCAAACTAACTTTGTGATTGGAAAGATACGCAACCTCTGTAAGGTTCAGAATATGCTTATGTTAGTGGTATAATATACAAGGTCTGTCCAGAAAAAGTCTAACCATTATTAATATAACAAGAATGGTTTGCATGACATTGATGTAACCTGGCAGCCAAGGAGAGTGGACTGGAATGTGCATGTGTGAACAATGATCACTTCACTGTAGTAGTTATTGGGGGTGGTAGATGCTATTGAGTGAGCATGTGTACTGTGTGGGCATCACCTTCAAAATAACTGAGCAAGTACAGCAATGAATGTCATCCAATTTTGCATTAAGCTTGAACATTCCTCTGTGAAAACTACTCAGATGACTCAGAAGTCCACAGCAGTGGGCAACTGGTGATCGGCAGCTTCATAATGACAATGTGCCTGATCAAACATTGTGTTTCATACAGCTTTTTGGTGAAACATCAAATCATCTTTGGTGACTTCAGTCACCAAAATGACTGAGGTGATGCAGTTCCCCTCCCCAACAGTCCAGATTTGGTGCCCAGTGATTTCTGGCATTTTCCAAAACTAAAATCACCTTTGGAAGGGAAGAGATTTGAGACTGCTGATGAGATTCAGGAAAATACAGGACAGGTGATTGTGATAGGAACTATATGAGGTCCCAACATGCCTGCTTTGAAGGGGCCTGAGGTGTCATTGTCCTATGTACAATGTTTCTTGTATCTTGTATCTTCTTCAATAAATGCACTTACTAGGTTATTCAGTGCCTTGTTATGATTTTCAACATTGCCATAATTACCATTGTCATTTTTTAGTGCAAAAGGTGACTTGGAGCAATTACACTTGGATGAAAAGGAGGAACAGTCATGATAAAGTCTCCAGGTATTATGATTTATTACATAGTAGATATCCAATAAGCATTTAATGAGCTAAGAAATAAAAATCTTTGTGTATAGATCCCTTTAAAAAGTTTTGTTAAGAATACATCTGTTGCTCTGACCCTTGTGGCTTAGTTGGTTGGGTGTTAACCTGCAAAGTGAAGGGTTGCCATTCAATTTCTGGTCAGGGCACAATACTGGGCTGCAGGTTTGGTCCCTGGTCAGGGCTCATAAGAGAGGAAACTGATTAATGTGTTTTTCTCTCATTGATGTTTCTCTTTTTCCATCCATTCTCCTTTCTTTAAAAATAAATAAATAAAATCTTATATAAGAATACATCTATTACTTGATGTATAGTATTTAAAAAACATGCAGAAGATATTGTGCTAAGCAGCATAACAATGAAATTAAACAAATATTCCAAATCACTTTAAGTCTTATCTCTTTTCTTTATTTTATTTTATTATATTTTATTTACCTTTAGAAGGGAAGGGAAGGAGAGAGGGAGAGAAATATCAATGTATGGTTGCCTCTTGTGAGTCCCCTGCTGGGAACTGGCCTGCAACCCAGGCATGTGCCCTGACTGGGAATTGAACTGTGATACTCTGGTTCATAGGCCTGCGCTCAATCCACTGAGCTACACCAGCCAGGGCCTTATCCTTTTTTATAGAGGATAGATGGACTAGGATTTAAAGAGGGTCACTGCTGATTAGTTACTGTTCCCACGCTTAAGAGTTAAAAAGTTAAAGCATTTTCCTAAGAAGCCAAAACACATAATGTTATGTTACTTTACCCAGTATTTTCAGTAAGGAAAGCTTTAAATTAAGGAATAATTTGAGAATTTCTATGCATTCTTTTTTTAATGAAGACAGTGGATATTCAAGCCTTATGGGCTTCACATTTCTCAGGCAGCCTGAATGAACTAAAGGAGACATTTCTTAAACTCCAATTTCAAAAATTACTGGGAAGGGCTTCTTTTGTTCTTTGATTTTAATCTTGCTGTGTAAAGGAGATTGAGGAAACAGCTTCAGAAGCTGAATGGAATGGAGTTAGGCATTGTGATGCCAATATTATTAGTCCCTCAAGCCTACTTCCTAGGGATCTTTAGCTTGAAGGCTGACACACAAGGTGCCAATGACTTCTCAACTTTCTCCAAAGCATGTTCAATCTCTCTGTCCTTAAATTTCTGTGACTCTCTTTATCAGCAGGTAATTTTGCTGGTTTCTGCTTAGGGAACACAATTCAGAAGCAACACTAGATTCTATCACTGCAGTAAAATAAAATGTTCTTTGAATGAGTATAAGGTTTACCCCACACATATTAGAGTCTGGCTTTTGTTTTATTTCCAAACTCTAAACTGAATGTGATTCTTTGATCTTTGTAGCTTGCCTTTACCCTCAAGGAATTTCAAGTATGATGTATATCAGGTAGCAGAAGATGTCTGTTTAAGGAGGGGAAAGTAATGTTCCCCTAAAGGAAATTAAGTTTGAATGGCTGAAATTTCCTAGAAGATCAAAGGGAATCCCTATACAAAATTGATTTAAAACCATAATAACTTTCATAATTAAAAGGATTATACTGAATCTGGGGCATTGCAGTGAGCATTCCCACACGTGCCAATGTGTAACAAAAGCCTGTCCTTCTGTGCCTGAGTCTTTTCAGATCTCCTCTTTTAAATTCCTTTGGATCTGCCTTCCCACCCTGTTTTTCTTTTGTCACTACGCCTGTCATTTTGGGATCCTACCATGTTGGTTTCTCCTCATGCAGATCTTAAAACAGCTTATACCAGATAACATTGTACTGCATTTAACGGCAATGAAATGTGAGAGCATCGATGTATTACTGACTGCTGGGATGCAGTAGCTGAATAACCACCGAGGGCCACAGTGCTTGTTCTTAGGCACTCATTACTTAATGTAATGTATTTTAAATTCAAGTGTAAAGATCATTATCATTCTATCTGTTTATGGATACATAGCTCTATTTTTCAATATAAGTATTAACATGCAGAAATGTAGAGCTAATTTTAGACCTATCAGTCACCAAACTTTGACCTCTAAGAAAGTAAATAAAAATAATATATATTCTTTTGATCACATTTTATCAAATTGAAGGTGAAAATCCACCTTACAAGAATGAGACAGAGATTCAAAATACCATATTGAATCATAATTCCCAGGTTTTGAAATCAGTCTCCACCACTCACAATTTTGTGACTGTAGTTAAGTACCTCAACCCCTCTGTGCCCTAGTTCTCTCAGCTGACAAAATAGGGATGTGGGGGCAACTTTGTCCAGAAAGAAAGTACCCCCCCCTCCGTCCATCGTGGATGAAAGCGAAACTGCGAAGGCATGATCTGCTTCGGGAGGAAAGGTGGTCGATCCCTCACTTTGAAGGGCCAAGAACCTGTCCTCAATGGGCTTTTATTGGGTTCATTTGCACAAGAATACAGGTAAGGATCAAACAGTAGGTAGCATTCAAAGAACTATGAGGGCTTATTCTCAGTCAGGGTCAAATAGCTAAAGAGCTATAAAACTTTCAGGAACAAACTTCTTTCTTAGACCCTTATTATTTAAATTAGAACATTCTAAACAAAGCAGGTTTCACAGGATTTTACACATTCTTTCTTAGGCCTGAATACTCCAAATCCCACTCCAGCCAGTCTAGCCAGACAAGGGGCTGCACCGCCTTCCCTGTCATAGGTGTTCAGTCTTAAGTGGATTCCAGCCAGGAAGCCCTTCTCCCAGATGGAAATGCAAACTTGGGCTATGTCAGAATAGCCAGGGGGTGGGCAAGGTTCCATCACTCCCTCTTAGTTGCAGCCCCTGGAGTCCTTCCATGATGACCTCCCAAGTGATCTTTTCTGGCTTAGGTTGCCCCCCTTTGAGGGGTCGTACCTCTTATAGACTAACTGACCACGCACTGGGGCAAGAGACAAGCTTTGTCTCCTTAGTGGCTCATATTCCGGAGGTCACTCACTCAGCCTTAGCCATGGAGGGCAGTTACAACTCCTGAAGCCAGGCAGAGCAGTTCCCAACAAGGGATAATAAAGATAATAATAATAAATGCTTTTTAGGGATAATTCAAGTAAAAAAAGAGAACCATTAGAACTAAGTGTCTGGCATATAGTAAATATTCAGGACATAATAATTATGACCATAACTTGAAATAACATAATTGCTGGTTGATAGGATACATCTCTACCCACAGAGATGTCTCACAATAGTCACAGTCATTCACTTAGGGTGACTGTTAGCCCATACAATGTGTCGGGTACCATGCTATATAATGACAGTGCAAATAGAAATGATGTGGTTTTGCCATAAAAGTATGATTACTACTAGAAGAAAAGAAACATACACAAATATAAATTTCTATGTAAAATTGGTAGAGCATTTACCATTATCTGGGCTTTCAGGGAAGGATTTCTGAAGCAGATGTTACTTGAATTGAGTAATAATAACAAAAAAAAGTTGGCCAAGTAAGGGAAGTTAAGGAATCTCTTTGAGGAACTGGGAGATATGACTAAAATATGTAGTAGATGAGAAATGGTGTGTGAATAAACTTCATAGAATTCAGCATTACTGGAGCAGAAATTATAACAAATGTGTACAGAGACAGAGCTAAGGACTGGGTTGTAGAAGTATTAACTTTCTTGCTGAAGAGCTTGGCTTTACTCTCTTTATGGACACAAAGTTGAACTTTTTATGTTTAAAAAAAGTGATTGACATGTTTTAAAAAATTGGTGAGATATGCACAAAAGCAGTGGAAATAGAGTGGAAAACTTAAACATTAAAAATATTCATGAAACATTTTTGTCAGAAAATATTGGGCATTGAACACATGGGGAAAGATATAAGATATTATGAATATCCTTAATATTTCTGGTTTATATAATTGGTTATGTATACTATTGGTCCATATATTACACATATGTAATATAGCATAAGTAAAAAGAAAATTAAGGATTCTGAGTTCTTCAAATTGGTCTGTGTAAAAGACATCTGTGTATACATGTCTTATGATCAAGGAAGAGGTCAAGACTAGAGATATATTTGAAAATCTTTGGGAGTTAAAATAAGTCCACTACAAAGGATTGCCAAAATGAGAATGGGGAGAGAAAAGCTGTGGGCCAGGATCAAACATGAAGGACCACAATGCTCCAAAGAAGGACTTGATCTCCACAAAAGATGATGATAATAGATGGTCAGAAAGGTAAAAGAAGAACCTGGTGAATAAAGTTAAAGACCAAGAAGAAAAATTAGTTTAAAGTAGACAGGAACACTGACATATATATTAAAGGATTCAACTAACATAAGAGACTAAAAATTACCCATTTATTTGTAATAGGAAGGAAATTCATGGAATTGAACATGTAGTGTTAGTAGATGATGAAAGTAGAAGATACACACTGGATTGATGTCTAAAAATGTAGCAGGAGTCACAGGAAAGGACAGTCAAGTCAAAATATAAAAATTAATCATTTGTGAAACTTGGATAAAAATGGGAAGAAACAAAAAAATTGATAGAGACAGATAAGAAAGACTTAACGTGTTTACTAATGGAAGAGTAAAGACCATGAGAGAAAGATACTACAAGTGAGTAGATAAGGTGACTGATAGTATAAGTTTTTAGAGAACCAGGAAATAAGATTCTCATGGCTAGGACAGGCATCTTATTCTATGAAATTGGAGAAAACCAATATACTTATATACAGTATATACAGTACAATTTATAGGTTGAGTGCTACAAGTTTGAAATACAATGTAAAAATCAAAGAATGGGGTGTTTCCTTCAAGGCATAGAATAGATCATATAGTAGCAAGGATAAGAGAGAGCAAAGATATAAGGAAATGACCAAGAATAAAATATCATAATTTAATACAGCAGGCTAAATTGAGAGGGGAAATAAAGTACAACAAAGAAACAAATGTAAAAGTCAGCAATATGTTTGTTTAACAGGTTTTTCTTTAGTGTTTGAAGATGTTTTGGGAACAACGATATAACCATAAGTCTTGTAAAACAGCGACAGATAAACTTTGTACAAAATTATACTCAGGGTTCACTTTCTGGTATTGTCA
Source organism: Sturnira hondurensis (assembly GCF_014824575.4). NCBI lineage: Eukaryota > Metazoa > Chordata > Mammalia > Chiroptera > Phyllostomidae > Sturnira > Sturnira hondurensis. The sequence continues at coordinate 8,573,051 of NW_028094767.1, forward strand.
TCAACATCATAGTGACCAAAGTCTAGCAGGATCAGAGAACAGTGAAGTAGCAAATTGAGTGAGAATTCCACTAATATTCCTAGAGATTAGAGACCATCATGACTATTCAACAGTTTTTCAAAACAAATTGGAACTATAAGCCCTTGACCAGCCATCACTCAATTCCTATCATTTCTATAAGCACTATAAGCGCTTTTTTCACTATAAGCGCTATCATTCCTATCATCACTATAAGCACTTTTTACCAGCCATCACTCAATTCCTATCATTTCTCTCCTTACTTTTCTCACAGTTCAGTGTACATCATTATAATTGCTCTAGTACAGCCCTCCTTAACCTCTTTTCGTTTTTATTGCATTTGAAAATCTCAACCATGACAAAATCCAATTTTTTTCTTACTCTATGACTAAACTTCAAAACTGAATTTGTCTGATAAAAAACAGTCAACATTGCTGAATAGCTTAACTTTTATGCTCACAACCTCAAGTGAGTTTTCTGCTATGCTTCATTATTGGACTCTCTATCTATCTACAGACAATTTACTTTCCATTTCTCTAAATACTATTTCATACTTTCCCCTCTCTTCTCAAATAAGTGTGAAATGAAAACTGTAAGACAAGGACTCCCATATGCTCCCACTATTGTTTCTAGAAAACTCCATGAATCTGGACACCCATACTTTGTCTCTCCCCTGGTAATAACAAGAATTCTGCTGTATTCCTACAACCAGTCCTTCCACTTGAACACTTGATCCCCATGACTTTTATCACACTTTACCCTTGAAGTCACCCACTTTCCCTCCCAAATAATCAGTTCATTCTCTCTTTACTAGACTACCCCCAGCAGGGTAACTGAATGCAGGTTCCGCTGCCTGCCTCTTTGAAAGCCAGTACACTAGAGGCAGGTGCCAATGTAAAGGAAAGTGGTTTATTTGACAGTAAAAACCATCTGGAGGATGAGAGAGTTATGTCTAATAGCCCATCTCCGTGAGAAAATAAGGACCACGTGTCACAAAGACCATCTCTACCTTTCAGTGGAGGCAGGAGTTTTTACAAGGAGGGGGAGGGAACAGAATAAAGAGATCAAGAGAGGGGATTGAAAGCTCTGTACGTGCAGACGAGCACAGTCCATTCCTATATGGTAAGTGAGGGCCTGCTGTGCATCATTCTGGTTTAGTCATCCTGGATCCACATCATCCTGACATCACTTTGTCCTGGCTCAATGGTCCAAGCTAGGATGCCTGAGGGTAGGAATCTTTATCTTTTGAAGTTAGTTCCTAGGATTATTATACAAATGAACTGTTTATCTATAAGCTACATATTAGTCAGAGTCAGTATTTATGAAAATAAAATGTGAAAAGAATGTTTGAGTGGATTATAATTCTCCACTGTTAAAATTCCCACTGTTAGAGCAGCATAAACACATTCTTTTACACCTCCCCCATTTTAGGGGAAAAAAATAAATCCTATCTCCTATAGCTACTATTTCACTTTTTTGCTTTGCTGACAATGAAAGTCTTCGTGAGAGTGTTCTATATTCCACTCCTGAGCTCCCATTTCCCCTAGAAGCCATTTTAATCGGCTTTGCTCCCATCTTTCCTTTGAAACCTTCCCTTTAAAGGGATCTCCCTGTAGCAAAGAAAGATTAACTCTCAAAACATCATTTGAGACCAGTTTTCCTTTCTCTACTTTTGAAGCTCTTTCCTCTCTACTGTGCCGGGAGATCACTCTTTATCTAATTTTCCTCTTACTTCACTCTTCTTTGCTGATTCTACATACTTTGCAAATCCAAAGTTTAGTTATAATTTCTCCCTATAATAAAAACTATTACTTATTACTTATATTTTATTTTAATTCTAACTGTAACACTATAAGGTAGTTAATATTATTATTTCCCTTTTATAGATAGAAAAATGGGTCACAAAAAAGTTATACAGTATATAACTGCCAGAGCTCGAATCTGAACCCCAAGACTATCTGGTTAAGTAAAAATACTCTTAACCATTTTAGTTTCTTGCATCTTTGGGACAATCAGATCTTATCCCTATAACTACAAATATCACTTATGTACTTATACTTTCCATATTAATAACTACAATATCTATCTCATCAGTAAACTGCCTTTCAGCAGATCTACCAGATGTCTAGTAGATATTACCAAATCAATTTCCCAGAGTATAGATACAATGAAGGCTCCTGTCTGTCATGTAAAATGCTATACCAAAATGCCATACACTGGGTAGCTTATAAATCACAGAAGTTTGTTTCCCACAGTTCTGGAAGCTAGAAATCCAAGACCAATGTACCAGCATGGGTTCTGGTGAAGGCCCTCTTCCAGGCTGTATGCTGACGTTTCACTGAGTCCTCATACGGCGTTAGGCACGAGTAAATTCTCTGAGTTCTCTCTTACAAAGGCATTAACCCCATTCACAAGGGCTCCACCCTCATGACCTAAACATCTAACAAATTACCACCCTTTATCATCATTGTGGGCACTTGAGTTTCAACATATAAGTATTGGAGGGACACAAATGTTCAAACTATAACAGCCCCCTCAAAGATGTTAGTATCCTAATCCCCAGAACCTATAAATATTAGTTTATATTGCTGAAAGGACTCTGTGTATGTGCTTAAATTAAGGATCTTGACACTGAGAGATTATCGTAAATTATCCTGGTGTACCTAATGCAAATCACAAAGCTCTTTATAAGAGGGAGCTGGAAGGATCAAGGTCAGAGATGAAGATGTCACAGAGATGCCATTGCTGGAAGGCACTGCAAACCAGGGAATGTAAGTCATCTCTAGAAGCTAGAAACAGCAAAGATTCTTCTCTGATCCACAGTAGGAATGCAGCCTGGCAGGAACCTTTGTTTTTAAAATTGTGGCTTCCATGGCTGTAATATAAAATGTTTTCATTTTTTTAAGCCATTAAAGTTGTGGTAATTTTTCACAGTAGCAACTGAAACTAATTCATCCAGAATAAACTCAGCATAATCAACCCTTTTCTTCTACAATTTTCCCCACTTTTATAAATTTAAGCACATATAATCTAATTATAATTGGAATGTCACAATTACACAGGAAGTCACCCTGAAAAAGACTAGAGAATCCCATCTTAAAGATTTATTTTCTTGGGAATTCCATATGATAATAACCCACCCAAAATAAACAATCAAAAACATGATTTGTTTCAAAGCATCAAAGGAGCAGGTCTTCGAAGGAAAACTAACCATACAGAACATATGTGAGAGAAATGTCATTTTGTGACATTTACTTCAGGAATAAACTCCAATAAAAGCTCTGTTGTGTTACAGGCAGAAAAGATGACCTAAGAAATGCAAATAAAGTCTTTGTGATAAGGGGAACAATATGGGGGAGCAGGAGGGAAGCAAAGAATTGCCTTAATCTGTACTAGCAAATGGCTATACAATTTGATCCAAAATAATTTGCAAATACTCCCTTGAAGAGTGATATCAGTCCCAGAAAATAAGCACAACTTTGTAAGAAAGTTTTTGATACATTGTCCCAGCCTGTTCAAGCTGCTATAACAAAGTACCATAGAGTAGTAGGTGATTTATAAACAACAGAAATTTATTTCCCACAGTTTTGGAGGATGAAAATCCAAGATCAGGGTACTGATACGATCGAGTTCTGGTGAGAGCCTTCTTCCAGGCTGCAGATGTCCCTTTGTATCCTCACATGGGACATGGGGGACAGTAGAGACGGGAAGCAATCTCTCTCATGGCATCTAAGGGCACCAATTCCAAGCAGGAAGGCTCTCTCCCCATGACCTCATCTAATTCTAATCACCTCCCAAAGAACTCTCCTGCTAATAACATCACATCAAGGGGTAAGGTTTCAAAGTAAGAATTTGAGGGGAACACAAACATTCAGTTTATGACACATGTCAGAGTGAAGTGGGAAAAGTTTAGGTTATTTTCAACATATTACGAAAGAGGAAAATGAAGGAGAAATGAGGCCACCTCAGACCTTTGATGGTGAGTTCCCAAAAGATTTCACGGGCCTCATAAAGAAGATGCTTAGTTATGACAGAAACCATTATGAGGAAGGTAAATTATATTATACTTCATTTTGAGTTTGATTTTATAGAAATAAAACTCTTGCCTCAAAGCGAGCATGTCTAGGAATTCTGAAGCTTTCACGGGAGTCCTGATATCTAAACAACTTCGTGTTCTTGTTTTGTTTTCACTGTGGCCAGCATGTTTTCTGATATATAAAATGAGAAAGAACTTGAATACTGTTTTTTAAAATACTTCCCTTAGCTTGTGGAAACTACTTGTATAAGCTATTTAATAATGTAAACACAATCTAAAGACTCAAAGTATCACTTATTTCACTTGATTTTTTTGTGTGGTGAGTGCTATTTAGCCCCAAGGAAGTGAAGCAGTCTTTTGCTGTGGTTTGGTATCATTTTCTATTATGTTTAGACAAACCATTTTCTCTGAAGTTACTTCGTGTGTGTGTGTTTGTGCCTTATTTATTTTGTTGGTGGCATTGTTGTTCTTCTGTTTATTGCTTTAGGAGTTTAGTACTTTTCTCTCTCCTAAGAATTATGATAATATTGTTAACTGAGTTACTAAAATATAAACAAGAAACTGGGTACCACACAAAGAATTTGTGAAAGTACACTTTGCCAAATAATTAAGAATATCTGACTTTTTTAAAGTTAAAATTTTACTGATATTGGAGAGTAAGTTGGGAATGAAAATGCCTGTTTCCAAGAATGGACAATTGACTACTTATTAAGCAAGTTACACGTGTTATCACCTCCACCGGAAGAGTCCAACTCTATCAGGAGCAGCAAAGCCAACCTACTGCATGGTTCAGGACCACGAAGAAGATAAGATTAACAAAGACATTGCAGGGAGCAGAGCTCTATTCATGTACACAAGAGGCAGAGACTGACCAGCCTTCACAGTGAGCACTGGTCCCCCTCTGCCAGCCCCACGTAATGGTGATCTTTCTCCCAGCCCACACGTAATGGTGATCAGCACACCCCCAACCTCCATCATATTGTAGATAAAGAACTCCATTCCTTCTACTTTGGGAAGGGGTATTGTAATGGGTTGGGCCACATGTCATACTACACACAAGCTTAAGCAGGATAAAGGAACATACACTGAGTCTGAATAATATCCCCATAGAAAACGAGAAGCCTGGAATAGGCTGAGTAGCCTCCCTATCTCTTGGTGAGGAAGGGTGATGGGCTCAGGACCCATCCTTATGTGGCCAAGTGGGGACTGAAAGATTACCTGCACCTTACTGCCTTTCCCAACAATCTTTGTGTAAACAGTGTTGTTTGCATGGTCAGTGTTGGTGTCTGCATGTTCAAACTTTACTGTGTGTGTGAGTGCGTAAGAGAGAGAAAGACCAAGGTCTTGATTCTATGTTGTTTTGCTCAGTTTTACAAAGCTGTATGAAAATTTATAAAATAACTTGCACTTTATCTTAATGGAGAGATGGTAATGACAAAGAATTCGTATGTGGTTGGGACAGTGATACAATGGCTGCTATAATCTCAAAGAATTATTAGAACGTTCAATTTAGAATACATACTTGTATATTGTGAAAATTAATAAACTGGAACTCTAATTTAAAATAGAGTCTGGAAGCTAGAAGAGAGAATTCTTACTCGTGTGCCATTCAACACATGCTATTGACCACTATGGGAACAGACTGACTTTGTATCTCTGAGAGGAAGTGATACAACTTTCTCACCTTGACGGGAAGAAGAAAAGATCCTCCTTGTCCAGTTCACTGCTCAGCCAATGGGAGGCAGTCATAACTCAGCTAACAAAAAGTCACTACACTTAGAACTTTCAGTTTCCTGCAATGGCCCCTTTGTTTACAATAGTTCCTCCTGAGTCCATAAAATCCCTGAAACACCCCTACTTTATTATTTCTCTAGATTTTTTCATGACTCGTTATTAGACTGTAAGTCCAGAAGTGAAATTCTTTGTTGCTCCTGAATAAACTTATTTTGTTGGAGAAATATTTGGCTGTCTGTTTGTTTAAATTCAATATTATTTGGTGGCCTGTTTCAGGATTTGAAGATCTCCAATAGCTCTGTGGCTGGTGGATAAACAGGTGTGGTATCCAAAGAGCCATTAAGCTCACTGCTTCCTCACAGACCCTGGATTTGGTGGGTAGGTCATTCTCCTGGATCTGAGCTTCTGTTCTCTTTCATTTAGAAATTCTCTAGACTCTATTCAGGATCTAATTTAAGGCTTCCTTCTTTCTGGTTGAAGCTTCCTTTTGTCTACAAGTATTTGTTTGGCAGCTTGACTGTCCTCTTTTAAAAGCAGGCTATTCCACTGGAACCATGTTCTTCAGTGTTTGGTCCTACTTTTTAAGGTCAAACTGGTCCTAGTGAAACTGGGCTGGTACTCGACTTGCAGGCCGTTTAGACTTTTCCTCTATAGTACAAGCCTCTGAAAAATGGAATCCCAGTCATTAAAACACTTTCAGAATGCATTTTCCCTCAGGGATCCTGACAACTTTTTGTTTTAGAAACCATGACCCTCAGGTGTGTTTCTAAGTAAAGAGACTGTTTTGATTAAAAGTAATTTAGAACACAAATGCCCATTATAGGGAACTTTTGAACTTCCTGAACTTAAACTTTTCTTAAAATCAAATTAGACAAGCATAGCTCTAAAGCTGTCAGTTTAGAGCTGAATGGAAAGCCTATTTCAATTGGCATTTTGAGGCTTCCAAACGTTACCTAAGTCTGAAATTGTCTTTTTGTAAAATAAAATTTTAAGGGTAACTGAGGCAAAAAAATTAAGGAAAGTCAATATGGCTCCCAAAGCCTCATATTCCTTTTTCCCTGCTGCCCCCAGATTCCTTTATATCAGCTCTGCCCCCAGAGTCATCTTACTCCTCCCTCTGAACCTCTCCCCAAACCTTCCTCCTCTGAACCTATGAGAAGCTCTTTTATTCGATTTTGTAACTTTTAAAAATTGTATTTACTTATTTTTAGAGAAGGGAAGGGGGAGAGAAAAAGAAAGAATCATCAATGTGTTGCTGCCTCCCACACATCTGCAAATGGGGACCTGGCCTGCAACCCAGGCATGTGCCCTGACTGGAAATTGAACTGATGACCCTTTGGTTCACAGTCCAGCATTCAATCCACTGAGCCATGCCAACCAGGGCAGAAGCTGTCCTTTCAAAATTAAGACTTCTGGCCCTGGCTGGTGTAGCTCAGTGGACTGAGCTCGGGCCTGTGAACCACATGATAGTGGTTCAATTCTCAGTCAGGGCACATGCCTGGGTTGCAGGCCAGTTCCCAGCAGGGGACTCACGAGAGGCAACCATACATTGATATTTCTCTCCTTCTCTCCTTCCCTTCCCCTCTGGAGATAAATAAATAAAATCTTTTTTTAAAAATTAAGACTTCTGGGGATCAAAACACTAAACCCCTAATTTCATATGTTTCTTGGTTTAAAGCTGAACTGTGATTCATAGTTAAGAACTTTCCTAAAGCAAATGAGGACACCACAGATTTGCTGGGGGATTTATTATAATCATTCAGACTTATCAATCAGCTTCCCCTGATTTATATTAGCCAGTTCATATGTTTGTAGGTGAAGACTAGGTTCAGCAGTGGATGAAAACTGTTGATTGGGAATATCCTAAAAGACCCCTAGGATTACAGCTGGAAGACCAACCCACTGAATTACATGACCCAGTTTGGGCAATCGCTACGCATCAGGAAATTACTAAGGCTTCCCCAGTGTCTGTTCATTGGAACACAATTCAGGATTGCACACAAAAATCTGAATGAGCCTGTTTATGATCATTATATTCAACTTTATATTGTTTTCAAAGAAAATTTTGGCCTTTCTTCAGATATCAATTCTACTCAAGTAGCTTTTTTTAAAAGATTTTATTAATTAATTATTTATTTATTTATTTATCTTCAGAGGGGAAGGAGAGGGAGAGAAACATCAATGTATGGTTGCCTTTCGTGCGTCTCCTGCTGGGAGTTGGCCTGCAGGGAACTGGCCTGCAACCCAGGCATGTGCCCTGACTGGGAATCGAACCGCGATCCTCTGGTTCACAGGCCCGCACTCAATCCACTGAGCTACACCAGCCAGGGCTCAAGTAGCTTTTAACTCTGATTATTAAAGAGCTGAACTGAGATTTTTTTCTTTTAGTTAACAGAACCAGGATGGAATAAGATACTGTGTTTACTTTGGATTTGGTCAATTTAGCAATTCAGTTTTCTCACTCCTTAGATGAACCTGAATGAAAAACCACTAAAATTATGAATTTTCAACTCTTGCAAATGATGGTCTCTGTATGAGACCAAAGCCTCCTAATTTCTGCTATAATTGCAAAGAGCCAGAACATTGGAAACAATTGTCACAAAATTGAGCACTTCAGATGTCTTGAGCCTTTGGACCAGTCCTCCAATGTGCTCCTAATTCCCAGAGACAGGGCTGTAAAGAACTGCAGGGGCTCTTCCCAATCCTCCCTCTCAATGGCTCAGAAAAACCACTCGAGTTTTGGATGGAATTTTTCTCTGTCCTTATTGACACCATAGCTACACACAGAGGTCTCAACCTCACTGCTATACATCAGGCCCTGCCTCAAAGCACTAAAATAGTTTAAATAGTGAGGGTCTCTAATAAACCTCAACAGGCTCCTGTCTCTGAACTTACTCCTTTTGGTTTCAGTTCTTTCAAAGGTACCTTTTCTCCTTAGTTGTTCTGCCCTTATCTATTTATTAAGCCAAGACTTTTTTAAAAAGCATCATGCCTGAATTTCTCTCTCCCAAAAGAGTGAGCTAATTCTAGAATTTGACAGTAGACATCAAAATACCTAATAAAGGGATTTAAATGACCCTTCAACATTGATTATTTTCTCCATTTCAAAAGCATTATAGCTCAATCTGGGTGCACTGATTGATTGTCTCTATTGGATCAGCAACACCCTCTTTATGGGCAAAATCAACTGGAAGATATTGGCAGAATATGCAGAGTACCTTTTATCAAGATATAACTGGATCCCTCAAAACGCTTTCCAGAATCAATCAATACTCCATAAGTAAAGAAGCTCTTCAAAACACAAAGTCCTTAATAGAAGATTACAGGACTCAGGACTTCATTATTCCTTTCACTAGTCCCTGAAATACACTTATGTCACTTGTGAAAACACTCAAGGGTCAAGGGTGGGGATTTGTCCAGGACTTCCATGCAATAAACAGCATTGTTATACCTGAACCTTGTTCCCCAGACCCCACAAGCAGCCATTCCAACTGAGTGTAAATTCTTTACTCTAATTGACTTATGCACTCCATTCTTTCGCATTCCAGTTAATGAAGCTAGCCTATACTTATTGGCCTTTATTTGGGAAGGAAACAGTTCATTGGACATAATGCCTCAGGGTTTTTCTTAGCACCCTTCTTATTTCTCACAGGTCCTGAAAGTTGAGCTGGATGAACTAAAGTTCCAAATTGAGAGCTCTATTTTGTTGTGGTATATGGATAAGTTGCTTCTCACTCTTCCTCCCGAGTCCCCTCATAGGATAACAGCATCCACCAGGTAAAGCTTTTGAGCCTTTAAGGGACATAAGGTCTCCAAGAAAAAAACAGCTGTTTGCCAAAGCCCAAGTTCAATATTAGGGTATCTGATATCAAAACAAGGACTGTACTAAATCCAGATAAGCTTCATAGTGTCGTACATTTCCCAAACACCAAAACTCAGCATCAGCTGTGAGGTTTTCTTGGGCTATTTTGTTATTGACAAAATGGAATCCCAAATCTCTCCTCATGGCCAAACTTTTGTAAAAGTGCATGGTATTGCAGAACAACATAATCCAATTTTATGGAAAGAACAGCCTTTTCTTATGGAAAATGACCTTTAAAACTTTACAGGAGACTTTAATGAACTCACCTGCCCTTGGACATTGAATTGATCAGGTTACCTTTTTCTTTTTTGTATGAGAAAAGAAAGGAAATGGCCTTGGGGTACTCACCTTAAAACATGAGGACCGTCTTGAACCCATAAGATCTTCTATTCAGCAACTGGACCTGCGGCCTGAAGATATACCATTTGCCTCAGAGTCACTACTGGTACTGCACTTTTGATTAGGGCCATGGAGGAATTTGTTGTGGAAGCCCCTTTAGTCGACTTTACACCGAATGCAGTAGAAGCCCTCCTGAAATCTCATCACACACATGTGTTTAGTCCGGCACCTGATATCTTTTGATATGCTTTTGTTAACTACTCCTCATATAACTCTCTCATGTTGTAATGACTTTAACCCTGCTGCTCTTCTCCCCTTCATTGCCAATCAGTCCTCTCCTGGGGACTTAACTGACAGATCACCCCTTGCTATGATCTGCAGAAAACTTTTTTTTTGAGTAATGATGCCTACTTCTCATCATTCCCTGACAGTGTGTTCTTGTTTAAAAAGCAATAGTGAAAAACATTGTTCTGGATATAAAATATCAACACTATTTGATTAACCAAAGAGGCACATTTGCCTTTGGCTACTGTCGTCCAACAAGAATTCTATGGGCTCAGGTGATCTTGCACCCTAGGCAATGGCAAACCTCCAGCATTTGTACTGATAGTAAATATGCCTCCAGTGTAGCTCAAGATTTTGAAGTATTGTGGAAGTAATGGGTTTTCTCACTTCAATGGAAATACAATTTAAAATGGGCAGTATTTTCAAGAATCATTGTATGCTATACTTTTACCTGCTGCTTTAGCTATAATTAAGATCCCAGGGCATTCTAAACTCAAGTCTGGAAGATAAGGGAAATCACCTTATTGACACTTTCTCAAGGAATGCCACCTTTTAAGGAACCAACAGTAGTCAAACCCAATCTATTACGTCCCAAAGGGATACTTTCCCAAATGATACCTTGGAAAAACTGGCAAGAGATATCCAAAAATTGACCTCAAAGAAAGAATAGCAAAGTTGATCCCTGGCTGGTATAGCTTAGTGGATTGAGCATGGGCCTGTGAACCACATGATCGCGGTTCGATTCCCAGTCGGGGCACAGGCCTGGGTTGCAGGCCAGTACCCAGTTCCCGGTTCCCGGCGGTTCCCGGCAGCGGACGTATGAGAGGCAACCATGCAGTGATGTTTCTCTCCCTCTCTCCTTCCCTTCCCCTCTAAAGATGAATAAATAAAATCTTAAAGAAAAAGAATAGCAAAGTTGAAAATTCAACAATTATTGCTTTGATAAAGAGAAAACTTTAGTTCTGGTTAAACATGACCTGATCTTACAAAAGACTTAAAAATTCCCTCTTCTAACTACTGCACATGAATTAAACCATTGGTCCACTGAAAAAATAATAATATTCAGGAATCAATATTGGTGAGAAAATATTAATGTGGCTGCAAAAAAAACCCGCCTACCTCACTTGTCCAACTTATCCAAATTATAACTGAGGGAAGACTGTCCACATGGCTCCTGAACATTCTAAATTGCCTAATGGACTATTTGAGGTTTGGCAAATGGACTTCATACTACTCCCCTATGGATTAAAATATGTTTTAGTAATGATCTGTTTTCTCACTGCACTGAGTTTTCCTTTGTAGGCAAGCTACTGCTTCTTCTTGTGGCAAATAAAGGTCCTTTTGCTGAAGTTTATACTTACCTGGGAACCTCTTTTGAACTCTGTAGTGATTGGGAAACCCTTTTTACCAGTTAGGCACCTTCACAAGTCTGTGCTGTTTGGTCAGTTTTACAATACACCACTGACTGCTTTTATCACCCCCAAACCTCAAAGTTAAAGAGAATGCACTAACAGCATTATTGAGCTCATTGGCAAAATTTGTAGGCACCCTCCAAACACCTTGGTCATAACTGATGTTGGTCTTTCTAAATCTCAGATTTACCCTCTTTGGAGTTCACATGTTCTTACCCTGTGAGACAATGACAGGGAGCCCAATGCACCTGGCCCCTGCTTCATTTGATCATCAGCTGAGAAAAGGAGATGCACTTCAGTACTGTCAAAGTCTAATTGTTTCTATCGAAATGATCCATGTTCTGGTAGGTCGGTCTTTTCACAGTGTGGTCCCAGAAGATAAACCATTAAGCAACACACTTTTCAACTTGGATGTTTCATCTGTTGGGAAAGACACTTCCAGAAGGATTGACGTCAACCTCCTTTGAAAGGATCTGATTAGCACTTGTAACCAACCCCTTATGCTGCCAAATCCCAGAGATCAGACTTTTAGATTCACATGATATATCTAAAGAACACACCTAAACTTGATTGGACATACACATCATATGGTGACCTGAAGATGAAGATTTTCTGAAATAGAAGATAACATCTGATAAGAAAACTTTCCCAAGATGTTCAGCCCAGACCAATTAGAAGATTAATAATTCACAAAAGTCTCTCTTTCATCTAGTCTACCAACTGACTCTGGATTCCTTCCCAAACTCATAGTATCTGAGTTTGCAACCTATAAGCTGAATTATTGACAGCATTTTGTTCTCAACAGTTTATTTTTAGACAACAATACTATTCAATTGCTTCCCAAGGCTTCCCAAGGCTCTCTGTCTTCACTGTCTTCCCAAGGCTCTCACTTAATTCTTTCATTTCTACCATTTTCACCATTCTAGATATGGACTTAGATGGGCAATGCCTAAGAATCTCCTTCCTGCCTCTGTTTGTTACTCAAAAATGGCCACCATAGTTTTTCCTTTCTATGTACTTTCCCTCTGAAGTGGGACATAACATCGAAGAAATGTCCTCCCTGGTACTGAGAGACAAAACACCACTGAATCTGGAAAAACCTGACTGTTGATTAACAGTGCTTTTTGAGAAAGATCTTGATCAAAGAATGAAATGTGAAAATTAATGAACAGAAGAGAGAACTCTCACACACCTATCACAGAAAGTACTGAACCCAACAGGAGGAGATGTACCTTGCAACTTCGGCAAAAAGTGATGCTACTTCACTGCCTCACCAGGGGGGAGGAAAGGTTCCTCCTCCCCTGGTAACAGCTCAGCCAATGGGAGACAACAATAACTCAGCCAATGAAAAGTCACTACACTTCAAATTTTCAGGTTCCTCCGGTGGACTCTTTGTTTATAGCAGCCTCTCCCAAGCCCAGAAAAACTGTCCCTCTCCTTAGTTTCTCTGGACTTATGAATGGCTTGCCATTAGACTGCATGTCCCAAATTATAATTTGTTGATTTCATTTACCTGGAGAAATATCTGGCTGTCTATTTGTTCTATGTCAACAGTGCATGTGTGTGTGCATATATATGTATAAAGAGAAGAGGGTCAGACTGGCAAAACATCCTCTTCATGTGTTTGTCCACACACACATATGCACACTACCAGAATCACAAGTATAGGGCAGTGAAAAAGAGGATGCTTTAATTAACTATATCTTCATATTGCATTACAATACAAACTAAAGATTCAGTTCTTAGTATATAAATATTTTTTCTATCACAGAAGCCTACTAAAATTTGTATACCTTTGATTTTGTGTTGATCTTCAAGAAGAACTGAACAAGATAGAATGAGGACACCAAACCTCTCATCCTGTTATGACATAAGCACACAAGGAAATACTGGCCTGGGAATAGCAGTGTGCTGTTCTAATTAGAAGAATGTATGAATGGACTGAGGAAGGTACCAAATAGAAGACAACCGAAAGCAGTGTGGCAGTTGTCTGTGAGTCCAAGACTGGAAGTGGCACATTTATTTTTTCTCAATCACTATTAACTAAACTAATCACTATTAACTTAGGTTAAATGGCCCTGTTTTGATTCAAAGGTTGGAAATAGAGTTCATGTTTGGTCCCCATTTCTGAAGACAATTCTACACTATGAGAAAAGCCAATCTTTACCACAATTTGGATACAGTTTAGAGTCCCACAGAATAAATGATATCTTCTGAGACATAAATGTCAGGTTATATACTGTCTGCCAAATATCTAACTCTTAGAGACCTTAATTGCTGTTTATTATTTCCTAACATTCAATAAGCAAGTAACTTTTTTAGCTTGGCCTCACTGATATTTTGGGGTATTGATGGAAACTGCTGCTCAGGCAAGACTGTGAAAGTGGGGGCAGAGCATCCTTACCCAATCAGCGTTGCATTGAAAACATTAATTACATAATGACAGCAAATGTAGGAGGATCGTGATAAATGATATTTCATGCTCTAACTCCATCTTCCTATACTGACATCACCTTTCTAAAACTTAGATTATTTGGTGCTTAAAAGCATTTAACAGAAAGCTGCTAAGTTTTGTTTTTCACAGCAATATTCATTTGCTAAATGTAGAAAGAAATGAGAAGAAACATTTGGACTATAAAACACAAATCATGATCTTTTTCTTGAGCCTAGTATTACACATATCTTATTATTATAATAATTTTAATATTAACAAAAAGTGAATATTATATATTGACTTCAGTAGTAATGAAAGTAAATAGTTATGTAAAGATACATAATTACCTACTCTAAGGTCATAGCAAAATTATATTCATGACTTTCTCTTCATTTTTAACCTGTGCTACAGAAATCATTGATCATATTAAGGCTGTTTCTGGATTTTTGTTTTCTATTAAAGATAATAGATTTTCTTTTTCTGGTTCACAGAAAAATAAGGAGGTCATATTCCAACTACAAATTTAAAAAGCTACAGAAGCAGACCTTTTTAAATAGAGCAAAATATTATTGACTGCAGATTAAAGAATATCCATTTCTAACTATGGGTTTTAAAAACACTATAGGAATACCAGAAACATCCTATATAATCATTTCTTCTAGAAAACAGACAGTGTTTCATGGCATTGAACATTAGTGGAGATAAGTGTAGGTTTCATAAATTAAAAACCAGTCAACAGAACACAAAAAATAGGAAACTGAAAATAAAATAATTTATAGACAAGAAATGGCACAAATATCACACTACACATTTGGCTTTGAAAATCTGTCAGCTATCTCCTCATAGTGTGTTAACTGAAGGAGAAAAGTAAAGCCCCAGGATCTGTGGTCATGCAGCATTTCAACTGGAATCTCCTAATTGGAGAGGTTGAAAAGCCATTCATCCTTTCAGCTTAAAAAAAAGAGAGAGAGAGAGAAACTTTGTGGCAAGATGGCAACTTAGGTCGGTTTTAGACTGAGATCTTCTTTGCTTCATATGATTATACTACACTTGGTTTGTAGTTATCTAAATTTTATTTACCCAGAAGAATAAAAGGCCACTTTTCCTCAACACTAAATTATTCAAAATGTAAACTTTTGAGATAATGTTTTCTTATAGTTTTAATTTTGTTTAATTTGTTTTTTAGATTATGTACAACTGAAGATTTTTTAAAAATTTCGTATATATATACAAATTCCACTAGAGAGATAGATGGCATATGAGGTATTTATTTGAATTACGTAAATAGCAATTATAAAATACAGTTTACCTTTCTATTGAATTGAATGCTAAAGGAAGGGTGAAAACAAACAATTTATGTTTCAAAATGATTTATAAACAATAATAGTCATAATAAAAAGAATTAAATATTTTAAAATATAAGTAGAAGATGATTATTGTAAGAATCCCAATCTAAAAGACCAAAGTATATATGTATCCTTCTTGTTAACCAAGTAAACATTTCAAAACAAATTTGTCCTAATATTTTTGAAAATTCCAGCACGTGTGCCTGTGATTTTTTTGCCTTTGAATCATAGATTGTATTTAGGTTTTCCAGAAACAGGTGTACATTTCTATAAATTTGGCCATATTCTTTCCATTTTTAATGTGGATTCCATACCATTTGAATCATATACAATATGTCCGGTGCCTTTGCTGTAGACATGTCTTCAAAGTCTCATTCAGTGCTTTTCCAAAGAGCCAAAGGAAGTACATATACCCATGTTCTGAGTCAACCGTGGTTCTAGACCTGAATTTGGTTAATGTAATGCAAGATATTTTAGAAGCCCTCTGCTTCTAAAGAATGTATCCATTTTAAATCTTGCTATAGGTTTATCAATCTTGTCATTTTTGATTTAAAAGAAATGATAGACCGAGTCATATCTGCATTAATTCCAAGTCCTGAAATGAAGCTAACGTGGCTGGTTCCACCCTGATCATTTCACCTTGCTTCTTGAGGCTACCTCCTGATTTTTCACTTCTACTCCTCTTTTTAAGAAGCCACCCTTGAACTTTCCTGTTAACTACTTCCATGGTGACTCAGTTAGACCTGGATGAATTTCCCAGGCCATACTTTATCTTATTTTACTGTTTCATTTTAATATATGGATAGTACTTCTCTTCTTTCATATTTTCTAATTACAAATAATTATTTAATATTGTTGTAGTGTGCGAGTTTCTAGTTTCTAGGAACATGTGGAAACTCCGTCTTCCTGGTCGGGAGACTCTCTCACGTGAATCACTGCGTTTTCTAGAGTTGGGTTTTTTTTTCTTTCCGTTCACAGTTTTTAGGTTATAAAGATGAATGGAGAATTGTTCTTCTGGCCCCTGGAGTAGGGTGGACAAAATGATTCAATTCAAGGATGTGCAGTACTCTAGTTGGTGATTCTAAATATATCATCTTCAAAAAGTTGCAGCATCTCTAGTTCTTATAAGCAACATAAGCAGCCAGAATCAAAAGAAAATGAGAAAGAGAAAATAAGTGTGAAGAAAGAACGCTGACAGCAGAGCCACTGATGGATCATTTATAAAGGTAGTGTTCAGAGGTAGAGAACTGTCTAATTTTTAACAGTTCGCTAAGACTTGTTTGATAGTATCTTCTATTATCATAAAATATCACCCCGCTGCATAGCAAATAGAATTTGATTTTTGTTCCACGAAAACAACTGCCTGACATGCAATATAAGTCTCTCACTTTAAAAGTTATTTTACCACTTGTCTCCAGGGTGGTTATTTTACAATCCAATGTAAATGTGATAATCTGAGTAGGAATGTGTGGAGTTGTCACCGTTTTAGAAACGAGGATTCACAAGGATATACTTTCACTACTACTAATGTAGTAACTTTTAGTATTAAAAATAACAAATCTTTAGTAGTAGAAAAATATTAGGCCTTTCAATTTTGTTTACCAAGAAGCATTTCATGAGATCTCTAGCCTATGCCATTACCCACAGAGGAAATTTTGGCTTTATAATGAAAATGCTATGCAGCAAACCTGTAATCGCAACACTGTGTTCGTAAGTAACACCAAGGGGATCGCCCATTCAATAGTTCATACTCCTTCATCTTCAATGGATCACAGTAAAATAGGTATTAAATAGGACTTACCTAGAGAAACTCCTAAATTAACAATAGCTATCCTCAACCATAATTCATATGGTGGCCTCCCCCTCACTCCTCATGTGAGAAAGGTTGTTGTTGCCTCTGTCTTGTTAATGCTGTAAAAACAAAGTAACAACTCACACAGGAACTCACGTTTTCAGAAAATATGTGATTTTTGGAAAAGCAGCTTGGAAATACTAGGAACCTCAAAAATTAAATGTATGCATTGAACCAGTTACAGGTGCAAGGGTTCTTTGTCTCTGTGGAAGAGCCGATTTCCCGGTGACTTTAATTCAAATACTCCTACAAACTTCACGGGCCTAGAGGACATCAGTCTCTTTTTGGCAATGCCTTACAATATGTACCTCACTTTAACGTATTGTCAAAACCAAGGAACAAGATATTCAGGTGAGTGTACCCACTTCTTTTTTTTTTTTGCATTTTTTTTATTTCTTTTTTCCCCCAATTTTTTATTTAATGATTTTTCAAGTACAGTTTTCTGTCTATTACTCCCATCCCATCCCACCCCCCATTCTCCCCGCTCCCTCCCATTTCCACCCTTCTCAGTTGTTGTCCATGTATCCTTTATATAGGTTCCTCTAAATCCCTCCCTTATTTCCCATGAAATTCCCTCCCCTCTCCCCTCTGGTCACTGGCAGCCTGTTCTCTTTTTCAGTGTCTTTGGTTATATTTTGCTTGCTTGTTTGTTTTGTTGTTTAGCTTCCTGTTAGAGGTGAGATCATATGGTATTTGTCCTTCAACACCTGGCTATTTCACTTCTTAAAAAGTTTCTTACTTAGCCATCTCTTTCACAGTTTTGCCCAGAGGGAATATGAAAGCAATATAAAAGGCTAAAGTTTAAAGAATTTGGTTGCCAGGGTATGAGAAAAAAAATCCATGTGTGTGTCCCAATAAAGTTTATTTATGAAAACCAGCTTCAGTCTACTGGCATTAACTTGTCAATTTGAGGTATTTTTTAAACAAAAAATATTGCATTAAATTATGTATTTACTGCCTGAGTCCTTTAGTATCTTCTTAAATCTTATGTCCAATCCGAATGTCTTATTGTCCTGGTTCTGAGTTCCTGAAATGAGTTGTACACCTTTTGCATTGTTTTCATTGGTCAGTTTTAAACCCCAAGTACTAATGACTTTCTCTCCTTCCTACCATAGGACCCCTTTGACCCCCTAATCCAGTTATTAATTACAGATCCAGTTAAATCATAACATACATATCTTACATTTTGTTATTATTTAATAACATTGTTTTTATAGGAAATGTGTTTTAAGTTTCAAGTAATTATCTCTAATATTTTTATTTTGGAAGATGTGGGAGGGAGAGGTTCAGGTTTACCCACAAAGGGTAGCTTCTTTTCATTCTGAAGAGGTCTCTACAGTCATCAGAGGGATGCACAATATATTATTGGTGATGTTTCCTTAAATACAAACAAGTTATGACATGCAAGCCACCATATTTTAGCAAGTTAATACCTGTGTCCATGTTGAAAATACAGTCCCAAGAGCATGTGTGGTTCCACCAGAAAAAAAATATTGAAAAATGTTGGGGAGCTCATTTGGGGCCTATATCAGTCAGGGTCAGTCGACAATGCTCCAAAACGCCTTTCAAATCAGATGGTAACCCTCATAGGTCCCATTTCAGTTATAATGGCTGAGTCTAATCCTTGGAAGGACTGCCTGAGGCCCTTCATTTTAACCTTTCCTATTTGTCCACCTAACCTGCAATGTAGTGTTGTTTTCCCTTACAGAATGCCTGAGAGATGGCTATGGAAAGAGGAGTGAAGGATACAACTGCAGGTGTTGACAAGTATTTCTCACAAGGTGTTCAGGATCTGGAGCCATCTCTTGCTGTTTCCAAGGCCCGTCTCTGTTAAATCGAGGGAAATGGTGATCAGTTCTGGTCAGAGTTCTTTGGAGATGGCAGACTCAGCAGTCAGTTGCATTTAAGGATCTTGCAGCAATTTGGGACAGCCACACAAGGGCATGTTCCATCATGAGTAAGATTCCAGGGATGATTATTAAAGACAGAGATCACAAATGGATCCCTCACGCTTCCATACCTTTAGGAGGTGTTTCCTCTCCAAGTAGCAGGATTGGGCTCTTCTTCTAATACTTACCAATCCACATGTCCAAGTCCAGGAGTCATAGTTGTATGTATTTTAATCAGCACTTACTAGAAACCAGTTATTTCATCTGAAAACATGAGTGTAAGAGAAAGGATAAAATTTTAATAAAATTCACCTAAAACACACTTGTTTTGTCCCTTACTTTGTGGACCAGAGTAGGAGAGGCTTGGCAATCATTCTACATAGTCAAGAGTTCATTTTCCTTATTATGTAGTGTCATATAAAGCCATAGAGAGAATCCAGGCAACTGAACCAAAATTGTTTGCCACCTCGTAGCTGAGTGGACAACTGAAGCTTATAACAACCAGTTCAGCCTAGGATTACATTTGGGGGAGTGAAAGAATCTTGTGCCCAAGAACAAGCAGGACAAAATTCTAAATTTTCAAAATAGGTATGTATAAACCCCACATTGTTTATTCTAATCATTATTTAGAGGGTGACTGAGATGAGATATTTCCTCTTTAAAGACAGCTCCATTAATTTACAAAACCCTTACCGATGTGGGTGGACTAGGGATGTAGAGCCAACAATTATTTCAATGCATTTTGAGAGGAATATTTCAAAACTAAATGATACAAAATGCCTGTTGATGTTAAAGTATGTGGAAAGGTAATCAAAAATACACATCTTCAGTTCACTGTTGAGTGGCCTTTGTGAAAAAAGGATGTATCATTATCATATAGAAGATTCTCCAGAAAGCTGAACAGACAACAACAGATTAGTTTCAATAGTGATAATAAATGCGGCCCAAGTCAGCTGTTCACACTGCAACAACAGCACATAACATGACAAGTGTCAAACTGGTATGGTCCTGCTAAACGGTTCTTAGAACGGTCAAAGTTCTGGTACAATCAGTATGTCCAGAATAAGCAGGGGCCATAATGTGCACCATGTTGTCAGGAGACAAATAGACCAGTTTTTGGTAAGAGTCAAAAAATCTGGCATACTTTACTAACCTCTGCATCTAAACAAGTTTGCATGCTTTGTGTCCAGGCTAGAATAATGGTTCTGTTGCCATGTTTGGTACAATTATGAATATAGGCAGTAATGCTGATAATCTGGGGATAGAAGTCTCTTGATTAGAAACTTGACTCCAGTTAGACTTTTCAGATAAAGTGGCCCTTACCATAGGCATCTATGTGAATGATCCAGAGAATCTGATTAGTAGCCATGATTTATATCTACCATGTATTAATACATATCCCGAGACTGGTGTCTTTAATCTACCAGTCTGGAGTTTTCCAAGTGAGAGACAAAGCAAGAACCCAACTTTCTGGGCAATAGCTTAAGAGTTGGTGAAAATACTCATATATTAAAAATCTAATGCCCCAGGTGATGGTATTAAGAGGTGGGGAGGAGGAGATGGTATTTGCTCATGAGGGAAGATACTTCCAGAAAGAGAATAGTGTCCTATTAGAAGAGACCACAGAAAGCTAACTGCCCTCCCCATTATGTGAGGACACAGCAAGAAGCTGGCAGTTTACAACTTGGCAGAGTGTGATCAGTAGAACCTGACCATGCTGGCACCTTAACCCTGAACCTCCACCATTCAGAACTATGAGAAATAACTGTTTGTTGTTTCTAAGTTACCCAGTCTGTGATATTTTGTTGTCAGCCTGAAAGGACTAAGGTAAGGGCCTTTCAGGTTTTTAATTGAGCCTAGAGATTCTTTCCCCAGCACTGAGAATTCTACCCTTCTGAAATTCTGAACTGAATTGATAACCTTATGTCAATCAGTTTAACAATAGGCTAAATGACTTAGGGGAGACCAATCTTGGCTTTGTTGTAGGCCCCTTCCTACCAGCTTGACCTTGTCTCCAAAGCACTTTGAGACGAGGGAAGAATTCACTCCCCTTTTTTTGCCTAGTTTTTGTCCTTTCTCCATTGACCCATAACTCAGTAATTGTCTCATATTGAAAAGTCACCTTTTGTCTGGGCTAGAGGCAGATCGTACTTCCCAAAGATGACCACAGCTGTACTCCCCATGCTATGTGTCCTGCATACACTGGAATGTTATTAATCTTCCAATTGAGAGCTGGGATCTATGTCCCTTCCCTTGAAATTACACAGGATTTTCTTTTGCCCAATAGAGAATGACAAAGGGAACATAACATGACTTCCAAGTTTAGTGCATAATAAGCGATTCAGTTCCTGCTTTTCTTGCTGGAATTCTTTTACTCTTACATCCTTCAGCTTCCATGTTAACAGTTCAATTGCCCTGAGGATACCAAGCTGTGAAGAAGGCCAAGCCATTCCATGGAGATTACCCAGAGAAGTTCACACACACACGCAGTGAGGAAGAGAATGAGAGAGAGGGATGGATCCATCTAGTCCTCAGTTATTCCTTCCCTCTACTGATCCAGCCCCAGTCACATCTTATTACAACCTCTTCAGAGATGACTCTTTTAGCATTACCCAGCTTATACCATCTAGAATTGATGCCCCACAGAAACCATAAGAAAATTAAATGAAGTTTGTTGTTTTAAATCTAAATTGAAGAGTAAAGTTTGGAGTGACGTGTTTTAGAGAGATGTGTAACCAGAACATCTAGGGCCTAGTCTGTAATGCTGGAGCTGTAAGATGGTCCACATCTCTGCCGTTTCTTTATTCCCCTGTGAAACCTGTCTACTAGGGCCAATGGGAACAACTAGTGCCAATATCTGGCAAATGTTCAAATTTATTATATTTTATATGATAAAATAGCTGGCAATCATTAATTCCTTTCAATGGGCTTTTCTCTCTTTGGAAGTTTAGTGCATCTGGTTCCTGTTGTTTCTATTGGTCTCTGATGCCTTTAGAAACGCACTTTTTTTAGTTTATTCTTTTTTTCTAGTTACTAGTGTTCTTGTCCTGTAAAAACATAATTTATCCTGCTCTCACTTCCTATTCCCATTTCCAGCTTAGTTTTTCCATTATATGTGTCATTATTTTGTATAAAAAACACACATGCACACACAGAGACACACACACAATTTTTCGTTGTTTGTTATAATACTTAGAATACTGGTCAGTATAGAATCTAGGATTTTTTGACTACAAAATAAAGCTATAGATATTCTATTTCTAGTATTCAATGATGGATATTTTATGTTTTTTTCTAAATTTCTAATAGCACATTTCTCTACCATTTCACAGTGCTATGGAACTAGGTAACACAATTGGTCATACCCAAAATGACATAGATGCTTTCAGAAAGTCTACTCACATTTTAACGGCCCAAATTGGACCACACGCCCATACACTGACCAACCAACATAGCACATCCTAGATGTAGTAGTTGATATAAGCCAGTTAGCACTCACCCGGAATTCGGGGATGGTACAGTGACAAGGATTTGGGAGTTCTGTTTGAACAGGGGAGGAGATGTACCAGTTAGTACTCTTAATATCAAACAACATAAAATAATTTCCACTGAAAAATTATTAGACTGCTATCAGAGGGTTCATAGAATGTATTGCCTCGCTAACCAGCTATAGAAGTGGAATGGGGCACAAGTTAAGGAAACACCATAAATCCAAGAATCTGCTTAAGGATGACTTCACCCACTAGAAATTTACTGTAATACAGAGGATCTAGACATTCCAGAATTGCTTACCTAGTGCTTTCTGGGTTCCTATTCATTCCAAAATTCTGATTCATTGAAGATGCATATTGTTCTCAGTTAGTGTTTTATATTTGAAATCCAGGGCCCATCCCCAACATTCCCTGTATATGCCCAGACTGTTCAGATGCTGCATAGTAAGAGAAGAAAGCTCAGCTGCCATATGTCCTCCCCTCCTCTGTGCAATGTTAGTTATGCCCCCTTTACTCTCTAACATAAAGTACATTTCAGTGTTTATCATGCAATCCATTGCATTCCCTATCAGACTCAATTGTGTTCCAGACCCTGATGACCATGGCCAATTTACACCTGTTGTGGCTGTAATAAATCTCCACAAATTTAGCAGTTTAAAACAACTAAAATTTATTTCTTTCAGTTTTGTGTTCAGGAGTATGTCACGGTTCTCTCCCAGCTGCACACCTTTTTGGAGGTCCTTGGGGAGAATCCTTCAATGACATAAACTTTTTCCCCTTGTGGTGTCACGTATCTGGCTGACTACAACCAGGAAAGTGTCTCTATTTTTATTAGATTGGACCCGTTTTACCAATCCAGGATGGTTTCCCCGTACTAAGATTCTTAACCTTCTTTACACTTTTAAAGTCCTTCTTGCCATGTAGGGTTTAATGTGGGAACATATTCATAGGATCTGTGGGCATTTGGGGGCAGGAGACATTACTCATCCTCTCTCTGCCAGATGAGTACTTGCTTTATTTCTGACGCAGGTGAATCTCCAGAGAGTGACAGACTCCAGCAGAAGGTTGGGTTTCAGGGCTAGAACTCCACCTCTCAGGTAGGGAAGGTCGCACTCTGAATATACCCTTGTTATCACTGCCCCATACCATACATGAAGCCCTGTGCATGGTGAGGGGAGTGTGTCTCCTTCCACCACTCGGGCATCACCTCTGAAGGTGAGGATCAGGGTTACCTGGAGGTTATGGTCCTCCTGCAACTTGAGGGATGCAAGCGGTTTTAGGACAGCGCACAGGCTTGGCACTGGTCTTAGCTGCTGATGACGTAGCAGCAGGCACACGCCTGAAACAAGGATTATTCATCCACCAGGAGAACAGGGCTCCTGCCTAGGCCAAGAGGAAAGAGACTGGAGAGAGGAAGGCTGGTTGGGGCTGCAAGTCCACGTGGTTGGCTGCACATGGGCCTTGAAGGAACTGCAGACTTTCTCGATAGAGGTAGCTGACTGCCATTGTCACTGGTATGGTTCTGGGAGCTGAGTGTCCTACTGTGCCCATCAACCAGCCCCTTGATTTTGGCAGCAGTCACTGGAGTGGCTTAGAGTGACAGTTCCAGGATTGGGGAGGGCCAAGGATTTCTGGATACAACCTAGAGACCCTGTCAGCTTGGCCTGCCTTCGGGACAGCCTTTTGGGGTCCACCATTCACACTCTGGATGAGTGTGCAATGGCAGGAGGCAGTTGAAGGGGTCAGGCAGCATGTTGTGGTGAAGAAGCCTAAAGCCCTTGGTGTTCTGGTCCAAGTTGGTGGTTCTGGGGATGGCAGATAGGGGGCCAGGTCAAACACAGTAGACAGGGACTTGTGGGTAGATGCACGTGAAGGGCATTTCCTCAGGGGCATTTCCCTAGCCACTTGCTCTTTCCTGGTACTGAGGGCTGCTAACTTGGAATGGCTTGGGGAAGTGAGTGCTGGTCCATGAGCATGGTTTTGCATGCTCATCCTCTCAGGGCGACACCAGGCACTGGTCCATGTCATGCAAAGAGGCTCAGCCCTGCTTCGCTTGTGGTGGCAGTGGGTACATTAGTGCCTACTCAATGGACAGGGGCTTGCCTACAGAGAGGGCAGGGATCCCACTTTGCTTAGCAGAGAGAGTGTGGTCATTGTGCACGACAGTCCAATCCAGCCTGGCTTCCTCACGCCATGGAGTGCTCAGCAAGGACTGCCTGCACCTCCCTGGATGGGGCTCTATGAGCTGTACACCTCTGTCAACATCATTGCCAGAGTTTTCTTTCCTAGTCTTCCCTGTCTTTCTGGGTAGCCTCAGCCCCAGGTCCAGGTTGCTCTCCAGGTGGCATGAGGTAGGTAGCTGACCTCTCCACTCCAGAAGCTGGGGTGGGTGGGCCTTCAGAACCAAAAACTAATGGAGCACCCTGGGTGGGGTAGGTTGAGTGCTTTATCAGATTGTGGCCTCCTGGGCACCCTCCTTCTTGATATGCTCCATGGCGGAGGCTCCCTGGCGCAGGCTCCCTGGCGCACTTCCCAAGGCTGGATCTGAAGGCTAACAGGTTTTACATACTGTGGGTAACCTGGCTTCTTTCTCAGCCCTGCAAAGGGTCTCACACCTTGGCAGCTTCTTGCACACTCCCTCAGGGTGCTCCTGGGCAAGTCTGGAGGGCACTGTTCTCCTGAGGCTGTCTTGGGAGCCAATTCTTTCATTGCTCCCAGTTCACTGAAGTTTTTGCTAGGTCCAGGGGTATCAAGACAGGCTCGTGCAATAATCTCAAATGTTGCAGGTGAACCAGGCCATCAAGAGGATTGTGGGTGGTTGGTAGCTGCAGAGGAAATAGTCTGCATACCGTGTTTATGGCAGAGCCTGCAAGCACTACAAGAACTTGGTGCACTGGAGCAGCAGCATCCCAGGGCTCAGGGGCAGGGCCATGATGCTCAGCCCTTCCAGTGGGCTCAGGTCTCCTCTACCTAGTCCTCTCTTCACATCAGCCTTGGTGCAGCCACTCACGCTGGTTTTGGGGAACACCATATTCATTTTGGGTGAGATGAGCTTGTGAATCCTCTCCTATGTGCTTGCCAGCTTGCGTGCACTGCAGGAGACTGTTGACACTGGGGATACTGTTCATGTCCATGTGAGTCACTGTGAGATACCAGCACTGTGTCTATTAGGTCCAGGTGCTGCACCAGCTTCCAGAAGCTCAACTTGGGGTTTGAGCTGCCATTGTGCAGTACTGTGCAGTAGAGGATGGGGCTGCCTGGGAAGATGAAGCAGCAAGGCCAGGTGAGCCTGAGGAAGCCCATGGAGGCACGTGGTTTGAGCTGCTTGAAGGAAGATAGCTACTCCAGCAGCTGCGCCACATGCTCTATCTGGCACAGGTCCTCTGAGGCTGGCATTTGTATGCTTTCTGTCCAAGGTGTGGGGGATCAGTATGAATTTGGGTAGGTGGTTATTTTCTGTAACAGTTTAGTTAAAGGGGTGGGGTGAAGCAGGCACTTTCTTTGTTTCTTGGAATACATCAGCACACATTTTCTTGTTCTCACTTCTACCCCATCCCACCACCTCCTGACCCTACTTCACTCTCCACCTACCATCACAATGGTCTCTCTGGAATACCTGGCAGTGTTTTTTTGGAATCACTGCTGGGACGATTGGAGCCAGGCTGGATTTGCATGAGAAGTAGCCGATCCTACTGTTATAGAAAGTCATAAACCTGGCCATCATGAAGGTGGGGTAGTTGCATGAATTATTGTTAGACCGGATGATTTGGAACTGACAGAGGACTGTAAAGAAGAAACTAAGTTAAGGCCCATGCCTGTACTTGGCATCACAGCCATCAGACAGCTTAGCCAGTCAGCAATGTACTGAAATAAAGGGTAGGGGCACCTCTCGTCTTTGTACTGATAGACTTCATGTCAGGCAAATCCTGCATCCTAATGCTTCCAAGATTTTTTGCCTGCATGCTTCTATTACTTTTTGTGATCCACACCTGATATACATCTGGATACTGCAAGCAATGAGAGTGTTTAAATCTTGAGAATAACTTAGCTTTCTTTGTGGAGCCTCTGAAGTTGCAGATATAGGGAACATAATTTAGCTGCGATTTTGCCTTATAATCACAAATTTTTTTATTCAGAAAGAGTAAATTACAAATTTGAAAGTGGCACTTGCAGCAAAAAGGAACTTATTGATAATGACACTGTAATCAGGGCTCTGGGTTTTCTATGGCCATCTTTGAATCAAGATATTGTGAAATTCTTCAAAGGGCTCAATATTGCCAAAGGAGATTCAGTGCTGCATCTGAATGCCCAGGGTTGAAGAAATGGAGAAGCTCTAGTTAGGCTTGTAAAGGAGGAGCACGGAGCCCTAGCACTACAGAAACACAAACATTATGTAGAAACTCAGTACAATGAGGTTTACAAAGAAACGGGTAAAGATTATATTAAAGTTTCTGGTGGTGCCTCCAGTGAGGTATCTCAGTTTTTCATGACCTCAACTGATGATGTGGTGGCCTTGTTTGGACAACATTACCCCATCACTAGGGAGAAAAAGACATCCTCTTTGTTACCTAATGCGACAGTAGGCCAACAAGGGGATACTTTGTCCTCTTTGCTTGTGAAGCATATGCACGGAACATAATGAGGAAGAAGCACAAGGACCTTGAGTTGTTCAGGAGCGTAGCAATGGAAGTCCAGCAGGCTCTGAATCAATTCTCCTCAGCCCTTCTCATTCCACCCCAACCCTTCCTGTTATTCTAGTGCAACCTCAACAATTTTGTCTCCTACAAATATTAGAGACTGTGTAGTCTCTTTCCTGTAGCTGAAGTCCTTCCTGTGCAGACATAATTGAGGGCATTTTGGGTTCTCTGGAGAAGTTTTTAGTAGATATTCAATCTCACAATATTCATTCACATAGTATTGAATAACCGGGGCCACCTATTAGAAGATGCCTTTATCCAGGTGAAGTCTGTACACAAAGCATTTCTGGCTGCACAGAAGTGTCATAAAAAACAAAAACATATAAACATGATAGAGAGATATGTTCAAGTCTTTCAATATTCCTCTTAGGACATGGGACACTACTTTTGTTTACATTCACCAGTTTATTATTTAATAAATGATATGGTAAAGGACACAGACAAACAGCCAGATGAAGAGTAACAGAAGCTCCTGAGAAGAGCCTTGTCCCTATTGAGTTAGGGTATGCCGCGCTCCCTGGCACATAGATGTGTTTACCAACTCAGAAGGTCTTCGAACCCCATACTATGGGGATTTTTATGGAAGCTTCATCACATCGGCATGATGAATTATTAATTTCATTTATAACCCCTCTCCTTTCTTATAGGAACAAGAGGGGGGGCTGAAAGTCCCAACTTTCTAATTATGCCTTGGCCTTCTTTCGACCAGCCTTTTTCTAGGACCTTACCAAGAGTCGCTACGTTAGAACAGAAGACAACCCAGGAAAACCCACGGGAAACAGGAGTGCAGTGTTTGGTGCTGTTACCATTCAAGAACTACAAAGGTCTTAGTAGCTCCTTGTCAGCAACTGAGATCAAAGCCTAAATGTTAAAATAAAAGATTCTCCTAGCACCCTAGTTACAAGGAGATTTAAGAGCTGAATCAGACACGGGGGCAGATATATAATAAAATAGACATATGCAAAATAATATGTATCTTATCATTATAATATTATTATAATAAGATACATATCTTATTATTATAAGAATCTGTATGAATATGTGTGCGTATTTCTTATTACTTCACACCAGGGTAATCTGAGTCCATTTTGGTCTACCCTTCACCTCACCTTCATTCTCTCCCCTACTTCACGACTTATCTGGTTGAACCAAAGTCCTAGGCTGTTGAGATTTTCCCAAACGAAGCTGCAGCTGTGGGGCCAAGAGGCAGACCCAGGATGTCTATACTAGTTTTTAGTTGCTGCCTAACAAATTATTGATTTAGTACCTAAAGAAGATCCATTTATTAGTTCACAGGCCTGTAGGTCATAGTCCAGGCAGGATTGACTGTGTTCTCTCACAGAGTCTCATAATCAAAGTGTCATAATCAAAGTGTTGGCCAGGCTGGGGTCTTATGTAGAGCTTCTGGACAAGAACACTTCCAGGCTGATTCCATCTGTTGGTACCATTCAGTTCCATGTGGTTGTAAGATGAGGTCCTCATTTTCTTGCTGGCCATCGGCTGAGAATCGCTCTCAGTTCCCAAAGACCACTCTCTGGTCCTTTCATGTGGCCTCCTCTGTCTTCAAGCCAGAAATGGCATATGGACATCCACACATGTTGCTTTACTGGCCCCAGCATCACCGCATTTTATTCAAAGTCAGGAGAGCTGGAACTTGAACTCAGCCTTTTTTTCCCCCAAAATGCCAAAGCCACAGAGTCTGCCAAGCTCTCTTGGGCGGTCACCAGAGCCTGTCTGCTACATTCCCCTGGAAAAGGGTGCAGTTTACCATCTCAAGCAGTCTCTGGTCCATCCGGATGAGGAAAATCAGGTTTTTCATTTTTTTTTTTGTTAATTTAAGCCATCAAATTCAGTATTAACAAGAGAAATCCATACTTGGTTCTAAAATTACTGGCAGCACAGGGAATAGTTCACTTCTCATAACAAGAAAAACTCAGGTTTGTGTCTTACTCTTGAAACAAAGAGAACGATTAATAAAATGTTTAAAATTTTTAAATAAATTACTTATTTCGTGTACCTCCTTTTCCCTCCTGCTGGGGAATAGTAGACTAAAAGCCAGTTTTGCCAGGGCATGGGGCCCTCCACCTATCCTGGTGCCCTTTGTCTCCATACAACCCTGCAACTTTAAATCTGACCTGAGGTCCTCCTTTATCACTCTAGCACAGCAGAGCCAGAGGGCAGGCCTAATGACTCCAGACTGAAGCCAGAATGCCCCCGAATGCTCCCTGGCCTTCTCTGGGAGAGATAAATTCTGACTCTGCTCTGAAAGCACCCAGCTGTAAAGTCTGCTCCTCCAGCTGCTGCAGAGGAGGGGGACTGAAGAGTCCTTCTTCACTGGGGGTTTTGTTCCCCACATTCCAGCTCTCGCCCCTTACACTTTGCCAGGCTGCAGCCTATGCCTGCAGAACGTTTTATTATCTTGCCAACACAGAAGCTAGCTGCTGGGCCATGAAGGAAACACATCAGCTAAGAAGATGTGGAAGTGCTAGTTCTGTTCTTCATTTTGGGAAGCCCATGACTCTGGGTCCTGACAGAAGGAGCCAGTACCGTCCAACCAGAACATGATGTTATGACTCCAGGTGTGGACAATGGCACGGTGACTCCAGGTGCCAGTGAGGATCCCCATGGGTCTGCTGCCTTGACAGTTCTGGGGCCAACAAATACAGAGAGTATGATAGACATTCACAC
Source organism: Sturnira hondurensis (assembly GCF_014824575.4). NCBI lineage: Eukaryota > Metazoa > Chordata > Mammalia > Chiroptera > Phyllostomidae > Sturnira > Sturnira hondurensis. The sequence goes on from NW_028094767.1 coordinate 8,603,134, forward strand.
AGAGGATCTGCCAACCCCAGAAATCACAGTCTGTACCCAATAAGAAAGCCACAGCACCACCACCCCAAACGTGGTGACCAGTCACCCTATGGAGAAAGTGAGTGAGGAGACACAAACAAGGTTGAGAAAGATGTTGTGGATACAGCGAGCTTAGGTAGATTCTTACTAGCTTCTATGTTCTTTGATGGGATCGTTATTGTTGTTGTGCAAAAAGTGTTGGGAAGGTTCTCACACCAAAGAGAATTGTGTTATTCTGCCAATATGTTTAAAAAAGAGTTTACAACTTTCTTTGTCCCTGAGCCTGTGAAAGGTGACCCATGGAAATGCTTGGACACCCCACCTAAAATCCACAGAAATCACTCCATGAATCATCCCACTTGCCCAAAGTAACCAAAGGAAACAATTTATAAGACTTGTTCCTCTAAGTATTTGTCTTTTAAAAAGAGCTTTAAATATAAAAAATTTAAAGATGTTTTAAAAAACAAAGGATGTAGAAAATGGGCCAAACTCTGTCAACTGATTAGTAACTAAGATAGACAATGCAATTCAGTCAGTTAGAAACTGTAATCATGTCTTTGTTTGAGCCGTTCTTTTATCGTTAAAACACAAGGGAATCTGGAAATATGTATATCAATGGAGTCTTGGGTCTAGTGCTATGTTGGTAAGTTACATAAGCATTCTGTAATTTCTGATTTTTAAAATAGTCACATTCTAGTCTAGTTTGTTCTATTTTTAAGGCCTAATTTGGTATGAATAATCAAGTAGAAAATCTAAATTTGAATAATATGTAATGAGCAGCTGATTTTCACTGGTCTAGATAAGTCATTAAAAGCATTCTTTTTAGATTACAAATAGGAAGTCTTTACTTAGAAGAAGGCACTTTGTTTCTCACAACAAGGCCACCAGGCAGCCTCTAGGTTTGCTCTGCTACCTTCTCCAGAAATGGTTTGATGACTTTAAGGTTTGCTCCTACCTGCCCCCCTGCGTCCCTCAGATGTTGGAGAAGCAGAACTAATACTTCTTTATTTCTTATGATGCAGTCCTACAGATGGGCTGCCTTTTTCCTGGAATATGGAGCTTTTAGCTCTCTATGCCAAAGAAGCTTCTGGATGTCCAATAGTGCCAGAGACCCAAGGGTTCCTAAAACCAAAAACCAGTGTCCCCAAATGGAAAGAAAGTTTGAGTTGGCCTTGGAGTGGGCAAGAGAACTTGGCAATTTTTCTAACACTGGCTTTCTGCTTCAGAGGCAAGATATGGGGAGCAAAAGTAATCATATATAATACCAATTTTTATTTATTGTTGTTCAATTACAGTTTTCCCCTTCCCCCCATTACTCTCCCCTGCCCTAGACACTCCCCACCTTCCGCTTTCAATCCTCTTCCTGCACCCCACTGTCTTTGTCCGTGGGTCCTCTATACATGTTCCTTGACTTGACCGTTCCCCTTTTTTCTCCCATTAAAGAAACATCTGGATTTACCGTCTTATTTTAAACACAAAAGCAATCCCCAATCTTCATGATCTATATCATGTATTTCTGTAGGATGGTAATTGAAAAGACCAAAATAAAGGAGCCCAAGATGCCATTCTGAATTTATGTCATCCAACTTAGTTCCCTTCTTTCTAAAGATCAATCGAATTATTTTTCCCCCAAAAGTTTTTTATAGTGAATGGATGCTCTGCTATGATTGTAGTTGTGAAATTCTTCTTTCCCCTCAAATTGTTCACCAGGAAAATGTAAACTAAGAGTGGGAAAGCACAGCTTGTTCCTCCCAGTTTGTGAAGCCATGCATGGATGGTGTTTGACACAGTGTGATCTGATGATGCTCAAGTCTAGCTGATGCACCAGCATAGGTTTCAGATTTGAACATCAACTGATTGAGAGAAAGAAGTTTAAAAGAGCTTTATTTTATGAGCTGAAGTACAGAATCAGGAGTCAGAAAAAACATCCTTTCATTTATTTTTTTTCCATCTGTTCTTTTTTCCTCACTGAGAAAAATAAATATTTCAGCCCTGGCTGGTGTAGCTCAGTGGGTTGAGCACGGCCTGTGAAGCAAAGGGTTGATGGTTCGATTCCCAGTCAGGGCACATGCCTGGGTTTTAGGCCAGGTCCCCAGTAGGGGACACATGAGAGGCAACCACACATTGATATTTCTCTCCCACTCTTTCTCATTCCCTTCCCCTCTCTCTAAAAATAAATAAATAGAATATTTAAAAAAGAAAAATAAATATTTCAGGTGAACATATATTAGGCATTTATTACCATAAAACTTTAAAAAATTTAATATGCATCACCCATGGACATGAACAATGGTATGGAGATTGCCTGAGGGAATGGTAGGTACTGAGTGGAGGTGGGCAGAGGGGGAAAAACTGGGACAACTGTAATAACATAATCAATAAAAATAATTAAAATGTCAAAGTAATAAACAAAAATGTATTAGAAGTATTCATTTGTTCAGTCATCTCTTTGAAAACTATTTAGTAAGAAAACTATTTGGTAGGCACTATGATAGCCTCTAGACAGTCATGAAAGAACAAGATACAAACAAGCTATGCCTTCAGGGAATTTAGAGGCATTCAATTTGGGGAGACATATTAAAATAATAATGTAATGCAGTATTTAGTAATTAAATAAACACTATACAGGAAACAAAAACGTGGATAAAATGGAGAGTTGTGGGAGTGGAGAGACATATTATAGGAATGATGATCAGGAATGGTTCTGGGAGCAGGTGACGGGTAAGCCAACACATGGACAATGAGGAAAAGCTGGTCCTGAAAAAAAAAAGGAAACATTTCAGGAAGAGAAAAAATCCAAAGCTTTGAGGACTGTCTTTAAACAGTAAGGCTGTGGCACCTTTGAAGAATTGAAAGAAGAGCTAAGTGATTTAGACTAAGTATGTAATAAGATGTGGAGAGACAGGGAACAGTCAGACATATGGAACCTCAAAGGCAGTAAAAATTTGTTTGATATATTATTTCTTATACAAAATGGTGAGTCACTGAATGGTAAGCAGAGAAGTAAAATTCGAATGAGAAGAGGTTAGGAGGGTATGTACTTTCAAAAGGAGATTCTTGTCAAAATTCACGTAAGACATAACGGCTCCTTGAGCTGAGGGCTTGCACTGGAAGTGTAGAAAAATGTGCAACTTGATATAATTCTTGTAGATAGGATTTATGGTGACCTTGGTATGGAGGGTGAGGGGAAGAGAAAAATTGAGATTGAGATTTTTGAGATGATTAATATTGTGGAAAAAATAAAATAACAGAATTTGTTTTCTCTTTTAGGAAGAGTATGTTTATCATCCAAGGACTGTTTTGTGGTTATCAGTGATGGAAATCACTGATTTCTGGTCAAGACTAAGCAAGATTCAACAAGAGATGGGAGAAGAGATGGGAGAATTTATTTATCTGAAAATAAATAAATAGATTTATTTTCAGAAGGAGATTTGAAAGGTGTGTTTGTGTCAAAGGGGTGATAGAGATTTTCCAGTAGGATATTCAAGATGTAGTGTTTTTGAGAATTTTATACTCGTTCTCTAAATGATGAACTGCAGTACTGTTCCACTATGGCAATACTGAAATCCCCTGAGTGACTGTGTGTTTGGGGTAATATCTTTAATATATAAAGAAAGCTAAGGAAGAGGAAAACATTATTTCTGAATAGTGGGGATATATGTGTGTGTGTGTGTGTGTGTGTGTGTACACATACAGACACATATAGTAGTGGGGGTATATAAAGAGAGATATAGATATAGATAGATATACATGTCTCCATCATTTTCTTTAAAATATTTTACAGAGTGATGCTTATTACTTTACAACATAAAGTAATAGTAGTTTTAATATATTAACTAAAGAAAGTGTTCCAAAGTATGCTGGCTTAGTGGAAAATAAAATAATTGTTATAGATAAATATAAATTTCACAATTAGCACCATAGACATGATCTTTTCTAGAGCCAGTGTACCCAAGAGGGTACAAAGTATCCTGTTTGCTTGGATCAGATCAACAAACTGGCAGACCTGCCCATTCCCTGCCTGCTTGCTGGCCTCCTGGTGTTCAAAGGCCTGAGCTCCGTGCCAGGGGACCCAGTGATTCCTACTCCATCTCACGAGCTCTTTTTCTTTATCACCTTCTCTGAATTATCTAATTATTATCCTAATCCTTATGACAGAAACCGCCGTTTATCTATTCTTTATTGATTCTCATCTTCCTCACAAACAGAAAGCAGATTTTCTTGTGAGTGGAATCTGTCTGGCAAAGAAAACCGCCTTTTCTGGTTTTTCATACAAACAGGGGAAGCCTGTACCTAAGTCCTGGCCAATTAGTTCTAACAGTAGTTTTTGTTCGTGAAAATTGGAAACTCAAAAGAAGAAGGGCTTTAAGTCAACTGGCGTATGTCATTTTGCCTTTCTTTTTTCTCACTGCCTGGAACGCAAATGGTAAGGCGAGAAACTTAGTGACTACCTTAAAAGCATGAGATTACTGTGAGGAACGGAGCTTAAAGATGGCAGAGCACATATAGGGAAGCTAGCAGGAAGTCAATTACTTCACTGAGCTGGCCTGAAAAGCCGACTCTACACATCATTATTTGAGAAATATGAGTCTTTATCTTATTTTAAGCTTTATTTTCTTGTTTCTGTTCCTCAGAACCTAACACATTGATACATCACTCTGAGAGAGGTCACTCAGTTAAAAATTGCTCTGATTATAGGTTCATAGAATCCTGTAATTTTCCAGTGTGACCCTTTATGGTTTGTAAGCTTACTTATTTCAACTACCAGGGTTGTTAGGAGAGAAGGACTGCCAGTTATTGGAGTTGGCAGAACTCAGAGGAAATTAAATCCTAAGCCATATGTTCCATACTTCCTTATGAAAAGTATTTGTCAATAATAAAAACCTCCCAAATGGTAGAAGAATGCAATAAATAAGTATGAATGGTAAAATACTTTCTATGAAATCCCTATCCATGAAATATTTACATCCATTAAATCATGTTAGGGACCTCTATACATGTTCTTTGACTTGCCCCTTCCCCTCCTTCCCCTGTTATCCCCCTCCCTCCTCCCCTCTGGTCACTGTCAGTTTGTCCCTCTTTTCTGTGTCTCTGGTACTGTTTTTGTTGGTTTGTTTGGTAGACTAGGTTCCACGTGTAGGTGAGCAGAGTAGGGGGCAGGGTGGGACAGGAGAGAGCAATGGGGAAAAATGTGGGACGACTGTAACTGAACAACAATGAAACAAAAAATAAATAAATAATAAAAATACGTTAAAAGAAAACATCATTCTTGAGGCATTACTGAAACTGTGAGAGACACTAACTTGTAGTTAGGAGTTGCCCTTCACACTGGAGGCAGTTTAACCCTTCTGGAGTTCACTCATTAAAGCTCTGCTCTACCCCTACTCATGTGAGAGTCAAAAGTGCATCCCGACAGCTCAGGACACATCCTTCTGTCCCCTCTCTCACTTCTTTCTATTGCACCTGCCCTATTAAAAACCACTGGATCAGGGAGATTCCAAAACAACGCTGGCTTTCATTTATTCCTCCATTTCTCTTGCTTCACGTTCAAATCTCTATTTATCACTACTGACTTAAAGTATTCAAGTAAGGTAACCTTAATTTTTCTCTAATAATGAAATTCTGTCCATTCAACCATCCTTCCTCCCTTGATTTCCATGAAATATGTTGGAATAAAATAGCATACATTTTGAGAAGTAACATATTAGTGAAATGGTTACTGCTCTATGAAGAAAACCACAGGGAATTTTAGGCTAGATCTACTACTGACTTGCTACAAAGCTCTTAGGGTTTTTGTTCAATGGTGATGGATGGTTCACAATATTTCCAATTTTTACCATGATAGAGTTATTAAAATTACATGGGCTAATACGTCAATAATCACTTTACATGAAACACTGGGATAGAGATTCTTCTTTGAAATTTACTAAAGTTAATGTCTACATATTCATGTATTTATGAATATATTTCTTGAGGTTCAAAGAATCATATCATTACTTTCTGGTTAGTTATATCAGACATTCAATAATAAAAATTGTGAGTATTCTGTTGTCTCATATTTATATTTGTATTTGTATTTGTATTTATATTTATATTTATATTTAAAGTGACTCTGGAAAAATCACAGATATCTGTAATGATTTCCCACTTGACTCACAACTCCTTTCCAATCATACTTTTGAAGTATGGTTGGTATAGTTTTTATTTTCAAAAAAGAAAACACATACATATTCAACAAACACTTATGTAGCATATACTTTGTGCCACTGTTTACTAGTATTAAGTAATTTAATCTCTAACAAATTTATGTTAAATACTATTACTTATAAAAGGCTGTATGGCTACTAGGTGTTGGAATCTAGATTGTAATTCAGGTAGTCTGACTAAAAGGTTCATATTCTTAATTATTAACAGTACAAAGAATATATATTTTTTATTTATAAATATTTTTGATAAAATAGTTTTTCTAAAGTTAATTTCAAATGGTATTTCAAGCTATGAAAGCAATTTTTTTCAGTTTTGCCCCCTAGTAGTGCTAGGTGTTTAGTAGCTGTTTAGTCAAAATCATATTCTTTAACTTTGCCAAAAATAAATTTCTGAGTTGAAAATGTGTAATGGAAATTCCAAATTATGAATTCTCTACTTGTTTTTCTCTTGCTATTTGTCACAATAGTAGAATTTCACATTTTATTGTATGTATACTATGCAACATTGTGTCAAGAAAGGGTATGGCAGAAAGAAAACATGGAAAATATTTATCACCTATAAGGTGTTATGTTTTTAAGTAGAAACTGTATAAAATGCTATAGATAATCTTTCCCTAATGACTCATGACATTAAAATATGGGAGACCGTAAGATAAAATTAAATTTTGAAAATGTTATAACATTATAAATAAAACATTTTTCATACTTTTATATAACACACATTTAAGTGAAATACATCATGTATAAAAAAATTCTCATAGAGTAGTATCATTAATAAGTTTGATAGCTTCAGTGTTTATATATGCACAATATGATGCTACAGCAAATTTTATTTTTCTTATTTTCTACAAAAAATTTACTTTCATAATGCAAGTTTAAGTCATGAAGTCTCTTTTCTCTGTTTAATGCTAGCTAATATACACAATGTTAAGATTAGCATTTCTTGCTACACTAAATCTTCTTTCTTTACTATTACCATGCCAAAATGAACATTTTCTAATTTCTATAATTACATTTTCAAGAACTATATAATTTTAACTAGTCTCATTTTGGTCATTTAAAAAAAATTAAAGTTAATATATAAAACAAAAGTCCCACCTAGTTTGCAATACTATTTCATATATTAAGTTTATATATTTAATACACCACTTTCTTTTCCAAATAATTTTATATGTTCCTTCTTCCTTGATATGGTTCCTGACATATACCTGGTAATAATAATGCAAGACAGATAAATAATTAAAAACTGTCTTGAATAATTAAAAACATGAAAACTGACTTATATAATGACTTAAAATCCTTTATGCATACATAGTGCAGCAAATTTAAAATATATACTTATTTGTATTGTAATGTATCGCATTATTTCAAAAGAGCTGGTAAAATTCTTAAAAGATAATTAGTTTATTTCTCATTATGTTAAACATGTTTTATGATGATAAATTATTAATGAATGCTATCCATCAGAGAAGAAAATTTCTCTAGCTTTTTGTTGTATTTTTATTATTTTATTTCATTTTCATTTTATTGAATTTTTCACATTATCATTTAGTCCCTTCATATTCCCTGATCCTCTGCAGTCACCACACTGTTGTCCATGTCCGTGACTTGTTTTTCTTTTTGCTCAATCGCAACACCCCCTAACCTCCACCCCCTTAGCTCACCTCCTGCTCTCCATTCTGTGAGTCTGCCTCTATTTACCTTGTTAGTTCAGTTTGTTCAGTAGATTCCATATATGAGTGAAAATAATACAGCATTTATCTTTTTTTGACTGGCTTATTTCACTTAGCATAAGGTTCCAGGTCCATCCATGTTGTCACACAGGGTAAAAGATTTTTCTTTTTCACGTCCAAGTAGTATTCCATTGTGTAAATGTTCCATACTTGTTTTATTCACTCATCTACTGATGGACACTTGGGCTGCTTCCATTATCTTGGCAATTGTAAATAACAATAATGTTGTGATGAACATAGGAGTGCTTAACTTCCTTTGAATTAGTGTTCTATTTTTTAAAAAGCCTATAAATAGTTATAATTCTATATGTCTGTGAATTAAGTGGTATATAAATGGAACATATGTATAAAATAAAAATTTGTTACTAAACTTAAAGTTTCCAGATTTACATGCTTTTCATATGGTAGTATATAATGATAGTGTATGAATATTTAATATCTTGCATGGTATTGGAACAGAACAGACATTAGTTTAAAAATACACACACACAAAAGGGCAAGTATATGGCACAAACTTAGAAAATACTAGCCTTGGTATGTTACATTAAATCTAGTAATTTACAGAGTTCTTCACATGTGTTCTTTGATCCATTCTGGGCCATTATTTTTTTCGTTATCCAAGTAACTTCCTTACTTTAAGTCTGTTTACAGATCACCTTCAAAGTGACCATTATTTGACCACCTTTTAAAAATTGCACAAACTCTGCCTATTACTCTTATCTTGCTTAAGCTTTCTCCATTGAAATTTTTGGCAAACAAGATTATATAGACACACAAAGATGCTTATTTGTTTATGTATGATTTATGATTACTTCCCCCCCTATAGTGACAGGTTTGTGTAGTTATGAGAGAGATTGTTTGGCCAACAAAGGCTGAAGTGTTTACTATTCAGACCTACACAGTGAAAGCTTTGCTAGTCCATGATCTAAATGATTTATTTATTTATTATGTTTGTTGTCCATCTCACCTCACTAAACTATAAATTCTGTAAAGCAGCGGTTTTCTCTGTTTTTTAAAACAAATTTTATTTATTTATTTTTAGAGAGAGGAAGGGAGAGATGAAAAAAGGGAGAGGAACATTTATTTTTAGAGAGAGGAAGAGAGGGAGAAAGAGAGGGAGAGAAACATCAATGTGTACTTGCTTCTTGCACCCTGTCTACTGGGGACCTGGCCCCATAACCCAGGCTTGTCTGTTTGTTTTAATCTTTATTATTTCTGTATTTCCATTGACTATAATAGCACCTGAAACAGAGTAGATACTTAATGAACATTGATGTATAGTGGGTGAATAAATAAGAAATGAATGAAATGCTGATTAATTTCTCTATGTGTATGCTCTCTTCACTAGTTAATCCTTTATTTTTTTTAGTTTTGCATTTCATAAAATATAGTAGTCATATATAAATTTACAAGATAGAAAGAAGGATGGCTGGGGTGGCAGGCAGTGAGGAGGGAAATGAAAACAATTGTACTTGAGCAACAATAAAAATATGAAAAAATATGGTTTAAACGTGTTCAAAAGAAGAGAAAATATGAAAGGAAAATGCATGTCAAAGGTACATAATAGACTTTTTAGGAACAGTCTCAAAAAGATAAAGCTCAGGCAAAACCTAGGGTTAAAAAAGTATTTAAAAACAAATTTAATTAATCGTAAGCCAATACAAATTTATTTGAAAAAAATTTGAATATGAGTATAAGCAAAATGGAAAACAGATCTATTTACAATCTCATCACCCATCAATGATCACAGGTAACCTTTTGATATCTCTCCTACAAGTCTTCTTTTTATGCATGTTTTTATAAATAATGGAATTTTACTCTAAATTGCTTTTCAAGTTCTTTTCCATTCAGTAGCACATTGTGACGTTATCTTTCCTTTTGTCATTAAGCATTAATGTGATTTTTAATTACTGATTATTATTGTGTGACCACTTTGCATTATTTTATTTAACAAGATTTTTACTATTGAAAAAAATTAGTATCAATTAGGCTCTTCCCTCAAGTATCCCCTCTTATATTTCAGAATCATCTTGTGAAAAAATATTCATAAGAGAAAACATATTTCCAGAAATTTCCCCTCAATATTTCTCTAACTGTTAAAAGCATCAACAGTAATTTCTTTAATAAATATCATAGTTTCTTTTTAAAAAAGATAGAAAGACAACAACATATACAATTATTTTCAACAAGAAATATAATTTGTGGAAAATTGACTATAATAAAATAATTATCAAATAAATCATTTATGACATGGGTTTTTAACTATTGTAAATATGTCATGTATAATATTCTCTTTTTTATCTTTAATAGGTTTAATCCACTGGAAAAGAGAAAAGTACAAATAGTTTTACTTTCTGAAAATGGAGGTGACAATAGATATTGCTATTTTACTTTTAATATGACCAGAAATTTATTTTAAAAATGAAGGTGAAGAAACATAAAAGAAAGATAGCACTTCATATTAATGTTCATAACAGACAAGTCAAGTAATGTGAAGAGCTGTAGACTTGAACAAAAGATAGTAGAAAAGTCGATTTCAAAAAGGGCACACAAAATATAACAAACAATTCCAACAGCCTTTAGATGTGACCATAGCTTAAAATAAATGTAAAATGTGGCAACTGAATTCTGAGAAAACAATACCAGTAAAGAAGAATAAAATACCTAGAAATCTGAGTAGTTGTTCAAGGTACTAGTAATGCTAAAAGCTTATGTATGAAATTATCAAACACTTTCAGTAAGGCAAATCTGAGATGAGCTGAGACTTGAAAAATGACATGGCCAGAAAAATGCATTTTCCCATTTCTATGAGTCCAAAGATGTAAAGGAAAATAATCGCGCCCACTGATGAGAGAAGACAGTATAATGCTCTACATTGAAAATAAGAGAACAATAATCTCCCACCTTGTTATGTCAGGTTGGGTCCCTAGGTGCTAGGAAACATATTCTGAGACAGTGGTTAATTTGCAGGTTGTGTATTTCTGGGAAGTTCTCTTGAGATTAACATCAGTGGAAGAGAGCAAAATAAATAACTGGACAAAGGCAGCAGATGACATGCACTCCTAACAGAAAGGACACCTTTGGGTGCTCTAAGGATATGATGGACCATCATATTTCTGGCTGTTGTGGCTCACTGGATTGAGTGCCAGCACTGGTTTGATTCCCAGTCAGAGCACATGTCTCGGTTGCAGGCCAGGTCCCCAGTAGGGGGTGCATGAGAGGCAACCACACATTGATGTTTCTCTTCCTCTCTTTCTCCCTCCCTTCTATGCTCTCTAAAAATAAATAAATAAAATCTTACAAAAATACAAATAGGTATGATGGACCATCAGAATTGTCCCAAATTGGAAAGAGATAACCAGGCCATTTTATCACCATGTTGATCAGTCACTGAGTGAGGCTGCCACTGGGAAGGCTAATAATATGGATTAAGGTAGGCTTTTTCAGAACTGTAATCTGCAAACAGGATTTAAACTTTTGGCAGCATTCATAATTGTGTCAATGAGAAGGGTAGTTCAGGATAAAGTCACCTACAGTCCTCTTACTTCATTAGGTTCTGGGAGTAGCTCCTCAGTGACTTTTTCTTGCTGAGGTACTTAGAGTATGAATGCCTGTATGAATATTTGTTTCTATAGCTAATGTCAGGAGCACAATAAAAGGCAGTCATCATTTCCATCCTCTGCTGCCCATTCTTAATTTTATTACCTTCTAGTGGTTTATTTTGTGTCATTATCCCTAAGGTTTCTAAGACATCGGCTACCATGCTCTTCTCTGGCTGAGAGTGCTTCAATCTTCCATTTGTTTTTGCTGTTCACATCTTCCATACCTTTGCTGAGTCTAGTCTAGTAAATTTGACTATCATTCAAGAATTGGGCATTAAATTCTCAAACTATTCCTGTTTGTCTATTTCTCTCTCCAATTTTGTTTTTTACTATTTGCACATTAGTATTTAGTATTTCCACATTTCTGAGTTTGGCTTCTATGTGTGTGTTTTTTCACAAATTTTATATCTTCAAAATAATGAACACTTTTATTATTATGAGTTTATTACGAGTTTTTTTATTATGAGTTTATTTTATCTCTAGTAGCATATTTTATTTTAAAGCTTGTTTTGATGGAATTAATTTAGTCATTTTCAGGTCTTTTATGTCTTCTTCTTGTGTGGTATATCTTCTTCCATTCTTATTTTTCCTTGATAGGGATAGAATTTGGAGCTTTGGCTTGACAGTCCCCCCACCCTTACACCTATTTATTGATATCACTCTATTGTCTTCTAACTTACATAGTTTCAAAGAAGAAGTTTTCTGTATATTTTAAAATTTTTCCTTTATGCATTATGTCACTTTGGCTTCCTTCAATGTTTTTTTTCTTTATCACATGCTTGTAAGATCCAAATGTGATATATCTAGGTGATTTTTTTGTTTGTTTGTTTGGTTCTTTTTTTACTGGTGGGGAGGTATTTATCCTGCTTATCTTTCTCTGAGATTCTTGGATTTGTACTTTACTTTTTGTCATTAATTTTAGAAAATCCTGATTCATTATGTCTTGAAATATTTATTTTTCTCTTTCTAGGACTGAACTACACATATTACAATATTGATGTTGATTTATAGCTCTTATTAATTTTTATATAGTTTTGTCTGTCCCTACCTTTTCTTCACTGTGATTCAGTAATTTTTAATGACTCATCCTCAAGATCATTGATTCTTTTCTTGGACCTGCTGAGTCCACTGAAATGCCTTTCAAAGACATTTTTCCCTATTTTTACATTTTCATACCATATAATTTATTTTTTAAGTTTTCATCTCTTTTTAAAAAATCACCAACATTCATATATTAATTATAGTTATTTTAAATTTCATCAGATAGTTTAATGTCCTTGTCTCGCCTGTGTATGGTTCTGATTATTGATTTGTATCCTTTGAATGACATTTTTCCCCTTGTCATTTATGTCTCTTTGTTGTTAAAGCCATATATCTGATTTACAATAGTAGAGACTGAGATAAACATTGTTATGTCTGAAAATGTATACTTCTTTGTTTCTGTTGAACTTTTAATGCATGGCATTAAGTTTATATAATGAGTAGGATTGAATTTGAGTGTTTCCTCTTTTTCTTGGTTGCTATGGCCACCTTCAGTGACCACGGGTTTCAAATTTCTGTAGACACATCTTGTGTTTAGGGAACAGACTGATTTTTTACAGCAATCTTGTTGAAGCGGGTATTTTAGGTTTTTTTCTATGTGTTATGTCTCATGGGAGGTTGTTAGCACTTTCTTGTTCCCTTCTTGCCTTTCTTTCAGGAGTAATTTGCTATTGCTTATTATCCCAAGTTTGTTAGCTTGACAGCAAGGAAGATAATTGGAGAACTCAATTCTCTTTTTTTGTAATTAAACCTCACTCTTAGGTGTGCACTATGTTCTTGGATCTGAAGACTGTGTCCTCATTTGTTTTCACCCTCCAGTGAATGTAATTGTGGACAGATGTGTATTCTTGCCCTTGCCCTGGGAGCAGGTTTCTTTTCACCTTTCTCCTTCCCAGATACAATGAGTTCTCACCTAAGCCCTAATGGCAGCAATGCTTTATGTCTTTCAATACACAGATCAAAGCTTTGTTTCACAGTGTAAGTAAGGGGAGAAATATCTAAGTGAAATTTCTTATACTTTCTACACAGTTACTGTTGTCCTACCTACCCCAGAGTTGCACCTCTATAAAGATTTATGACCCTTTCTGATCTTTACTATAAGTGTCCAGTGGAGTTTGTTCAGAAACACATTCAAGAGTGTGTGGACTTGCTCAATTTCTGTAACCCCAGGACACAGATTTATTCTGTCTATTTGTAAATGTTTAAAGGCCACATTCAGGGTTTACCAATTTTTTAACTAATCTGTCAGAACTCTTCTTATTGATGTCCACTTGCTTCTACCCACATGAGAAGTACCCACATCTCCTCTCTCACAACAGAGATCTATTTTTAGATTTTGATCAATTTCTTGTCTTATAACCTTAGCTATGCAAAAAGTTTGAAAAAGAAAAATCCTGAATTTGAAGTGAATTGTACTAATTTTCTTTGTTTAAATTTTTTGAAAGGAAAGGAATTATTTATTCAAGTTATACAGACTTAAGAGTGACAACTTAATGTCTTCATTAAACTATCAAAGTCCCTTAAAACACCCACAACCACACACAGTCTTTCCTTTCCCCCTTTGCTCAGTCCAGGGTACCGTATCTCAGGAAAAGAAACAAAGGTCTGTGGCTCAGGTAGCCCCCGGTTCTCCCCAGCAATCCATACTCAGCTGGCAGGCCTCCCTCGGTTCCCAGCACCATCAACTGTGTCACTGGGATCTCCGGTTCTTATTTCAAAACCACATGGCACCTTCTCATGGCCCACCAGCAAGAGTTCTTTTACCCCTTTCCTTCCTTCAGCATCTCTCCTGCATTCTTCCAAACTGCTAAGAGAGAGAGCTCTGCATCGCTGCTACATCTTGCTTTCTGGCTTCCTAAGCCCATGGTTCTTCCCTGCTAAAGCCATGTACTTGTTCTCTGCCAAAGCTGAGTGGTGATTCTTTTTTTCTTTTTTAAAATATATTTTATTAATTATACCATTACAATTGTTCTATTCCCCCCTTCATTCCCCTCCACCCTGCACATCCCCTCCTCCACCATTCCCCCCTTTAGTTTATGACCATGTGTCTCAAGTTCTTTAGATTCTATATTTCCCCTACTATTCTTGCCCTCCCCCCTATCTATTTTCTACCTACCATCTATGCTACTTATTCTCTGTACCTTCTCCCCCCTTCTTCTCCTCCCACTCCCCTGTTGTTAACCCTCCATATGTTCTTCATTTCTATGGTTCCGCTCCTGATCTAGCTGTCCTCTTGGTTTGCTTTTGTTTTAGGTATAGTTGTTAATAACTGTGAGTTTGCTGTCCTTTCACTGTTCATATTTTTTATCTTCTTTTTCTTAGATAAGTCCCTTTAACATTTCATATAATAAGGGCTTGGTGATGATGAACTCCTTGAATTTGATCTTATCTAAGAAGCACTTTATCTGTCTTTCCATTCTAAATGAAAGCTTTGCTGGATAGAGCAATCTTGGATGTAGGTCTTTGGATTTCATGACTTGGAATATTTCTTTCTAGCTCCTTCTTGCCTGTAAGGTCTCTTGTGAAATCCGCTGACAGTCTGATGGGAACTCCTTTGTAGGTGACTGTCCCCTTATCTCTTGCTGCTTGTAGAATTCTCTCTTTCATTTTAATCTTGGCTAATGTAATTATGATGTGCTTTGGTGTGTTCCTTCTCGGGTCCAACTTCTTTGGGACTCTCTGAGCTTCCTGGATTTCCTGGAAGCCTATTTCCTTTGCCAGACTGGGGAAGTTCTCCTTTATTATTTGTTCAAATAAGTTTTCCACTCGTGTCTGTTTCTTTTTCCCTTCTGGTACCCCTATAATTTGGATGTTGGAATGGTTAAAGATGTCCTAGAGGTTCCTAAGCCTCTCCTTGTTTTTTTGAATTCTTGTAACTTCACTTTTTTCTGTTTGGTCATTTCTCCCTTTCTCCTGGTCCACTCCCTTGATTTGAGTCCCAGTTTCCTTTCCATCACTATTGGTTTCCTCTGCATTCCCCTTCATTCCAATTAGTTTAGCCTTCATATGTTCCTCTAATTTGTGACTAAAATCGACCAGTTCTGTGAGCATCCAGAACCCCAGTATTTTGAACTGTGCATCAGATAGGTTGGCTATTTCTTGGTTGCTTAGAGTTATTGGCTCTGAGGCTTTGAGTTCTTCTTGAGCCATAGTGTTTTGGTCTGTTTGCACCTGTTACATATAAAGGGCAGAGGCCTAGGTGTTCACCAGGGCAGGGCAACTCAGTCGCTGGGTTGTGACGCTCTATGTGGGGGTGGGGTCCAAGAGGAGCAATGGTGGTCCCCTCTGCTTCTTCCCACTGCTGGGGCCTGTGTGGTCTGTCTCACTGCTCACCGCTCACTTCCCTGCTGGTTTATCTGCGCGCAAATGTGTGACCGCAGTCAGCCTGCTGCCCCACATCCTCACTGGGCCTGTGCTGCTACCCCGGCTGCCTATGAGCCTGGGTCAGCGGATCCTTCCAGCCCGACCGAGCTCCGCTGCTGGCTCCGCCCCTCTTACCAGTCCTGGTTGAACGGTTCGTGGCTGTCGGGCTTCTGTATAGTTCAATTTTCTGTTCTTTGGCTACGTCTTTGTTTACTAAAGCTTTGTTGTATTCAAACTTGGTTGTGGGAGAAGGCACAGTGTTTCCACCTATGCCTCCATCTTGGTGGAAGTCTTTTTTTTTTTAATTTTTTATTGTTCAGTTACAATTGTCCCCAATTTTTCCCCATTGCTCTCCCGTTCCCTGCCCATCTCACTCCCGTGTTCAACTCTCCCCCATTATCTTTGTCCATGGGTTCTTTATACATGCTCCTTGACTTGACCTTTCCCCTTCTTGCCCCTGTAACCCTGTCACTGTCCCTTTGGTTACTAGCAGTTGTTTTTTTTATTTTATGTCTCTGGTTCTATTTTCCTCACTTGTTTGTTTTGCTGATCAGGTTTCACTTATATTTTCACTTAGGATCATATGGTATTTGTCTTTCTCTACTTATTTCATAGTACTCTGTAGTTCCATCCATGCTGTCACAAAGGATAGGAGTTCTTCCTTTCTGCTGCATAGTATCCCATTGTGTAAATGAACCATAGTTTTTTTATTCACTCATTGACTGATGGGCACTTAGTACTGTTTTTCATTATAAAGTGAAAGTGACAATCCTTTCAGTTATCTGACATCCAGGAGTAAAATCACACTTATTCCTTAATTGGTAAGTAATTATTGTGTTTTCTGTTTTTTCCAGATTATTTTGACACTGCAATGCAAGCATAGCAATAAAAACCCAATTTCATTGTCTTTATAGCTACCGTTTCTCTCATTATACTTTGTATCTAAACATTTCATTCCTTGTATCAGTGAATATGTTCCCTTGACAATATAGTATATTGATTTATTACCAGTGAAAGTTTTATAAATTATACAGAAACCTTTTGTCAGGTATTATCTATACTTCATCTACATCCAGTGACAGGATTCTCATTGCCCTCAAGGCAGCAAGTGTTTCAACTCCAAAATATCATCCTAATTTTCTTGAACATTCCTATTCCCAACACATTCAAGTTGGGTTCAACAGGAAGCATAATATACACTATAGCAAATTGGGAATGCCTTATATGGGGACTTAATCTTGGAATCAACAACACTCTTGAAAGAGGAAGAAAGGAAAATATTTGGACATAGGGAGACAGTGAGTGAATGCAGTCCCAATTAAAGCTTCAGCTAACTCCACAGGGATTTCTGGAATTAAGATGGTATGTGAGACTTGTCCTGAGCTGTGAGGAGGGGCTTTATGTTCCTGTGTAATAGGTCATTGGAGGGATCTTCCCACAGAAGGAGCATGGCAGCGAGAAAAGCAGATTTCTTCAGCTGAGCTTTACATTTAAGGCCTGTCTTTTGGCAACACTCTCTGTAGATAGGACAATAACATCTGATAATACCATTTGATAACAGACATTTGAGTGCCATAGTATCCACCATATTTGCCTTTTACTTATATTTTTTCTTTCAAATAAAAATATATTTAGTAGTATTAATCACTAGGGATCTAAATATTAAAATATTCATACATCTGGTTGCAGAGTCTACTGACTCTGTTGAGAGAAAGAGAACTAATCAGCCAATAAAAAATAGTATACAGGTGAACATCTATAATATCATTTGGTTGGCACTGTTCTCTTCTGAAAAGTGCTGCTGCCTCTTCCTACCTTAGAAATGGAAGCACCTGTATCCATATAAATTCACTCTTTGCTTCCGGAAGTTGTTGCCACAAAGATATCTGAGAAAACAATTTGCTCATCTGAGCAAATAGCTGTCAGATAACATTGTTCACACCTGGAGAAACAACTCACTTATCATGACAACAGTTCTATCAAAACTTACCTCAAAATGCTCACTTCACTTTGTCTACCAATTGATTTATACGATTGTATAAAAGAACTCTTCAAGTCTAAAAAGCTCCCCTCCTCAAAAGACACACTTTAACTCCTTGAACTGAGAATTAATAATCTTCATTAACTTCTTCTGTTTGAGGCACTAAAACAGTATCAAGGTAGTGTTCTCTGTCATTGCAGCATTAATAAACTTTGGTTTATTTAGTCAATAGCTTTTTCTGGTGGTCTCTGAGGGAGACTATAAATGCCATTCTGAAGATCACTCCAAAGCCCCCCCACCAATATCTTCTTTCTGGCATGATTTAAGAGCCCTTATTCAGAAACCACACCTTCCTCTCAGGCCTTATAAATATCCTCCTTTCCAGAAATCTCTTTGACTGCTGTAGAAAGATATGCCCCACCTTTGGTCTGAGTTCTGATTTCTATATGTCTAGATGAAGAATTGTCAAGCTATAGCCTGCAGACTATAATTGTTCATTATGTCTATGGCTTCTTCCCTGCTACAACAGCTTCCCAACTGGATAGTTGGGACTAAGACAGTGTGATCACCATAGCTAAAAATATTTCCTACCTACTCTTTTAGAGAATGAGATTTTTGACCTTTTGTCTAGATCCTAAATACTGAGTTTATCTCCTGAGAATGGCAATCCCTCATGAATTGAACATTCTTATCACTGGTGGAAGTGTGACTTTTCGTAGCAACACTATAGTTTTTGTCTGTCTGTCCTTGTTACTGTTTTGTTTCGAGTCTGTAACAGGAAGGTGTTTAAGACAGAGTAGGAAAAGATATAAGAATGTCTGTCCTTCCAGATAGTTTCAAGGGCTGATAAGGTCAGAAAGTCTAACTGTATTTGTGTCTTTATAGAATAAGTTTTCCATGATCACATTTTCAAAATATTATAAGAAGTTTCTTATGTCTTGTCTTTGTCTATTTTCTGCTTGTCTACATTAGGGATTGACAACTTATGGTTTGCCACCCACACCTGCTCATTTACATGTGTGGCTGAGACTGCTTGATTTGTTACTTCTAACAGTGGGCATTTTATTGCATGACATTTGGCAACGGTTGGTCTTCATCGAGGTTAGGGAGAAACACTCAGTTTTTTAACATCAAACTTACAAAACATGGGGTTCTTTTAAGGTCTTTTCCATTTGGGTGGACCTCAACAAAATACAACTTTCTTCAGGTTTTTATTCATATGTGTATCTCTCTAACTGTCATAATTTCATCAAGGACAAAGTGAAAATTAAGTGGAAATTTCAGAACACAAAAGAAAAATGACCCACGAGGAAATTGTTTTTGTTATCTGTCTTAAGGGGATATTCCTTGGAGTAATATCAAATATGTTCTTGTTTGTTTCCATATTTCAGAGATGAATAATCTCTCACACTTTCATCTTTATGTTTTATTCATTTTTTCTGATCTCTTTTATTGCCACATGAATGGATCATTTGCTTTGTAGGGTAATTGCCCTCAATAATTAGGCAACTTTTATGTTGTGAAATCCATAACAGGCCAGAAATCTCCAACCCACTAGAATGTTGTATCTAAAATGACACGTTTCTGTCCCCATTCAAAAAACAAACAAACTGATAAATCTACTTTAGCATTTATAGGAACCAGTCTTGTAATCAATAAGCTGTGAAAGGAAACTAGATCATGAAAAAGGACCATGGAACAGATGTTGAATACGTAGAAGTAATCTCTTTTTCTGGATCTTAAAGATTCACTTGTAGAGAATCTTTCTTATTCACATCTATTTCTATACCTACCTTATGATTTCTCTTCTATTTAAATGCAATTGTCTAGCATTTGATTAGCTTTATTGAATATCATGGAAATAGAAAATATTATTTAACAAAGCATTCGGATATTTGGTCTCAAAAACAGTATGGATGAACCATAATGACTACTGTGGTGAGTGGATTTTGTGGGAGGGAGCCAGTATTTAGAAAACTAGCTTGTAAGTTACTATAGTTATTGAAACAAAAAGTTATGAGGTTTTGAACTAAATATTAAAAGTATAGGAAAACGAGAAGATGAATGAATTAGCAGGACTTGACAGTTCATTAATTTTTATAATCCAAACTGAAAATATAGAAAACTCCTAAGTACTTTATGTGTGATTGTATATCTAACTTGTTCATGAGCCATCACTAGATGCGTGAAGTGATTGTTAGAATAATTCACCTTCACATAATAAATAATTCAGGACTCTGGGCTAACAAATTCTTCTGTCTTCAAACCCATGTTTCTAGAGTAACTCACTTGGAAAGAGGGGTAGCAATCACCACTCTAGTTAATCAGAAGGGGAGAAGACATGGAGAAGCAGCCCTAGGAAGACAGGGTTAACCAACTATATCCCATATTTTATTTATTCATTCTGTATTGACTAAAACTCTATTCCAGAAGATGAGACTATAATGTACTTTGATGAGCAGATAGTAGTCACTTCCAAAGTTATTAATAAAATTTTACCTTGGAATTCTTTGGAATCACAGAGAATGGACAAGCTTTATATGGGTTGTTAGAAGTCTAGATATAGAAAATATTACTCTGATTACTAAAATAGGGAAATACTAAGATTGAAAAATAGCATTTTGAACATCTAGTTCTGAATATATTGTAATATAAATTATTAAAAGGACTTAGAGACTCCACATCTGAGAATACATCCAAAAGAACACTAAACAATATTTTGAAGGAGCATAAGCACCCCCATGTTCATTGCAGCATTATTTACAATCTCCAAGACAGAAGCAGCTCAAGTGTCTGATGGATGAGTGGATAAAGCAACTATGGGGCATTTACACAATGGAATACTACTCAACCATAAAAATATGAAAAACTTTACCCTTTGTGATGGCATGGATGAAACTGGAGAATATTATGCTAAGGGAAATAAGCCAGTCAAAAAAAGACAAATACTATATGTTTTCACTCATAGGTGGAATCTAATGCACAAATTGAACTAACCATCAAAATGGAGACTGAATCAGAGATAGAGAGCAAGATGACAGCTAAGTGGGGGGAGATTACAGGGTAAAGAGATTGAGCAAAAATGAAAAAGTACTCATGTAATTGGATAGCAGTGTGGTGATTATGGGAAGAGGGCAGTATAAAGGGACTAAATGGTAATGAAAAAAGTAAAATATATTTTTTTAATTTTAAAAATATTGTTTGTATATTTTATTAAAAAGCAATGACCACAAAGTACAATTTATGTTCTTAAATAAATTGTCAGGTCAAATGAAATAATATTATTATAAAATTTTTATAAGTTTTCTTCCTTGACATACAAACAGTATATATCTATATTTCAGCTTACATTTGATGTGGGGGGAAAGCTGAATAAGCAATAGGATTTATGGCCAGGAATTTGGAACTAGACACATACCATGAAAGGGCAAGTCTCAGGAACTGACACAATGATGTACCCTCAGGGATACATGGCTGTAAATGAAATTGGAGCAAATCTTAAAATGAATGCAATGTAAAGTATAGTGCAGAGGTCTAGGAAAACTGAAGGTCAATGAACAGTCTGGAATCAAGCTGTAAGAATCTAAGAATGGAAGGCTGGGTTTGAATATACCATATCTCTGGACTTTAGTATTCCTGGTAAGAGTTGAAGAGAATCATAATCCTACAGTATCTAGGGTATCATGGAACTCCCCGTGATATCTCTCTCATGGTTAGCCAAAGGTTCGTCCTCAGGCCAAGAATGGCTCTGTGGATCTTCTCTTCTTCCCTTGCTGCAGGTTCTTTACTCCTTGGGTAAATGGCATTATTCATATGATTCCTTGATGTCCTGCTCCCATCAAGAAGCTCTGCAGACCAGGATGCAAACTCCCTGGTTTGTCTTCCTTTTAGTGGCTGCTTCAGGGCAATCTGAGGCCCCACATATTGACTGCAACTTTCATTCTACATCTGTTGGGAACACTGGTAGCTGATGGCTCAGAGCTGTCACGTTTGGTCTTCATTGTTCTATGGTTGCTACCTGTATATGTAAAATTTATTAATAATGTTTGTATGTTTTCTATTGTTAATCCGTCATGTCAGTTTAGTTCTTAGGCTTGCCATAGAACCCAGGATGTAGAAGGAAGTGTTTTCCTTGTCTGTATCAGTTTTGATGTTTTTCATTATGGAGATTGTCCAGTAATACATAATATCTTCTATCAAAATGCCTTAATTGCTCTTTGGAAACATATTCAAATATTTTTCATAAAACAATTATTTAATTCTTTAAAAAAGTCTATGAATAATCAATGCTTAGTTTCAAAAATTTTGAGTGACTCATTAATCTAAGAAAAATGGTACTAATACTTCTTGATTTATGTTTATAGTTTTGAAAGAGAAACTAATTTTCAAAACTATAGTTTTGAAAATACTATAGTTGAAACTATAGTTTTGAAACTATAGTTTTGAAAATAACCTAGAAAAATATTTTAGTAATTGAAAAATTTATAAATTACACTATCAGAGTGCTATATCTGGATCTCTTTGTGTGCATTTAAATAAAAATAATTGTGCATCATAAAGTTTCATTAAATGCTTCCTGTTTAGCCAGCTTTATAATTTTACTTAACAATAGTCTTACAGAATTTACTGACAAAACAGTCTGAATATCAGGGCTGCCCTGTATCCTGATAATTTAAAAAAAATATGTAGCTCAAGTGCAACCATTTTATTGTATTGCAAATGGAAGTGGCCTGGAAAGTAAAAAGATATTTAATAAACTTAACAAATCTACATTATAACTCATTATAAGTATAAAAAAAGAAAATAATATTGTACTGCTATTTGCTTATTATATTAATGCTGTAATTTTTCAACCATGCAAGACTATTAAAAATTAAGAATGAAATTTCTGCAAACTTATCTCTCAAAATTAAAATTAAATTTAAGGTTTTACATTATATTGAGCATCTTGCTTTAGTGTTTCATTAAATTATGAGGAGGCTATTTCAGCTGATGTTTTTGTCTAGTTGAAAGATGGATTTGTGATACTTCATTTTGTATATTTCACTTTCTGGCAACATGGTCATATACAAATCAGTTTATCTTGCTTACATCTAGAATAAAATTTTAAAGTTGTTTTTATTTTTTGCAGCAAATTAGTGCATTTGGCTTCAGTGTCTCAAAAAAGAACACTATAACAGTTCAAGAGTGGTAGTAAACAACTTTAACAGAATTTCATAAATGTTTTAAACCAATTTACTAAGATAACATAAAGTGAAAATTTATAACTGTGCAAAATCATATTTAAAAAACTGGTATGTGGAGGTGCCACATAACTTTCCCCTTTAATTTCTGTTTAAATATGTGTTTTTTAAACAATCTATAAATTTTAAAAACTTGTCTTTTGAGTATCGGGACAGAAATAAAATATGGGAAGACAAGGACTTCGGTTATGGCATAATTGAATTAAATCTTTATTTTGAAAATCAAATTAAAATTATTATATAATATAGAAGGTAATGCATACATTATAAATAATTAAGAAATATATTATTACCTCCCCTCAGGAACAAAGCATAGGGATGTAGTAAAAATAATATTTAAATTAAAATATAATAAAAAGTTAAAGATTTAATGTGCCAGTTGCACTTAGTGAGTAAATGAAAATTTAAAGTAATAATTCTTGAGTTCAGTAGAGAGAGATGACTCAGGGAACTGAAGAGTTCCAGTATGGCTTCATGGGAAATGGTGGTACTTGCATAGGATTCAGAGGATGAAACTGAATGATGGCAATATGACACGCAAAAGTGCTTGAAGTGACAAAAGTGCAAAATAAAAAGTATGCCTGATATTTTGGGTGTTCCAAAAAAAGACTGGTGTTAAATCTGGTGTTTACTGGGGAGTAGTAGGGTACATGGGTTAAAGAGAGGATGCGGCAAAGTTGCAATGTTTTGAATATTTATTTGGACACAACATTAAAAAAAAACAACTGAAATTTTTTAGTATTTGAGTCATATGATAAAACATATATTTCTTTCAAAGAATAAAAAATTATCAGTCACATGGGAAGAATTGAGCATTGCCATGGTATTATATTATTCTTCCCTATTGTGAATTGTATTCTATTTATTGTTATTTTCTAAAGATGTGACAAAAAATTTATTTTGAACATGTCTACCATCTAAAATTTGGTACTTTTCATATTCTTCAAGTCTAGCCAAAGTATATGCAAACACTGGCAAAAACCCAACATAACTATGACACAGTTAATCAATTAATTTCATAATTTTTACTCCATCTTGTTCCAGACATTTTTAAAAGAACAGCAAAAATTAATTTCAATGACATTCTCAGACCATTGGCTGTATGGGGAACAAAGTAATATTAGTTAGAAGAATGTGGAGGCTGCTCAGAGTAGAGATAAGTGAGAGCATTTATTAGATCAGGGTAGGATTAAGATGAAGAGCATGGAACTGAAATAAATTGTAATAATAATCAGGGCAAGGTTTGGGATTAAATGGCTGTGACAATAAAGGGAGAGTGATGAGTTACAGGTGAATCTAAGTATTCCAGCTTTAGCAGCAGACTGAATGGCCACACCACCAAATGAGGGGTCAATCACTGAAAGAAGAGTAGTTTTAGGAGAAATGATGACATACTTTTTGAATATGTCATGTTGGGAACTGCTCTGCCTGGTTTTAGGAGTTGTAACTACCCCCCCCCCCCATGGCTAAGGCTGAGTGAGCAACCTCCGGAATGGAAGCCTCTAAGGAGACAAAGCTTGTTCCCTGGCCCCAGTGCTTGGTCAGTTAGTCTATAACAGGTAAAACTCAGAGGGGGGGGGGCAACCTAAGCCAGACACAATCACTTGGGAGACCATCATGGAAGGACTTGGGGGCTGCAACAAAGAGGGAATGATAGACCCTGGCCCCCCAGCTATTCTGACATACCCTAAGTCCCCATTTCCATCTGGGAGAAGTGCTTCCTGGCTCTAATCCACTTAAGCCTGAAAACCTACAATGGGGAAGGCGGTGCAACCCTGTGCTAGAAAGGGTGGGTTCCCTGGGTGATCAGGCCTAAGAAAGAATATATAAAAATCCTGTGAAACCTGCTTTGTTTAGAATACTCTCATTTAAATGATAAGGGTCCAAGCAAGAAGTTTGTTCCTCAAAGTTTTATGGCTCTTTGGCTATCTGACCCTGACTCAGAATATACCCTCGTAGTTCTTTGAATGCTATCTATTGTTTGATCCTTACCTGTATTCTTGTGCAAACGAACCCAGTAAAAACCCTTTGAGGAAAGGGCTCTTGGCCCTTTTCCTTTGAGGGATCAGCCACCTTTCCTCCCCAAGCAGACCATGTCTTGGTAGTTTCACTTTCATCCATGGTGGATGGGGTGGGGGGACTTTGTGGGCAAAGTTGCCCCCACAATGTTATGCTTGAAGATAATTATGGTGAGGAGAAAACTCTGAGAGCCTCAACAGTAAAGAGGTATTAAAGAAGCCATACTAAGGAGAAAACTTAGAAAGTCATGAGGAAATTCAAAAACAAAGATCTCATGCAAACTAAAAGAGTGTTTCAAATTGGAGTGAATGATCAAAAAAGTCACATGCGGCAGAAATGTCCCATAACAAAATGTCTGCCAAGATAAAGAAACATTCTAGTAAAGTATTAATCTAATGAGGCCCTTAGGTTCATTTTGTAAGGAACTGGTGAACATTTTTCTTTGAGTAAAAAAAACTCCTTAATTTATATTCATTGTAATGCACTGCAAGGATAAGATGCTCTATTTATTATAACAAATTGTCTCTAGAGCACACTGAACTTCCCAGTTAATTAAATAATGCCAAAATTTATTTTTATTTATGTTTTATTAATTTTCCCTGGTGGAATCTAAAACATCTAATATCTTGGATCAGAATGTATAGTGCATTTTTAGAGTTACATTAATTTTTTCCTCTTCATTCAACGCATTGAAGACAATAAGATGCCTAACATATGCATACAATGTAGGGAAATTGGCTCCATTCATCTGTGTGATCAGGGACACTTTCACATTAATCCAAGAAATTATCTCATAATATAGTCAGTTATCTTACTGTATAAATTACTTCCTGTGAGAATTGAATTATTTTTGAGTCAACACAAATTTTGCAGTTCATGATTAGTTACTGACAAAAGCCAAGTTTACCTACCAGCCACAAAAAAAAATGCTTAGAAATAAAGAAATATGGACCTTTAATTTGTATAGAAACCTAAACACATATAAATGCACATATACACAGAGACAAATATCACCAGAATATAACAATGCTCTTATTTACCTTGTTCTCTTTTATCTGAACAAATCTGTTTGCTCATTAACTGGTTGAATAGTAGATAAATTGATTTGACAAATATTCACTGATGGTGTACTACGAACCAACACTATTCTAATATCTAGAGAAATAGCAGTGAACACAACATATTTCCCTACTTGTCATAAGGCTTATAATTAATAGGAGGTATAAATGATAAATAAAACAAGTAAACAAAAATATTAGTCAGTAGTATGAAGAGTCTAAAATAAAGAATTTTGACAGAAAGCAATAGGTTGAAAGTGACTGACATAAATTTCATGTTTTTGGTTGCCCATCCAGCAGCCATTGTTCTCTTACTCCATCTCAACATAACAATAGTAATTATAGTCTAACTCCTGATACCATGCAAAAACTGATCACAAGTTACAGTAATTCTACTCAGAGCTCCAACAAGAGACTTACCCAACATAGTCCATCAGAGCACACATAGTGCTCACATGACCTAACTTTTTCTATTCAGGTGAAATAAAGACTTTATTTCATGGATGTGTGAAATGAATCCAAAATGTTAGAGTGCAGCACAAAGTGAACCAACATGAATATAGTTTATAGGGGAACAGATGATAACAGAGTTATCATCTCTGATAACAGAGATGTTATCAAAGTAGATGGGGACAGATCATATAGAGCCTTATATGTTCTTCATGTATGGAAGTCATAGACATATACATAGTGTGTGTTGAGAGTTCTACATCTTGTGTAAAGCTCAAGGAAGAGGAATAATGTATCAGACATTTGGGAGAGCTTGTAGCATTTCCTGTATAACTAGGAAAGCATTTCATAAAGAATTTAGGTTATTTTTTAAATTTTGAACCACTAATGAAACTGAGCTATCTGCATGGCTAAAATGATATGACATCTTGGAAAGATCCAGAGTATGTATGCATGGTATGTATAGGTTTATAAACATGTGGTAAGAAATTATAACTAAGAGCCTTTTTCTATTTATTGAATATTTTTCTTATAATAAGCTATGCAAGATCTTATTTCTGCAAGATGTGAGAGAACTCTTTTATTATTTCTCCCTTTTTATTCTCACCCTCATTACCAAACTCTTTAATTATTACTACTAATAATATCCATTTTGACTATAATTTAATTTTTGATAATTTAATAATTTATCAGATGGCTTCAAAACCATATATGTGTATATACATAATTCACTGTAATACAACAGAAGCTGATATTAGGTCTGAGCTATTTACACTCAGAAAATATAGCATCTATTTCTGTATATTACTCCTAAGATGTATTGATACTTATTTGTTCATCCCCCATTATTCTCTGGTTTTACAGTTCTATTTAGGGGTTAATTTCCTTGGGCTAGGTTTTTATTCTTTCTACATTACTCTACACATTTTATTGAGAAAATATTTACTAATTATCTATTTGTTACAACAATATATAATGATCTAGATTAAAATTAATTCTACTATATTTTTAGAATTTATGCACAGTTTTAAATAGCTAAAACTAATAATGATTGAGAAATAAGACATTTTTTATTTTTTGTAATAAGACAGATTTTCACCTATTCTCTCATTTCTTCTTCATCTGTAGGCTCTGCAAGCCCTGTAGTAGAGGAGTTTATACTACTTCTCTGTCAGTGAGAAAAGTAACTTGTAGTTTCAGGTAGCTTGATAGATATATAAACCCTATGGCATTTTCTGGGTAATACTTTTCAATATTCTCTCTGCAACAGGTTATGTATTCACTGTTTACTCAGTTCTAACACCACAGAATAGGGCATTCTGACATCTAGAAGAAAGAAGAAATAAGTTGAGAATTAGGCAGCTGTGGACCTCTGCACATGTTAACAATAAAAGTGCCTCTCTTCTTTAAAATTTTTGTATTACTTCTGTTAGACCTGTTTATAAAACTAAATAGAATCTTTTTTTTACGTATATGGTCTTATATGAGGCCTTGTTAGTATTAACTTTACAAGCTCTCCTCTCTTAGAACAAGGGGGTGCGAATGAACCTCCACTGAGATATTTATTATTCTCTACAATTGATGGCATTACAGGCTCCAGTTCTTTACTCCTCCCCGATCTGTACTTTTGCCATGTGACCTATCGGCTCTCTGAAAGGCATCTGAAAGAAGTGCCATGTTTTGTCTTCTCTGTCTCTTAGCACTGGGCTTAACCATGTGAATTGCTTTAAATAATAAAATAAGACAGATAGTGTACTAGTGTGAAACCTAGGCCCAAAGAAGACTTACATGTTTCCTCTTGTCATCTTGTGTCTCTGTCATCACCATATAAAGGGCACTCTCAGCCAGAAAGAGGATAAGAGATTAAGTACTTGGAACAGTTGACCTGACCAGACCAGATGAGCTGGCTTTCACACTTTCAAGCTAAATAAAAGATTATTGTTTATTGAGATTCATTCTATGGTTTTATTTTTATGCAGCATTATTTGGGCTACAGTCAATTTATACACACACACACACGTGTACACATTTATGCATACATGCACACACATGTGTCTGTGTGTGTATATATACATATAAATGCATGTGTGTATATATGTGTGTGCATGCACACATATCTTATATCCATACCATATATCAGGTCTCAATGATGAATTAAGCCACAGATAATGGACCTGAAGTAGGCAAATCTGAGTTTTTACTAGGTACTTTATATGCTAAAACATAGGACAATAATTGTTTAGCATGTAGGATCACCACAATAGATGGAAAAATTACAGCCATGCACATTTTCTTGTTTGTTGGCATAAAGAGAAAGACATCCAGAGTAAAAAAACATGATGTTGATGCAAAGGGATGAGCAGACATTAGGAAAAAAGAAAAAAAAGATCTTAACACTTCAGTTGCTAAAGTCTGCTATTCTTAATAACCTTTACTTAACAACTGCTATTTAATAACGTTCCTACCCCTCCCTTCACCCTGCAGTTTAAAAGCCTGAGCAGTTTTGTAGGAGACAGACTCTTAAATGTGAAACTGGTTGACCTGAGGTGCTGAGAGGGGTAAGATTAGGAGTTAGAATCAGAGACTTCTTGCTATGTAAGGAGTTTTTTAGCAAATTTTATTTTTAAGGAGCTCAAACCAGTGACTGCATAGACTCTACCTTCTCCTCATTCTTTTTTATACTATTTTAATGCTGTTTGTAGCTCTTTAAAGCAATTATTATTCTTTTTATTTATATATAAAATGGAACCCAATTTTTTCTCAGGACAATAATTGTCTTAACAGTATTTTTCAAAGAGTAGTGCTGTGAAAATGCCAACAATTCCTTTGAAATGCCAACTTTGTTATGTATTAAATATGTATGTTTAGGTCTGTTTGTTTTTCTAATCTTGTTCTATTTATCCCTCTTTTTTGTCTTGAATTGACACCAATTGTTTTAATTACTGAATATTTTAATTCGGCATTTATGCTTGTGCATTTTACATAGATATTTAAACGTGGTATGACTACTCTTCCATCATTTTTCTTGTTCATGATTTTTGGATATTCTTAACATTTTATCTTCTAGCTGAATCTTAGAGTCTGACAATTTCTTTAAAATGCATTTTGTGTTGAATTTATAAATCCCTATGGGGAAAATGGAAACCTTTATAATATTAAATATTCTCACTTAGGAATATGGGTTTTCTCTCTATTTCTTCAGTTCCTCTTTTATTCCTTTAATAGAGCTTTACAGAATTATTTATGTCATTATTACACATCAATTACAAAAGGATGTATGTTTAGAAGACTTGGTAGAAAAGTCTCCAGCTATTGAATTTTGTTTGCTACTCTTTATGAACTGCACTAATGTACTACAGGCACACAACAAACTTCAATTTAAGGAGGCCATCTAAAAGCAAAAATAACAGAGTTATACATTTTTTATAACAAAGGTTCTTTATACTTCCAGTCAATGCTTTTAGACAGCTGATAAGTGGGTAGACTAGAAATGGTGATATTTGAGAAAGCTGAAGAGATGTAGAAAAACCTAGTTCTTCCAGACCTTTTAAACCTTTCCTTTTGTATTCCCCTCTCAATCAAGAAAAGCCATGTAGAAGTGTCCTGTCAGAAAGATAATGTGTATTACATCTCAGTGGAGTGTGCTGTTTCATGTTGGTCTAAGGCAGAGAGGAAGGCACAAGCCATTGATCTGAGGGCTGGCTGGCTGGTTGGAAAGAGGAACACCACAAGATCAGTGTGCTGACTTAAATATAGCTGAATTAACAAGAAGTCTAATACTGAGGCCGTGGAGTCCTTCACTTTGAAAATGACTGATGGCCACCTAGGGTGATAAGGGACCAGTATTGAAAAAACCCAGTTCTGACAAAAATTAGCCCAAAGTTTCTCAATGTTTAAAGGATCCCTTAGGCTTATAACTACAACAATAGGAGTTGGACATCTAAAAGATACCATTATCAAAATAAGAATCTACTGCTTTGTTTCCTGTCATTTGGAAAGTACAAAAAAGAGCACTCTAGCTAGTAAAACAGAATCAGCAACACAGAGCCATTCCCTTCCTCAACGAATATGATTAACAATGGATGTACTCTCACATCCTGACTGCCAGGGTATGGAATATGCTTCTTGCTAGTGACCACTGAATATTGCTTCCTCTCTCTCCTTTTATATGTAGAAATTTTACTGTGATTATAATTTATTATGAGGTAGACATTTTTTTCATTTATTGAACAGTTTGCCATATCAAAAGAAAACAAAGATCGTGGGTCCCAAGATACAATGTCGAGAAAAAGGATTACTGTCAAGTTGCAAACCCAGGTTAAACTATGTAAGATGAAGAATGCATTGTTTTAAAGGCAGAGAACAATTTTTCTTTCATGTGTAGAAAACAAAAACTGAGTGATGCAGATTGGCTGATAATATGTGACCCAAGTGCCAAGCCGTGGATGAAATGTTACTTGTTTGTGATTTTTCCAGGAAATGAGCTTTATGGATTACAAGAAGTAACCCATCCAGATTTATGGAACTCCACTTGTCATTTTTGCAGGTCGGGTTTGCACTGTTGTAAGTAGATTAGGCAGCCATGTCAAGATTCATTGGGTGCTTTACAAGGTGACCCATCTAAACCTCACTGAATTCAATGTTCTTCATCTAGGAGTTCTCTCCTCAGAATTATACCAAGTAGCCAGGCATGGGTATATTTTTTGAGAAGAGTAGGAAAATATTTGCAGTTTTATGTGACAATGTTATTTTATGTAAGATTGAATTTTTTGGAATATATAAAAAATTGTATTTATGAAAGTCAATACCAAAGAGACAACTAAGGAACTGCCCTTTTTTGTTTGTTATTTTCTTGCTTGCTTGATTTGATGGGTTTTACCCCTAAGCCTCACTTCCACCTTTTTTTCCCATAATGGCACCTGCTTTCCTCCTG
This sequence comes from Sturnira hondurensis, assembly GCF_014824575.4. Classification (NCBI taxonomy): domain Eukaryota; kingdom Metazoa; phylum Chordata; class Mammalia; order Chiroptera; family Phyllostomidae; genus Sturnira; species Sturnira hondurensis. Next base: position 8,634,781 of record NW_028094767.1, read on the forward strand.
ATCTTAGGGGAAGGCAAATAACTGATCTTGGGATAATTGTATTTTTCTAATTTTTCTAATTCTTTGAACATGATAATTGGGTTAACAATAGCATAAGCAATATCACTCTATGGATTTTATATAGAGAGTTTATCCATTCATTTGATAAATGTTTTATTAACTACATGATAGTGGTTTTGCTATACTAGAAATGAAACAGTGACTAAAACAGATTTAAATAATATATCCTCTCTCACAGAACTTTTAGGGGGAAAATTCAGAAGAATATCAAAATGAGTCTCTCTTTGTATCTCCATGTCTCTATACATCATACCTGACTTTACATGATTTTAAGATATGAAAAAATATAATCTCCTCATTTACTTAAACCAGCTGAAGCAATTTGCCATACACTTTTGAATAAATTAGTCCTGACTAATATATGTGTGCATACATGTTTATATATGTGCATGTGTGTGTGTTTAGACTCTTTTTTAGTGTAACCTTGTGATGTTCCATAATTTCCAATAAACTATCAATAGATACCTTTCTGTCACTCCAGAAATGTCTGTTTGGATTATTATGCAAATTATTACTAGTGATACTATTGCATGAACTTTTAAAATAAGTCATAACAGATCTTGTCACATAGAAATAGTGTAATAGGCATATTTCACAGATCTAGAACAAATATTTCAAAAATTTATATGGAGCAAAAAACAACCTCAAATAGCCTCAACAATCTTAAGAATGAAGAAAAAAGTAGGAAGGGCCACAATACCTGATAACAAACTATACTACAAGGTCACTATAATCAATACAGTCTGGTATAAGAATAGATACATAGATCAATGGAACAAAGGAGAGAGCCCAGAAATAAACCCAAGCCTCTATGGTCAATTAATATTTGACAAAAGGGGCATGAGAGTAAAATGGTATAAAGATGGCCTCTTCAATAAATTGAAGGACTGGGAGGACTAGACAAGTACATGCAAAAAAAATAAAACTAGATCACAAAGTTACACCATACACCAGAATAAACTCAAAATGGATAAAAGACTTAAATATAAACTGTGATACCATAAAAATCCTAAAGGAAAACAGACAGAAAAATTTCAAATATCTCACAGCAATATTTTTGCCAATATATCTCATAGCAAGAAATATAAAGGAAAAATAAACAAATGGGAGTACATCAAATTAGAAAGCTTCTGCATGTCTAAAGAAATCATCATAGAAATAAAAACTGGCTGTATGAAAGAACATAGTTGCCAATGACACCTCAAACAAGGGTTAATCTCCAAAATATGTAAAGAACTCACACGACTCACCACAGAACAAACAAGCCAATTAAAAATTTGGCAAATAATCTAAATAGATACTTCTCCAAGGAGGACATACAGAGGGCCCAGAGACATATGAAAAGATACTCAACAATACTAACCATCAGAGAGATGCAAATTAAAATGAGATACCACAATGAGATACCACTTCACACCTGTCAGAATGGGCCATCATTAATAAATCAACAAACAACAAGTGCTGACAAGGAAGCAGAGAAAAGGGAACCCTAGTACTGTAGGTGGGAATGCAGACTGGTGCAGCCACTAGGGAAAAGTATGGAATTTCTTTAAAAAACTAAAAATGAACTGCTTTTTGACCCCATGATTCCACTGCTGGAAATATTCACTAAGAATCCCGAGTCACCAATTCAAAAGAATTTATGAACCCCTATGGTCATAGCAGAGCTATTTACAATAGTCACATTCTGGCAACCGCCTAAGTGCCCATCAGTAAATAAGTGGATCAAAAAATATTGTACATTTAGATAATGGGAGAGCAGAAAGAAAAAAGGAACTCTTACCTCATGCAACAACATGGATGGAAAAAGAGAATATTATGCTAAGTGAAATAAGTCAGGTGGTGAAATGTAAATACCATATGACCTCAACTGTAAGTGTAATCTAATGAACAAAATAAACTAACAAAAATATATAATCACTGGCATGGAAACATGGTCCAAAATAAAAGTAACCAGAGGAAGTACAGAGGACAACAATGGTGGAAAGAAGGGGAGGGACTAGACAAAGAACATGTATGAATGACCCATGGACATGGACAACAGTGTGGGAATTGAATGTGGGAGTGGGGGTTGGGATGGGCAACGGAGGTCAAAGGGAGAATATTGAGACAACTATAATAGAATAAGAATAAAAATGACTAAAAAGGAAATAGGGCAATAAATTTTAGTCATAATTCTCATATTTTAATCTCATTTCCTTAGACCACATGCATATATCTATAAGATGCTTGGCTGCATTGTTAATGCATCTTATGGATGGCTTTCTCTGGGCAGAGCTAAACAGCCCATTTGGAAATAAAATACACCATTCACTTTATGTGAACCAGGCTAAAACCAGATGAGCAAATTAGCCTCGATACAGAGTTGGCTTCAGTGGGGAAGTCATAAAATAAGGAAATTCATTTGGAATCTGCAGTCTCATCTGTTACTGAACTCAGAGTAAACAGATAAATACTGCTCTGTGTCACTGTTGAACACCAGGTGTTTCTATGTGGAATTATTAGTATTTCAGAGAGGCCTTTTTTGTGTGTGGGAAAAGATTTATTTATGTTTCAAGGGTAATAGGCCTATAATGGGAAGGGTAATGTAGATCTATACTGAGAGCACAGTGCTGCGATTTCTGTGGCTTGTTAAGATCAGTGGGTGCACAGGGACAATAGCACTGAGAAAATGATGAGACGATTATTATGTGTTTTAAACCACAGTTAATTACGCAAATTACACATATTAAGTGAAAGAGAATTAACTACTCACTTTGTATGTGCCTATTTATAGCAGAGGGTGGCCTGATGAATACAAAAAGCAAACAATTAAAAAGAATATCCATTTTCTTGAATATGACAGGAATCAGAACAGTATTGATTGATTCCTACTACTGTTGGGTATACTCACTTTCAAAGTTTGTTTTGAAAAGTGAGGGAAAAGTAGGTGCACTATAAAAAATAAAATATAAAACGTATTCTATAAATACACACTATAAAATGTAACAATTTGAAAGTTAGTTACCAAAAAAATGTGTAATACATACACACACAGTCACTCTCCTTCAAGTTTTCAAAGTCTCAGAACTCAGTGCTAATTAGATTATTCTTCCACATTTATAAATGCTGCTAAAACATCTCTAGAATTAAATTCTAGACTGTAAAATCTATGTAATCACATGGGTTGAAAAGTACTGCAAGAATAAAAGTTTCAAAATTTGGGTAAGAATTTGTAGGGACATAAGTATGAAAATGTTTGGTTTCTTAGCCAAAGAAAAAAAGGGGAATTAATAACAAGTTTCAAAGTATTTTTATGCTTAATAGACTATGACAGTTTTATGATGTTAAGATAACCATCATTTTTCTATAATTACTTTTGTTTTTAACCTGGAACCAGTATACAGAAATCTTCAGATATTACATATGGGCAAGGTTGCTAACCTTCAGATGAACATTTTGTCACTATCCTTAAAATTTCAAATGTTTCCTCTATCTTAGGGATCAGAAAACTTGGTCTCATGGATTCTGTAAGACCCTGGACTCAAGAAAGCTGGACATTTTAGACAAATGAGTGCCATGGATGCATAGTCTCAAGACTTTATAGAAGTTGAACCTGCATTGAGTAATTTGCTTACTTTTTTGAACTCTGATTTCATTTGTGTTTTTAACATGGTAACATTTGCTGTTTTCCCTGAATGGCTGAAACTTTTTTTCCTTTGGAGTGAGCAGAGCTTGATGCCTTTTCCAGTGTTGTGCCCCTCCCTTCTTTCAAGCTTACACCATTCAGGACAGAAAGAGTTATCCTTTCAAAGCATAAAGAGGTCTCATTGTGACTCTATTCAAAATCATTTGAAGTCTTCTCATTTAAGTCGGTGAAAAGGTCAAACCTTTCAATTACCTGTAAGACTTATACAGTCAGGCCCCATTACATTTCTGAACTCTTTCCGTAGCTGCCCTGTGGTTCCTACTCTCTAGCCAAAAGTCTTCTCATCCTTTCTAAAACAAGCCAAACATGTTCCCGGCTCAGTTTGCACATGCTTTCTTCATGTCTAGAATGCTCTTCCTTCTCAAATCCATACAGTTCATTTCCTTCGTTTAGTTCCTGTTCAATGTCCCTCATCAATGAGAAATTTATAAACCAGCCTGCATAAAATAGGAAGCCGTCCCCTCTCCATGTTCTGTACCTTGACCTGTTGTATATTTCTCCGTAAGACATGTAATCATTTAAGTTATTATATGTTTGTTTTGTTTCTCTCTGATAAATATGTTACATTTGTATGTTTGTTTGTGAGCCACTGCATTCTTAGCATTTAGAATAATGCTGAGCACAGAGCATGTCTTTAACATTTACCTGTTAAATAAATGAAAAATTGGGAGCTTAAATTAGCATTGTCACTATTTATGTGTGTGCCTCATTCCCCTTACTAAAATTTTACTCTCAGACGGCCATTTTTTTCATAGTTCTACTGGATAATTGCTGAACAAGAAGTAACTGATTAATGCACGTTTGTTGATATTTGAATAGTTAACAGAAAATGGTGATAATTTATTAATGAATAGTATGAGAAAAGATTTGATTCTATTTCAAGATATTACAGATGAGAATAACTATGGTCCTAATAAATGGGTGAAAAGCACAAGGATTAAGATTATTGTGGGTCAATATTTGCACCATATTATAACCATCAATATTTAACATGTGCTTATTGAGGAGCTATATTATGCTAGCTACTGTGTCAAGACCTGAGGATCTGATGGGGAGCAAAGCACCATTTTTCTTTTCTGGAGGCTGTAGTCCCCAGGGATGCAGAGATGTAGTTAAGGTGGCCAACAGAGTCTGACCAGTGTCATGTAGGAGGACATCTAACTCAGTCATTGGGGTGATGAGAATGTTTCTGTGAGACCTTAAAAACTGCCACACAATTTTAGAGTTAATTGCATGGCTTTAGGTAAGTGTGGAAGTTTTACATTTTTATATCTGTATATAACTAAGATGAGGTTAAAAATAAACCAATGTGAAAGGAGAATAAAATGAAAAATGTTGGAAGACTATAAAACTAGACAATAGGAAATAGACAAAGCAGGCCAGGGAAAACTAGAAATTAAGCTATAAGTTGGGAAATATTTGCAAACAGATAACTTAAACAGTAGAAGCTCAGAGTCAAGAATTGGAAGTAAAAAATATCTCTGAAAGTAGTGGTGGTACAGTTAAGGCACAGAACGAGAGCCTTGATGAAAGTCTAGAGATAAAACAGTTACATGTCCTTACTCTCTTCCCACCCTGAAGAGTTGGGCAATTCCCCTTCCTCCAACCCAGAAGAACAAGACAAATGAAACTCAGGAATACTAGTCTTAGCCAAAAGAAATACAGGTATGATGCTAAGAACAGGTAGTTTGAGTGAAAAGTTATTTACTAAGTGGTGAGAATACTAAACCATTTCCCATCTTGATTCTGAGAACAATAGCAACTAGGTTCATGCACCCTATGCAGGAATTTAATGGGGGGTTTTCGGGGAAAATTGCCCATGAAAAGAGAAAAAAAAAACCCTTATAGCTATTGAAATGACCCAGTTTTAAAAACCAACAGTAGAGCAATGACTCAGAAATCTTTTCTTAAAATGGTAAAAATGTCTTCAAAATTCAAAATAAGAACTATTTCAATGTAAATTTACCCCCTAAACTTTCAATTAGAAGTGAGACTAGAAGGACTATTTTCAGGCATGCAACTTCTAAGACAATAACGTTTCGTTGCTTAACTAGAAACAGTGTTTCACCAAAGCAAGAAAGGCATCTAATAAAATAGATCTGTGATCCACAAAATATCAGATCCAGTTTAGGAAACAAAGAAAATCTCCAGGATGATTGAAGGTGAAGAAAGCCTGAGCATAAATCTGCATAGCAGGCTGGTAGAGAACATAGCCTTCAGAAAGGGCATTTTAAAGGGTATAAAATCGAGAGATTACCTAATATGTTTAAGTGTATTTCAAGGGGATTCTTAGTCCCAGGGAAGAATTACTTCACAGGGGTACGAGAAATACACAAATGAACAAATACAAAAAACAACATTCTATTAAAAGTGGAAGTGTGAACAGAATATACAACATAGTTGTGTTATTCATGCAATCATAATAAGTATTGAATAGTTTTGCAACACACAAATTAGAAAGAGGGGAAGAGCAGGTGAGAGTAAGTGAAGGAGAATACCTTAAGTTTTATAGTGAGAACTCAATGAGTGATATCTAAAACTCAAAGATTTATAATAATAATATAATTAAATTATAAATGTAACAAAAATAGTTTTAAGTAGCTGAATAATTTGAAAATGGATATGGTGAGTAGAAATTTGAGTGGAGAAGAGTGAAGAAGGAGAGTACTGCTTTCTATAATAAACAAGATAGAATTTGTACATTTATAACTTGATGAACATTATAAAATAATAGCACTGTATGATTAAAATTTTCTGAGAGTAGAACTTAAATGTTCTTATGCACACAAGAAGGTTAACATGTGAGTTAATAAATGCATTAATAAAGTAGTTGGAAGAAATCTTTTTATAATGGATAAGTATATCAAATCAACATGATATACACTTTAATATATCACAATTTTGTCACTTATTCCTCAGTAAAGCAGAAAAAAGTGTTCTAAAATAATAAAATGATAATAAGAGGTACTTGAAGCCTTTAAACTTTGGGTTGTTTTTAATGCAGTAATAAATAACCGAAGCAATACCTTTTATTCATTGCTTAGCTGGGGAAACTTTCAAGCCTTTTTTACATAATCTTTATTAATTTCCTTCCCTTTCTTGCCTTTATTCCTCAGTATTCTACATTTGTTTCTTGGGATAACTTCCCAAATAAGCAACTTTCGTGTAAATTATTGTTTCAGGTTCTGCTTTTGGGAGAATCCAAGGTAAGGCAAAGAGAATTATTGCAACACTACATTAGGTCAGAATCATAATTTGATATTTTATACAAATCACTCTCTAATTTGAAGACGGTAAAGAGATGCATAGAGGAGGAGACCAAGTAGAAAGCTATTGTAATAATTCTGATGAGAAAGGAAGGTATACTGTACTAAAATAAATTAATGAGATTGTGGAAGGAGGCAAGTAGATGAATATGAAAGCTAATTCAGTGGTAGAATCCAAATGAATTAAGAATTGTTTTGGCCCTGGCTGGTGTAGCTCAGTGGATTGAGCGCGGGCCTGCGAACCACACGATCACAGTTCGATTCCCAGTCAGGGCACATGCCTGGGTTGTGGGCCAGTTCCCAGCAGGGGACTCACGAGAGGCAACCATACATTGATATTTCTCTTTTTCTCTCCTTCCTTTCCCCTCTAAATAAATAAAATCTTAAAAAAAAAGAATTGTTTTGGATGTCGATGGTAAGTGAAAGTGAAAAATCAAGGGAATCACTCTGCCTTAGGTGATAGAATACATGTCTAGGGGGTACAGGCATTATGCCAGATTTAGGAAGGCATTTTATGAACAATTGACTTTGTTCAGAATTGAACATGTTTTGTAGAACTACCTGTCTGATGTCCAGTAAGGAGTAGTCCATATATAATATCTTGGAACTGAGGTTACACAGAATGATCTAAGTGGTCTGGAGATAATTAAATATTAACATAATTCAAATGGTAATTTGGTACTAATTTTGTATGAGACATCTCAGTGTAATAATAAGGATTAATGCTACATAAATAACTTATAATTTGTATAGTACTTTCTCATATAAATTTTTGTTGTAAATCACTGAATATAACACAAATAGAATTAAAACTTCTTTTTACATTAAGTAGTTGCATGTCAACAGATAACTCTATTAGGCACTGGGGACTCCCTATGCTAAGCCTGAATTATCTCAATAATCCTGCTCATTCTGGTTTGGTTCAAAGTGATTTTCCTTTTTAGTACCATTGAGTAAGCAAAGCCTACCTTAATCCATAGAAAGATATACAAATTTTAAAAATCATAAGAGCAAATAGCAAAATAGTAATTTCAGATATACTTGAAACACTTCCTAGCTATAAATTTGAAGACTGAAGCTTTAAATGTTATACTTAGAGAACTTTGATAATTTGCCCTAAGAATGTTATTTTATCTTGAAGGTGAACTAGAACTTACCTAAGGAAAATCACCTTCTTTTGGAAGAGTGATTAAGGTCCATGTTATGCCACTTCCAACTAAGAATTCCTCTGAAAGAAGCCTCTACTGAGGATGAAAGTCGCCAGTGGAAACAGATATACCTGATCCGCCACCTTCCATCCCTGCCTTTCAAATCAGCAAATCAGAACACTTCCCTTGAGCAGGTCGAGCTGGCTCAAATCAGTTCAGACATAGACTGATCCAGCAGATCATGACCCTAATTTTTATAGTCACTTTGGAAAGAATGGACTCTCCCTGAATTTGACTGAACAACTTTTTTTTCATTGAACTGCTTTGAAAGCTACTTCTGTGAATAGCACATTTCCACAATAGAAATTCAAGGATCTTTTCTATCTCAATGCTGTCAGCCCAAATGACTTCAAGCCGTTTCAGTTCTGCCATCTGTAAGAGATGAATTTGTTCAATCAAGTTAAATCACTGTACCAGCTCAGTCACTGCACCAGAAAACACTCGTTTCATGTAACCGTTCTTACTCCAAGGTTAAATTAATGTCTGAAGTTCCACATTTTGCTCCATACCAGTCACTTATATTTGTAGTAATATATTTATAAAAAAATTTAGCTAATTTAAAAAGTGACATAGAATAAAATATACATTTTGACTTCTACTAAAAATGTTTCAAGTTTATTTTTATTTATCATTATTTGTCAAGATTTATTTTTCATTGAAAGAAGAAATATTTAATGCATTTTATTAGTTGAATTTTATTCTACACATGTTATATGTTTAAATATAGTGTATTCTACCTTCTTAACACATGTACACACACACAGAGAGAAGCTCATACTCAGAAACCTAAATTTCAGCTCACCTGTAAAATTCTCTAATCTTCTATGCCCCACTCACCTTACACAAAACTTTTTTTACACATTTGACTTTCTATATTTATTTTATTTTCTCACCTGCAACTACCTTCCTCTGTCTTGAACCCTTATCTAAAGATAGGAACTCATTTCATTTTGTTTATCTTTCTGAACATTTACCAAAGAGAGTTACTTATACAATAATCATTTCTCAAAGTACTGATACAGCAAAGGAAGGCATGTTTTAAAATCCCAGAACAGGGTATTTAGTGTAGCTGTTAGGAAATAATCTTTCGCACCTCAGAGTGCGCAATATGCAATAGCAGCATCCTGCACTCGCAAAGCCCTCACTTAGGTCCAGCTAATTCTAGCACCTCATTTACACAGCATTGCACATGCTGGTCCCACCAGCTGTGATAAGGCTTTTTTCTCCTTTCTCCATTCCTTTGATTTATTCCTAAATAAGTTTCTCTTCTCAGTTTAGAAACTGTCTCCTGCTTAAACTCCCCATATTAGTTAAGTGTCAATACTATCTGAGTTCATAGCATACATCTCACAGAACTAAGAATAAGCAAGAGGTTTATATTTTTCTCATTCTTCTTAAATATTTTTGCCATTTATTTTATTAATTTCTTTGACTATTATTGAAATATTGATTTTTAACTGAATTCTTTTTTTATTGGAAGAAAGTATTCATAGTGTGAAGTTTAGAAAGTCATGAAGAAGAAAATAACTCAGTTATTTAAAACAATATTGTGAAAGTGAACTTGTGACCAGTAAGCACAGAGAGAGACATAAACTGAAATGATACAAATGGTTATTTTTACCATTTTGAAATTGAATACTTCATTACAATATATTAAATGATTTGAACTTTAGAACACTGCAATGAAGTGGCCAGAGTAGGTAGTATAATCTAAACTGAAACATGGGATTATGTGGTTTGCATCATTTGTCATATTGATTATAGGAATTTTTTCCTAATCTCAAAAAATGTCCCCTGTATTTTCTACTCAAAGCTGCCCATATAAGAAAGGATGACATGAGTTTGAATAGTCTGTGGATGAGAGTTTTATTGCAGTTTTACATATGAAGAAACTATAAGAAACTCATGCACAGCTAATGAACGAGTCAATAATGCAACTCCAGTTTTCACATACAGATTCCTGAATTATTTATACTAACAGCAAAGTAATGTAATAAGTGAAAAACATTTAGTACCTTGTCTGGAAAGTAGCAAGTGTTCATTTACTGTTAGCAATTATCATCCGTTTTTCTTATCTTAACAAGTGAAAGAGGCATTGTACTATTCTCGAAATTCTTGATAAGATGGCATTATATCAAAGTAAAAACTTACCCCAGATATTCTTGCTTATCGACACAACAGAAATATTTATAAGCACAAAGGTAAGTAAAATGTTATGATTCCTGTGTTTGCATACTCTAGCAAAATAAGACAAGCGAGGAAGGTTACATAAATAAAACATGGCACAATGTGAATGAATCGTGTTGAGCTGGAAAATGATTACTTGGATGTTCACTATACTTTCTACTATGTGTATGTTTGAAATTTTCTAAAATAAAAAAATTAAAATGAAATATGCATATATACTCTAGAACTGCTTACATGTATTGCCAAGGTACACAATAAAGATACATGTGTTCACCATTGAAAATGGAAGAAAAAGAGGAAGTTATTATAAAATACTTGCAAATAAATGCATAGAATATTTCTGATACATCCACCAGAAATCAGTAAGATGAGTTTTCTCTTAAGAGAAAAACTGGGTGGCTGGAGACTGGGCATTAGTAGGAGGCTATTCATTATGCCAAATAAAATAGTTGGAACCACATAAATACATTACTTACTTAAAGAATAAAACTGTAGTTTCTGATAAAACTAGTGCAGAGAATTATTTGATTGAGTGAAGTGCTCATAAAGTCTGTTCCTTAAGGTAACAGGGATACTGAACTTAAGCAGAAAACTTAGATGTAAACTGGCAGATTGGGCTGGCTTTATCTTGATTATGGTTGTAAAATAGAAAAACATTTGAAAATTGTTCAGTTATTCAACCAATATTTTTATGAATATTTTGAAGATATAAGTCATTCAGTTAATTAAATAATGCTCCTACGAACATATACCTTATAACCTAATGGGGAAAATATTATTTAATAAAAAAACAAAATAAATTCATAGTTATAGTATGGCTGTATTACAAATGAGATTCTTGGAAAAAAATATAATAAAGATGGAGGGCTGGTGAAGATTTCACTAAAGAAATTGCATTTGGTTTCCGCAGAATTAGGCAAAAAAAAAGAGAAGAAAAAAGTGTTCAATAACTAATGTAAAGGGCAAGTTTTGAAATGCAGATTGAAAGAAAATAGTGCAGAACCTTGTAAATTGGGCTATAGATTATCTGTTTTTTTAAATGAATAAATGCCTAAGAAGGTTTTGGAAACGAACTGATGTTGTCAGATATGTACTAACTACCCTCTGGAGTGGTAAGAATTTCAGCTGTTTGAGATATATTAAGGGTACAATGTAACGTATGTATTAGAATGCATGAAAATGAAGAAAATTAGATTTGAAATACACTGGGAGGCAAAATCAGTAAGATCTAGTGATGAACTGACAGGCTTAAAAACTTTGAGGCAGGTGGCTGTGACAGTGACCTGGTTTTATGGCTTGACAGTTGAGTGGAAGGAGGTGGGCTATTCTTAAACATAAGAAAGACTAGAAGAGATATTGGGGGAGGGGAAGACCTCAAGTTACAAGTAGTTTTTGAGATTGTTGCCATCAATTGGGGTGTTTTGGTATCAAACAAAGCAGCTGATGCTTAACACTAGGAATAATACAACAGGGAAGAATGTTCCTACTCTTTTTTTTTTTCATTTCTGCAGGAGCGGTAGATCTTTGTTTCATTACTGTCTGGCACGGACCTCTCTCTCCATCTAGAGTTATGTGATATAAAAATGAGCTCAGTGCACAGAAGATGAGATTCAGGACAGGAAAATTGTCTCCCATATGGCAGGTTAGTAAATACTGTTAAGGAAAAAATGAGGAATATTATCACCTTTATCAGAAAACAACATGCAAAATGACTCAAATCCCCCCCGTCAATTAACCTGTTTGTTCAATGGCATTGGCAATTATCATTTACTAAGCAATTCTTATTGTTCCTTTGGAACATTTCTTTATTTAGCCCTTTAGACGTTGATTTTGAATTGGCATGTCACTTTGCCCCAGTAGGCACTGTGGAAATTAGGATAGGCAGGCCAAAAGAAGACTTTTTTTAAAATTACATCTAAACATAATTCAATATATATCCTTTAAACTGAGACAGACTGCTATTTTCTAAATTTTTTAATAAAAATATCTTTTCATTTTAAATGATTTTAACACAAAACAGACCATGTAAAAAATTTGTGGTGATGATTTAACATTAATAATTGGATTGGATCCAGTCTCAGATTAATTTTTGCCTATGATTAACTTTCTAAATGATAAAGATTTTAACTTATTCTCATATTTTTTATTGCAGTATATCCTCAGATTTTTTTCTGTGCCAAAGACACTCAAAGAAAGAAAAGATAGAGACATTTCAGTGTCATTGAGTCCTAAGCTAAATGGCAGGAATTTAATGTCAATGTTTTTATTTCTCAGACCTCAAGAAATGAACTGCCTCGGGCCTAAATTGAAGGTTCCATGGTCAATAAAATTCTGTTTTCCAGTTGCTGGAGAGCTATAGTTAAGACCCAAACCACTATCTAAAAAAAAGGTATAATTTTATAAATGTTGTGTTTAGCTGTAAGGTTGCACATGTTGTGAATAAATATTGACATGAGTTATGAAAGGAGATTATTTTTTAGCCTTGGAAAACTATGCCAGCCAATTTGAGAATACTGAAATTGTACAGTGATTTTTATGTATTTCCATGTATATGTATATTACAAATAAAAAGTAGGTTTAACCTGGGACCTGTACTGTTTAATGTGTGTCTCCTTCTCAATAAGAGGATGGAAATACTGGATATCAAGGCCAAGTATCCATGGCCAATTGAATATAATACTTGAACAATGAAATATATTACTCATTTTAGTTAACCGTCCAGTCTGCTTCTCTTGGCTAATACCTGGTGACCGTGTGTGTCTTACCTTAGATTTTCCCCTTTTAATAATGTACCTCTAAGTACACACTGAATTGGGTTACCTGCTTTCAATGAGTGTAGCAATTACAGAACATATTATCCTGTATTATAGTTGCTTGTTTTTACCCCTTTCCTCATTTGTGATTGTTATAATTTTGCAGGCAAGAAGTATATATCTTCCCATTCAAAATATGACTCAATACTATGGTACACCAAAACTTACTCTCTAAATTTTGCATCGTGGACACACAAAAGATTACAACTCTTATGTTATAAAATGCAGCCATGTAATTGTTTCTATGCAAAAATATCTAAGTGACATTTTTGTTTCTGAATTTAATCTGTAAATATTCCTCCCCTTTCCTGGAATGATCACCATGGGGAACATGTATTGAAATAAGAACATTTGTTAATCTAGGTTCCTAAGTAAACCTATAGAATAAGGGATACCTTAGGTTTTTTTTGTTGTTGTTGTCATCCACTAATACATTGGAGTTAATTTGTTTACCACAGTTCATTTTTACCTATCTGGAGTAATATAGTTGTCCCGAGAACTTATATACATGCTTGATTTACAATGTGAAAAAGATATTAATTGCATGAATAGATGAACATCTATCTCTTCCTCAGCTGAAACTTCAAATGTCACCAACTTTGAAAACAGATTTTCACATTGCAGTGCTCTCTCATGGATCAAAGTAAGCATCTTTTTCATTAATATTTTCCATAATGTACTACACAAGATGCTTATCAACATCAAGAATCTTGAATGATCTGAGATGTTCCCGGCTGACAGGGTAATGATAAAACCTGCTAAACTTTTATGGATGCTGCCAGAACGCATGAGACTCCTGGGACAGAGACGAAGCACTTTAGTAACCAGAGCAGGCAGCATGCATTTCATGTTTGCCTTGGTCTTTCCTACTTACTCTCCCATTTCCACAGAGTCAAAGTGACTCAGTGGTTGCTGTATGAAAGTAATGAATTTGCATCACAGCTGAGGAATCCTGAGCTAACAGTTAAGAACAACCTAATTTTTTAAAGTGGATGCAAGCAATAATTAAGGTGGGGGGCAGAAATGGGAGGGAGGTGGGGGCACTGGGGGGGACAGGGCAGGGAATATAAAACAGAAAACTGTATTTAAATAAGAATTAAATTTTAAAAAAAGAATGTAAACATTCTTTGAACAATTGCTAGAACAATTAGAGACAATCAGTGAGGATATAAGTTTTGATAACATTATGGATCTCCTTGACTAAACCGAAATTTATAGAAGTCTCCATCTAATATTCATAAGATCATTAATATTAGGAAATACTCTGGCATTAATTTAATAATATATGTAGAAATTATGTACACTAAAACTTATAAAATATTGTTGAGGGCAATGAAAGAAAATTTTAATGAATAAAGAGATTTACTTCAAAAAAAGTGGATGCAAGCAAATCTTAAATGTTGCTCTGGTCAACAAACAAGTTCACCTTCTGCTTTGAAAAGAGACACTAGGATGCATGTTATGGAGTCTTTATTGAAAACACAGCCTGGAACAGGAGTCGCCCAACTGCTTCAGCGAAGAAGCAGAAATACAAAGGATCCATAGAAAACTGCCTCCAAGAAATTGCGAAAACAGATATTTAGGAAGCCGAGCCTTTTTAGGTATTGGGGATTATAGATTCCCATGAAAAATTATTTTACATTCTCATTTACTTACTTGAATATTATTTATTAACACACTGTTATAGAACAAGTAAAAAGTTTGGTGGTTTAACTTTCTACTTGTTCTATAACAGTTTAACTACTCACATATTTAACTACTCAATATACTGTTTTCATAGATGATATCCCTAAAAGAACGTTTAAGAATTCTGAATGTGTTGCCCTGGCTGGTGTAGCTCACTGGATTGAGTGAGGGCCTGTGAACCACACGATCACAGTTCAATTCCCAGTCAGGGCACATGCCTGGATTGCAGGCCAGCTCCCAGCAGGGGACTCACAAGAAGCAACCATACATTGATATTTCTCTCCTTCTCTCCTTCCCTTCCCCTCTAAAGATAAATAAATAAAATCTTAAATAACAAGAATTCTGAATGTGTGAGAGTGAGAATAACAACAATAGGCAAGATTGGAAAAGTGATAAAAGAACAAGATCAATAATAATATCTAATGCTTTTGACACTTTTTAGGTCCCAGATGTCATTAAAAGATTGTATCATTCAAAAATAACAGTTTAATGAAGAATGTACTATCGTTATCTGTGTTCTGTTTCTAAGAGTTTAATAGTTTGACTTAGGCCTGGAATTAGGCTGAAATTACTGGATGTTTTATTATATAACTTTATTAAGGCAGTGCCCTAGAAAATTACTTAATTATTCAAGAGGCTTAATATCCCTACTGCTTCCAACCCACCAAAACGGACCCTTCTTCCCAAGCTGCAGAGGGAGACTTTTTTCCTAACAACAGTCCATACCTAGACTTGGAAAGTTAATGTCAGATTAATGCAGCCTCTGATTCTATAAGGAAAAAAAAAATGAAAGGACTTTGGAAAAAGGCTTACATCATTTTAAATATCCTCTGCATTTCAAGGTTGCTCATTTTCCTAATAACGTTTTCTAGTTGAATCCAGTTTTCGGTCAATCCCTTTAATATCGGGGGAAGTACAGAAAGATGGAGCAGAAGAAAAGCTGGGGCTGGGCGACACGAGAGAAAAAACCCAGGTCCATTCAAGGGCAGATGTAAAAGCAGAGCAAAAGAGAGCAGAAACAGTTACGGCTTATCTTCTTTCATTTATAACTTTATTTGGGAATGCTCTTTTTTCCTTGGTAAATCTAGTTAAACATTTTTTTAAAAATTCTATCTTTTCAAAAAACAGCTCTTAGTTCCATTATCTTTTCTATTGTCTATTTCATTTATTTCTGGTCTCATCTTCATCTCCTTCCTCCTGCTAACACTTTGTTTAGTTATTTTTCCTAGTTCCTTAAGATGGAAAGTTAGATGTTTTATTTGAGCTTCTTTTTTTCTTAATATAGGCATTTCATGCTATAAACCTTCCTGTTGGAGCTGCTTTTGTTGCAATCCATTAGTTTAACATTTAGTACTTTCAATTTTGTCTTTTGTAAGATTTTTTCTTCTTGATTTCTACTTTGATTCATTGGTTTTGTTTGATTTCTACATATTTTAAAATTTCCCACCTTTTGTCCTGTTATAGATTTTTATTTTCATTTTGTGTGTTTACAAATAATACTTGGTATGATTTAAAACTTTTAACATATTCTAAGACTTGTTCTATGACTTGACATGTTCTGTTCTGGTGAATACTTCATGTGTGCTTGAGAAGAATGTGTATTCTGCTGTTGTATGGGATGTTATCTATTAATCTGGGCTAAATTGTAGTTCAAGTCTAGATATTTACAAGTGGTACCAGGAAGATGCACAGGATCAAAAGAGGCTACTGAACAATTACATAGCAACAAATTGGACAACCTAGAATTTGATAATAGTCCTAGAAACATACAGCTTATCAAGACTGAATTATAAAGACATAAAAAGCCAGTTACAAGGAGTTTGAAGTAATAATCAAATGCTTCCCCACAAAGAAAAGCTCAGGAACACACAGCTTCATATATGAATTATACCAAACATGTAAAGAAAACTTCACACTACCCTTTTCAAACTATTGCCAAAAATCAAAGAAGAGAAAGCACAAATTCGTTTTGTGATTCCAGCATTGATCTAATACCAAAACTAGACAGGCTTAACATAAGAACATTACAGGCCAATACCTCTGAGAAATATAGATGAAAATTTCTTAACAAAATACTAGAAAAAAATCAACAACACATTAGAATCGTACACAATGACCAAGTGGAATTTTCCTCTGGGACACAAGGAAGTTTAGAAGTTTCAGCATATGCAAATCAATAAATGTGATAAACCATATTATTAAAGTTAAAAGATAAAAATTAGATCTCAATATATCTACACTAAGAATTTGGAAAAAATGAACATTCTTTGGTGATGAAAATGCTCAACAAAGTGGGTATAGAGGGAACATACACCAATGTAACAAAGCCATAGTCAACACCATACTTAAAGGTGAAAGGTTGAAAGCTTTCCCTCTAAAATCAGAATAAAGACAAAAGTGCCACTATTAACATTTTTTCCAACATAGTATGGGATACCCTAGCCAAAGCAACCAGGGAAAAAAAGAAGAAACAAAATCCACCCAAATTGAAAAGAAATAAATAAAACTTTTCTGATGATATATTTTTGTATATAGAAATCCTAAAGACTACACCAAAAGAGCTGTTAGACCCAGTAAACAAAGTGAGTAAAATTTCATCATATAAAATCAACATACAAAAGCCAGCAGCTTCAATTTTATAACTTAACAATAAACTATTTGAAGAAATCTTAAAAGAAAATCCTATTTACAATATAAATAACAATAAAATACTTAGAAATAAATAAAAAGTGGAAAGATCTATACATCAAAACCTGAAAGACACCACTGAAAGAACTCAAAGACACAAATAAAAGAAAAAATATTCAGTGTTCACAGATTAGCAGAGTTAATATTATTAAAATATCCATACTACCCAAAGCCTGTACATTCAGTGCAATCCATATCAAAATTCCAATGATGGTTTTCATAGAAATAGGAAAAAGGGTCCTAACCTATCTATGGAGCTGCAAAAGACCTTGAATAGCCAAAGCAATCCTGAGAAAGAACAAAAACCAGGAGGCATCGCATTTCCTGATTTCCAAGTGTACAAACCTATAGTAATTCAGTAGGGTAGATACTAGCATAAAAACAGACACATAGACCAACCAGCACGACAGAGTGCCAGAAGTAAATAAATAAACAAACAAATAAATAAATAAACACACACACACATAATGGTCAACTAATATTTGACAAGATAGCCAAGAATACTCAATGGGGAAAGGTTAGTATCATCAATAAATAGCATTGGAAAAAGTGGATATCACGTGCAAAAGAACAACATTGGGCCTCTGTGTATACCACTAATGATTCTGCATCCAATTCCAGTCATCATTCTGTAGGATTTTCTCCCAAACCACCAAGCAATTCTCTGATCCTAGCTGTTTGAATTTTGCAATTTAACACAATTTTGCCATTACCTACCTGGCGATAGCATCAGAGTCCACAAGCTAAGTACTCAGTCCCAGAAGAGTGCCCTAATTTCAGAAGCTAATCACAAGTTCATGTTGTAACCCCTGCTTCTAACTGGCTGTAAGTGAGAGAGTCCTAGGACTGTCTCCTTGGGTTTGATTAGTCTGCTAGAAGTAACACACCCAGGTTACTCGCTAAATGACAAGTTTATTATTACAAAGGATATTAAAATATGAATCGATAGCCAGATAAAAGGTACATAGGGTGAAGTCCCAAAGGAGCTTCTGTGTCTGTGAACTTGGGTTCTTGCACGGCAGAATGTAGAAACATTCTATTTCACCAACCTGGAAGTTATCCAGATTTCATCCTTTTGGGGGTTTATGGAAGTTTCATTAGACAGGCATGCTAGATTAAATCCTTGGCCAGTGGTGATTAATTTAAATCCCAGGCTCCATCACTTCTTGGAAATCAAGAGATAAGACTGAAAGCTCCAAACCTCTGCTTAAGGTTTTCCACTGGCAACCAGCTCTCACTTCTTTAGGGCACTTTCAAAGGTGTCCCCGCTAACATAAGTTCATTTGTGGTTGAAAGGGGCTTGTTATGAATAACCAGATGCCCATTTCATCTTTTTGATTCTGAAGTGATTTTAATAACTGAGGACAAGAGATCAAATATTATAACAAAAGTTTCCATTGCTCTTATTACTTAGGAAACTCCAAGGGTTTAAAGGAACTGTGAGCCAGAAACATTGGATGGAAACCAAAATATGTAGTTATTGTAAATCATAATATTAGAATACTCATAAAATTAACTTGAAATGTACTTAGGATTTATAAGACTTGAAACTGCAATACTCCTAGAAGAAAACATAGTGAAAATCTCTCCATCATTGGTCTTGGCAAGTATATTTTAAGTATAACACTGTATAACACTAAAAGCAAAAAAACAGCAAGTGGGATTAAATCAAACTAAAAAGCTTCTGCACAGAAAAGAAAACGACAAACTTAATGGAAACAGAATGGAATAAAGTATTTGCAAACCATATATTTGATAAAGTGTTACTTCCAAAAAATAACTCATATTCATTTTATCACATTTTATGATGTACTCAATATCAAATTTGTTTTATTTGGTTCAGATTAATGAAAGAATTAGATCAAAATAAAATGATTTTATTACATTATTAAATGAACACAAATTAATTTTATATAATATTTCATACACAAACAGCTTTATAAATTTTTCTTCATAATTTAGTAAAATTTTTAATTTTTATAATCTCAAATAATTTCATTGGCATATAACATGTTATATATTACAAATTTTGCACCTTAAGTTTGTCACTATTTCAAAAACATAATAAAATTATATACATGAACCTTTTTTCTGAATTTCAGGAACACTGATACTTTCAATACAAATTTCTAATCCTATAGGTGCTTCTAACAACTTATTATAGTGTATCATACAATAATGCATTCATTTTAATTACTTCTAAACCTACTGAGCAATATTACAGTTATTTCTAAATAAACCACCCCCCTCTGTAGTTAGGTGGGTGTGATACATAAATAGCCTCATGTCATAGCAAAGGGGCTCTTTCACAAAGATGTAAATAGTTAGCACAAACTCTTTAAAAGAAGCCTACCACATTTGACTTATTACCCACCCCAAGAAATGGATACTCATTAGCATGAGTGAATGAATTTTTTAACAATGAGCTCATTCTTTCCTCATAGGGAATCTGAGGATGTAACAGAAATTACTCCTAGATTACAGAACTATTCATAAAAATACACATAATTATACCAAAATATTAATTTTGGTTTTGCAAATACTAAATGATAAACATCATTTATACTTTCCACATACTGCATTTATGTGTTTTTAATCACAAATAACTTCCCCATCACTTCTTCCAGATTTTTCTATGTTTAGGTACTATGTTCTCCTCACATATTATGATAATTAAATACATCACAGTGTCTCATTTATAATACAAGTAGATTTTTACATAACGTAAATAATTCAGTTTATGTAAAGGAAATGTTTTATTTTAATTTTAGAAGATATAGAGAAAAGAATTTATTAGGAGAAAAAATTATACTATTTTTCCAGTACTTATATTATAACATATTATAGCTCTGCTACTGCTGATGGTGATGACGATGACGATGATGGTCTTGAAGAACACAATAAGGTATCTTCTATGTATCACCCCATTTTGGGCAATAATTTTCACATTAGAAAACGCTGATGCCCTCTTCTATCACAGACTATATATTCGATAAATGTTTGCTGTGGAATCATTGATATGGGGCCTATTGGACAAAGAGCCTTATCAACTTTTAAATTATTTTTCATTGTATGGCGTTATTGATTGTACTAACTAGAACAAACCCCAGATGAGATTATTAAAAGGTGATTTGGGAGGAGATATACAAATCTGAATGCTGAAATTTATTGCTGGGGCTGCAGAAATGAGTCTAAAACGGACACGTCTTCAGTGGGTGGGTATATTCACTAACAACATAATCATGATAGAGAGAATTATTTGAATTATTATTTGTATCCAGTTTATGAAAACAGGATAGTGTTATGGACTTCAGCTTTTTTGTTACTAGAGCTAAGTATTATTCAGGACTTATATTTCTTCTTAATGAAAAAAAATATAACTGGTAAGTACCTATTTCCTATGAGGAACTACATAAGGACTTTTGCATATTTTATCAATAGATTAGGAAAGAATTTTTATTTTATTTGAAATATCCATGGCCTAGTAAAACTATAATGTTAATACTGCCCCAACCAGAGTTACCTACCCCAATGTCTTCCAAAGATACACTAAGATTTTTTTGCTCTTTTGGAAAAGGTTCCTAGTCATATATTTTTTAAAAGTACACCCAGTAAACTTTACAGACACTACTCTGCTCCTTAAATTTAACTGTCTATTTTCTTAGCAAGATTCCCCAGAACATTATTTTTCCCTTGTACCAGAGGCAACCAATTGATGTTTCTCTCTGACATCAACATTTCTCTCTCTCCCTTACTTTCTCTCTCTAAAAGCAATAAGGTTAAAAGCAGTGAGGATAAAAAAAACAATTAAAAATGATGAAGAATCTTTATATAGAGAAGGCCAAAGTAGAATCTCTTTGCTACAAAGCAAAGTTTTAAAAAATTAAGTAGTAAAATAAAAGTACATGTTTACAACTCTTTAGTACATGTTCTGATCAATTTCTCTGTCACACCAGTCTTAGGTAATTCTGCTTTTGTTTCCTCTTCTCAGGAGCAATGTTTAGAAGGAATGCAGAGGCAAGAATAATTTTTAAAATCCTTTATTTGATTATAGTGTAAGGAGGCAGCATGGTTCAGTAGATAGGGAACAAACTTGAAAATCAAACATACCTGTCTCTAATTACTAACTCTGGTCATTTCCTTGAACGAGATTCTGAATTCTAAGCATCAGAATGATATTGCAAACTATTCTGATCATGCAAACACACATACATACATTGAGGATATATTTATGAAAAGAGTACTCAAGTATTTCAATGAAAGAGAATATATTGATGAATAAAGAATCAAGAAGTGAAGCAGAAAGAAAAGCAAGTGGAACTTGTGAACCTTCATTTGTTCATCTGACATTGATCTAACCTAAGTTTTAATTCCGGTGTCTCTCAAATCGTTGAGCAAGAGAACATAATCGGTTTTGCTTGTATTTACACTCACATTTTCATCCATAGTTGGGCAGGTGCAATGTGTAAGTCATTCTTTTACAAAGAAGTAAATAGTCATTGCATAGCAGAGGTGTAAATAGTGCAAACTCTCTGAAAGGAGACTACTGCATTTGACTTATCAGCAGCTCAGAGAACAAGTCCTAATTCATGTGCATAAAAGTACAAAAGATCCAATATAACATGATCCAATAATTACAAATATCTTAGATATATTTCAATAGTGACTACCATTTTTTTCCTGCCTCCCTATATGCAAGTCCCTATGCAACATGCCTTTACCTTTCCATTTAAAGGTGGATTCTGATTTTCCACCACTTGAATGTAGAATTGACTTTTGATTAGATTTTGCCAATTGCAAATATAAAACTTGACACATACTAGGGCTTGACAGTTACTTTTGGACTGGTATGTGCCTTACCTTAATGATGAAAACCCTTCTTTCATGTGATGCAGTCTGGGTTAGGAAGATGAGAGAAGTCTTAGCCTTCTCAGATATCTCAGTTTAATTCCACAGACATGTGATTAAGATCATATATCTCAGCTCCCAACCTCCCATCCATCCTCCACTGACTTGGTCTGAAAAACTGCCAAAATACTTAAATCGTGAGAAAATAGTGTTTGTTTTTTTAACTTGCTTACTGTTCTGGTCTGGAGCATAAGTAGAATGACACAGAAATTGAAAGTGGGGTGTTGCACAAAAAAAAATTCCAAAATACTTGGAAAGGGTAGTTGAGAGAAGCTCTGAAAGCAGTGAGGAAAGTTATAATAAGGCTGAAAAGAGTCACAGAGTAATTTGATGCTACCAAATTAATGAGAAAACAGCTTTAGCAAGCTGAAAATACAATTTTTCATGTTATTGATGTCAAGGTGTACATAATATTCTTAACTTCCAGAGATAATGTAGTAAATCCACTTTTCTTATCCCTACAGTTGATAATCTGTGTTTTAATTTATTTCTTGATTAGCTAGAGATTTGTTAGTTTTATTCTTCCATAAGAGTATTTTGTTTTATTAATAGTGATTATATGAGCTGTGAGGTAATATCTCCTTGTGATTTGAGTCACATCTCTCTGATGACCAAACATTTTTCATGTACTCATTGGCCACATGTATGTCTTCTTTGGAAAAACATCAATTCAAATTTTCTGTCCATTTTTAAGTCAGATTGTATTCTTTATTCCAAGAGTGTTCAACCAGTGGCCCACAGACTACATGCAACTCAGGATGGCTATGACTATGACCCAACACAAAATCATAAATTTACTTAAAAATTATGAGAATATTTTGTGAATATGTTTTGCAGTGTATTTAATTTGTGGCCCAAGATAACTCTTCTTCTTCCAGTGTGGCCCAGAGAAATCAAAAGATTGGACACCATTGCTATTGTATTCCTTTTTTTAATATTAAATTGATTCTTTTAGTTTAAATTTATTGTTGTTCATTCACAGTTGTCCCACCTTTTTCCCCATTGCTCATGCATACCCAGGCCCCCCACAACTCCCGCTGTCAATCCCCTGCATCGTCTGTGCTCGTGAGTCCTCTATTCATTTTTTTAATATATTTTATTGATTATGCTATTACAGTTGCTCATTTACTCTCCCCTTTATTCCCCTCCACCCTGCACACCTCTTCCCACCTGCATTCCTCCCTTTTAGTTAATGTCCATGGGTCATACACATACGTTCTTTGGCTTCTACATTTCCTATACTATTCTTAACTTCTCCCCTCTATCTTCTACCTACCATTTATGCTACATATTCTCTGTACCTTTCCCCGCCTCTCTCCCCATCTACTCCCCCACTGATAACCCTCCTTGTGATCTCCATTTCTGTGATTCTATTCCTGTTCTTGTTATTTGCTTAGTTTGCTTTTGTTTTAGGTTTGGTTGTTAATAGCTGTGAGTTTGTTGTCATTTTACGGTTCATATTTTTTTCTTAGATAAGTCCCTTTAACATTTCATATAATAAGGGCTTGTTGATGATGAACTCCTTGAATTTGATCTTATCTAAAAAGCACTTTATCTGTCTTTCCATTCTAAATGAAAGCTTTGCTGGATAGAGCAATCTTGGATGTAGGTCTTTGGATTTCATGACTTGGAATATTTCTTTCCAGCCCTTTCCTGCCTATAAGTTTTCTTTTGAGAAATCAGCTGGCAGTCTTATGGGCACACCTTTGTATGTAACTGTCTCCTTTTCTCTTGCTGATTTTAAGATTCTCTCCTTATCTTTCATCTTGGCTAATGTAATTATGATGTGCCTTGGTATGTCCTCCTTGGGTAGAACTTCTTTGGGACTCTCTGAGCTACCTGGACTTTCTGGAAGTCTATTTCCTTTGCCAGGTTTGGGAAATTCTTCTTCTTGATTTGTTCAAATAAGTTTTCAATTTCTTGCTCTTCCTCTTCTCCTTCTGGTACTCCTATGATTGGATATTGGAACATTTAAAGATTTCTTGGAGGTTCTTAAGCTTCTCTTCATTTTTTTTTTTTTAATTCTTGCTTCTTCATTCTGTTCTAGTTGAATGCTTATTGCTTCCTTCTGGTACACACTGTTGACTTGAGTCCTGGTTTCCTTCCCACTACTGTTGGTTCCCTGTACATTTTCCTTTATTTCACTTAGCATAGCCTTCATTTTTTCATCTAATTTGTGACCATATTCAACCAATTCTGTTAGCATCCTGATTACCAGTATTTTGAACTGTGCATCTGATAGATTGGATATCTCGTCATCTCTTAGTTGTTGTTTTTTTTCTGGAGCTTTGATCTGATCTTTCACTTGGGCCTTTTTTTTCTCTTGGCATGCCCGTTATATAGTAAGGGGTGGAGCCTTGGATGTTTACCAGGGCAAGGCAATCCACATGGCCAGGTTGTGACTCTGTATGTGAGGGAGAGGTCCAAGAGGGAACAATGGTGCTTGCTCCACTCTGCCAGTTTTTAGTAACTCCCCCTGCTTCCCACAAGCAAATTGGGCCCTTCTGGTGTTGATCCCTGGGTGAGTGGGCTTGTGTATGTTCTAGGACCCTGTGGGTCTCTCCAATAAACTCTCCTGTGAGGCTGGGAGTTTCTCCCATTTGCACCTCAACCCCCACAGGTGTTTTCAGTCAGAGGTTTGAGGATTTATTTCCCTGCACTGGAACTCTGGGTTGTTTGGTCTGTCTCACTCCCTAGTTGTTCCTCCCGGTTTATGTGCATGGGAATGTGGGACTACCTGGTCTGCAATTCGCTGCCTTTCTGAGCCCACCAGTTGCTACCTCGACTGACCCGATGCTCCAGCCACCTTTTTGCCTAGAGTCCTCTCAGCCTGGCTGCTGGTCTCTGCCCTTCCTACAGGTCTGGGTGAGTATTTCTTCTTTAACTCCTTGGTTATCGGATTCCCGTACAGTTCGATTTTCTGTCAGTTCTTATTGTTTTGTGTTTTTAAATTTGTTGTTGTCCTTATTTTGGTTGTGAGAGGAGGCACAGTGTATCTACCTACATCTCCATCTTGGCTGTAAGTGAGTCCTCTATCCATGTTCTTTTGCTTGCACATTCCTCTTTTTTCCTCTGTTATACCCCTCCCCTCCCCTGTGGACACTGTCAGTTTGTTCTTTATTTCCAAGTCTCTGGTTTTATTTTGCTAATGTATTTATTTTGATGATTAGGTTCACTTATAGGTGAGATCGTATGATATTGTACTCTTTTTATTTATTTATTTATTTAATTCTTATTCAAGTACAGTTTTCTGTTTTATATTCCCAGCCCTGCCCCCCCCAGTGCTCCCCACCTCCCTCCCATTTCTGCCCCCCGCCTTAATTATTGTCCATGTGTCCTTTATACTTATTCATGTGAGTCCCTCCCCTTTTCCCCTATGATTCTCTCCCCTCTCCCCTCTGGTCACTGTCAGCCTGTTCTATATTTGAGTGTCTTTGGTCATATTTTGCTTGCTTGTTTGTTTTGTTGTTTAGATTCCTGTTAAAGGTGAGATCATATGGTATTTGTCTTTCACCACCTGGCTTATTTCACTCAGCATAATGCTTTCTAATTCCATCCATGCTGTTGCAAAGAGTAGGAGCTCCTTCTTTCTTTCTGCTGCACAGAATTCCATTGTGTAAATGTACCATAGTTTTTTGATCCATTCATTTACTGCTGGGCACCTAGGTTGCTTCCAGCACTTGGCTATTGTAAATTGTGCTGCTATTAATATTGGGGTGCATAGGTCCTTTTGGATTGGTGTTTCAGGGTTCTTAGGATACACTCCTAATAGTGGAATTGCTGGGTCAAAAGGCACATATTATACTCTTTTTGCTACTTGTTGGATTTCTTTTCTAATCTTTATCATGTTTTCTTCTTCCTTGAACTTTAAACTGTTTTATTATGCTCTAACAAATTGTTTCTAAAGAGAAATCTGCCATCATTCTTGTTTTTTTTGTTTTGCTGTATCTAGTGGGTTTTGTATATTCTGGCTGCTATAAAAATTTTCCCTTTATCACTGGTTTTGAGCAACTTGACAATTATGTGCCATTTTCTTCAAGTTTCTGTGTTTAGCATATAATAAGACTCTTGGATTCTTGGGCTTATACTTTTCATCAGATTTTCAAAACTGCATGCATTTTTCAAACATCTTTTCCTCTGCTTCACATTGTTTTTTTTTTTTTTTTGCTTCTGTGACTTCACTTACATGTTTGTAAGACTTACTGATGTTTCCTTGGATCTTGGATAGTTTGTTCCTCCCCCCCCAATATTTTTTCTCTGTGTGTTTCACTTAGGATATTTTCCATCACTAATCTTTCCTATGATTCTCTTTCTCTCTCTCTCTCTCTATATATATATATGTGTGTGTGTGTGTGTGTGTATATGTGTGTGTATGCATATATATATATACCTCTACATACACACACTAATGTATTATAGTTTTAATCTTTTTTTAAATTTTATTTATTTAATTTACCTTTAGAGGGGAAGGAGAGAGGGAGAGAAACATCAATGTATGGTTGCCTTTTGTGCGTCCCCTGCTGGTAGTTAGCCTGCAAGGAACTGGCCTGCAACCCAGGCATGTGCCCTGACTGGGAATCGAACCGCGATCGCCTGGTTCGCAGGCCCGCGCTCAATCCACTGAGCTACACCAGCCAGGGCTATAGTTTTAATCTTTAAAAGTTCAATTTTAGTCTTTTTCTGTATTCATAATATATAACAATTTGCTTAGGTTCAGACTTCTAGCTTAGTGAACATACAGTATAGAGTTGTAATATTTTAAAAATAATCCTACATACTAATTCCCATTTCTGATTTGGTATTGATATTTTTAACTACTAGTTAGGGGTTGTTTTTATCCTGCTTAATGCTTAGAAAAGCTTATATGATTATTTAATGTAATTCTATTTTCCCAAATCAAACGTAACATTCTATCATAGTATATTTACTCTGCAATGACTTCTGAGCATATTTTTCCCTGCAGCAAAATTATATATTCAATTTTCTTTTTATAAAAACATGTTTAATTAAAAATATGTCATTATTTATATTATATATTATTAATAATAATTTTGATTAATTCATACTGCTTTATTATGTTAGTATATTACTAGCAGAAAATTGTACTTAAGTCTAAAAGAGTTCTATCCCAGAACTGCAACATTCTGTTTATAATAAAATTTGGGCTACAATAATACATGATATTAAAGAAAAAAGACAATTCCCCAACTAAGACTTTGATTTGTAACTGCAAAATCAATCAGAAACACTTTTTGTTTTCCATGTACTCATAATTATCTTTTCCAATTATTATTGATCAGACTGACTACATCCATATTGCAATAATTTCCACAATAATTTTCATGAATAGCATTTAAGAATCACAGGGTGAAAACATACTAGAATATTATATAGGCCTATTATTAATTTGCCTATTTGTTCTGTGCTAAAATACTTTATGTAGATTGGTTTAACTTCTTCAGAAAAAAAAATACAATTGTCCCAGGTGTTGCCCTAATTTTTTCACTACATTTCCCGTAACAGATGAATTATCTAATTGCCTTGACTATGGCTATTTTTTTTTCTTGGAAAATTTTAGATTTACTTAAATATGTTGAAAGATAATTTTTGTCATCATGACTTCATTAAAGTTACCTGCACTAAAAATTTGGTGATTTTTTTGCTTTATATCAGTATGCCTCCTACAAACTCAGGATTCACAGAAGTGTAGACTACCATTCCTGCATTTAAATTCCTGAATACAATTACATTTAAAAAAATTTTATTTTGGCTTTGCATATGCTTTGGCTCTTGTTCAGAAAATCAGCCCTAGCTGGTGTAGCTCAGTGGATTGAGTGCGGGCCTGCGAACCACACGATCAAGGTTCAGTTCCCAGTCAGGGCACATGCCTGGGTTGCAGGCCAGTTCCCAGCAGGGGACTCACGAGAGGCAACCATACAATTGATATTGCTCTCCTTCTCTCCTTCCCTTACCCTCTAAAGATAAACAAATAAAATTTTTTTAAAAAAAGAAAATCAGATTGCAGATCAGTTTTTTGACCTCTAAATTACTCCTTTAATGTTATGTCTCATGGCTCCTTCTCTCATTTTCCAGGGAAGAAAAATAATACTTGTAGTGTTCTGTTTTCCTTTTATTTAGATGATTTTTACACAGGTAATTTTTGGGGGGTTTCACANCCTTCCTCTCTAAAGATAAATAAATAAAAAATTTTTAAAAAAAGAAAATCAGATTGCAGATCAGTTTTTTGACCTCTAAATTACTCCTTTAATGTTATGTCTCATGGCTCCTTCTCTCATTTTCCAGGGAAGAAAAATAATACTTGTAGTGTTCTGTTTTCCTTTTATTTAGATGATTTTTACACAGGTAATTTTTGGGGGGTTTCACATATTTCTCTATAGCAGCATTGTTCAAAGTATAATCCAAAGGTCTCAGTGAGTCTGCAAGATTAAGTTCTTTTCATAAATAATATTAAGATGTTATTTGTCTTTTTTGCCTCAATCTTCCACTGGCTTCATAATATTCAATATATGATGGACAATAAGCAGAGTGTATGCTTTATCAAATAGGAGAATCCAGTTTCTAGTAAGTCACACATTTAAAAAAATGAGAAAAATGTGAATTCTACTCTAATATTTTTTATTTATTTGGGAAAATAGGTATTTTTTACAAAAACTATGTCATTTATACTAACAGATATTTTTATTCTAACATTAATTCATAATTGTATTTTACTTTTTTGTTTTAATTTGCTATGGTAAATGTCCACTTATATATAACCAGTGGTGCACTGGAATCGGTTTGCACAGGCTTTTGAAAGCCGATTGTGCACACCTCTTTCTAATGTGTGTTAGGTGACATCACATTGGTAGCTTGCAGTTGAATATGGTGGAAATATTAGCACTACATAAATTAGCAAATGCTACACACTTCAGAATTTCTTCAAACTACCACTCTCTTATCCTCGAGATCCTGTTATTAAATCTTTGCCATGTTACTGAATGTAACCCACATGATCGAATCATTTTTGATTTCTTAAAAACGAAATATTCAAGAGATGTGACTGCACAGTACCCAATAGACTGTCACCTAACATCAGTTTAGAAAATAGTATTTTATTAAGAAAATCTTCTCATAGCCAATTTCCAAGTTTCCTA
Organism: Sturnira hondurensis; assembly: GCF_014824575.4. NCBI lineage: Eukaryota > Metazoa > Chordata > Mammalia > Chiroptera > Phyllostomidae > Sturnira > Sturnira hondurensis. The sequence continues at coordinate 8,664,439 of NW_028094767.1, forward strand.
ACCTCTTTAGCAATGTTGTAGAAACATAGAGTACAAATGTGTTTTGCTCTGTGATTCTTTCAGTAAAAATGTAAACAGAAACCTTGCATTCAAGAACAAACTGACAGGAACCAGAGGGGAGGGAGAGGGGGATAATGGGGGAAAATAGGGGTTAGGTCCATCAAGGAGCATGGATAAAGGACGCATGGGCAAAACCGAAGAGGGTAGGTTCCAGGGTGGGAGGCAGGGATGGGTGGGGTGGGGGTGAAATGGGGACAACTGTACTTGAACAACAATAAAAAATAATAATTTGCATAAAGAAAAGAAAAAAGTTTTAGATGTTTAATTTTAGATAAAAGAAAAGGAAAACCTATTACAAGGTGTAGATAAAACTATTACACCTTACTTAAAAAAAATAAAAACCTGTTTTGTAGACTGTTTTCAGAGCATATAGAGGTTGTGTTTTATTTATTTCAGTACAATGGTATGCATACAATGTATGCCTTATATTAGCATGGCACAGTCCTTTAAGCAAAATAATTATCCACTAGGAACTAAAGAATTGTGAACTTCAGTTTTGTTCCCAGCACCTGCTAGATATTTGACATAATTTACTCTTAGTAGCAGAATGACACTGACCACTTATTTTCACTGGTTAAAGGGTTAGAATAATTGTATCAATACTATCTAAATTACAGGCCTGTTTTAAATATTAATTTGGAAATTAAAATTAAAATGTTCTAGATATAGAACAGTGCTTTACAATTATACAAGAAGGCGTAAGGGGGATAAATGGTAATACAAATTATACAATAACAATAAATGAAAAAACAGATATACTATAATAAAACATTAACATGTTTATGACATTACTATAAAATAATACAAATATAAATTATTCAAATCTATATTTAAACAAATATGAAAACATTACTCAGTTGTTTATTAATTAAAATTAGTGCCTTATTAGGGTTTGATCTCCAAACTATATGAAGAACTCACACTATTCCACATCAGGAAGACAAATAATCCAACTATAAAATAGGCAAAGGACCTGAACAGATACTTCCGCAAGGAGGATATACAGAGGGCTCAGAGACATATGAGAGGATGTTCAGTATCACTAGCCATTGGAGAGATACAAATTAAAATCATAGTGAGATACCACTTATACACCAGTCAGAATAGCCATCATAAAAAATTCAATAAACAATAAGTACAGGCAAGGATATAGAGAAAAGGGAACCTTAGTACATTGTTGGTGGGAATGCAGACTGGTGCAGCTACTGTGGAAAAGAGTATGGAATTTCCTTAAAAAACTAAAAATGGAACTGCCTTTTGACCAGGCCATTCCACTGCTAGGGATTATACCCTGAGAATCCCGAAATACCAATTCAAAAGAACTTATGCACCCCAGTGTTCATAGCAGCACAATTTACAATAGCCAAGTGCTGGAAGCAACCTAAGTGACCATCAGTAAATGAGTGTACCAATAAACTGTGGTACACTTACGCAATGGAATACTATGCAGCAGGGAGAAATAAGGAGCTCCAACTCTTTGTGACTGCATGGATGGATCTGCAGAGCATTATGCTAAGTGAAATAAGCCATGCACTGAAAGAAAAATACCATATTATCTCACCAATAAGTGCAACCTAATTGACAAAACAAAGATATGAGCAAAATAGAAACAGAAACATGGAAATAAAGAACAAACTGACAAGAAGTCACTGACAAGTGACTAGAAAAGTGGGGGAAGGGATCAATGAAGGAAAGAAGGGGAAGGGTCAAATCAAGGAACATGAATAAAGGACCCATGGCCATGGACAACTCAGGTTGGGGGAGGATTGAATGTGGAAGATGGGGGGGGCAGGGAGAGTAATGGGGAAAAATGAGGACAAATGTAACGACAAAAATTAATTAAAAAAGAAAAATGTTACTGCCTTAAAACAATAATTAACTTCATTTCTTTTATTTATATAAAATCTACTTTGTATATTCAGTGTGAAACATCTTTTTTCTTTAAAATGAAGTATATTCTGAATATTTTCTATTTCTATCACAAAATACTAAAATGCAAGTGTTAATATAGCTATCCATATCTGTAGGTATTAATGCAGAAATTAATTTATAGATGTGTACATATTTCTAACATTGTTAGTATAAAATTGTATTTGACTGCTTTTTTATTACAAAAGCAGTCAAAGAGTCAAGATAAAATTGCAATCAAATTGTTCTCATATTCAGGCTAATAAATAGTCTTAAAATATTTATGTTTAAGTGGACACGTAGTCATAAAGTTTAAAATATTGTTTAAAACTAATACAATTTTACCATCAGAAACTAGCACAGTGCTGGGAAACTGTAGATTGAGTAAATGTTTGTTGAACTCAGGAATGGGTCTGGTTATACTAATGTATTATCAATTTTGAAATGAGTATTTTGAAGTATGGGAACTTTATATTTCAGAATGCCAAGCAGATATGCATTTTAAAATGGTAAGCTAAGGTTTACAACACTTTCCATAATAAAACTCATTTTTCATGGGATGACAGGGGAGGAAATTGAAATCTGCTGTTCATTTTATAGCTGAGCAAACTTCTAAGAGGTAAACATTCATATATTTTATACGATTTCCTTTGTAAATAACTTATTTAAGACTCATGGGATTTAGCAATCTGAGTCGATGAATATGCATCCTTATAAAGTGATATATTTTGGTAACTCATTTAAATATTGCTTAACTTTAAACTCTACTTACATCCCAGTTTTTATTATAGCTCATAGAGTTGATTTTTAGCTGCTGATAGATACCTGAACAAAATATTAAAAAGTCACAAAAATTATAGTTTCAAATATGTATTATCAAGCATCAGGCACACACATTATTCTTAATTATTTTGTAAATATATCACTTTTTATAAAAATATATACTGATAATCTTTTTAGTCTAGTGTTTTATCTGTGGCTTTCATTTTCCTATGAGAACTCATTTTATTTGCAATGTATGGTAGTAAGAATATGAAATTCCCATTATGTTAATGAAAATAATGCTTTAGAAAACAGTTTCAACCTAACAAATTGTATATTATATACAAATATATATATTCATACACATATACATACATAAGTATATTCCAAATACAAACTTATGTTGAAATTATGTAAATAATTTAGTTGCTTACTAGGTTTTCATTATGAATTTTCATAATAACTAGTCACCTGAAAAAGTTATTTTTATTTCATCTCTTTATACAAATAAAATGACATACACAAGTAAATAAATATTTAGAATTCATCACAAGTATATAAGTGATTTAAATCTAAATGTACCTCTCCTAAATATGTTTCTCACATGTCATCACATAAATTACATTAGTTTAGCTCTTCTACATTAATAAATTCTAAACCAACAACTGCACGTATCATCTACTATAGTTTTTCTACTCTATCTTTCAAATGTGTCATACATCCACTTGGCCCCATTAACTCATCACTTGTAAATAAATAAATAAATAAATAAATAAATGTGAAAGAAACAAAGAGTACTGATAGTGATAATGCGTAATTTCTCAATGAAGCTATTTTAGAACTCAGCTTTAAGGATCTAAGGACTGGAGAGAGCAATGATAGAGACAAATAAACACGTTGTTGATACTCATAACAACCTTCTGGGAGTTCAGTCACAAGAAATAGTTCCCTTCAAAACATCTTTAAAATATAGTGTGTGGTATGAAAAAGACACACTGAAATATTATTTGAACACAGACAGATTTAAATGGACTATAACAATATGTACACAGATATTTTGAAGATGATAAAAGAAAATACAAATGCCAGTTCAAAAGAAAATGCTTATGGTGTCTGCCCTGTCTTATATATTTTTTCTGTTTGAACATTTACCTATTTATCTTCTCTATGACCATACTGACAGTATTTGATGTAGTGGCAAAATGCCTTTCTGCCTTTTTCCTCTCCAGAGACCTGAATTCTGTTATCAATACAAGTTGACTTGGTTTAAATTATTTGGTTTTTAGAAAATGATATGCTTTATTTTTTTTATTTTCATAATCGAAGCAAAAAAGGTGACAATGTTATCTTTTTCTAACTTCTAATACCATTCCCTGTCTTATTATTTTCTCCACCATTATGTACTTGAAAGAAAACAATAGCAACAGCAACAAAATTCTATTTTTATTTAAAAAATAATCTAAAGTTTGTATTATTTTAAATTTAATCTTTAATACATTTTTCAATTTCCATTTAGTCACCTTATACTCCCCTCCCCCAGCTATCACCACACAGTTGTCCATGTCCATGAGTTCTTTCCCAATTTGCTAAATCCCTCCACCCCTTAACTTAACCCCCACCCACATTATCTGTTTCCATCAATGGCTCTATCTCTGTTTTGCTTGTTACTTCAGTTTGTTCATTAGGTTTCACATGAGTAAAATCATATGATATTTGTCTTTCTTTGACTGGCTTATATCACTTAGCATAATTTTCTCCAGGTCCATCCATACCATTGCTAAAGTTAAATTTTTCTTCCTTTTTACAGCTGAGAAGAATTCCATTGTTTAAATGTCCCATAGTTTTTTTATCCACTCATCTAATGATGGAGACTTGAGCTGCTTCCATATCTTGGTGATTATAAATAATGCTGCAATGGACATAAGGGTACATATGTCCTTTGTAATTAATATTTTCGGTTCCATCCTTTCAATGGACAAGCTTTAGCTCTCCTGCCCTTTGAGTTTTTGGAGAAAAATGTTATTTAAGCTCTACTTATCACATGGCATTTTTCAAACTACATTTATAAATGGAAACTCATAAACCCCAAATTCTTTTTTTTTTTTTTGACTAACACGCATAGTAACTTTTTTAATCATTTGGTTGGGAATACTTAATGGAAAGACAAACTTCAATAAATAAATCGGTACTTTAAATGATCTAATACCTTCTATAGAATAACATGGCCATGCACCTAAAAACAAAATACCATGGATATATATAATGAGAATAAATCAGTTTGATAGAAATGCATTTATCAACCATCTTGTTTTAACTATACAGAACCCCAACAGATTTCTGAGAAAGGAATTCCTTAGATCTTTTCCTAAGTGAAAAAGGGAAATACATGCATATTTATTAAATAAGTCTTTTTTCACTGCATAATAAATTTGCAATGTTTTTACCACTTTTTAAATTAATACTTTTCTAACATCAAAGTAATAACTTGTTTGAAGTCAGATTACAAAATATTCAATTTCCTTGGAATTCTCAGTGACATTTCATATGATTCATGTGTCCTAAATCTACTCACTCTGAGATAAGAATGTATAGAAGGCTCTGATTGTTATAACCAGCAAGGCAAAGAGCAACATTTGCTAACACAAAAGAGAGAGAAAAGACTAAATTCAGTGACTTCTGAATAGGTGTATACTTACCTCTCTAACAAAATGGCAGAGGGACTTATCAAACCCTTTTTCCACAGCTGAGTAGCACGGCTCAGAGACAGAAAGATGGAATCCCTGAGTCACATGGAAAAAACACGAAGAATAGAAGTCATTCTGGATAGAAAGGAGCTTAGGTCAGGCATATCTGCCAAGGTAATGAATGGATGAAAATATTTATGTGGCAGATTTGTATAGATTTCTAATATTAGCAAATTAGAAATAAGAGTTGTCCTGACTAAAATTTTTCTTCAATAAGTGAGAATCAAAAATTAAAAAGTAATCCAATGAATCTATTACATTGCAAGCTGCCAGAGAAAAGGAAGAGTATAGAGATTGTAAGGGAAACATAATGAAGTAAGAATATGTTTAGAATCACTACATTTTCTCTTAAAAATTTTTAGGTAGTGGTAACTGCAAGTATAGTAAAATCTGGAAAAAGATACTGAAAAAACCTTACAGCATTTACAGTTTCATACACATGTGTATATATGTCCCACATACACAGAGGCAATTTAACTTTCAAATTAACACTTAACTAACAACTTTGTAAATTTACATTCCATTTTGGGAAAAATGTGCCTAACAATTCAAATATGATTCTGGACCACATGAAAGGGAATTTTGCAAGAGATTCTTTAACAAGAGTTATTCTTATCTAAATATACTACATGTATACTTTGTTTTAAAAAAACACACACAATAGAATACAATAAATCAAGTAGACCGTGAAAAAATTGTTTGAGTCAATAAATGAAGAGACAACTGTACTTGAACAACAATAAAAAAGTCATTTTGACATAATAGAAAGACCACTATATTGATTTTATTGATTCTTTCCCAAATACTTGTTGAGTTCCTACTTACATACTTTAAACATCACCCTCAATATTTCTCTTCAAAGTGCAGTGGACATTTTAACAATGAATCTATAAGTTAAAATGTTCGAAAGTAACACTGGCTAAAGATAAAGCTGTTAAAGAAAGGTTCTCAGTCCCTACTTTATTGTTACATGATTTTTAGAGAAACTTATATTTCTATATGTAAAGAATACAAATGAATATAAACATGCTATATTTTCTGATTAACTAATTTTTTAAATGCTTGCAAGCATTTTATGCTTGCCACATAAATTATAAGATAACTTTTTAATTATTGGTAGATATGAATGTAAATGTCCATTATGACATTTATACTTAACAAGGTATTTCTTTCATATTGGCCCACACATCCATTTTTGCCATAGTGTTTATTAAAACCATGTATTTAGCCCTGGCTTGTGTGGCTCAGGGGATTGAGTGCCCGCCTGTGAACCAAAGGGTGGCTGGTTCAATTTCCAGTCAGGGTATATGCCTGGGTTGTGGACCAGGTCCCCAGTAGGGGGCACTCGAGAGGCAACCACACATTGATGTTTCCCTCTTTTTCTCCCTTCCCCTCTCTATAAATAATATACAAAATATTTTTAAATAAATAAAACAATGTGTTTAAACCAACTGCATAAAAAATTATCGGTTTTTATATAGTTATTCCAACTACAAATATTTGTTAGTATAAGCAAAGACAGTAATTAACGTAAAGTGTAGGTATTTTTTATTTATTGTATTTTCATTCAATACAGCCCTGGCTGGTGTGGCTCAGTGGATTTAAGTGCCAGCCTTCAAACCAAAGGGTCACTGGTTCCATTCCCAGTCAGGGCACATGCCTGGGTTGAGGACATGTCTCCAGTAGGAGCTGCTCAAGAGGCAACCATGCAACTGATGTTTCTCTCCCTCTCCCTTCCTTCCCCTCTCTCTAAAAGTAAATAAATAAAATCTTTTTTAAAACAGCTCAGTGGATTGACTATTCCTTTCATTCAATTTATTGGCATGTTGTACAATATGCATTATGTTTGTATACATGTGTATATGTACATTAGAGAATTAAATAAATAAATATACATTTAGTTTTATGCTAGAAAATTCACATGTTGATGAGGTAAGTCATCTCATACATCAAAAGTTTTCTGATTCCATATTGTCTCTCTCTTTTTCCCTCTTCCCTTTTCTGTCTAGAATCAGTAAAGCACATCCTCAGGTGAGGATTAAATATATAGGCATAATAAAACTTTATGCCTATATATATATGTACTTATATATACTTTAATGTAAAATATTACAAATAGTTACACTAATGAACAATAAAACTATAAATAATTAACATGAATGTACTGTATAAGTGAATATAATTTAGCTTTCCAGTCCGACTTCAAAAACCGAAGCAAAGAAAAATTGTAATCATTGTCTTTTAAAGCAATGCCTAGTTTATTTAGAATTACATAATCATTAAGAGCACAATTTTTATTAATAACAAAAATTTTCCATAAATCATCTGGACAGTGACTTCAGATCTTCATTCCATTTGGTCCTAAGAAAAAAATGAATGAATGTTTTCTGTCTCAACGAATATTTCTTGATGCCAACATGCTTGTCTAGGGAAATAGATGGGCGAATGCTGTTCTTAACCAGAATGGGTTTCTGTCTATTTTTAGATGATTATAGATTCATAATGAGAACTTGTTCTGTGTGACAATGAATGTATGAACTTTTGAGGTAAAGTGGTGTTGTGTGTGAGTATTTGGGCACATTTGATTCACCAATGAGAGTTTTAACAACTCTTGTTGGAAACTGTCCTGATTGTTATGGAAAATGACATTACGCACTATGGGTTTTTAGAAAAGTATTAGTAATGCAGAATCCACATAACAGCATTTGTGCTGGTTATGTCTTCAGGGACCTCACGCACTAGCATCTATCTGTTAACTGTATGGTTGAAAGCATTAAACCCATTCCTCAACACCTACTTGGGCAGTTTTATCCAGGATATGTGCTGCTATCTTCTGACCCTTAAAAGAGGAGGAGTAGAAAAAATATATATATGGTAAATTTAAAAGTGCTTACTTGCATCCTACAGGAGATCTTATATCCTATAAATATCTAAGCTATTTAATGCTAAGGCTCTGTCTAGGGCATAACAATAGGCAAATGACAATAATAAAGTACATGAATAAATGGGTGTGAGTTTTGTGATAGTCTTGTGTATAACAGCGTGGATTCTGGTTTCTTCATTACGTGATTCCACTATCCAATTGAGAAGAAAAGTGTTGTGGTTCCATTGCTAACATATCCAAGGCTGTAATCATTTCCATCATGAAGGCAAACTCTCTGTCCCACATGCCAAACTACATATACTGTTCCTCTGCACATACGACCACTGGACTGTTAAAGTGTCTGCTATCAGCAGATTTATAAACCACAGTTAATTTAAGCCAGCTGAAGGCTTTGTTTTCCAAATATAAACAATAAGACTGTGCCAGAAACAAAAGGTCATTGTAATAATGTAATAAGGGCAATAGCATGTAAAGTTTGAAACAGAGATTAAAGTTTAATTCTATAAAACACTAATCACCTGAACTTCAAGAAGTTTCCTATCCTGTTTTTAGATGTTATCTGTTTTGTAGGGATAGTTGTCATCTCGGCCATTTATCATTTTTATCGTCACCATCTTGACGGTCACCATCTCCATCAGATAGACTGTTGTGTTCTTCCTGTGAAATCCGCACTGGGACTGGCACTTTGGGGGAACAATGAGTCATGAGATCTTCCCAAACACCTTCAGAGGCTTATTATTCACAAAAGAGAAAAGGAAAGTGATACTCATAAAATGGATAGTGTTCTAATTCATGTAGTATGTTGGATTAAAACTGGTTCTTTAATCCAGTACCAAATTACTTTCTATTACATCTCCTACATCATGGAGGATATCCATCTCCAACACTACTCAGAGTTCTAAAAGTAGGTAACATGCGAAAAATTAGACTTAGTGTGCTTATTCCTTGGTGAAATCTTACCTCTGTCAACATTATCAGCATTCTTCTCATCTCCCCTGAAATTTTCCCACTCCACACAATAATATAGTTTGTAACAAGATTGCCCACATATCTTACCTGACTTAATTGACCATAGGGAAGCCTTAAGAAAGAATAGTTTTCAGTCTTTTATTACTTTGCTAATGATTGTGAAATCTTGGGCAAATTATTGGAAACATTGTTGAGCTTTAATTAGCTCATCACTAAAATCCCGCCTGCCCTGTACTCAGTGGCTGCGACCCCTTCTTTTGGTTCCCGTCGGTGTGACTGGATTGACAAGACGGGACTGAAGGAACTGTGAGGATTTCTCTGAAAATTTTCATTTTCTCATAATCCAAACACTTCATCTTAAAAAAGAATCAAAAGCCAAAGACCATATGAATCAGATGTCTCACTAAAGATGGCACTGTGGTTGTTTTTTGTTTTACTAATGAAGTTGTGAGTAACAAATGTAAAATGGTATAGGTAAAAATAATCTATAAACAAAAAGAACTAGCAAAGGATAGTGCTATATATTATGATATAGTATATGATATACTATGATAGTATATATCATATATATGATATGTAACACTATATAATATAGTATATAATGATCCATATGCATCAATATTATATAATAGATCTATACATTAACATTTATCTAATGAACACTATATATTATCTGCTTGTATTATTTTATTATACTCTATATATGATAGTATATCATCACATATTGTTTACTATATGTACCTAATAGTGGTACTTTTAAATTGTATTAAGTAAAAAATAAGATATTTTACTGCATAAGATAAAAAGAATAAGTGAATTTCCATAAGACTATACTAGAAGTTGGAAGGTATAGGTTCTTTAGCTGAGTTTGGATATAATACATTAAGGTTTTGGTAAGTCTGATTCAATTTTGTTAATTTTTTAATTAATTTATTTTTAGAGAGGGGGGAAAGGAGGGAGAAAGAGGAAGAGAAATACCAATGTGTGGTTGCCTCTTATCCTACTGAAGACCTAGCCTGCAACCCAGGCATGTGCCCTGACTGAGAATTGAACTAGCAACCCTTTGGTTTGCAGGCTGGTGCTCAATCCACTAAGCCATACAAGCCAGGGCTCAGTTTGGTTAAATTTATTTTTCAAACTGACTAAGAATATATTTTGTAATGTTAATAGTAATGTGAACATTTAAAAAAAACTACTTCAAGGCCATAATGTGCATGAATCAAAATTCAGATATTTATAGGACACTGGACAAATCAAGTTAAGGTTTGTATAGATTTAAAATGTATCATAAAGAGCCCAGGCCCAAATCTAGCACATAGCATTGTACTCGTGCCACGGTCCTCCTGCAAAGGGACAAGATACTTCTATGCCGTTTTGCATAGGGCTTGCAGCATTTTACCTTGTGAAAACAAGGTACAAGAGTTCTAATTTCTCCCCTTTTCTTGCCAACATTTGTATCTTAACAGGTGTGAGGTGATATTGTATTGTGTTTATGATTTGCATTTTCCTGAAACATTAGTGGTGTTGAACATCTATTTCTATATCTTTTAGCCATTTTATGTTCTTTTTTGAAAAATATCTATTCAAGATTTTTGCCCAATTTTAATTGGTTTCTTCGTTTTATGGCTAAAAGATTTGTAAGATTTGAGTTGTAAGATTTCTTTCTGTTTTGGATATTAATCTGATCTTAGTCAGTATGGGCTACTGTAACAGAACAGATGAGACTGCACAGATTATAAACAACAGAATTGTATTTCTCACAGTTCTGGAAGTTATAGGTCCAAGATAAGGATAAGATGGTCTGGCTTATTGACAGCCCTCTTCTGGGTTATATACTGCCAACTTCTGACTGGATCCTAATATGGCAAACTGCCGAGAGAAAGAAGAAAGCTCTTTTGGGACACTTATAAGGACATTAATTCCATTCAGGAGGGTTCCAACCTCATGACCTCATCTAGTTCTAATTATCTTTCAAAAGACCACCTTCTAAACCACGCTAAGAGGAAGATTTCAACATAGAAGTTTCATGGGAACACATTCAGTCCATGACAAATTCCTCATCAGATAGATGGTTTGCAAATATTCTCTCTCGTTCTGTAGGTTGTTTTCTTTTGTTTTGTTTTGTTTTGTTGATTATTGTCTGCTGTGTGGGAGATTTTTTTAGTTTAATATAGTCCCACTGGTTTAATTTTGCTTTTGTGGTTTGTGCTTTTCTAGTTATATCCAAGAAGTCATTGCCAAATCCAATGTCATTGAATTTTTATTTTGTTTTCCTCTAAGAGTTTAATAGTTCCAAGTCTTATATTTAAATATTTAATGTATCATAACTTTTGCGTGTGGTATAAGGGTCTAATATCATTATTTGGCAAGTGGATATCTAGTTTTTCCAGCAATGTTTGTTAAAGAGACTGCCCTTTCCTACTGTGTTTTCTTGGTCACCTTGTTAAAGATGTTGACTATATAAGGACTGTCCAGAGGGTACTCAGCTATATAATACAAAAAAATAGGAACATTTATTTAAGAAGATACAAGATATGAGAAATACTACACATCAGACAGTAACACCTTAGTTCCCTTTAAAGCAGGCACCTTGGGACCTCACATAGTTCTCCTAATCTCCAACAGCTCCCCTGTCGTATTTTGTTGAATCTCATCAACAGACTGAAATCTCTTCCCTTTTAAAAAGTGATTTTCATTTTGGAAAAACCTAGAAATAGCAGAGCACCAAATCTGGGCTGTAGTCACCTAGGTGATTCAATGTTTCCCCAAAGAACTCTGCATGAGACATGATGCATGTACAGGTGCATTATTGTGATGAAGCTATAGCCTTGTAATTTAGCTGAATAGTTTCTGTGGAAGAATGTTCCAGCTGAACACAAAATTAGATGCATATTAATTGCTCTATTCACTCAGTTATTTTGAATGCGACAGCCACACAGTACATAAGCTCACTCAATGGTGACTACTGTCCCCCACCCCAACAACACTGACTAGAACAGTGAAGTTGTCATGGTTCACACATGTGCATTCCAGTCCACTCTCCTTGGCTGCCAGGTAACATCGATATTGCACAAACTGTTCTTGTTATATTAACAATAGCTGGACTTTTTCCCAACAGACCTCATGCATGCATAGGTTTATATCTAGGCTCTCTATTTCATTCCATTGTTCAATATTTTTATGCCAGTACCATGCTGTTTTAATTACAATGGCATTGTGATATATTAGAGATCAGGAAAAGTGATGCCTCCAGCTCTGTTCTTTCTCAAGATTGCTTCTGAGGTAGTACTGATATTTTAACAAAACTGTCTTCAAATAAATGAACATGAGATTTTTTCATATATCTATGTCTTCTATAATTACTCTCATTAGTGATTTGTTATTTTCAGTGTGTGTTTCACCTTTTTCCTTATATTTCTTGCTAAGAATTGTTTTCTTTTATGATGCTAATGTAAATAGAGTTGTTTTTAATTCTCTTTCCAAAGAGTTTACTGTCAGTGTGTAAAAATAAGGTATAGGAATGGATTTTTCATACTGATTTTTCATTCCTATGGACTTAATATGTGTTTATGAGTGTTAATAGCTTTTGCATAAGCTAATCATACATTGAGAAAATACCCAGATGAAATGAGTTTTATGTTTTGTCCAGTTATATTTCTTGAGAACTGATTTTCTTAAGAAAGACAAGACACTTCCATCTCTTCTAAATTGCATCATTTCCAAAGCCAGTTGTGTTTGACTGTTTAATACAACTGGGATCCCATCTCAGTAATCTAATTGAATTTCCGATCTGAGTCATAGCTGAGCCAGTTCTACAGCAGAGCTCATTTTATTACAGCGCTAATGCATTGACTGAGTCTTTACAATCCCCTCTTCACTGCCTTCAGTTCCGTTTACATGCATAAGCATTGTACAAACAATACCTGGCAATCTGTTTGAAGTGAAAACTTGCCGGCACAGAAATTCATTTCTGAATAATCTATCAGTTTAACACAACAATTGAGTTTACACATAGACATTGGGTCTGTCGGTTTCCCCATTCTTGAATTTACACTCACGTGTTTAAACATTTCTACAACCTGAGTCTCATTGTCATAGTTTTCGTCCCCTCCCAAATGTTGCTGCATTCCAATCTGCTTTGTATTTCATCTTAAACATCTAGGTTCAATATCTATAAAACTATTCTCTTTCATATTTGACTTTCATATTATATTGATTTTATACTATATAAGTGTCTTAAATATCCTATAAGAGGGATCAACAAAATTTTAATGTGACTGAAATATTGCTATTTTGATCTTCATTGAATATATATATATATATACATATTAAACAGAGGTGTGTTAATCCAGGTAATTGTTTAGCTTAGCATGGGAATAAGAAAAACTCAGCTCCTTGCTGAACAGGAGAGCAAGGAGCAAACCAGAGATTAGTTGGAAGGCTGGTGGGACACAGGGGGAGCGCATGTTACTAGAGCCCTCATGTTACTGCAGCTCCCTCAATAGAGGGACACTGAGGGGAACCTGGGACCATAGAAGGCCTGTCTAGTGGGAGCTGCAGCCACGAGGAGGCATGGTCCTTGTCAGAAACAATCCCCAAACAGAGACAAGGAGAATCGGCCTGGCTTCTCTCTAGCTTGTGCCTTCCAGATGTCTACAGGTGACTTTTTATTTTTATTTTCAAGATTTCATTTACTTATTTTCAGAGAGAAGGGAAGAGACGAAGAAAGAGAAGGAGAGAAACATCACTGTGTGGTTGCCTCTTGTGCACCCCCTACTGGGGACCTTGTCCACAACCCAGGCATGTGCCCTGACTGGAAATGGAGCCAGCAATGCTTTGGTTAACAGGAGAGCACTCAATCCACTGAACCACACCAGCTCGGACTACAGGTGCCTCTTGTTGCCTACACCCAGCTAGAAGTCAGCTTCCCTTGGGGACTGGGCCAGGCAGCCTGCAACAGCCAGCTCCCCACCATACAAAATAAAGCAGAGCCTGAGAGGACAAGGAGTGGGCCCAAAGGTATGCATGCCCGGATATGTGTGACCTCTGTCTGCTCTGTATCAGGTTTGAGCCTGGTTCATGCCTCATGCTGTTCCATGCCTCAGTTAAGGGAGATGGAGGAGTTGCTCCCTTGGTTTTTGGAAGTTCTTTTTCACCCTGATTAGAAACCGAAGTTCTTCTGGGAGGGAAGGAGAAAGATTTTATTCTTAAGATGTGTTCTTGTTTTCTTTTGGTGGAATTTACCCATATAGCAGCCCTACCTCACCATGCCCTTCAGGAAAGCCGTGTCCCAGTTATTCGCCCACCCATTCCCACTTCTCTCCCAACCTTTGATTTTCTCTGCCAGAGAACAGTGACCTAGACCATGCACCAGTGGCCATGAGTGTTTCCCAGGATAATTCATGAAGTGAGTGATATTATAAGGTGTACCATCAATCTGTAAGTAGATGTCACTTACTAATCAATTTGTATCATATTTCCAATAAATTTCTGGAAATTACGCCTGATTTTGTGCTACCGTTTGTTGAAACAGTGGCTTAGCTGTCAGGCCAGGTGCACACACACCCAAACTCTCAGCATCAGGTGATCCTGCTCTCAGGCGCTGCGTCCCCCCCGGCAGAGCTCTGAGGGCCTCGGGCAGTAATAGGCCAGGCCAGTTAGTCTGGTGTCCCCCACTCTCACTGGGCACACTGGGTCTCTCAGAGGCCTTCCCCATGGTTTTCATATTCTTGTGCTGTCTCATAAGCCATATGGAGGTTTTGTGTTTCCAGGTCACTCTGACAGGTGGCCTTTGACCTTGTATCCCCCAAGCCTGAAAATATGAGGAGTAACAAGCACACATTTCCCAACCACTTTGCACTGCTCAGCCTAGTGCCAGTTGTGGGAAGTGTACTGGGACTGTAAACCGAGGGAGTAAGATGTGCCCCATGCAAGGAAACACTCCTGTGCAAAGAAAGTGGATGCAGGAGCTGTATATTCCACAGATGGAAGCCCAGCGCCCTCTTCTCACACCATCTTCCTTGGGCCTGTTTGACTGCAGTTTGGACTTGGCCTCAGCTGCTTGCTGGGGCCACTGGAGAATCATTTGGAATTCCTCCAGCCTATGTTTGTGAAGTGCACCTGTGTGTGACTTTTGTTTGCTAGCATTTGTGAGAGGTTGAGAGATTGAGAGATAAACAGAGACAGAGAGATAGCAAGACAGAGTGTCAGTTAGTCCAAGTTCCTTTCAAGAGTTTCACTGGAGAAGCCAGACATACATAATTCATGAGGTTACTGGAGAAGAGAAAAGCTTGTAACTAAAGCTCTGTCATACTGAACATATTTAGAGAGAATGTAGTGCAACTAGAACAATAATTTTCTATGTGAATCACAGCAATTTATTAAAGTTATGCTATACTATATGATGTGATGGATGCTGTCCTTCCTTTGAGAAGCCAACTATTAAGATTAGGAAATAGTATTTACAATTTAGAAATGGAAATTCTACCTAATTGTCTCTGTGCATTTGGCCATAACCATCAAACCATATTTAATGAACATATTAAGCATATTAAACATATGACATTATACAGCAGATTAAATGGAATCATTGTTTTATATGTCCATTCTGTCAATAGTTATCACCCCCTCCAAATCCTCTACATGCTGAAACAAAGACATAGGACTAAACACATAAGACAAACTATTATCTAAGTTCATGCATAATACCACATAAAAATAAAAGCTCAAAACTGGAACACATAAAACACATTAGGCCATCGAAGGAAGGAGAACTCAGTTCCTTCTCAGGGCCAGGAAGGCTCTGTGAAGGAAAGAAAAACAAAGACACCTTGAGAAGCGAGGAGATTTGGATATGTAGAGGTCATAGGTTAGGCAGAGCATTTTTTAAAAAGTAAGAACAGATGAGCAAAGGCAAACAGTTACATGTAGGGTGACTGTATAGAAAAAAATCATTTTGGCAGAAACATGNTAGAACAGGGCAACTAAGTCACTGGGTTGTGACCTTGTATGTGGGGGCGGGGTCAAAGAGGGACAATGGCTTCCCTCTGCCACCTGCCACCGGCACTGCAGCCACCACCGTCCCTAGGCCCACGCGTTTTGTTCCACTGCATGAGAGTGTGCCACCGCCGTCAGCCCTCCACCACTGGGTTCGCCCCCTAGGGCCTGTGTGGTCCGTCTCACTGTGCACGAATGTGCGACTGAGGTCAGTCTGCCCCATACCCCGACTGGTTCCAGGCTGCCTGCGTGCCTAGGTCGGGGGATCTGTCCTGCCCGACCCAGCTCCGCTGATGGCTCCACCTCTCTTACCGTCCCTGTTGAACGGTTCATAGTTGTCAGACTTCAGTATAATTCCGTTTCTGTCCTTTGGGTGTGTCCTAGTTCTCCAAACCTTTGTTGTGTTCAAACTTGGTTGTGGGAGAAGGCTCAGTGTTTCCACCTATGCCTCCATCTTGGCGGAAGTCCAGACCATATTTAATGAACATATTAAACATATGACATTATACAGCAGATTAAATGGAATCATTGTTTTATATGTCCATGTATAATGGACATATATAATTATTCTGTCAATAGTTATCACCCCCTCCAAATCCTCTACATGCTGAAACAAAGACATGTAGGACTAAACACATAAGACAAACCATTATCTAAGTTCATGCATAATACCACATAAAAATAAAAGCTCAAAACTGAAACACATAAAACACATTAGGCCATCGAAGGAAAGAGAACTCAGTTCCTTCTCAGGGCCAGGAAGGCTCTGTGAAGGAAAGAAAAACAAAGACACCTTGAGAAGTGAGGAGATTTGAATATGTATAGGTCATAGGAAGGCAGAGCATTTTTTAAAAAGTAAGAACAGATGAGCAAAGACAAACAGTTACATGTAGGGTGACTGTATAGAAAAAAATCATTTTGGCAGAAACATGAGATGAAAGGCAATTACAGGTAAATGCTGGTAAAATAATTGGAGGCTATTCCATGGTGAATGTTTAATGTAAGATTCAATGAATTATTTTTTGTAGCAGTACTCCTATATCTTAAAGATGGGTAACTAATTTTATTTCTTTAGTTATAAGTGTGAAAATGGCATATTATTTAATATCTTGACCATGTTCTTTCTTTTACAATTTATTTTAAACTTCTCCCTTCAGGGCTAGATCTCCCTTCTACTTTTTAGTTCGATCACTTCCTGGTCCCTGTGGCTGAGCCGGGAGCTATCAGAGTTTTTGTCTGATTCCCTGGGCAGAAGGAAACATATCTCTGTCAGTTCAGGGTAAGGCAGGAAGAAATTTAAAGTGAAGTAAATGAGAAGTCTAGTAAAAGTAACTATTTGTGTGGTTTGTGTTCTTGGAGTACGGAAAGTAAAAAAAAAAAAAAAAAAAAAAAGAGTGAGGGATAATCTTTCCAGCAGGATTTTTCCAGGAAAGGATAGGTGTGCCTCAGTAATGTTTTAGATGTATGGTTTTCTAACCCCTCATCATACAAAGAGAGAAAGGTTGAGAGCTGTGACCCTGAAGTTAAGCATCTATGTTGTTACAATCCGAGTACAGACTGTGAAATGTGGAGACTCCTGAGGGCTCTGACCATGGTGTATGTAGTTTTAGAACATAAGTCAGATGCAGTGAAGGTAAGGACAGTGGAGTCAGAGAAAGAAAGTAAGGGTGACATGGTATGAGTGAGTTCAACATGGCCAGCTTTCGAAGCGATGGAGTATAATATACAGAACATATTACTGGTAAAGTGAAATGCATAGGTATAAGAAAACATAAGATAGAGAGTGAGGAACCTTTTACAAATTAGTAATATAGGAAAGAACAATTCCAGTAATAACACAATGTAATAACTAACTGTTAAATAAGTGCATGTGATGGTCTTGTGAAACACACACACACACACACTTATGAGAATGATGAATGATGTGGGCAAGTACTTGTAATCAAAACAGCAATTCTTAATGTCCCGCTTTTTTCCAGGTAGAGGAATATTAAAATAAGATCGATGCTAAAATCAAAGCCACACAGTTAAAGCATATCAGTTACTACTCATTTACATGTAACTTAGTAAATATAGTTTAAAATAATGATTACGTTAAAGGATGAGATTAGGAGAGATGCTACTTTACACTTCTATAGTAGGCACCAAATATATAGTGTTTACAGATTACTGAATTCTATTAAATTATTTATGCCACCTATTTTCCCTCATAGCACATAAAGTAAACAAAGGAGTCATCATTCTTATTTTCAGATGACTACCTGTGAAAGATCCAGGACATTGGCATTGGAACCTGGGACCCCTATGCTGATAACATGCTCATAATCTGTGGTTAAATTATCCTTTAAAAGACATTCTGACCTCTTCATGTAACAAGTTTTGCATTTCTTAAGTTTAAGAACCTCAATAGAATTTGGATTATATTATGATTCCTGGTAAATCATAAGAACCATTTCACCAAGAGCTGAGTCAGAAGTAGACAATCTGTGGTTGTCTACCTGGATCTCTTTGGAAAAGGCAACAGAAAGAGAAGGGGCTTGAAAATGGTAGATGAAGCATTAGTTGCTATATTTTATTTACAAGTTGTTATCAGTACAGAAAAGTTACTGAAACTCAACTTGTATCTTTTGACAGTATTATGAAACAAATTAGAGGAGAAAGAAACAATCAGGTTTAAATACGTTCTTCCTTATGGTACTTCGTGCTCTACTGGACTGCTGATCTTCTGATAGGAAAGACTTTAACGATGTCCCAGTGTAAGAGGCTTATCCTCAGTGTTTGACATTGAAAATTTATCATCAATGTGCTGTAGCAGGCACATAGGTTTGAGGTTATCTAGTGTACTACTCTGTTCCCTATTCTATAGTCTTTGATAGTATTACATCAATAATATAAGACCAACATAAAAGTCTAGGGAATAACCACATAATCAAGACCTCTGGGACTACATTATGTCAGAGAACAGAGGAGTCACCATGGTTCCGAAGTAAAGATGGTGAATGTGTAATACAGTTCTTTCCACATAAAAGGGATTTTTTAAATCTTATTTAATGATGGATATTGAAAAGAACACCTTTTCTGGTTCAGTAGCTGAAGGCTAAATGCCAGAAGACTTGGTCTGTTTCACTACAGATAGGGCATGGGTACAAATTTAAGAAGTATGCCTCACCCACCAGAAAATTTTGGCTTTATACAGGGACTACACCTGTGAATTAATTGTGAAAATGATGAAATCATCTCCCCTGTATCCTTTGTATCTGGAATAAGTGTTAATCTATGTAATTCTACTAGGGACACAGTACTTTTTTTTTATTTACAATCTTGGCTAAGGACAGAGAAGTAGTGACAGAGACTTCTATTCGACTCCCTCTACATAAACGATCCTTAAGTCAAAGGGCCATTGTCTGGCCTCTTACCAGCTGCTAAGTGTCTCATTCTGATTAAGGTCCAAGAAATTAACAAAGTTCAGGCCCCAGTGGATGGACCACATAGTAGACTGGGGCCAGGACTCTAACAGGGTCCTGCATGGGAGTATTGCATAAGCAGAGGTACTTTCTGCAGCAATAACTCAAAATCTGGTATTGCCCTTTCTCCACTACCCAGTTACTTTGGTAAACAATGTCAATTTATTTGGAAAATAATTAGGTGAATATCTATTGTACATATCTGAGAAGACTTTTCAATATTCTAGGTCTACAAGCAGACCCAGACTCCATTTCAATTTGGGGACCCTTGGTCTCAGAAGTCCTAGAACATGGAAACTGTGAGTAAATGTCATTTCAAATTGCAGAAACTGATATAAAACTTCTATTCCTATTCGGTTGCTCCATCTATCATAAAATTCTATAATATACACATGTGCAAAAGTTACCGAGATATAATCCACATAACATAAATTCACCCTTTAAAATTCAAAATTTACTGAATTTTAGTATATTTACAAAATTGTGTAGCCATCATCACTGATTTTGGAATATTTTCAGCACTCTCAAAAGAAATCCTACCCTTATTGGCACTTAGAGTGACCCCATCCCCTTTGGCCTTATCCATGGTTTTACTTTCCCAGGTTTTAGTACTCTGAGTTCAGAAAATATTAAATGAAAAAGTCTAGAAATAAATCATGTGTAAGTTCTTAATTTTGCAGTCCTCTGAGTATGAGATGAAATCCCATGCCATCCCACTTGGTCGTACCCAGGATGTGAATCATCCCTATGTCTATGAATCCAGGCTATATATGCTACCCACCCATTAGTCATATAGTAACCATCTCAGTTTTTCTCTTTCCAGATGTCTTACAGTTGGAATCACGCGGACTTTTCAAAATGACTTTCATACTGGTTGCAAGGGCCATCATTAACAATTCAGCAAACAACAAGTGCTGACAACGCTGTAGAGAAAAGAAAACCCTAGTGCACTGTTGGTGGGATGCAGACTAGTGCAGCCACTGTGGAAAACATTAAGGAATTTCCTCAGAAAACTAAAAATGGACCTGCCTTTTGACCTGGCATTTCTATGTCTGGAAATATGCCCTAAGAATCCTGAAACACCAATTCAAAAGAACCTACGTACCCCTTGTTAATAGCCATGTTATTTGCAATAGTCAAGTGCTAGAAACAACCTAAGTGCTTATCAATAAATGACTGGATCAATAAACTATGGTAATTTAAACAATGCAATATTATGCAGCAGAAAGAAAGAAGTAGCTCCTACCCTTCAAGACAGCATACGTGGAACTGGAGAGCATTATGCTAAGTGAAATAAGCCAAGTGGTGAAAGACAAATACCATATGATCTCACCTATAAATGCAACCTAATCAACAAAACAAACAAGTGAGAAACATAGAACTAAAGCCATGGAAATAAAGAACAAACTTACAATGACTAGAGTGGAGGGAGGAAGGGGTAATGGGGGGGAGGGGCATGTCAAGACCCTGTATGAAGGACCTATGGGCCCAGAGACTGGGGTAAGGATTGACTGTGGAAGCAGGGTTAGCATGAGCAGGGCAGGAGAGAGCAACAGGAAAAAATGTGGGACAACTGTAATTGACCAATAAAAAAATTTAAAAAATAAAATGTTTTTTTTCACTTGGTAACATTTATTAAAGTGTTCTTTGTATTTTCCCATTGCTTGATAGTGCATGTCTTTATAAAGCTATATAATGTTCCATTGTCTAGTTTATCTATTTCCTTACTGAAGGCCATATTGGTTACTTCTAACTTCTGGCAATCATTGACAAATCTGTTACAAAGATACATGCATAAGTTTTTGTGTGGATGTAAGTTTCCAACTCCTTTGGGTAAATTCCAAGAAATGTAGTTGCTGGGTCATACAGTAAGAGTATCTTTAGTTTTGTGAGAAACCACCAACGAATCTTCCAGAGGCGCTGTATCATTTGCATTCTCATGAGTGAAGTCTGAGTGTTTCTGTTGCTTCACATCCTTGTCAATGTTTCATGTTATTAGTGTTCTGGATTTTGACCATTGCCATAGGTAAGCAGTGATATAAGGTGGGGAGCATGTTTTCAAGTGCTTAGTTGCCATCCGTATATCTTCTTTGGTGAGTTATCTGTGGCTCATTTATTATTTTTTTAAGTTTCTTATTCAGTTCTTAGTGTTTTTAGTATATTTTGAATAATAGTCCTTTACCAGATGTGTCTTTAACAAATAATTTTGCCCAATCTGGCACTTGTCCTCTCATTCTCTTGATGCTGTATTTCACAGAGCAGAAATTTTTAATTTTAACAAACTCCAGTTATCAATTATTTGTTCCAGGAATCATATATATGGTTTCGTATCCAAAAAGGCATCACCACATCCAAAGCCATCTATGTTTTCTCTTATGATATATTCCAGGAGTTTTATAATGATGAAATTTACACTTAGATCTGCAGTTTATTTTGAGTTAATATTTTGGAAGGGTGTAACGAAGGTCTTTGTCTAAAGTCGTTTTTCTTTGCATGTGAATCGTGTAGTCGTTCCAACACCATCTGTTGAAGAGACAATCTTTAATCCGTTGAATTACCTTGGCTCCTTTGCCATTCATCAATAGATGAATTGACTATATTTATGGGGATAAATGTTTTATTTTTGTTCTTAATGCTTTGGGATCTGAATTTTAACACTTCTTATCTTAAAATTGTGATCCCTTCGGAACATAATTAAGGCCAAGTCTTTTATTTTTTTGTAGTTTTGCAGTCAAAGTTTCTACTTGGCTGCTCATGTTCTGGACTACATTTCAAGGATGTGGATGTAAAGCCTAAAATTAAAGCCCAATATTACCTTCTAGTATGAGATCTAGGGAAAACACGGAGGGTCTCAAATGTCATAACTCCACATTTCTTTTCATTTATTTCCACAAAAAAGTCCCATAGCCAAATAACTTCCTTTATCATGGAGATCTGGCCCAGTTTCTGCTGGTCCCTAAATAAACAGGCCTCGGTTCTCTTCCGGATCACCCAATTATTTCAAGGGGCCAATCACCCCCTCCTGCAGGAACCAGGGTTTAATCCATTCTCTGGGTACTACAAAGTCAGCCTTTCACAAACCCTTTTTTTTTTAATTTTTTAATTTAATTATTTTTCAAGTACAGTTTTCTGTCTATTACTCCCATCCAATCCCACTCCCCATCCTCCCCCCTCCCTCCCATTTCCACCCTTCTCAGTTGTTGTCCATGTATCCTTTATATAGGTTCCTCTAAATCCCTCCCTTATTTCCCCTGAAATTCCCTCCCCTCTCCCCTCTGGTCACTGTCAGCCTCTTCTCTATTTCAGTGTCTTTGGTTATATTTTGCTTGCTTGTTTGCTTTGTCGTTTAGCTTCCTGTTAGAGGTGAGATCATATGGTATTTATCACAACCCCTTTTGTTGTTTTTGTTTCCGACTGTACTCCCTGTGTGGCCCCACATGTCATGCTGTGTCCTCCCATAAGTTGAGAGTAAATGTGGTTAAGAAACTGCTATTGTTCTAAGTACTGGATTGTTCAGTGTTGAACTGCGTGCATTTGGTCAGCCCCACTTTCCTAGATCCAGAATCCCTCCCTCACCCAAATGTAATTAAAACAGTACATTTGTATCAAAAAGCTTTGAATGGTAATGTTTCTATTTATGGAACAAAGCTCTGGTTGGTTTCCTGTCTATTGTAATGAATGTGTCTCTTTACAAGGCAAAGAAGGTTAGACCAGTTTGTTTGCAGCTGATTGTAGTCTCAGTTCTAAGTTAAGGTTTCTGGACTGTGATACACAACCACTGTATACACAGCATCCAACTAAGGTGCTCTACTAAGTCTCTGTAGGACTTGAGAGGCCAGGGGAGTTGATGCACAACTGACTCATGATTAACAGTGTTCTTTTTCCTCTGACCCAGGAGTTGATTGTCTTCTTGCAGTGTGCATGCAACTGGCAAGATAATTGTTTACTTTCAGGTAGGGTAAATCTAACTCTTCAAACTTGCTTTTAAAATTTGTATTTGCTGCTACACTTTTGCTCATACCTTTGTTTTCAGCTTTCCTCAATAAGTTCATTTTTCTTTGTTTGTATACCTTGTACATAGCCTTGAGTTGAATTTTGCTTTGTGATATTTGAAAATTATTTGAATAGGTGGTTATATCCATTTAAAGTTATTGATGTGACTGCTATGTTTGGGTTCAGTTCTGTGACATTATTTTTAGATTGTATTTACTGTATAGGTTAGTATAAGTATTGGTTTTCCTATGTGAGTTGCTGACTTTTTAAAAATTACTTTTATATTGTGTCTTTTATTACTTTGCATTCCAATCTAGTAGTGATTTCCTTTATAATTATACTTCCTATTTTATCCAATAATTTATGTTACTTAGTTTTCTTTTTTTTAATATTTAATGCTACTTCCCCCCCTTTATCTTCTTAGCATTATATCAATGAGTTGCTTCTGTTTTCCATTCTATCCATTCCAATATGTTTAACTATGTTATTTCTACTTTATCAGAGCACAATATTTTGACATACTATTTTTGCACTTATTTTAAATGCTTTTGTTTTTGTCTCAGCTGTATATATTCAATATATTCACTGCTCACTATCACACCTTCGGCAAAGGTCTCCCAAGTGATATCGTATTTGGGTAAAGCTCTTCTAGTAGTTTTATTTGGAGGGTCTGTATGTGTGATATTTCCTGCAGTTTTTTACTTTTATAATCCTGGTACAATACCATTGACACTTGAAGAATAGCTTTGCTCATTATAAAACTCTGGCTCAAAATTTATTTGAGATTTTTGAAAATCTTAACTTGGTCTACTTTGTATCATTTATATGCTGTTTCTGAGCACTTTGGACCAATGTGGTTTTCTTTCCATTTCAATTTCTTGATCTTTTTACCTGAATTCAACTAGTTTTATTAGTATATGTCTTATAGTTAGACACTGGGAATCAGGATTTTTTAGTTATACAATGAGCCTATTTTATTGGTAGCTCCAGAGGTCATGTATTTCTCAAAAATTTTCTCATTTTATTTGAAATATTATATCTGTCATCTTATTTTTTCAGAGATGTTAATATCTGAAATTCTCTGGAATTTCTTTGTCAGTCATTTAAATCTAACACTAATTTCTTAATTCTTTATACTAATTCCAACATTATACTTTTTTAACTTTCGGCAGTTATATATTTTCTTTCCTCAAAAATCCTTCATTATATTTACAGTAGAAACTACTCTTCCTTATGTACTTTGAATTTAGTCTCATTTCTGGGATGAGTTTTTGCTCCCCCTCCCCAATATTTTTCATGAATTTAGTCATGTCTTGTTTTCAAATATTCTAGCATTTTGTCCATTTCTAATCTTGAGTTTAAATTTCTTTTTAAATTATTATGCAAATTATGTCATGCTACACTGTTGCTATTTTTCATAATTGTCTTTCTAGGGAGTATATTTTTCAGCTGAAATGTTTTTATCTCACTTCAAAAAAATCCATATTGTTTTATAGATATTGCCCAATATGTTCTCTTTATTGTAAAATGTCATATACTTTCCTTGATTAACAATAGTATTTATGGGCATGTATGATGAGCAGTTCAGTTAATACATTAATGATTTGGAGAGAGAGAATGGCTAGTCTTTTTTGATTTTCTTATTTCTTTTGCTTTTTCTAAGACCCTTAATGTTTATTTATTTCTTCCTTTTTAACTTTTACCTTCAGAGAATGTATCTCCTCTCCATTTTCCTCCTTTTAGAAATAGCAACCTTCTTAAAATTGCTATTCATTTTCAAAGAACTCAGTGTTTTAATCTTTACATTTCAATACAGTTTTCAGCATTTTTCCATTTAGGAAAATTTGGGGTGATTTTTACATGTATACCACTGTTGGTCCTACTTTTCCATAAAGTTTACACTGTCTGCTCCATTACATCCTTTGGATGGTTCTGCCTGGTTTGAATGCTTAATTATATGTAAATTGAATGTAATAAAAATTCATGTCCTCTCTTTAATTTTAGATATGAGAGATGATGATTCATTTATTTTTCTTTCTAATATGTGATATATGTAGGATGTGTGCACTGAGATATAGAAAATNTTAGTGTTTTAATCTTTACATTTCAATACAGTTTTCAGCATTTTTCCATTTAGGGAAATTTGGGGTGATTTTTACATGTATACTTCCACTGTTGGTCCTACTTTTCCATAAAGTTTACACTGTCTGCTCCATTACATCCTTTGGATGGTTCTGCCTGGTTTGAATGCTTAATTATATGTAAATTGAATGTAATAAAAATTCATGTCCTCTCTTTAATTTTAGATATGAGAGATGATGATTCATTTATTTTTCTTTCTAATATGTGATATATGTAGGATGTGTGCACTGAGATATAGAAAATAGCTACTTAATCAAAAATGCATATTAACAGAACTGATTTAATAAATATAAAGAAAACAAACATAATAGGATAATTATTGGAAAAGTTAGGGAAATGTTTTAAGAAGCTAAAATTGCTGTTCCACATTTAGATAAATTTTTGATACCCTGATAATTCTAAAAGAACTATTAATTATTGAAAATTACTTCCCATCTCACAGAGTAATAGAAATTTCTCCATGTATTTTACAATGTTGGCCTAGCACTGAGACTCAAAGCTTAAGAAACTTAATTTTTATATTTAAGAAACTTAATATAAAAATATTATAAGCCAATTATATACTCTCATGAATATAAAAATTATATACTTTGGTAAATATAAAAATGTAACACTGGGAAATAAATTTAAAAATACTCTTTTACAATAGATCATAGCAAAATAAGATTTAATTCAAGAATATAGGAATATGGCAAAACTAAACTGTGAGTGTGAATATATGTCAAACAGAAACAATATAAATATGTTGGCACATGCTTAAGAGGTAGTAGATAAAATATAACACATATATTTGCTTTTAAGCTCATTAATATTTAAAAAAACACTTTTGTCCTAGTTTTCTTAGGATGCTAAAACAAAATTCCATAGTTGGGTAGTTTATAAATGACAGAAATCTATTTCTCCATAGTTCTAACGGCTGGGAAGTCCAAGATTATGGTGCCATCAGGTTTAGCACTTGATGAGGCCCACTTCCTAAATGGTACCTTTTCACTGGGTTCTCACATGGAGTAGGAGTTAGGGTACTTACCTCCTAATACAATCACCCTGTACATTAGGATTTAACATATAACTGGGTGGGGGGGCGCACAAAAATTTAGACCATAGCAATCTCTTAGCAATTTAAGTATGGCATATGTTTCCAACTTCAAAATTGATATCTATTAAGGAAACAAGTTTAACTTCATATTAAAGAATGGATTTGTAGTTTCAAGAAACATTGTCTCATTCTTAAAGGTCTGTTGTGCTGGGATTATTGAGTCATGGTTCTAACCTCTTCTTATTATCAAAATTCACTGTAGCATGATTAGAAAGCCAGAGTCTAAATGTCCAATTTTATATATTGAGGAAAATAAATGCATATCATCTGGTGAAGATACACAATTACTAGTTTTAAGATAACTCTGAAGATGCGAAATAATTTATATGGTTTGAGCAAAGGCATTGAAATAGAATTAGGCAATATTTTATTTAAAATCTACATTATTGCTTCTCTTTCAGGAAAATTAAAAACCCACCCATTATCTAATAGACTTTCTCAAGGGAGATATCATATCTTATTTTCACAGCAGTCCGCAGTGTGAGCAATAAACTCGGGCAATACCTACACCAGAAATCATTCCTAATTCCTAATCTACTCCATCAATGACAGATTAAAGTTTCCTTCTTGGTCATGTCAAAGAAAACATTCACTGGACAAGTTAAACAGGTAAGGAGGACTATTTCAACCAAGGAGAAAAATTGATCTCAACTCCACTGAACAAAATGTGGGAAGAGTTCTTTAGCATTGGGGTGAGCAGTGAAAAAGCACTGGAGAAAGGTAAGGGGAAGATTGGTTAACATCACTAGGCCGTCTGTATTTGCTAATTGGTGCTTATGGAATTTAGGCTCCTACTCTGCCACAGAGACCAGAAGATAGGGAGAGTAACTTTTTAGATTATTACATTTCAAAGAAGTATCTCTCAGTCCTTGGGAAAATTGGCAAAAGGCTGAGAGGAAATTTATATCTGTAAGGAACAGAGAAAGCATTTACAATTGCAAGTTTTCTAAATAAATGCTCTAAGAAAATGGAGGTCAGGAGCTTATAGTAAGGGAGAAATCGGTCTCACTTTTAGCCAAGTTAAGGAGAATGGTAAAGTCTTTTTGGTCAGTTTCAATAATTTTACTCTCCTTTACCTTTTTTTAAATTTTATTTTTTAAAATACAAAATGTCTCTCTTAAACTAAATTTTGAGCTTCTTGTTTTTTATTGAATTTGTATGGTATAGTATTTTACAGTATTTCCTTCCCTTCTCCCTATTCATGCCCTTCAGTTGCACCCAGTCACAGGCATGTTGGGCTGACTTTGTGTCTTGCTTTGTCCAGTGAGACACAACTGATTACGACTTAGCTGAGACTTGGACAGTCTTCATGCATTGGGCTTTCTCTGTTGCTGCTTTTTGGAACTTTAATGTTATCAAGTGAAGAAGCATAGATTCACCTATTAGTGGAAGAGAAACCTTATGAGACAAAGACAAACTACCCTAATTTAAGATCTGCTAGGTAAAATGGCCTCCCAAATGCCAGATGCATAATAAGTGAGGCCATCTTAGAACATTGTCTTATCTGAGCCACCAGCCCAAAACAGACTTTTGATAGGTTGGCCCACAACAAAAGAGCCATTCTATCAATAAGATGTATTTCTATATGTCACTATGTTTTGAGGTGTTTGTTAGTCATCAAAAAGCTAATTTAGTGTATCAAAAGTTAATTGATACCCTATCTCTGGTCATAAACATACTTATACTAAGTAAGTATCTAATTACTTAGATGAGTAAAGAACTAAATAATGATATAAATTTTATATAAAATATTATAACTGAAGCCTCAGTGAGACATCTGAGAGCCAAGCTATGTAGAAAAAAAACATATAATTTATATAAAGTGCTTACCATGTCATATTAAGCACCCATACAAATGTTATTTTCATCTACATTTTTAGTAAGGTTAAATTTGATAAAATCACCATAATTTGAAGTAAACACTAGATAATTACTATATACTATGTAGTTGTGTCATGCATGTCAGTCTGGCCTTAAAAAATTAAATAAGGTAAAGATCATTAGCATTCTCCTTTATTAGGCTATACAGAGAAGCTGCTCATACTCTCTTCAGTGTACGTGTATGCATTGCTTTACTGTGGATCCACTCTTGTCTAATGTGGGAGAATCCAGACAATGAAAGAATCAGAGAAACCAGATATGCTTGAATTAGGATACTGAACCATGTACACATGAATATGCACACACATTCATACATGCACACACACTCTAAAGGTCTATTATTAGTGGCTGTGTAGTTCACTGACTCCCTTGACTAATATACTCACTCAACCTTAATGTATTTTTCCTTACTGTCTGTCAAAATCTCAACTCAAATAGAATTTCTTCTGCCTTAACACGTTAATGACCTGAAACCTCCATCAGAGCTCTTCATTTATTCCTACTTGCCTTACAGTTCATCTTTTGCAAATATTTTAGTTCTATTATACTTTACCTATCTGGTGTTGACTTTATGTTCACAGCTTCTGCAGAAGGTTTTCCATGTGATAGATAGTTTATGATTGCTCCTAAATTTGATTTATTTAAATAGATAATAAACATTGAAAAATATGTTGTGACAAATAAAATTGTATGTAAATTAAATATTTATTATTAATATAGGATAGATATTAAGTATATATAAGAATAAAAATCATTATAGTTAGCAATATAAAGATGTATTAGAAAAATATTGATGACTTCAAAAAATTAATAGTGGTTCTCTATAGTAGTATGTTCAAACATTTTAATTTTCTGATATTGCTTGTCTATATTTTCTAATTCTTATGAAATAAAACTGTTTTATAAGAAAAATCATTGTTTTTTTTTTTATATATATATATTTTATTGATTATACCATTACAGTTGTTCTATTCCCCCCCTTCATTCCCCTCCACCTGCACACTCCCTCCCCCACCATTCTCCTCCCCCTTAGTTTATAACCATGTGTCTCAAGTTTCTTTAGATTCTATATTTCCCCTACTATTCTTGCCCTCCCCCTATCTATTTTCTATCTACTGTCTATGCTATTTTCTGTACCTTCTCCCCCCTTCCCCTCCTCCCACTCCCCTCTTGCTAACCCTCCATGTGTTCTTCAATTCTATGGTTCCACTCCTGATCTAGCTGTCCTCTTGGTTTGCTTTTGTTTTAGGTGTGGTTGTTCATAACTGAGTTTGCTGTCCTTTCACTGTTCATATTTTTCATCTTCTTTTTCTTATATAAGTCCCTTTAGCATTTCATATAATAAGGGCTTGGTGATGATGAACTCCTTGAACTTGACCTTATCTGAGAAGCACTTTATCTGTCCTTCCATTCTAAATGAAAGCTTTGCTGGATAAAGCAATCTTGGCTGTAGGTCTTTGGATTTCATGACTTGGAATACTTCTTTCCAGCCCCTTCTTGCCTGTAAGGTCTCTTTTGAGAAATCCGCTGACAGTCTGATGGGTACTCCTTTGTAGGTGACTGTCCCCTTATCCCTTGCTGCTTCTAGGATTCTCTCCTTCATTTTAGTCTTGGCTAATGTAATTATGATGTGCCTTGGTGTGTTCCTTCTTGGGTCCAACTTCTTTGGCACTCTCTGAGCTTCCTGGATTTCCTGGAAGTCTATTTCCTTTGCCAGACTGGGGAAGTTCTCCTTTATTATTTGTTCAAATACGTTTTCCACTCGTGGCTGTTTCTTTCCCCCTTCTGGTACCCCTATAATCCGGATGTTGGAACGTTTAAAGATGTCCTGGAGGTTCCTAAGCCTCTCCTCATTTTTTTGAATTCTCATTTCTTCATTCCTTTCTGGTGGGATGTTTTGTTCTTCCTTCTGGTCCATTCCATTGATTTGAGTCCCCGTTTCCTTTCCATCACTATTGGTTTCCTGTTCATCTCCCTTTATTTCAATTAGTTTAGCCTTAATATGTTCCTCTAGTTTGTGACTATAATCAACCAGTTCTGTGAGCATCCTGATAAACAGTGTCTTGAACTGTGCATCTGAGAGGCTGGCAATTTCTCGGTCGCTTAGAGTTATCGGCTCTGGGACTTTGAGTTCTTCTTGTGCCATCTTTTGGGCTGTTCGTGCCTGTTACATAGCAGGATCTGAGCCCTAGGTGTTCACCAGAGCAGGGCAACTAAGTCGCTGGGTTGTGGTGCTGTATGTGGGGACGGGGTCAAAGAGGAGCAATGGCTTCCCATCTGCCGCCTCCCGCCACCAACGCCACAGGTGCTGCAGCTGCTACCATCACCGGGGCCCGCGCATTTCGTCCCACTGCCCTCGAGTGTGCCACCATCGTCAGCCCTCCACCACTGAGTTTGCCTTCTGGGGCCTGCGTGGTCCATCTCACTGTGCGCGGATGTGCGACTGCAGTCAGTCTGCCCCACACCGCGACTGGTTCCGGGCTGCGCCTGGATCCTTCCTGCCGGACCCTGCTCTGCTGCTGGCTCCGCCCCTCTTACCGCCCTGGTCCAACGGTTCATTGTTGTGGGACTTTCGTATAATTCAATTTTCTGTTCTTTAGCTGTGTCTTTGTTCTCCAAACCTTTGTTGTATTCAAACTTGGTTGTGGGAGAAGGCACAGTGTTTCCACCTATGCCTCCATCTTTGCGGAAGTCCAGAAAAATCATTGATATTCTCTTAATTTGATATATAAAATATATATTTTCTTCAAATATTTGAGTAATTAAACTTTCTGTCTAACTGTGCCGTCGATGTTACAGTGTTAACACTTAAACTCTTCCATGTATGATGTCAGCCTAGTTTATAAGAGCTGGAATGGACACCTTTTCTCTGGATCTGTCCTCAGGTTGCTGGATATGCTTCTGTGAGGTGAAGGTTTAATCACTGACCATTAGTAAATGGTCAGTAAATGAATCATTGATTCATTTACTAGTATGACTAGTAAATGAATACATCAACTCTCTAACTGTTTGATTAGTAATACTGGGGTTTGTATGTGCGCCATTATCTTTTTCTTCTTGGGATTATTTTCCACATTCCTCTTTGCAGCCACCATTATTGCTGCCTTTCCTTCCCTGCATTGGAATTCCTTATCCCCAGCATTCCCCATCAATTGCTGGAACTGAATGTTTCATTTTGAGTCTGTTTGTGAAAAGTACCCAAACTCACAAAATGCATTTGAAATTGTCATCAATATGAATAATTTGTTTGCCATCGATTTACTACTGGGCTATGGTGGATAGCAAACAAAAACAATATTGCTGTGAACTTGGCTTGCTAACATATAACGTAACATCTTTGTCTTATCTAAATAACATTTTCAATTGCAGAATAATTAAAAATAATTTAATCATGTGTTCATGAACTCTGTATTTACTGTTTTCCTTAGCACTGAAGAAAATGTCTATGCCTAAGGTTTATTAGACTGCAATTACAGACTAGAATTCCAACAGACACTTTTTCAGTAAATGAATGTTAATAGGGAAAGAAAAGAAAAACTGGCAATTAATGAGCAGACATGATCAGAGACACTCATTTTATTTAATATTTACAACAGCCCTATATAAAACATAGGTAGAGACTGAAGCTTAGGAATGGATAAAAGATTAGATTTTGGGCTGTCTTGAGATGTATTCTGTGTTATGCTGCTCTACATAAAGTGAAACTGAATATCATGTGGAAAATATTTTACAGTATGCTTATAAAATTCAGATTCTAGTTGTCTAAAGATATATCTTTCTCTCTATATATGTAAACACATCTATATGAAAATCTGCAGAAAATTATAAATGTATAAAAATCTGTAGACCCATAACATCAAACATTTTAAAGTTTATGCGAGGCTACATTACACATGCATTACCACTTACAATTTCCTCACACAGTAACGTCTGAAATTTTCTTTCTTGAAAAAAAGTCATCCTTAGATAGCTGATATTTTAAGTACTTCTTTTTATGTACTGTAAATTATAAATGTAAACTTACTACTTGACTATGGTATTTAGAAATAGTTATTATCCAGGTAACATTTTAGGTGGCTTTGTAGCAAAGGAGAATTTCCTCCAGTGATAAAATAGAAAGAACAAGTGCTAGCAAAACATTTTATACCTTTGTATGACATTAAGGTCCTATTTCATGGTTAAATCTTCAGTTTTATCAAACAACAAAAAATAAGAGACTTTGTAAAATGATATTTCAAGGTTTAAGGAGACATTACATTTTACTAGAAAAATAGAGGTAAAGTTACCAATTCCCAAATGGGAATAATAAATACAAAGTTTTCCTTATTCTACCAATTTAGGGAGAATCACATTGGTATACTGACTGACTTGAAATGGCAGTATACATTAAACATCTATTCCAAAAATGACATCAACATGATTACCACACTGAGTTTCATAACTGCACTCAAAATGTTACTCTGATGTTCAAAATGATATTAGAAAACAACATATATCATATATATTAGGCAATTTGAGCTAAACTATGTTGTATATTTTCTTTAAGCATGGCCATTATTGCCTGCTTTAATAAAGTATTTTTAAGAATCATGTAATAAAGCATCTCATATGAATTCAAACTATGAATTATTAAACTATTCACACATCCCAGATACTTCAGGGAAAACCATTTATATTATACTAAGAAATAGCCTTATGAATCCCACTGTCATTTTTACTAGATGAGTTATTTTGTGGGAATCAATTTGTTAATTACATAGTATCTTCATGTTGAGGACTTTTGAATGAAATAATGCTCTGGCCTCAATCTATATATGTTTCTATATATGTCTATAGCCTGTCTTCACTTTCAGAGATGTCCAAATCTTGAATGTTTATTTATCATTCTATTCTATGAAATAAGGAATTAGTTGGTATAGAGAAATTGTTAATAAGTACATAGTAATGAGCTATCCAATTGATAAGAAAAATTTATATCTAATAACTTGGTAATGTAGACAGCTTAGGTAAAAATATTTATTTTTCAGGTCTTCTATAAAAATGTTGTAATTTTTTGGAGAAAATAAATTTAAATGTAACTCTGTGGTGTTGTTTCTTTATAGAGACCTCTCTTTTTTTAAAGAGAGCAAATGTAGCTGATGATCTCTATAACTTATAAGATAGCTGGATATATATCGAGTCAAGAAATTTGATTTTCTTATAGCTTTAAACCCTAACAAAACTGATAATATTACTTCATTTTTCATCTCAGATTTTAATTTCTTTCCATCTGGAAAGAACCCATATGATTTTTGAGTTATTTCTCAAAAGTGTCTTTTTTAAAATTTAATCTTTATTGTATTTTTTACTATTAAGTACCCTTATGCCACTGACCTCCATTATGTTCACTGCTACACGTGTATCAAGAAAAATCTAGAAATGACAACTGCTTTAAATTTCAAAAGAGATTTTGAAAGACATTAAATATTTTCACGTTTGATTATTTGTTGTCATTTTGTCCTAGTCAACAGAAGTTAATTTTTTGTTTACCTGAAATAAGAAAGTAGCCTGCAGGCCAAATGTTTCCACAGAGAAAAAAATCAATTATTTTTGAAGATGAAAACTACCAGTAAACTCTCTAACTAATTTAAAAGATCTAACAGCTGAGAAAATTAGCTTAACTGAAAACATAATGGGAACATTGGCACTATCAGGAAACAGCACTGAGTTGCATATTCTCTCTTTTCACAGAAGAGAAAACATGATATTCTAATAGATTGGAAATAAAGATTCCATGCTGTTTTAACAGTATAGGGAGCATTATAAGACATCTGCGGTTACAACAGAGCCTCCACTAGCTACTGCACAGGAAATGATCAAGAATTGGTGTCCATGAACAGGTGTATGGCAAGTCAGACTCAGGTTCTCTCTTTTTTTAAATTTTTATTTATTTATCTTTAGAAGGGAAGGGAAGGGAATGAGAGGAGAGAAATATCAATATATGGTTGCTTTTGGTACATCCCCTGCTGGGAACTGGTCTGCAACCCAGGCATGTGCCCTGATGGAGAATCAAACCGCCATCTTGTGGTTCATAGACCTGTGCTCAATCCACTGAGCTACACCAGCCAGGGCAGGTTCTCTTTTAATGACGCCTAATTGTGACTTGATTTCTACCAGGAAATGATATGAAAATATGACAATATTGATTTGAATATACTGGAATAATTTAGGTGAATGGTCAGCCCCTTTTTTACATATCAATGGTCAGAAATATAAGGGTTATGGAGTTTGCAATGAATGGATATGTTGTTTGTTTCCAATAATCAATTATTGCTAGTGGAAGTAAATCAAATTCCTAGACAACATCTAAATCCCCTAATGAATTCACACCATTGTACCCCGAAGTCTTACATATTTTGGTATTTGAATGAGAAATAAGGCTGGAGAAGATGATATAAGTAAAGAAAGAAAGAAAAAAGAGAACATAAGTGTTAGAAATAAAAATACAAAGATATTGAAATGATATTTTCATCACAAAAGTACAGTATTAAAACTATTAAATATTCAATGTTCTCTTAATTATCAAATCAATTCATCAATTATACTTCTCTTAATAATGTATTCATACATTAATTTATCATTTAACTATTCATCTCTTTCCTTTTGCAACAATAATGACTTTTTAAATTCTTCATTTTTTCATTTGGTCATTGGTAGGAAGAGAAGCAAATTTTGTAAGGTGTAGAATTAGAGATGTGAAAAAAAATAATGTAACAAAAACCTGAGCCAGAAACTAACAATCTATAATCTAAAAAGGGATAAATTTACTTAACATAGTTATTCTGAAAGCTTTTGCTAAAAAATGTTTTTTTTTAAGATTTTTAATTTATTTTTAGAGAGGAGAGAAGGGAAGGAAAGAGAAGGAGAGAAACATCAATGTATGGTTGCCCCTCCCATACCCTCTACTGGGGACCTAGCCAGCAGCCCAGACATGTGCCCTGACTGGGAATAGAAACAGCGACCCTTTGTTTCACAGGCCAGTGCTCAACCCACTGAGCCACATTGGCCAGGGCAAAGAGAATGGTAAAGAGAGTGGTATTATTTGGAGGAAAAATGTACTCATAATGATTCAGTTTTACCTGAATTGCTAGAACCTATCCTGAAGAAGTTGTAGTCCTTAGTGTTCTTAGAACCTACAGCAAATCAAAACTTGATCCCCCAAAACCTTAGATTTAGTTAAATGTAAACTATTATTTACTCGATGGAAAACTGGCCATAACACAAAAACTAACCCCGAGAACTTATGCTGAGATCATTGAAACCCCAATATTATGTAATTCACCTGGTGTTAGAGATTGCTACTGTTAGTAATGTGACTACAGGCATAGCACAATAGTCAATATGACTAGTTTTTCTTCTTATAAGGGCCCTAATGTTCATCATTGTTATTTGATTCAATTTAATTTTTTTCTATTAGGTTTGTTCTTATCCTAAGATATGAAAAATACAAGGACTTTTTAACAATTAGTAAAAGCAAATTAAAGAAGAAAGGATTATCAAGAAACACATTTGTAAACTAAAGCTTATTCAAAGTCATTCAAATAATTCGGTAAATAAAATGAATGATGAATAAAAAAATATTGTATTTTGACTGAGCTACTCTGAGCAGTTACTACTCTGTGCTAAAGAAAGAACTAAAGCTACCAAGCCATGAAAGGACATGCAGGAACCATACATGCATATTGCTAAGAGACAGAAACCAATTTTAGAAAGGCTAAATACTGTCTGATTCCAGGCATATGACATTCTGGATAAAGCAAAACTATGGAGACAATAAAAAGATCTACCATTTGCAACAACATGGATAGATCATGAGAATATCATGCTAAGCAAAATAAATCAGAAACAAAAAGTTGAGAATCATACGATTTCTCTCATGCGTGTTATAAAACTGAAAGCAACAAATGAATAATAAAGAAAAAAACAAACAAACCAAAAATTATCGACATAGACAGCAGTATGGTGGTTCCCAGAGGGAAGGGGGGATGGAAGGTAGTAAAGGGTGAAGGGGTTCAAACATATGGTGGAAGAAGATGATTTGACTTTGGATATTGAATACACAATATACAGATGATGAACCATACAATTATACAATTATAACCTATGTAATCTTATTATACAATATCATCCCCATAAATATGATATTTTTTTCTAAAAATGATCAGTGGTTACCCAGGGGTGGTAAGGGAGAGGTGAATAAAAGATTTTTTAGGACAGTAAAACTACTCTGTATGATATTATATTGATGGATATTTGTCATTATACAGTTGACTAAATCCATAGAATGTACAACACCAAGAACATACCATAAGATAAACTATGTGCTCTCAGTGGATTGAGCTCAGCCTGTGAACCAAAGGGTCGCTGATTCAATTCCCTGTCAGGACACATGCCTGGGTTGCAGGCCAGGTGCCCAGTGGGAGCCACATAAGAGGCAACCACACATGGATGTTTTTCTCCCTCTCTTTCTTCCTCCCTTCCTCTCTCTCTAAATAAGTTAAAAATTAAAAAAAACACTGTGTGCTTTGAGTGATTATGATGTGTCAGTATAATCACTTGTAATACTACTGTAAACCCTAAGGAACCAAGGAATCATCAAAAAGTATAACAGGTATATAGTAATTAAACATGTTTTGTTCTTTTTTCCCTGAGATGACTAAAATACATGAAGTCACTGGCCAATTATTAGATAACCTAAAATGTTATTTATTGCATAGAAAGAGATACAACTATACTTATAATAAAATATGTCTTTTTTTAATCGGATGCCTCTTTCAGTGTGAGATCTTCAAGTTCATAAATCATTCCCTTCCAACCATAATCATAAATTTCAGGGTTTCCCCTTGATAACTTTTATGTGCTCTGTGGGTTTAAGTTTCTAAACATAAGAAAAAATTCAGGTGAATGTCTTTCTATATTCATAAGCTCACATTCAATATTATACTTATACTATGTAGTATGTGCAATTATATCACTTGGTTTATACTGTCTTGTCATAAAACCCACCCTCTACTTTCCCTTCAAGTTCCATGGGATTATTTCCTTTAATTCGTATGTCCTAACATCATTGTTATTTTATTTTGTCTAATGAGGAAATCTTTCATTTAAAATGTGGGAGCTGTTCTCTCCAGAGAGTGGTACCATTTGGCAGAGGATCTAAGAGATATCCTAAGAGAAAAGACATGAAGACCAACAAGCACCTCCCTTTGGAGTTTAACATAAATCACGTGGTTGATTGTTTGCAGTAATGGCTGCAATAATTCCCCACTCTGGATTCTTTTCAATGTGACTTTGCTGTTGTGACATGCCAAAAGTAGCTATAGACAGATGCATGCCTCAAAAATAATTAATCTAGAAAGGTCTGAATGCATACTTAAGGGATTTGTACCAGCAAAAGCACCACCACTCTAGAGTAAATTAACGTCTTCAAATACCAAAAGGTCTCTGATTCCTAAACATTTTACAGGAAAAAAGTAGGTTGAGAGTATTCAGCTGCTTGTGTGGGTTATTTTAGTATGCAGTTGGGAGGGAAGAGCAAAGGTTAAACCAAGAGACCGGAGATCAGAACAAAAAACCAATGAGAAGCATAGAAGAACACATTTCCTGAGAGCAGTAAGAGAAAATGGACTGGAAAGTCTTTCCCATACAGAAGCAGAGAAGCCAGAACTGAGACTCCAGTTCCAGAGGGCAGAACAAGGCCATGATTAAGATTATTTACTGTCCCTGGAGTTTAGCGATTTACATATGTAACAGGTTTTCAGATGTGCTAAGCAGCAATAATGGCTTTGTACCTCCCATCCCCCCTTTTGGGAATGGGCACATGTGTAATAATTATGCTTCCTTTGCTCTCCATTCCATGTGAGAATGTGGGGTAATGACACTCAAATACAGAACAGGCTGACAGGGTCCAGAGGGGAGAGGGGAGAGAATCATAGGGGAAAAGGGAATGGACTCACATGAACAAGTATAAAGGACACATGGACAATAACTAAGGGTGGGGGGTGGAAAGGGGAGGGAGGCGGGGAGCATGGGGCGGGGGTGGGCAGGGTTGGGATTATAAGACAGAAACCTGT
Organism: Sturnira hondurensis; assembly: GCF_014824575.4. Lineage (NCBI taxonomy): Eukaryota > Metazoa > Chordata > Mammalia > Chiroptera > Phyllostomidae > Sturnira > Sturnira hondurensis. The sequence continues at coordinate 8,703,450 of NW_028094767.1, forward strand.
ACTCGAACAAGAATTAAATAAAAATTATATATAAAAAATTTTTTAAAAAGAAAAACAAAAACCAAAAAGATTAATTGTATTTTAATTTCAAAGACCTATAAATTAAGAGGATACATTTTTGTTGGTGTAAACAATATTACACCAAGATCCTGGACTTGGAGTATGATGCCAACCTTGTATGAGACGTTTAGGGTTCTCAGAGTGGGTGAGTGTATTTTGCATGTGGAAATAATGTGATTGTAACAGAGTGTAATGCTTGGTCTCTCTGGCTACATCTTGCTGTAAGCATGCTTTGTTCCCATGGATTTCAGACTAATAGCTGCTTCTTAATCTTGTATGTAATCATACTAATCATTGCAGAAATTCTACTTTTGGCTTGAGATATATGTATTATTTATCGAAGGTGTGCAGGAACCTCCTGACAAACTTTCATCAACAAGCACAATCTTCCTCAGACCCCTGTGGATGGCGAGATATCTGTGGCAATCAATCATCTCTTGCTCCTCCTATTCCCCCTCCTCCTGGCAGGAAAAAAAAAAAACTTGAACTCTGTAATTTCTTAAAATGAATTTGAGGATAAGGTCTTTCATATTCTCAGTTGGTGCCTTCTTGATCAATACAATTTTCTTTCTCTAAACTCTGATGTTTTAAATTTGAGCTTTTTAAAGCATCAGGCACAAGGGCTTTGACCAGTAACATAATTAATTGTGGCAGACTGAGGGCTATTGCAGATTGCAAAAATGACTGCAGTTTTTTCTTTTCATAAACATGTTATTTTCAACATGACATTGCAGCTCCTGGCATCAAAACATGATGATCTGGGCTGGGCTTCTCATATACTTTGATCAATAGAATTAACTGGAAATGACAAAAAAAAAAGCAGTTCCAAACCAAAGCTTCAAAAACCTTGAGTACTTTTGTTCTGTTTTTTTTGGAAACCTGCTTGGATGACATGCATAAAAGCACAAGCTAATCTGATTGATGAAAAATACATAGCTTAGTAATATTCATAGTATATTCATCAACCCATACTTTAGCCATAATGTCTCAAGAAGCAAAAACCTGATATGCTGCTGACTACAGACATATGAGGAGCACAGCTCAGGTGAGAAGAATAATCTGAGTCCTGCCTAAATTTCAGATCCACAACTCATAAGCTAAAATAGATGTGTTAAGTCACTGACATTTGAGATATTTGCAGGACTATTAAGTGATAATGACTATGACAAATGTATGTGAATAGATGCAAAATGGGTGTGCTCTCAGGGAATGACACTGGAATGATTGGAGAAGCCCCCCAACATAATCACATGTGTAGTTCCTGAATTATCAACATCTGCCAGCTGAGTGGTACATTTGCTGCAATTGATAAACTTGTACTGAGACCCCATTACCACCCAAAGTTTGTAGTTTACATTATGGTTCACTCTTTGTGTTTTGCATTCTATGGGTCTGACTGATGTATAGTTAGTTACATACGGGGTACCTCGATACCTGTCATTACTTCATTCTGAAGCATGGCAAGCAAGCAAAAATTAATGGGGGCATTTTCTCTTGTGGGGGTGTCATGACTCATACAAGTTCTAGCAAGTGCAACAAGTGTCAAGCAAGTGCAGAGGGCTGAAACATTTTTTCTCACCAAATAGGACAAGTACCAGGTTCAACTAGTTCGGAAGCCAACTAGTACCAAGATATCACTGTTTATTCATTATTCTGCTATCATACACAGTATTTTAACTGCTATAAAATTTTACTGTGCTCCACCTATTATTCATCCTTTTGTACACCAACCTACAGGTAACTGCTGATATTTTTACTGTCTCCATAGTTTTTTCTTCCAGAAGCCACATAATAGAGTTGAAATCACACAGTATGTGGCCTTTTTAGATTGACTACTTCAGTTAAGTACAAGATAGTGACTTGACATTTCTAAATAAGAGATAAAAACTTCAGTCATGAAATGCTCAATATGTAATTTATTTTTAAGGTTGAATAATATTCCATTGTCTATGTACCACAGTCTATGTATCTATCCATCCACCTACTAAAGCACAACTTGATTGCATCCCAGTTTTGACAATTATGAACTGCTGTATGTCTGAGTGGGTAGGTTTTTGTGTAGACATATGTTTTCAACTACTTTGAGTAAATACAAAGGAGCACAGTTCCTGGATTATATGGTAAAAATATGTTTAGTTTTGTCAGAGCCACCAAATGATCTTTGAAAATAGTTGTACCATTTTTTATCCCAACTACCAATGAATGAGAGTCCTATTGCTGCACACTCTCAACGGCTTGATGGTGTCAGTGTTCTGGGACTTTGGCCATTCTAACAGGTGTGTAGTGGTATCTTATTGTTATTTTCATTTATTGTTCTGAGGATACATGATATAGATGTAGAGCATCTTTGTATATACTTATTTGCTATCTGATATCTTGTTTGGTAAAGATTTTGTTAAGATCTTTAGCCCATGTATTAATTATGTTGTTTGTTTTCTTATTGTTTTTTATTTTAGAATTCTTTGCATATTTTATATAACAGTCTTTTATGAGGGTTTTTTTGCAATATTTTCTTGTAAGATGTAGCTTGTCTTCTCATTCTCTTGATATTAACTTTTACACAACAGATTTTTTTTTGTAATGAAGTTTAATATATCAATCATTTGTTTCTTGAATAATGCCTCTGGTGTTTTAACTAAAAGTTATCACTACAGCCAAGGTAATCTAGGTTATATCTTATGAAGCACTACACTCAGGAGCATAATAAAAATGTTTTAAGCTGATAAATTCAAAAGTAGTTTATTACATAGCAACAGAAACTAGAATCAAACCATGCTTTCAGCATCAGATGTCTGGTAGTCAGGCTCCACCAATCATGCTCATATCCTATGGCGTACGGCACCACAAAAAGGTCTGCAAAAATAAAGCACATGTATTAGAGGACTCCTCAACATTTCAGTTACTAAATATGCCAATGTCATCTGAAAGAGAAAGGTATTCATGTGCTCAGTTTCCTTGCACAATTGACTTCTATATGCAGTAAGCTCATATTCTAAGATGGACTACAGATTTTAGGTGAGAAAATATCAATTGTGATCAGGTAGTTTTACTATTTGTTCACCAGTTCCTTTTAGAAGGCATTTCTGAAAACAGCACATTCAGTGCAAGGATTTTTTATAAACAACTTGACCTAACCACACTCAACTTTACCACTAAGTTCTACAATCATATAGCTTCACATTTAGGGGAAAAACACAACTATTCACAACTGAAGTAGAATTTTATTTACTAAATTGCACTTGGTAGTAACACTAGCCTATAATGAGGAACACTTCAATGAATAACCTTGTTGCTTCAGAAGATCTTGTGTCATACTGTTTGATTTCTGTAATTTAAACCAGCCCTTTAAGCCAGGCAGTACAAATCCTCGAACTTTCTTCTTCTTTTTCAAAGTTACTTGTTTTAGTTATTATGCGTTTGCCTATAAATTTTCAATAACAAATAGTCAATTCTACAGATTTTGGTATTTTGATTATCATGTGGATTCTACAGATCAATTTAAGGAAAATTGACATGCTAACAATATTGATCCTTCCAAGTTATAAAAATAGCATTTTATGTATTTTATATTTCTCTCAGCAATGTTTTATAGTTTTCATCTTAGAGGCCTAGCATGCACTTTGATAAATAAAGTCTATTATGAATACAACTTTTATTTATATGTTCTAAATGTCTGCTACTAGTATATAGAAATTCAGTTAATTTTTGTATATGACCTTGAGTTTGTAAAATTGCTTCATTTATCATTTAAAGACTAATTTTGCAGATTTTAAAAAGTGTTTCTACATACATAATTAGATCACCTAAAAATTACAGTTTTACCTCTTTATTTTCCAATCTGTATCCCATTGCTTTTTAAATTTTTTTAAAATTTATTGCAGTGGTGAGGTTGTCCAATAAAATGGTAAATAAAAATAGTAAGATCAGGAACTCTTACTTTGCTGCTAGCCTTTGAGAGAAGTTCAGTATTTCATCATGATTAACAATGATGTTAGTTGTAGGATGTATCAGATATCCATTGAGATTTTACAAATTTCCTTCCACATCTTGATTGCTGATATTTTTGTCATGGACATATTTATTTAAAACGTTTTTGTTATTGTAGCTGTGTGATGCATACATGGGCTTATACCTCTATTGATGTGACCACATATGATTTTTCTTTTTCTATTTTTATTTTTTATTTATTTATTTATTTTTAAAGATTTTATTTATTTATTTATCTTTAGAGGGGAAGGAGAGACGGAGAGAAACATCAATGTATGGTTGCCTTTCGTGCGTCCCCTGCTGGGAGTTGGCCTGCAAGGAACCAGCCTGCAACCCAGGCATGTGCCCTGACTGAGAATCGAACTGCGATTGTCTGGTTCGCAGGCCCGCGCTCAATCCACTGAGCTACGCCAGCCAGGGCTGATTTTTCTTTTTTTAATCCGTTAAAATGGTGAATTGCATTGATAGGTTTTTCTGACTTTTATTATTTTGGATTACATTTTCAGTAAGCAAACATCATATAAATGGAATTATATAGAATACATTCTTTTCATTCTGCCTTAATTTCCACAACATATGACAAATTTATTTTTGTTGCAATTATCAGTTTGATTTATTTGGTTGCTACTTAGTAGTCTATTAAGTAGATATACCATATTTCCTTTATATTTTTGATGTACCTATAAACTTATTCTAGTTTTAGAATAATAAAATAAAGCTGTCATGAGCATTCTTTTATGTATCTTTTTGTGAGCATATGTTTTCATTTCTTGTGAGCAACTATGTAGAAGAATTGCTAGATCACAGGTATATGTTTAAATTGATTTGAAACTACCAAAGAGATTTTAAAATCATACAATTTTTTAAAATATTTATTTATTTATTTAAAGATTTTATTCATTTAGCTTTAGAGGGGAAGGGAAGGAGACAAGGAGAGAAATATCAGTGTGTGGTTGCCTCTCCTGTGTCCCGCACTGGGAACTGGCTTGCAACCCAGGCACGTACCCTAACTAGGAATTGAGCTGCGATACCTTAGTTCACAGGTCTTCGCTCAATCTACTGAGCTACACCAGCCAGGGCGAATTACAAAATTTTTATTTCTGTCACAATTTTGGTAGTTCTAGTCATTCCACATTCTTATTAATGTTTGTTGTTAGGTTATTTTTTTAATTTTAGGCATTTTCTGTGCATTAGTATCTGATTTTCAATTTATGTTGCTTTTTCCAGAATGCTAATGATATTTTATATCTTTCCGTATGCTTATTAATCATTTGGATATCCCATTTTTGAATTTTCTCGTTCAATCATTTCTACACATTTTTACTGAGCTGTTTGTCTTTTTGTTATAGATTTACAAAAGTTTTTTTGTATTTTGGATATGGGCATTATTAGATATATAAATGTTGCAAATAGTTTCCCCAGTTGAAAGCTAGCTCTTTTACTTTACTTTTTTGGATGGTGGTATAAAATACACCTCTTTGTATTTAGATGTAGTATAAAGTATAAATCTACATTTTTATCACACAAATTGTTGATATTGGCCACACCAGCACATTTATTCCTATGTCCCAGGCTTCCAGGAATGGTTCTTTCAATTTAATAAAAATATTTTCACTTTGGTCTACAGTTTCTTAGCTTATTCTATCTTTACTCTTTATGAAAGTTTGGCTGAAGTGGAAAAAGAAAAATACAGAACTCACCAGATTAGCGGAACCATGGAGAGCAGAAGTTCGCTGCCTCAGTATAGTAGGTAGGACTTGTAAGATGAGTGAATCTTATGCAGAATGATATTTTATATTTTCCACTCTCTTAGTTTTTTAATTACTTATTTGCCTAATTAATTAATGTTTTATCCCTGCCTGAGGACATGCTTATTGATTTTCAGAAAGAGGGAGTATGGCAGGTATGGCTCAGTGGATTGAGTGCCGGCCTGCAAACCAAAGTGTTGCAGGTTCAATTCCCAGTCAGGGCACATGCCTGGCTCCTGGACCAGACCCCCAGTAACAGGTGTACCAGAGGCAACCACACATTGATATTTCTCTGCCTCTCTTCACCTCTCCCTGGAAATAAATAAGTAAAATCTTTAAAAAGAAAAAAAGGCAAAGGGAGGCAGAGGTAAACATAGATGTGAGAAAAATACATTAATTGGTTGCCTTTCTACAACCTGCAACACAGGCATGTGCTCCAGCCGAGAATCAAATCTGTGACTCTTCTTTCTTTTTTTTTTTATCCTTGTTCAAGTACAGTTTTCTGTCTTATATTTCCATCCCTGTCCAACCCCCCCAGTACTCCCCACCTCCCTCCCATTTCCACCCCCCTTAGTTGTTCTCCATGTGTCCTTTGTACTTGTTCATGTGCATTCTTCCCCTTTTCCCCTGTGATTCTCTCCACTCTCCCCTCTGGTCCCTGTCAGCCTGTTCTGTATTTCAAAAAGTCCATGCTACCCAAAGCAATTTATAGATTCAATGCAATACCTGTTAAAGTACCAATGGCATATTTCACAGACATAGAACAAACACTTCAAAGATTTATGTGACTATGGGACAAAGCTGCAACCAAGAGAGCCACACTGACCAAGGCAGTTCTGACTTAAAAAAAATGGTGAACAATATTTAAAAATTCAAAACACCCACTGCAGGGCTTCTGTTGTTTTTTTAATTATTATATTTTTCCCATTACCATTTAGCCCTTTTATATCCCCCTCCCCAGCCCCACAGTCACAACACTGTTGTCCACATGCATGAGTCCTTTTTCCTCTCAGTGTCATCCCTCCACCTCCTAACTGCCCCCACCCACAGCTGTCAATCAGCACTCCATCTATGTGTTTGTCTCTATTTGCTTATTCAGTTTGTTCATTAGAGTCCACACCTGAGTGAAATCATATGATATTTGTCTTTCTCTGACTGACTTACTTTACTTAGCATAATGTTCTCCAGGTCCATCCATATGTCACAAAAGTAAAATTTTCTTTGTTTTATGGCTGAGTAGTATTCCATTATATAAATGTTCCATGGTTATTTTATCCACATATCTACTGATGGAAACTTGGGTTGCCTCTATACCTTGGTGATTGTAAATAACAAGCAATGAACATAGGAATACTTATGTTTTGGGTTTCTTCATATATATTCCCAGAAGTAGGATCACTGGGTCAGTCATAACCAATTCCATTTTTAAGTTTTTGAAATATCTCCATACTGCTTTCCATAGTGGTTGCACCAATCTTCATTCTCACCAACAGTATAAAAGTGTTTCCCTTTCTCCACATGCTCACCAGCACGTTTGTTGATTTATTGATGATAGCCATTCTGACCGGTGTGATCTCTCATTGTTGTTTTAATTTCCATTTCTCTAATGATTAGTGATGTTGAGAATCTTTTCATGTCTATTGGCCATCTGTATGTCCTCTTTGAAGAACTATTTATTAAATTCCTTTGCCCATTTTTTAAAAAGTGAATTGTTTGGTTTTTTTGGTGTTGAGTTTTGTTAAGTTCTTTATAAATTTTGGATATTAACCCCTTATTGCATATATATAGGTGAATATATTCTCCCATTCCATGGGTTGTTTAATGTCAATCATGAATTTCTAATGTCAATCAAGATACAGAAAAGTCTGTATAATTTATCTTTCTATCCAATAACAATCATTGCACAAGTCTCAGGCTCACACTGGACTGGCACAAGGACCAGAAATATTCAAATAAACATATGATAGGCAGTGAAATAGCACTGATGTTAGAATAACAGCAACAGATAGCAAGAAAGAACAAGTTGGCTGAAATGAGCAGGGTTGATTGACTGCTATAACGTAACAACATTCTTTAGAAGGTTTTACCAAATCTCAGGAATAAATTTGTGTTATTGTGCAAATAATACAGTATTTAAAGGTGAAAACTTCAATTAAAATTACCCAGCATACATGGAATGAAAAAAGTATGACCAGTTACCAAAGGTGAAGATAATTAATAGATAGTAACTGTAATGAGTGACTGCTTGAATAACTTAGCTTTCCCCTTCCTGTGCCCTACCTAATACCTGATTTTATGTTTTAAATTCATCAATGAAACACCAATCCAAAAGAACCTATGCACCCCGATGTTCATAACGGCAAAATTCACGATAGCCAAGAGTTGGAAGCAACCTAGATGCCCATCGGTCAATGACTGGATCAAAAGCTATGGTACATTTACACAATGGAATTCTATGCTGCAGAAAGGAAGAAGGAACTCCTACCCTTTGCCACAACATGGATGGAACTGGAAAGCATTATGCTGAGCGAAATAAGCCAGGCGGTGAAAGACGAATAACATATGATCTCACCTTTAACAGGAATCTAAACAACAAAACAAAAAGTAAGCAAAATATGTCCAATGACACTCAAATACGGAACAGGCTGACAGGGTCCAGGGAGGAGAGGGGAGAGAATCATAGGGGGAAAGGGGATGGACTCACATGAACAAGTATAAAGGACACATGGACAATAACTAAGGGTGGGGGGCGGAAATGGGAGGGAGGCGGGGAACATGGGGCGGGGGGCAGGCAGGGCTGGGAATGTAAGACAGAAACCTGTACTTGAACAAGAATTAAATTAAAAAATTCATCAATGATGTAAAGTGGTATCTCATTGTAGTTTTAATTTGCATCTCTCTGATAGCTAGTGATATTGAGCATCTTTTCATGTGTCTCTGGATCCTCTGTATGTCCTCCTTGCAGAAGTGTCTGTTCAAGTCCTTTCCCCATTTTTTAATTGGGTTAGTTGTCTTCTTAGAGTGAAGTCGTGTGAGTTCTTTGTATATTTTGGAGATTAAACCTTTGTCTGAGGTATCATTGGCAAGTATGTTTTCCCATACAGTTGGTTGTCTTTTTATTTTAATGCTGTTTTCTTTAGCTGCGCAGAAGCTTTTTATTTTGATGAGATCCCATTTGTTTATTCTTTCCTTTATAGGTGAGAATGGCTATCATAAACAAAGCAATAAACAACAAATGTAGGAGAGGGTGTGGGGAAAAGGGGACTCTGGTCCACTGTTGGTGGGATTGCAGACTGGTACAACCATTATGGAAAACAGTATGGAATTTTCTCAGAAAACTAAAATTGGACTTGCCTTTTGACCCAGCAATTCCACTGCTAGGATTGTATCCTAAGAACCCTAAAACACCAATCCCAAAGAACCTATGCACCCCAATATTCATAGCAGCACAATTTACAATAGCCAAGAGTTGGAAGCAACCTAGGTGCCCATCAGTAAATGAATGGATCAAAAAACTATGGTACATATACACAATGGAATTTTATGCTGCAGAAAGAAAGAAGGAGCTCCTACCTTTTGCAACAACATGGATGGAACTGGAAAGCATTATGCTGAGTGAAATAAGCCAGGTGGTGAAGGACAAATACCATATGATCTCACCTCTAACAGGAAGCTAAACAACAAAACAAACAAGCAAGCAAAATATAACCAAAGACACTGAAATAGAGAACAGGCTGACAGTGACCAGAGGGGAGAGGGGAGGGAATTTCAGGGGAAATAAGGGAGGGATTTCGAGGAACCTATATAAAGGATACATGGACAACAACTGAGAAGGGTGGAAATGGGAGGGATGGGATGGGAGTAATAGACAGAAAACTGTACTTGAAAAATAATTAAATAAAAAAATTGAAAAAAAAATTCATCAATGAAAAGTGAATGAGGGAAACCTTACCCTCCCTCCCTTGACTCTAACAAAGGTCATGTCTGAGGTCCATGCTCCCTTTCTTTTTCTACCTAAGACCTCTCTGTGTGGCCCTTGGGCATGCTTGTGCCTTCTAGGATCTCTGAGAAATAAGTTTGGTTTTTCTCAAAGTCCCTTGATGTTTGCTGCTCACATGAGCCTTGTAATCATTAAAAAAAAACCCAGAAGGGCTTGTCCAGCCACATTGCTTCTCATGAGGAAATATTTGTGGGGCCTCAACACAGGTAGCAGTCTCAGATGAGTGTCTCAGACATTACTAGACATTAATGTCTCAGACATTATTAGTATTAACAGGCTGAGACCAATATAACACCATACTAAAAAGTAAGAAATGAAATAGGGGAAATTCTAAAATTACCAGTAAAAACAATGAATGTAAGCATATACTATAAACAGTTGTATGCTAACAAATTAAATAACCTAGGTAAAATTGATAGATTTCTGGATGGCCGCATGCTACCTAGACTCAAGATTCAAGATGACATAATAAATCTGAATAGACCCATAACAAACAAAGGGGTTGAATTAATAATAAATATGAAGCATTCCTCAAATAAAAAGTCAGTTTTTGAAGTCTTCAGTGGTAAAACCTATTAAATATTTAAAGAAAAATTAACTACATTACCTCATAAACTATTCCAAATAATAGAAGATGAGGAAATATTTCTTAACTTTATGAAAACAGGCTTATTTTGATACCACTACATGACAAAGGCATTACAAGGAAGTACATATATACACACACATATATATCTGAACTCTTAAACAATGTGATAATTAGGGGTGCCAAACCCTACAGAGTAAAAAATTCATGCATAACTTTTGACTTCCTAGAAATTTACTAATAGCCAACTGTTAACTTGAAGCCTTTCAGGTAGCATGAGGTCAATTAAAACATATTTTGTATGTTAATATGTATTTCATGCTGTATTCCTACAATTAAGTGAGTTAGAGAAAAAGTGTTATTAAAATTATAAGGAAGAGAAAATATATTCACAGTATTTATTGAAAACATTCCACATGTGAGTGAATCCATGCAGGTCAAACCCATGTTGTCCAAAGGTCAACTATATGTATTAGGTTGTGTCACTTTTTGACTATTATGAATAATGTCTCACTGAACATGGAGTGCAAATACCTTTTCAATATATTTATTGTATTTCCCTTGGATATATACCCATAAGAGAAATTGCTGGATCATATGGTTATTCTATTTTTAATTGTTTTTCAGAAACCTCCATAATGTTTTTGATAGCATCTGTAATGATTTACATTCCCACCAACAATATGAAAGGGTTCTCTTTTCTCTTTATCTCAACAGCATTTGTTATATCTTGTCATTTTTGTAATAACCATACTACCAGATGCGAAGTGATATCTCATTGTGGTTTTGATTTGAATTTATATAATTACCATAATGTTGAGTGTTTTTTCATGTATCTGTTAGCTATTTGTCTTCTTTGGAAAATGTCTATTTATGTCATTGTCTATTTTTTTTCATTGGAGTTTTTTTTTTTTTTGTTATTGAGTTGTATGAGTTCCTTATATAACTTGGTTATTAAACCCTTATCAGATACATGGTTAACAAATATTTTCTCCTATTCCATAGGTTGCCTTTTGTTCTGCTGGTTGCTTCCACTAGTGTAGAGGAGGTTTTAGTTTGCTGAAATCCTGCTCTTTTATTTCAACTGTTGTTGCCTACGTTCTTCTTATCATACCCAAAAAATCATTGGTAAGACCAGTGACAAAGAATGTTTTCCCTATATTTTCTTCTAGGAGTTCTGTGGTTTCAGGTCTTACATTTAATTCACTAATCAAATTGAGTTCATTTTTTCATAACTGGAAGTAAAAAGTCCAATTTCACTTTTTTGCAAGTGAATGTTCATTTTTTCTAACATTGTATATTCAAGAGACTATCGTTTCTCCATTATGTATTCTTGGAAACTTTGAAAAATATTAGCTAACTGTAGATGTGTGAATTTGTTTCTGGTCCCTCATTTCTGTTCCACTGGTATACTTCTACCAGTATCATACTTTTTTTCTGTACCATAGCTTTGTAATATAGTTTGAAATCAGGGGGTGCGGGACCTCCAACTTTGTTCTTCTTTCCCAAGGTCTCTGAGATAATTTGGCATCTTCTGTGGATTCATAAAATTTTGAAGTTGTTTTTTTCTTTCTGTGAAAAACTGACATTGAAATTTTTAAAGGGATTGCATTGAATTTTGCACTGAATAGTATGGGTATGTTAACAACATTAATTCATCCAGTCCATGAATTCAAGGTCACTTTCTCTTTTTTTTTAAACTATATTGTTCTTTAATTACAGTTGCCCCGCCTTTTTCCCCATTGCTCACCCCAGCCCTGTCCCCACTACACTCACAGTTAATCCCCCTCATTATCTCTGCCCATGAGTCCTCTATCTGTGTCCCTTCACTTGCTCCTTCCCCTTATTTTTTCCATTATGCCTCTCCCCCTCCTGCTCTGGGCACTATCAGTTTGTTCTTTATTCCCAAACTCTGGTACTGTTTTGCTCATTTGTTTGTTTTGTTGATGAGGTTCCATTTAGAGCTGAGATCTTATGGCATTTGTCTTTCAGCACCTGGCTTATTTCACTTAGGATAATACTCTCCAGTTCCACCCATGCTGACTTGAGGGGTAGGGGTTCCTTCTTTCTTGCAGCTGTGTAGTATTCCATTGTGCAAATGTACCAGTTTTTTGATCCACTCAGTTACTGATGGGCACTTTGGCAGTTTCCAGCTCTTGGCTATTGTAAATAGTGCCACTAAGAACACAGGGATGCATGAGTTCTTTTGAACTGGTGACTCTGAATTCTTAGGGGATATTCCCAACAATGGAATTACTGGGTCACAAGGCAGTTCCATTTTTAGTTTTCTAAGAAAATTCCATACTGTTTTCCACAGTGGCTGCACCAGTCTGCATTCTCACCAACAGTGTACTAGGTTCCCTTTTCTTTGCATCTTTGCCAGTACTCATTGTTTGTTTACTTATTATTGATAGCCATTCTGACCAATATGAAGTGGTACCTCATTGTGGTTTTAATTTGCATCTCTCTACTGGCTAGTAATGTTGAGCATTTTTTAAAATGTGTCTATGGGCCCTCCATATGTCCTTGGAGAAGCGTCTGTTCAGGACCTTTGCCCATTTTTTAATTGGATTGCTTGTCTTGCTGGTGTGGAGTTGTGTGAGTTCTTTTTATGTTTTGGAGATCAAAACTTGTCTGAGGTATCCTTGGCAAATATGTTTTCCAAATGGTTGACTCCCTTTCCATTTTGTTGATGTTTTCTATAGCCATGCAAGAACTTTTTAGTTTGATGTAGACCCGTTTGTTTATTCTCTCCTTTATATCCCTTGCTCTAGGGGACATATAAGTGAAAATACTACTGCATGGGATGTCTGAAAATTTCCTACTATGTGTTCCTGTAGGACTATTATGGTATCATGATTTATACTTAGGTTTTTTACCTCTCTTGTTTTTTTTTTTTTTGTGTGTGTGGAGTAAGTTGGTGGTCAAGTCATTTTATTTTTTTATTTGTACTTGTCCAGATGTCCCAACACCATTTATTGAAGAGTCTATTTTTACTCCATTTTATGCTTCTGCCCCCTTTGTCAAATATTAACTGACCGTATTAACAACCAGCAGAGGACTTTTTTTTGTCCAAGAGTAAGACAGTAAGACCTGGAGCTGAGAGAAAACCAGAGACAGATCCAGAAAGAAGTCAGAAGATGAACAGCAACATCTGAGACACATTTCACCTTGCTCTTCATCAGAACTTGCATGTTTTTTGAATTTCTTTCTTCTTTTTGTTTATTTAATTTTTGTTTGTTTCTTTTGTTTTTTCTCCTCCCTTCATATTATACTTTAATTTTTCTTCTTCCACTTCACTTATATTTCAAATAACTCACTATTCTTGGTCTTTGGTTTTTTATTCTTTTTATTCTGATTATATATTTTTATGATATTATTTATTATCCCAAGTCCCACACAGCAGCCTCCCCAGTCTTAATCCTTTTCGTCATCTTCCTGAGCTATATTTACTATTGCTGTAAACTTTATTTTCTCTGACATTACACCAAGGTTCTATTCCTTACTCTCCCTATTTCTTCTCCATACAACCTCGATAAGCACTCTTCTTTCTTAAGTCAACTCACATTCTCTTTCCCCTCTTCTAAGAGGTTTATTTCTTTTCCACCTTTTATAAACAGTGGCCAGTTGGGTGAAATATCATGGTTATTGTCATACTTCTCCAGCAGAACTCCCATTTGTTCACTGTTGTGCTTTAAATCCTACAGAATATGCTCCCCCTGTCTTATTTCACTTTCTGTTTATTGTAAATTTCTTTCATTAGTGTCTTATACTTTTAAATGTACAGCTCTTTCACCTCCTTGGTTAAATTTATGCCTAAGTATTTTATTTTTTATGGTATTGTAAATGAGATTTTTTACGTGGTTGGTATAGAAACACAGCTGATTATTATATATTGATTTTTAAAAATATTCACTCAAGGGCATTTTTTCATTGCTTTTTGTGAGAGGGGAAGGGAAAGAGAGAAGCATTGATATGAGAGAGAAGCAGCAACTGTTCTCCCTCCATACACACACACACACACCAGGGACTATATGCCCTTGGAACGGGGATTGAACCTGCAACTCAGCTGTGTGAACTGACCAGGGATTTAACCCACAACCTTTAAGTTATGGGATAATGCTCCGACCAATTATGCCACAATGGCCAGAACTATACACTGATTTTTATCTCTTACACATTTTACCGAAGTATTTCATTAGTGCTAAAAGTTTTTTTGGTGGAATCTTTAGGATTTTGTAAATATAAGATCAAGTTATCTTCAAACACAAACAATTTAACTACTTTCTTTCTTAATTTGAATGTCCCTAATTTATTTTACTTGCCTAATACTTCTGGCTAGAACTCCTAGTACCATGTTGAATAGAAGTGGTGAGAGTGAGCATCTTTGACTGTTAATATTAGTGGAAAAAAATCAGTTTTTCATCATTGAATATGTGTTAGCAGTGGGGTTGTTATATATAGACTTTAATATTTTGAGGTACATGTCCTCTATACCTAATTTGTTTAGAGTTTTTCTCACAAAAAGTTTGTTAAATTTTGTCAAATGCTTTTCTTCAGTCTATTGAAATAATTATATGGTTTTAATTCATTATCTCCTAATGTGTTTTAACATGATTATTTAATTGTATGTGTTGAACCATCCTTATATTACAGGGATAAACTTCACTTGGTTATGTTGTATGACTTTCAGTTTCACTTAGCTAACATTTTATTAAGAGCTTTTGCATCTATGTTCATCAGAGATATTGGTCTGGAATTTTTGTCTGTGTGTTTATTTGTTTATTGTGTTTTTACCTGATTTTGGTATCAGGGTAATGCTTGCCTCATAAAATGAGTTTGGAAGTGTGCCCTCCTCTTCAATCATGATATCTGTGATTCAGCTCTTTAGATTCCAGGCCTATCTCAGAGATATTGTGAGTCTGATTGCAGACCACCACAATAGAGTAAGAATTATTACAATAAAATGAGTTGTAACCTTTGGCTGGTGGAGTTTCTTGCCTTCAATTAATACAAAATATAAAAATAAAAAAATAACATCTGTAAAGCATAATAAAGATAAGCACATTAAAACCAGGAATGCTTTTATAATATGAGCCCAAAACCTTAATATTACTCCAGCATTTAAAACAATTTTTTTCTTTATTGAAGAATACAGTGGTAAATTCATTTTTTACACCTTTGGTAGAAAATTACATTATTTAACTTGATAATAGTATGTAATTTATTTTGTACATGTACTCTTAGTACACTGTACTGAGTATCATATAGTGTACTTTAAAGTATGTCATAAAGCTCATTTTATTAACTATTTTCTTTCATTCTCCATTACCTGATTGAAAACACATATGATCTATTCAGTAAAATATATTTTTTTTAATTTGAGAATGTGCTTTTTCGGCATCAATTGAGATGATTATATGTTTTTTATAGCTCATTCTGGTAATGTGGCATATCACGTTCTTTTAATTTTATATGTTGAAACATCCTTGTATCACAGGAATAAATCCCCCTTGATCATGATGTATGATTTAAGATAAAACATTTAATAAAATTACATTGAATGCTAAGTCTTCAAATTATATACATAGAAAGGCTAATTCACTCCTAGTGAAGTGCATGTCACAAAATTCAAAGATTTTGCCATATAAATACAGTGGGAATTGTTTTACTAAAAGTATACAACTCATCTTAAAATGTGGCATAATTAGACAATGGCATAAATAATATTTTAATTAAATAGAAAAAAACATGTTTGTCAGTGTATTTAGAAGATACTAAGGGGATTAAGATAGATACAATAATTAAAAAATAAGATTTGGGCATCTCTGGGAAAGTGAAGAAAAGAGGTGGAAAGATAGAGCAAGAGACATGCGCAGTTGCAACAAACATGCAGCATGGAAGTAGGATTCAGTAAAAAACACAAAATGATTAATGGTTAATAAAATGTAGTTTGATGATGGCTAGTATTTAGCTTTTAGTTGCTGCTTATATAGAACTATGCTATTAGTTTTCTGCATTTTTCTTAAATCTTTTGTAAAATGTTGGTTCTTACCTCATTTAAATGGTATGTTGAAAAGTTGAAATTAGAATAACATCCATTGGCAATCAATATGGTCTGAAAAGGTAACACCGGCAGGAAGCAAGAAAAGAGATGAAACATTTAGTGAAGGTAAAAAACTGGAATGGGGAGTCACAAGGAAAAACGATAAGGAATCACATCTACTCACACTCCCAACAATCCCAGAAAAAAAATTGTAGTGTGTGCTTGTATTTTCAGTGCATAATGGCTCAAGCAGTTCTAACACTCTTTACAGGAAGAAGGTAGAACCATTAGTTGAAATCTGGTAACTAAAGACAGTTGATAATCTTGTTTCAAACTATGTATATGTAATGGATTATAGTAAGAACAATCAGTGACTTCAATACCTAGTTTTAAGAATAATACTTTTTGTTTATTGAAGTTTAATGACCTTATGGCTAATAGTTGTAGTTCTTCATATGTAATGCAAAATATTATTAAAAATATTCCCACAGGAATAAATAATTTTCTTTCTTGTTTTAAAAAGATTTTTGATTTATTTATCTTTAGACAGAAGAGAAGGAAGAGAGAGAAGGAGAAAAGCATCAGTGTGTGGTTTCCTCTCACATGCCCTACTAGAGTCCTGGCCTGCAACACAGGCATGTGCCCTGACTGGGAATTGAACTGGTCATCCTTTGGTTCACAGGCCAATGCTCAATCCACTGAGCCACACCAGCCAGGACAGGAATAAACAATTTTCTAAAACAAGAAAATAATAATATAGCTTTTAAAATTATATTAATTAAAAAGTATCAAAAATTGAATTGTAAATTATTTTGTATATTTATCCCAGGGAAACTTCATAGGCACTTCTCAAATATTAATTGCTTATTAAAATAAAAACTATTAAATAATTCTACTTGAAGTGTTATTTATTTTGCTTAATATTCACTTTTATGACAATAACTGTATTATACACTGTGATAAAATTTTCTAAATCATTTTTCATCATTCCTATAAGCAAGCAATTGATTCATACTTTCAAATAAAAATGCAAATAACTTTGGTTTTGTCATTTGGTTTTGACATTAAAAGCACTTCAAAAGCTTAGTCCAAATTTGCATATCACAAAACCAGATGAATTTTAAATCTGCAAAAATACTTATGATTTTTATTATTTATATATACAAAGAGTATTAAAGTAATGCAGAGAATGTTAAAAAGTAGTTATTGGTATTCCAAGTATGCAATGCTTGTTTTTATGCACAAAGAATAAATTAATGCAACAATATGTAGATGAATAAGAGCCATTTCCAATGTTAGAGTCACCTGAAGCTTAGAACATTTTCCATGCCCAGAACTATAGATACCATTGTATACTTTGACTAAACACATTAAAAATGCATTCTTTAATATTTTGATGATAATCAACCATCAGGTTATTTAAAAATATGATGTTAAGGTTTGTGTATGGTATTCTCCAACGGAATATAGTACTGATATAAAATTAAACTGGCAATTTGCAACTATTAAATCTTTTTTCTTTTTTTAAGTATATTTTATTGATTATGCTGCTACGTGTTTTTATCATTTCCCTCCCACTCTGTCCGATTCCCCCCTGCCCTCC
Organism: Sturnira hondurensis; assembly: GCF_014824575.4. Classification (NCBI taxonomy): domain Eukaryota; kingdom Metazoa; phylum Chordata; class Mammalia; order Chiroptera; family Phyllostomidae; genus Sturnira; species Sturnira hondurensis. The sequence continues at coordinate 8,721,480 of NW_028094767.1, forward strand.
AGTAGTCCCCTTCCTTAGTTCATGAGTGATGTGTGCGAGTTTTTTGACTTCTCCCTTTTCTACACTATTCTTAATATCCCCCTGTTTATTTTGTTCCTACCAATTATGATTCTTAATCCCTGCATCATTTCCTACATTCTTCCCATTTCTTCTTCCAACTGATAACCCTCCATACTTACATTATCTCCATACTTACAATTCAGTTCCTGTTCTGGTTATCTGCTTAGTTTGTTTTTGTTTTTCTTTTTTATTATTATTTGTTGATAGTTGAGTTGGTTGGCATTTTAATATTCATAGTTTTGATTTTCTTTTTTTCAAATTTCATTTATTTTTATTTATTTATCTTTAGAGGGGAAGGGAAGGAGAAAAGGAGAGAAATATCAATGTATGGTTGCATCTTCTGTGTCTCCTTCAGCGAACTGGCCTGCAGCCCAGGCATGTGCCCTGACTGGGAATCAAACCACGATCCTCTGGTTCGCATGCCTGCACTCAGTTCACTGAGCTACACCAGCCAGGGCTGGTCTTCTTTTTCTTAAATAAGTCCCTTTAACATTTCATGTAATAATAGTTTGGTGATGACAAATTCCTTTAGCTTTACCTTGTCAGGGAAGCACTTTATCTGCCCTTCCATTCTAAATGATAGCTTTGCTTGGATAGAATTTTGGTTGTAGGTCCTTGATTTTCATCATTTTGAATACTTCTTTCCAGCCCTTTCTTGCAAGGTTTCTTTTGAAAAGTCAACTGATAGGCTTATGGAAACTCCTTTGTAGTTAACTTGCTACTTTTCTCTTGCTGCTTTTAAGATTCTCTTTATCTGTAACCGTTGACATTTTAGTTATATGTATTGGTGTGGTCCTCTTTGGGTTTAACTTAATTGGGACTCTCTGGGCTTCCTGGACTTGCATATCTATTTCCTTCACCAGATTAGGGAAGTTTTCTTCATAGATTTTTCAAGTAGATTTACAATTTCTGACTTTCTGCTCCTTCTGGCACCCCTATGATGCAAATGTTGGACCTGTTAAAGTAGCCCCAGAGGTAGCTTATACTATCCTCATTTTTTTAAATTATTTTTCCTTCTTGTTCTTCTGATTGGTTATTTTTTGCTTCCTTATGTTCCAAATCATTGATTTGATTCTCAGCTTCATCCACTCTACTGTTGTTTCCCTGTAAATTGTTCTTTATTTCAATTAGTGAATCCTTTGTGTCTGACTTGCTCTTTTTAATGATGCTGAGGTCCTCATTAATTTCCTTGAGCATCTTTATAACCAGTGTTTTGCACCCTGCACCTGATAGCTCGGTTATCTCCATTTCATTTAGTTCTTTTTCTGAAGTTTTGGTTTGTTCTTTCATTCAGGCCATGTTTCGTTGTCTCCTCATTTTGGCAGTCTCCCTGTGTTTGTTTCTTTGTATTAAGTAGCACTGCTTTGACTCTGTGTCTTGGTAGTGTACCCTAATGTAGTAGGTGTCCTATAGGATCCAGTGGCACAGCCTCTTGTCTCACCCAAGCTGCATATTTGAGGTATGCTATTCATATGGGCTCAGCACACCTTCCCCTTTTAGTTGAGCCTTGGGTGCTATTGGCAGATAAATTGGAGGGATTTACCCAGGCAAGTCAGCTGCAAGGTTTGCTTGTGACCACTGACCACCAACCTTCACCCTTCTTGGAGGATCAGCTGTGCAGGGGCAGGATGGTGGTTCTCTGAAGTGATCTGTAGCTGGCCACTCACTGGCCTTGAGATTTCCCAGGTGGTGCAGGCCAAGGTCAGGCTCCACCTGTGTTTTGGCTGGGGCTGCCCTTCTGAGCTATAAAGTAATCTGAGAAGGCTGCTACTTGTGCTGGGCTTGAAGATAACCCAATAAAGCCAACCTATGAAACTAATCTGGCTGCTGTTGGTGCCCAGCCTGGGGCTCAGTGAGGCCAGCTGTTCCTTATTTAGGAGGATTTAGGAATTGTAATCCTGAGCCAAGACTGCCATTATATGGGAAAGCAGTTTAGGTGGGGCCAAAAGTTGGGTGGGGTGGGTTCCCTGGGGATCTCCAAGGTGGTTCAAACAATGTTAGTAAGGTTGATGGAGTTTCAAATATGTCACCAGCCTTCTGGCTCCATGGTTCTGTGCCAGGAGGGCTCAGAAAAGGAACAATGGCCTCTGCACGCCACGATGCCAGACACTTCAGCCTCTCCCAGTGTGCCGCTGCTGTCCTTCTAGCTGCCATTGTGGTGTCAGAGCTCAGAAGGAGTGAGTCTGAGTAGGTGAGTCCATGTGTAGGTTCTTTAAGAGGGACTGCTTGGGGGTCAAACAGTTTCTTCCAGGAACTCAATCTTTGCTGGTTTTTGCAGCCAGAATTCATGGGTACTTATCTTACTGGTACTGGAACCCTGGGCTTCCAGGCCTGGTATGGGGCTGGGACTCCTTGCTTCTGAGATATCCCTTCCGAATTTGTATCCACCACACTTGGGTGAGAGACCAGCCCATTATGCGTCTGCACCNTATCTCCATTTCATTTACCTCTTTTTCTGAAGTTTTGGTTTGTTCTTTCATTCAGGCCATGTTTCTTTATCTCGTCATTTTGGCAGTCTCCCTGTGTTTGTTTCTTTGTATTAAGAAACAAACTGCTTTGACTCTGTGTCTTTGTCGTGTACCCTAATGTAGTAGGTGTCCTATAGGATACAGTGGCACAGCCTCTCGTCTCTCCCAAGCTGCATATTTAAGGTATGCTATTCATATGGGCTCAGCACACCTTCCCCTTTTAGTTGAGCCTTGGGTGCTATTGGCAGAAAAATTGGAGGGATTTACCCAGGCAAGTCAGCTGCAAGGTTTGGCTGTGACCACTGACAACCAACCTCCACCCTCCGTGGAGGATCAGCTGTGCAGGGGCAGGATGGTGGTTCTCTGAAGTGATCTGTAGCTGGCCACTCACTGGCCTTGAGGTTTCCCAGGTGGTGCAGGCCAAGGTCAGCCCCCACCTGTGTTTTGCCTGGGGCTGCCCTTCTGAGCTATAAAGTAATCTGAGAAGGCTGCTACTTGTGCTGGGCTTGAAGATAACCCAATAAAGCCAACCTATGAAACTAATCTGACTGCTGTTGGTGCCCAGCCTGGGGCTCAGTGAGGCCAGCTGTTGCTTATTTAGGAGGATTTAGGAAATTGTAATCCTGAGCCAAGACTGCCATTATATGGGAAAGCAGTTTAGGTGGGGCCAAAAGTTGGGTGGGGTGGGTTCCCTGGGGATCTCCAAGGTGGTTCAAACAATGTTAGTAAGGTTAATGGAGTTTCAAATATGGCACCAGCCTTCTGGCTCCATGGTTCTGTGCCAGGAGGGCTAAGAAAAGGAACAATGGTCTCTGCACGCCACGATGCCAAGCACTTCAGCCTCTCCCAGTGTGCCGCTGCTGTCCTTCTAGCTGCCATTGTGGTGTCAGAGCTCAGAAGGAGTGAGTCTGAGTAGGTGAGTCCATGTGTAGATTCTTTAAGAGGGACTGCTTGGGGGTCAAACAGTTTCTTCCAGGAACTCAATCTTTGCTGGTTTTTGCAGCCAGAATTCATGGGTACTTATCTTACTGGTACTGGAACCCTGGGCTTCCAGGCCTGGTATGGGGCTTGGACTCCTTGCTTCTGAGATATCCCTTCCGAATTTGTATCCACCACACTTGGGTGAGAGACCAGCCCATTATGCATCTGCACCTTCCTATAAGTCTTGATGTGCGTGGTTTCTTTAATTCCCTACTTGTCAGACTTCCATTCAACTCGATTTCTGATGGTTCTGAGTGGTGGTGGTTCTATATTTTATTTGTGATTTTGATGTCGTTGTAGAGAGTGGCAAGCCATGTCTGTCTACACTGCCATCTTGACTGGAAGCCACAATTATTAAATCTTGATCAATATTTTTAGAGCGAGTTTTCTTATTCTTCAACTTTGGGTCAATTCCAGTTTAGATAATTTGAGATCTATATGCAGACACTTATATGTGTTATTTTATTTTAAGTATATTTTATTGAGTATGCTATTACAGTTGTCCCACTTTTCCCCCTTTAACCCGCTCTGCCTGGTACTCCCCTACAATCCAGCAATCTTCCCAACTTAGTTTGTGTCCCTGAGTCATGCATGTAACTTCTTTGACTTCTCCACTTCCTATACTATTCTTAACATCACCCTGTCTATTTTGTTCCTACAAATTATGCTTCCTAATCTCTGCATATACATATTTTATAAGTTGTTTTCAATTAACTGATCTTGAGAGTCTGCCTTAAATCACATGTTATTTTCTTTAAATGTAACCATGATTATATTTTTACCATTATTATTTAGTTCTGATAACCCACTACCCCTGGCAATCACCACACTGTTGTCCATGTCCATGAGTCCTTTTTCTCAATGTCATTTTCTTATTACTGTTCTTTAGTTCTCTCTTAGAAAATGAAACGGGTGCTTTATTTGGTATCATGGAGGTTATAGTTATAGGTTTATCATGTATATTGGCCTGGTATTCACTTTCTATGTAGTTACACTCAGGTTATCAAGGTATAATAATCTTTCTACTGAAAATGCAAAAAATACGTAATTAGCATTAAAGTCCCTAGTTTCCCATTTAAAGGTAATATTCAAAAACTGGTCTCTAAAGATTACCCATTTAATTCACAGATAATCAGTTTCTACTGAAGTACATATACCTCTAAACCTCAATGCATAGGCATACATGTTATTGGTATTACCAATAACCCATTAAGAAAAACAAATAGTGTATAAATGAATCTGACAAATACAGGTGATGATAATCAGTAATTATTAGTAAGTATACATTAAAATATGGGGAACAATGTCTGACTGAGTCTTAGATGTAGCTGTAAACCTTTCCTAGGCAACATAGGTATTGCCAACAAGAGAATAATAGCCCATAACTGATGTTGTAAAACTGGGTGTGATTATCTAATCAATACTTATATTTTGAACTATTTAGGTTCTATGTGTCTGATTATTTATTTATAGTCTCACTATTAATACTTAGTATGTAAGCTCTTGTGAGGATAAAGTAGTGTATCCTGTGAAAGTGCTAACATCAGCATGACAAAAATCATGTATTCAAAATTATTTATTTTATTATTTGCCCTGTCTTTTTCTCTTGGCCACTTCAATATCTTTAAAATTTAAGATACATTAATTTCTTCTAGCTCTTTCTAATATTAATTAGAATGGTTTCATTAATTATATAATTTTTACTGAAATCTTTCTTCTAAGTTTTATAGTTATTAATATATGGATACATTTTTTTTTTACATGTTGAAGTCAGTAATTCTGAAATTGGGTCTTGAAAATAAATTTTTGAGTCAATATTTGACTCAGCAAAAGAGAAAATGTCTTTGCCAATAATGGAGAATTATGAATGAGAAAGTGGAAATGTGATCCAATAATCAAAGTATCTATAGGAGAAAAAAATATTAGATGGACTAAAACAAATGTAGTTAATTTGAATATGTATGATAAGAAAATTCTGACAGCTATGATGGCACAAATATTGAAAGGTAAAATGCTTAATATTTAAGGTTATGAATATGAATGGTTGCGATGGTTAATGCTATGTCAACTTGATTGGACCAAAGAGTGCCCAGATATTTAGTCAAACATTACTCTGGGTGTTTTGGGATGAGATAAGCATTTAAATTTTTAGACTGAGTAAAGCAAATTGCCTGAGTAATGGATATGGAACTAACGTCAATGACATAAACAGAACAAAAAAAGCTTACCTCCCCTGAATAAGAGAATTTCTCCTGCCTGATTGCCTTTGAGTAGGGACATTTTTCCTCCCTTTGGCCTCAAACTGAAAATTAGCTCTTCCTAACTCTGAATCTTGCCAGTTTTCAGCCTGGAACTGCATCATCAGCTGTCTTACTTCTCAGGCCTTTTAATTCAGAGTGGAAGTACGCACTCAGCTATCCTGGTTTCCAGCCTGTCAGCTCACTCACAGATATTGGAACTAATTAGCTAGTCAACTTCTATAATCAAATGAACCAACTGTGTATAATACATTATATATATATATAATGTACTATATATATACTATATATATATATACTATATATATATACTACTATATATAGTATATATATATACTATATATATATATACTATAATATACACACACACAGAGTGGGGCAAAAGTAGTTTTACAGTTGTAAGTATGCAAAACATGGGATTTATCTTTGTATTTTTATTTATTTATTATTATATTATTTCCACCTGAACAACTGTAAACCTACTTTTGCCCCATCCTCTGTGTGTGCATGTGTGTGTGTGTACATACTTGGTTCTGTTTCTCTGGAGAACACTGACTAATAAAATAGTGTCTTAAGTAACTTTTTTCTGTCATATTTATCAAGGTATAATTATGTTCTGTAAAATGTATTCATTCTAGGTACTATTGCATATTTGATAAGTAAATACAGTCACATAACCACCATCATAATCCAAATATGGAGCATTTCCATGACTCCAAAGGGTTTCCTCTGCCTATTTGCAGTCACTCTCTCTGTTTTCTGTCTCTATAAGTTTTTTAATTTTCCAGAATGTCATACACATAGGTTTGTTTTACTCAAGAATAATATAGTGTTTGAACATGGGTAGGCAATAAAACTGAAATAAGATTCAAGGGACATGAGACAAAATAGCTCCACTTTATGGACTTTGGAAGTGATACAGTAGGGTAGGAAGAACACAGACTTTGGAGTTTATAGTTCTTGGGAATGATCAAAAGTCTTGTGGTCTTATATGGTCTGTCTAAATTTTCTGACAGTCATTTGTGAAATGGTGGGAGATACCCACTTTCTTTGGCTCTCTTGGTCTATAAATATGATAGTATCTGTATATTGTTTAATAGAACAGAAGGTATTAAGCAGGTGATTGAGTAATATCACTAGTTTTAGGTTTCAAAAGTCAGTTGGAGTCTTAGACGTGGGGAATGAGCCGATCATAACTATTCTTTTAATGTGAAACTATTTCATTTTGACCCATTGAAAAAAATAATCAATTGGCAAAAACTATGTGACATTTACCATTGATCAAATAACAACCTCCTTGGTCATGGTGATGCTTGGAATCGTGGCAAGAAAGAGACTGAAAGATACACAATGAAGGCTTGTGTGGAATAACAAAATGAAGGATTAAGTTTTTAACAAGGATGAAGAAGTTCATTGGAGCCATGTGGAATTTGGAATTACAAGCCTGCATTTTCATTAGCATGGAATAGGCCAGTGGAAGAGAGACTGGGAAGAACTGAGGACTGAGGCACACAGTGTCATTAAATATAAATCCACTTTACTTGAGAGCCTGGAAAATAGAACTGGATCCGTGAAAAAAGAAGAAGGCAGTAGAAGAGTGTGGTATCATTACCAAGAGAACAGAGATTCTCAAGGAGGTGGCCAGAATCAAAAAATTTAAGTAGGAGGAAGAAGGGCAGGATGGACAAGGTCAGAAAGGAAAATTATATTTATTGCTATTTTATTGGTTTGGGTGTTTTCTGATATGTTTTAGAATTTTTTCAATATAACAAATCTGAGATGTAAAAATATGAGATTTACAAAATTTTACTTGTTTACCAAAGTCATACAGCTAGTAAAATATAGAACTAAGTTTTAATTTTTATTTCAAAGAAAGAGATAATTTGAGGCCTTTTGAAGTGGTCACAAGCATGTTACTGCTCATCACCAAGGAAGTGATTTCAGGAAGATTGTGGAAGCATTAAGCAGATTGAAAGGGATTAGAAAGTGAGCAGATAGTGAGAAAATGGAGCACTAGTCTTTCAAGTCTCAAGAAAGAAGGGACAAAGATAACTAACTCAAGGGATTAACTGTGTCAAAGGGGAGATTTTCAGGGACAGAAGGAATTAAAATCGCTAGTCGGAAGGTTGCAAAGAAGAAAGCTTTAAGAACAAATGTGACAACTCTGCAATGTATTTAACTAGCTGATAATTGAACTGCATATATTAAAATGTGTTTAAGTATTGTAATGAGGGAGGTCTATTATTTTGGTTTTAAACAGTGTTTATTTTGATTTTTTTTTTCTTCTGAGAATTTGATTTATTTTCTGAGACCAAAGGTATCCCTTGTTCTGGAGAAAATTGTTTGAATGCTTAGGTAATGGTTCCACCCTAGAATGGTGGTAATGTTTGAGACAGCTAAGAAATAAGTGAGCTGTCTCATGTGGTAAAGGCTAATTTTGTCATAGGTGGAGTCCCATTCCTGAATCTCTCCTGTGTGTTTGTGTACAAAGACCCATGCCTTTGCTTTGTTCAAGCAATAACTACAGAGATACAAGATTGCAGGGGTGAAAAAATACTTTTCTTCCCATTTTCTCATTTTTCTTATCAGGATAGTAATTTATATGACATACAGTAGATTAACAGGAGGAAATCAAATTTTAATATGTGCCCATGGGGGATTCACATCGATTGTAAATTTCAAAGGCAGTAAAGTGAAATTGGATATATATGACACTTTGGACAAAAGAGAAAGGGGTAGGGATGCAGTGATTGGATTTCAAGGGAAGTAGATAATTCACAGGTAACTGAGGAAGAGTTGAACAATCATGGAAAGTGAACTATTGCTTCCGTGGGACATGAGATGGCCTAGCTCTCAGGCTCTGCTTGGCACCTTTTTGTTATTCCACTCTTAATTCAAATTATGCTGAGATGAATAAGTTATTTTTCCTTGAGTGGTTTTTCCATCTGAATCATTTAGTCAAAAAAGGTGGAGGGTCAAACATACTTTCTAAGTCTTTTTTAAATATTCTTTTCACATTTTTTATTGTTTAAGTACAGTTGTCTTTATCCGCCCTCCCCCACAACTCCCCCCAGCCCCAGTCATCCCCACCTTCCACCCTGGATCCTACCCATTTTGGATTTGTCCATGTGTTCTTGTACATGTTCCTGAAAACCCTTCCCTCTTCCCCCCACCCCATTATCCCCACCCATCTCCCCCCTGGTTACTGTCAGTTTGTTCTTGATTTCAATGTCTCTGGTTGCTTGCTTATTTATTTTGTTGATTAGGTTCTACTTAGAAGTGAGATCATGTGGTATTTGTCTTTTACCACTTGGCTTATTTCACTTGGCATAATGCTCATAGATTAAGCCATGCTGTCACGAAGGGTAGAAGCTCCTTTCTTTCTGCTGCATAGTATTCCATCTTGTAAATGTACCATAGTTTTTAGATCCATTCATTTACTGATGGGCACTTAGGTTGCTTCCAGCATTTGGCTATTGTAAATTGTGCTGCTATGAACATTGGAGTGTGTAGGTTCTTTTGAATTTTCGTATCAGGGCTCTTATGGAGTAATCCCTACTGTGGAACTGCTGGTCCACTCCAGGAAGACAAATAACCCAATTAAAAAATGGGCAAAGGACCTGAAGAGACATTTCTCCAAGGAGGACATAGGGAAGGCCCAGAAACACATTAAAAGATGCTCAGCATCACTAGCCATCAGAGAAATGCAAATTAATACCACAATGAGATACCACTTCACAGCAATCAGAATGGCCATCATAAATCAACAAACAAGTGCTGGCGAGGTTGTGGAGAAAAGGGAACCCTAGTACACTGTTGATGGGAATCTAGACTGGTGCAGCCACTGTGGGAAACAGGATGAAATTCCCTCAGAAAACTAACAATGGAACTTCCCTTTGACTGGGTCTTTTTCTTTTAAATAACCAGCTCATATCAATATCCCCACAGGCAGCTTTGGGGTGGCAAAACTTTGATTCCCTTCAAGAGCAAAGACTAGAAGAAGACAGAAAAAAAAACAGACACACATCTTCATCTGACACGATCAAGAAGCAATAAGATCATCTGTGTTGCTTCCTACATACAAAGCCTTAGATACGAACTCTGGCTATTACCAGTTAGCATATATTGAATACTAGCTATGTGCTAAGTGACTTTGCTTTTGTGTGTCAAATGAATTCAGTCATTTAATCCTCTTGACAGTTCACAAATCTAGGTATCACTATAATATTCATTTTATAGAAGTGAAAATCTGTAATTTCCCTAAGGTCATGAAAGTGGTAATGGGAAGAGACAGGGTAGATTCCAGGTCTCATGACTCCAGTGCGCATGTTCTTTACTGCTCTCCTCTGTTGCCGCTGTGCGATGCAGACACTAGGGAGAGAATACATGACCTTGATGATTATTGTCCTGGGGTGGCCATGCAATTAAAAAATGCCCCATGACTGAGAAAATTTCCGGATGTGAGTGGCCATTCTGAATGATTTGGAAGGAGAATAATTTGGGGTAAAAAAATAGGTTTTGAGCCTGCTTTCCAAATGAGAAATCTATGGACAACATGACTCTTGCAGGAAGGCCAATTTTTCCCAGGCAGTATGTTAACAAAATCTAATACTGTGACTTCGCCAATTTCTGATTTGTCTTACATGGAATATCTATAACAGCAGTCAGTGGGAAAACAAAGTACTAAATTGAATTGTTTTATTTTATATTTTGCAATTGAATTTAAAGGTCTCAATTATATATAAGAGAGCATTTTCAAAAGAGTCAGGATTAGAAAAGAATATTTTCCCTTTTACCTTGCTGTCAGACTTCAAGAGTTGGGAAAGACGATCACTTGATTTTCAAATGTAGAGGACTACCAATAAAAAAGGCCTGTGACCTTATTCTCGTGAAGAATTTTGAAAGATGTCTTCCTGTGCCATAGCGAGGAGAACATACAGAAGAGACCGCCCGTTGGCTGTCAGGAACGGAGCAGCCCTGAGGGGACCCACAGGAGCATGCTTCTCTGCGCTTCTGTGTCAGGATGTGATTCTCTCCCATTGCTCCAGTTATGTGTGAAAGTTGAGATAATTCAAGGAGTCTTTAGTCCACTGTTCTCATATCTGTCTGTAGTCTGCACCACAAATTCCCATTCCCTTTTTTTTCCTTCTTAAAATGCTTCTTTCACCTGCCTTCTGAGACTTTCCTCTTGTTTTACCTGTCATCTTACTCATAATCCCTCTGCACGTTCACCTTCTGATTTCTTCATTTCCAGCATCTTGTACTTGTTAGAGTGACCCTTAAATGAAGATCTCAGCTAGTTCCATGGTTTTATGGGTGATCTACATGCTAATAATTGCTAAGTGTATACATTGACTTTGGATTCCTTCTCTGACCTTCAAACATGGGATTTAACTGTTTCTACAGCTTCTTTAATTGTATGTATAATAGTCCTACAAAACTTAAGTGCCAAGAACTAATGCTTGATACCCTTCTGTACTCCACCTCAAGACTGCTCTTTCCACATTCTCTCCCACCCAGCAAATCTCATTGTTTTTGTTAATTTATGTCATAAAATTTTGAGTCATCATTCTTTTATTTACTTATTTAGAAAAAATCTATTAAGTACTTACTATGTGTCAAATACTTTGCTCTATAATTGTACACCAGTGGAAAAAAAAAAGCTCTGCATTGTACAAGAGAAGAAAAAAACAAGAGTCCCTACCTTCTTAATGAGCACAATCCAGAAGGAGAGTATAGACTGTAAAGAAAACTCATACAAGTAAGTAGATAATATAGTCTCAAAAGGTGACAAGTTCTGGAAAAAATGAAGCAGTGTGAGGCACAGTGGGAGGAGAAAAATTAGGTATAGTATTAAACAAGAAGGTTAAGATAGGTCTTGGTGAAAAGGTGTTACTGAAACACTTGGCAGTGAGACCGTTCACCGTAGGAAATTAAGATAGCTGGGGGAATAGTGTTCTATGAAAAGGGAGAAAGAGAGAAGGGATCTAAGAAGATATTATGCTTGACATTTTTGAAAAACAGCAAGAAAAATAATGTATCTGAAACAGCGTCTTCAAAAAAAAGAAAAGAAAACCAGAAAAGTAACAGAGAGCTTATGGAAGGCTTTTAAGAGTGTTTTGAATAACTTTGGCTTTTTACTCTAAGTGAAGTGGTAAATGGTGTGGGGTTTGATGAAATGCTTGACATTATATGTGGTTAGTTCAGAAAGTATCCAGCCATACACTATGACAAATAGAGACATTTACTGAAGAAGATACAAGATACATAAAACATTGTACATAGGACAATGATGCCTCAGTCCCCTTCAAAGTAGGCACCTTGAGACTCCCAATCACTATCAGCTGCCCCATTGTGTTTTCCTGAATCTTTAAAATCTCTTCCCCTTCAAAGGAGATTTTAGTTTGGGGGAAAAAACAGAAGATGCAGTGACCAAAACTGGGCTCTAGGGGACTGAGTCACCTGGGTGATTTGATGTTTCACCAAAACACTCTGCAAGAGAAGTGATGCAAGAATGGGCACTTTATTTTGATGAAGCTGCCAATCGCCAGTTGCCCATAGCTGCAGCCTTCTGAATCATCTCAATAGTTTCTGCAGAAAAAATGTTCAACCTTAACAGAAAATTTGATGCAGGTCCATTGCTCTACTTTATCAGTCATTTTGGATACAGCAGCCACACAGTACACACTCTCACTCAACAGTGCTACCACCCCCATTGTTAGTAGAGTGAAGTCATTGTTCATGCATATGCATTCCAGTCCACTTTCCCTGGCTGCCAGGTTATACTGATGTCCTGAAAACTATTCTCATTATATTAACAATAGTTGAAATTTTTCCAGACAGACCTCATATGCCTTAAGTTTTAAAAGGATCACTCTGGCTACTCTGCTGAGAATAAACATGGGACAGGAGGGTGGACAAAAGTAGTGAGAAGGAGGTTTATTGGAAGGCTTTGAATTAACCCTTGTGATCAACGGTGATGGTTCTGACCAGACTGATAGCAGTAGAAGTGGTGTGAAGTAGTTAGATTTGGAATATATTTCTGCCATGCTCCACATTAAATCTATCAACTCATCTTTCAATTTTGTATTAAAAGTATATCCAGAGTCTGACTTTTTAAATCACCTCTACTCCCATCTTCACCTTAGCCACTTTGAGCTTGTGCCCAAACTAATATAATAGCCCCTATATGACCACACTTCTTCCCATCCTCATCCACCCTCACTCCAGTCACCTTGCAACAATTAGATTGATTTCTTAACACAGCATTCAAAGTCATACCATTCTCTTCCAAATTCCCAGAAGTTTTCTATCACATTTAGAAAAATAGCCCAAGTTTATAAAATGACCAACAATGACATATTGGTCTGACTCATTATTAATCTCATTAGGCTTTTCTCCTGCCTGCCTCTCTCCCACTTGTTGTTTCGGCTTCGTTCTTCTCTAGCCCACTCAAGGGTATTACTACTTTCATCTACCCAGCTATCTCTACCCAGGTATGCCTACTTACATATCTACATAGTTCAATTCCTCCTGTATTTCCATTTTTTTGCTCAAATGTCACCTTATCAGAGAAGACATCCCTAATCATTTAAAAGGAAAAAGTAAGGAAGGTTACAGAGAGAGGGGAGTGAAGAGAGAAGGAAAGGAGAAAAACAGATGTGTCAAAGGCTTACTTCTTTATTAAAAAACCTAGAACTAATTTTCTACTAGTCTAATGAAAAACAAGACATACTGAATTTCTCAGACTCTAAGATGTACCAGGCCATAAGACACACCTAGGTTTTAGACGAGGAAAATAGAAAAAATATTTAAAGCAAAAAGTGTGGCAAATATTTAATAACATAAATAATATAAGCCACTGCCCCCCCCCGCCACTGTGAGCCAGGTAAGCTACATTTGGACTATAAGACACACCCCCATTTTCCTCCCAAATTTGGGTGGTTATGTCTTGTAGTCCAAAAATACTTACAAGTATAATACACAAAAATATTTTTCTAGATATTAATGGATATGTGCATTATAATATGATGTAATTGTAGATGTCTCAGTGTCTATGGAGGACTCCATATAACAATGAGTAAGTAATTTCCTTGAGTGTCCCCAACATTTCCTCTCTTTGGATTAAAAAATTATAATAGCATCTTACTTCATTAATAATATACAAATAAAAACCATATCAATTATATATGATATACAAGTTTTATTAAATAAATATATACCTATATCTGTAATTTCATTTATTACTACAAATAGAAATAACTTAGTAGTAGAGTTTCACTATTTTTTAAAGATATTGCTCTCTCTCTCCTTTTTAAATACTTTATTTTTTTATTTTAGAGAGAGGGGATGGACAGGAGAAAGAGAGAGAAAAACATCAATGTGTGCTTACCTCTTGTGTGCCCCCTATTGATGACTTGGCCCACAACCCAAGCATGCACACTGATAGAATCAAACCGGCAACCCTTTGGATTGCAGACCATCAGGCAATTCACTGAGCCATACCAGCCAGGGCTAGTTTTACTATTTTAAAATAGCATTTATTTCTTTCATTAGAAGATTAATGAAATACATATTTCACATACTGCAAGACCAAGTATAATACAAAGGACTTATGCTTAATTTGGTCATTTTAAATATAAAGATAAAAGTAAGGCAAGTATTCAAGTGAAACCTATTCAAGTTCAGGATATACTAATAGGATCTCAATTAGACAAAATTCTGAAGTATCCAGTAATCTCTCTTCTCTCCATAAACTCACAGATGGAGATGAGATTTCATTTATTCTCCTTTTCAATGATATAAATTTCTCAAGGCCATCTTTATTATAGGTCCATAATTCTTCTTTAGAAAGTGACAGAGTCTGCATTACTTCTTTTATAAAGATCGTCATGGAATCAATAAGTAACATTCTAAATTCATTTTTTGCATCAGCAAGCTCTCTTTCTGTTCTTTTATCCTGACAGCCTTTGCTGTACAATACCATCTAAGGTTGTCACTAAACCTCACCGTTAGGTTTCCCTAGTAACACAAGGCCTTTTTCTTTCTCTGTCTGCCTGTATCTGAACTAAAGAAAAAATCAATTTGTATTAATCCCTGAAAAACATAAGAAAACATTCAGGCTGAGACACATGAAGTTAGCAATAAAAATGGTGAGTTACAAATGAAACTGGAAATAATTAAATTATAGGGCAGTATTTTGCTTATGGATTTATATAAAGCTCCAGATGGTGGCTTTCCGTATTCATCTCCAGATTAGCTAAATAAAGGCCAAGCCTTATGTCAGCCTGCACATGGCTTTAATGAGTTTAGCTCTTACCGAAGCAGGTTAGGGCTTGCACTGCTTCTTTTCAAAAGCCACATATAGTAGAAGTCTTATTTGATAAGGGTCCTAAGAAACAAAGCGAAACATGCTAGGCATGTGCAGACACTAACAGTAACCAGGAGCATCCCAGAGTTACAAGCTACCTTGATTAGTGGTTGAATATCAGGGGTAAGTGGCACTTGATTCCACATAGAAGTTACTTTTCTGTTTGTACAAGATGCACAAGATGACAACTGCCTAGCCGACTCTGATGACAAAGATGTCTATTAGTCATTATAAATATTTCTTTGACTAAGTTTTTTTTACCTGTTCTTTAAAAAACCTTTTTACAGAATTTCTTTGTCATATGCTTAAGGACAGTCATTCTGTTTGAACCAAGCAAATATAATTGCTATGTATTCTTTTGATCTGCAAACAAAGAATACAATTTCCATCTCCTCTGAGGAGTAATTTCCATCTCCTCTGAGGACTGGGAATAAGATCTGGGTGTTGCCAGAGAGTCTTTATTTGATCATGCAGTACTCAGGATAGCTGGA
Organism: Sturnira hondurensis; assembly: GCF_014824575.4. Classification (NCBI taxonomy): domain Eukaryota; kingdom Metazoa; phylum Chordata; class Mammalia; order Chiroptera; family Phyllostomidae; genus Sturnira; species Sturnira hondurensis. Next base: position 8,737,108 of record NW_028094767.1, read on the forward strand.
GATTTTAAAGATAGCTGGAGATTTTAAAGTGACTCCCTATTGTTTCCCTGCATATGTAATGCTGTGAAATGTCGATTGCAAAAGAAATTGTATAGTTTTTACACATTGTAGACAAAAGATGTTAAATGTATATCCACCAACCAGTTTTCTCAAAGTGTCTTTTATTTTTATGCTAATGCTCACTAGTTTTAAGTCCCTCAGTGAGACTCTAAAACCAGCGTTTCCTTTTGGTGTTGCTCATTTAACTCTCTATAATTTATCACATATGGTCATTAAGTTTTAAAAACAAACAGTAAAAGTGTTTCAGATTTCAAACACCCTTAACACCTTACGAATCGTATTTGATTATTTTGGTAATTTATGGCTCAATAGGATTCATCAGTACTAGTTAACCCTTAAGATTTTAATTAACTTAAAATCAGTGATTATGTATTGACATATTACAAAAATAATGTGCTTTGAATTACTAGTTATTTTAGGATGTGAAATAAAATGACTATTTCTTAAACTAAAGATACCCTTTATTTTCAAAATCAGTCACACTATTACAAAATATTGTCATGGGGGCTCATATAAACAATGTTTCTTATGCTGCTTAAATGTTACTAGATATTGAATGGCATAAAATACATATGATAATCAATACTGGTACAGAATATGCATTTTAATGTATTGTTATGCTATATAAAAACTCTATCTAGTGGGTATTTATATTTAAAACAAACATTAAGTAATAATGTTGCAAGTTTATATTATTAACAAAATTTAGGAAATACAGTATTACTAGTGAGTTAAATGTGTTTACATTCTCAACATAAATTGCAGATGTTAATAATTCAAACTTCTAAGAAATGATTAAGATACTCCTTTAGTCTTCACTCTTTTAGAGTGTTGTTATAACTTTAATTGGCTTAAAGTGGCTCTGTAAACTAAGGAGATGTTCAGACCACTTTATTTCTCTTTTGAAATGAAAAATAAGTGATCTTGATTTAACCTTAACTAAAAGAGTTTTATAATTATTAATAATAAACTTTACTCAGTATTTCAGAACACAAAACCTAAACGTGAAGAAACTTCTATGTTGCAGCAACCAAAAAACAAATATTAACAAAAGAACAAATTTTTAAGATTTTCTGCATTATAACCACGTAGAGATTAAGTTTTGTGAGGAAAAGGAGCAACCACAACTTTCCTCTCTCCCTGAATTCTCAGAACTTATCACCAAACCCATCATTGAGAAGTACTCAGCAAATATTGAGTTAACAGGTTAAAACTAAAATAGCTACATTAAGTCATTCAAACTTTCCACTTCGATAGTTGCCTGAAAACAATAATATGTTGTTTAGGGGAAAAAAGGAAAGAAACAGAGGAATTAAATTTTTCTGCTAGAGAGTTACCAGCAAGCCCTGAGCACATTAAACAATTGCAATTCTAAGCATACATTTTTGTTTAATGAGACCCGGGTTCATTGACTTCTACCTGGTTCTTGCTCTAAATTGTAGCATCCAAAATGTTTATTGTTCTCCATGAGTACCCCAAGATGTCAGGAGGCTAATCATCTAATAATAATCTTAATAAAAATCAAGTATGCTTGTCGGGTATTTCAGAAACCTCAGTGGTGACAGCATATCTTAGAGACAGTCTAATGAAATGCTAATCTTTTTGCTACATTCTACCCCAACCAATATAAGTAAATGCTTAATTTCACTCTTATCTCTATGTACTAAGGCTCAGAAATCAGAAAATAATTAAGTATATGATTCACAGAAATGTTGTGTTCTCAGAGGAAATTCTATCTTAAAAGATAACAAGTTCTTCCTTTAAAATAATGCTAAAGAAATAATCTTCATCTTTGAATAAACTAGAGGAAATATTTATTATTTAACACTGGGAATCTACCTGCGGAGTTTTTACGTGAGAATTTGCCCCCTCTTCGAACCTGAGTGCCTCCACAGCTTCTTTTCAGCTTCCTTTTCAAAGACAGCCACATCTAATTCACTCCGTCATTTTCCAGACGTGCTACTAGGGCTATTACAAGATTACAGCCAGATCGGACAGCCTTGCAAAACACCCTTAAAGTGACTTTGTAATTCCATGTCAATCTATTACATGACAAATTTACACCTAATGACCAGAAGGAAATTCACTTCTCTCTCTTCAAACTTCAGGAGAAGCTCATTAAATTTTCTTATTATCAATAACATACTACGCTCATAATTATGCCAGCTTCTCTCAATTTTAGACAACGTAATTGATATCAGAACATTCTTCTGTTACTTTTAAAGTAATAATTTGGCATCCCAAGGATTTTAAGTTAAATATAGATAACAAATGGCTCATTTTTATGTTTTTAAATCTCAGTGCATACTCAATTTTACATGGAGAAATTAAATACAGAGGGAACAAATACATATTGATTCCTCAAATTCTTGTATAGAATATGCTCTCAATAAAATTTAGTGGTACATCTAATCTATTTAAATGATAACATATGTTATTTAAATGCTCCATTAAATATTTTATTTGAATTTTAGGATATAAATTTGGAAGGCATCACATAACTTAGATGCATTTATAAATATTTCCTCAAATAAGCCAAATAATTTCTTATTTACCATAGATATGTACATACCTGTATATGTGAGTGTGTGTATACATATATACAGCCTGTCCAGAAAACATCCAGCCACATAATGTGAAAAATAGAGACCTTTATTGAAAACGATACATGATACATGGAACATTGTACATAGGACAATGACACCTTAGTCTCCTTCAAAGCAGGCTCTGTGGTACCTCACACAGTTCTCCTGGTTGCCACCATCTGCCCTGTCCTGTGTTCCTGGATCTCATCAATATTCTGAAATCTCTTCCCTTTCAAAGGTGATTTTAATTTGGGGAAAAGCCGTAAGTCTTAGGACACCAAACCTGAGCTGTAAGGGGGATGAGTGTTTTTTGCAAAACACTGGCTGATTTGGTGTTTTGCAAAAAAACTCTACACAAGACATTATGTGTAAAGAGGCACATTGTCCTTATGAAGCAGCTAATTGCCAGTTGCCCATAGCTGTGGTCTTCTGAGTCATCTGAATAGTTTTCACACAGGAATGTTCAAGCTTATTACAAAATTTGATGCAGATCTGTTGCTCTATTCAGTCATTTTGAATGTGAAAGCCACACGGTACATATGCTCACTAAATGGCATCCGTTGTCCCCCACTAAGTAGTAGAATGAAATTGTCATTGTTCATGCATGTGCATTCTAGTCCACTCTCCTTGGCTGCCGGGTCACATCAATGTAGCACAAACAGCTTTCAATATTAAAAATGGCTGGAATATACATATGTATGTATATATACACACATATGTATATATGTATTTATACATATGTGTGTATATCTATCTGTAGGCAATCTAGCAGGTTATAGAGAGACAGAAATGTTAATATTTCAGCTCTGTGTCTTAAGGCAATGTGAAGGTGGAATTCCTTCTTCCTTGGGATTTCTTAGTCTTTTTTTTTTCTCCCTTAAGGACTTTAAAAGATTGAATGAATCCCATCCACATTCTGGAAGGTAATGTACTCAAAGTCCACTGATTTATATATAATAACACTTTTAAAAATATTTTTGTTGCAACGTCTACACTTGTATTTGCCCCAAAGTGGGTACCATAGTCTAGCAAAGATAACACAAAATTTTCACACACAAATACACATACACACATATATACATACAGACACAATGCCTTATATTTATGATATGTTAATCTGTTTCCTTGGTTATTACAGAAAATAATAAATTTATTCATTTCAAATCAGCATAAATATTAAGTCCATAAATTCACATTAAATATATTTTTTGTTTATAAATTATACCTAATTTTGAAACAGATTAAAATTTAGTATAAAATTAAAAAGTTCCAATAAATACAAGTAAATAAATTAAATGGATAAAAAAAGATCCTTTTTCTTTTGGAGGAAATACATGAAAAATATAAGAAATTCTTTCTCTAAAACACAGAGTAAACAACTGAGAGCCAATGAGGACATGGGGAGAAAACTGTTCATAATCTTCTGGCTAACCTGTGGAGATGACGGCTTCTTAAACACATGTCAGTCATTAGCCTGTGGGGCACAACATGTTGAGATTAGCTTGTTAAATCTGAATTTGGCCTCAGCTTGATTTTTAAATGTTCAATATTGCATTTGTGGATTTATACTGGAGCCAGGGAAGCATATTAAGTATTATAGGAATGCAACTAAATACATTATAAGATATCCCTAAACTGTAATTAAATTTCAAAGTTTTCTGTCACAAAAAATATTTGTCCAGAATGTACATATCCTTTGATTCACTTATTCACTTATTCAGTAAGAAGTTGGGAGCATCTGTTATCTTCCCTGCATGGTTCTAGGTTCTGAGCAATTTACAAGAAACATTCCACATCTTGTCCAGCCTTTATTTCTGAAGAAGAGCAGAAAAATCAAATATAAATAACAAAGAAAATAATTAATATTAATAAACACCATGCAAATTCAAATTAAATGAGGTACCACTGCCTGGTTGGGTACTTTAGATATATGGGGTAGTCTGAGATCATAATAATGAGGAAGTATATTGGTCATCCAAATAGCAGAGAGAAGAACACCCCAAACAAATGGTACAAGCAGTGCAAATACCCTGAAGCAGGACAGAGTTTGGTGAAATCAAAGTGGAATTCTATGTAGTTGTAGCACAGACTGCGAAAGAGAAAGCAGTACTGAACTGCATTTGAAGTGAAGGCAGGAGTCAGAGCCTGTGCTGCCCCACAGTAGGAAATGCACGTTGCATTGTAATGGCAGAGGGAAACTTTGGAGAAGTGTTTTTATTTTTATTTATTTATTCATTTATTTATGTGTTTAACAGAGGAGGTATATAATTGGTCAGTCCTTTAAAAGTCATCATTCTAGTCTTCATAAGGAAAATGGATTACAGAGAGATAGGCAATGAAAAAAGGAGACGGGTATGAGACCTAGAAAAGTTGGCAGATCTTTTTTGGCTGCTTCTGTGTTTTTTCCCAGTAGTAACATGACTTCAGTCTTTCTGAGTGTGTGCATTTTTATCCATGTAAAATTTCTTTTCCTTTTAGGAGTAAAATAGACATCTTATTTTATTGCAGATTGCCTGTGGCCTCCATTTAATTCATTGTTTAATGGAAGGATGATTTTAAATATATGTACATCCATAATCAAATAAATTTTTAGTCATCTTTGAGAAAAAAATAATTTAAACAGTATAGGCAGGGATTCATCACCTGGATTCATACCTCAGGGTGCTTTTTGCAACGATCCATACAAGGACGGTGTATATAGCAACAGGGAGTTAGAAGCAACTTGTATATCATTCTCTAGACTATCTTTCTCTAGAAGCAACTTGTACATCCTTCTCTAGAATAATGGATAAATAAAATGTAGTAAATCACACTATCAAATATTAGACAGCAATTAACAAGATATAGACTAGATGTGTGAAAAGTGTCAGTCCATAAAGAAGGCTGGTTGAGAAAACTAGGACTGGGTTGGGATTTACAAAACCCTTAATGAAATTAAAATACCCCAAAATGACCCCATACTTTACAAAGATGCTTAGGAGAATATATGAAACACATTACAAATGGTTTCTATGAGAAGAAGATAGTGAGGTGGAGATTAGGAAATAAGGCGCAAAATAAAATATGAAATAGGTCTTCTACTGAGAAATGATGGTGACGTGTTATAGTAAGGAGAAATGTAAGATGTAGTCCAATATCAGACATGACAAATGTGGAAAAGTATGTCCTAGACATAATGAAATGTGGTAAATATTATACTCAATACTATGTACTGGAGCTATAATGAAAAATGTGAAAGAAATATAAGAAAACATTTCAATCAATATTACCATGAAATGTGTGTGTGTGTGTGTGTGTGTGTGTGTATATATATATATATATATATATATATATATATATAATATATTTTAAAAGTTAAAATGTGACATGGAGTAGTTCATGTATATGTGGTCATGGTTACTCCATTTAAGCTCAGGCTATTTCTGTTTAAACCTGGATCTTGTTTTCTAGTCATCATAAGCTTTTGCAGACTCTGTCTTACACTATCTACAACTAAAAGGTCTTCTTTTCTTTGTTCATACCACAAGCACAACCTTTGTACAAGTCTTTCTTGTCTCTCATTTAGATTATTACAGTGATTTTCCTAATTGGCCTTACAGGGGCTGGTCTAGTCAGCAGCTATAATGCTGTATTCCATTTTCAAAAAGGCAAATGTGATTATAACTCCTTTTCTTAAATTCGTTTGATGTTTATGCACTGCCGCAAGTGTGAAATCAAACTCAGTTTGGTTAGTACACGACCTTCATTATCTGATCTTCATCCCCACCCCTTCCCCATAGCTCACCGTTTACTTCCTTGGCCCTCTCTTCTCCAGCCTTCCAGCTCTTTTACAGTAATTTTACTGATGAATGCTAGTATTTACCCTTATGACCCTTCACTGGCTACAACCAAACAATTAAAACATCTCAATATCTTAGGAAAAAGATATAATTCAGAACAGATTGTTTAGCAGCTACTCTACACATTCGTGCCTGACACTCTACATCTGTGAAAATGGGGTCTTACTACAACTCATAACTGTTTGCTCATGTGTTTCTCATATCACTGAGAAGTCCATCAAAGCAAGGTACATATCTGATTTATTTTCTTGCAATTACAAGTCCTAGTATAATGCACAATATAAAGAAGATATATACCTTCATAATTAAATATAAATATAAATATTTATTCAGTAAAAGGCATTCATAATATTTCCATTAAAATAAAACAATTTTTCAAAGTGAAAAGAAAATGACATAAAATACAATTTGTAACTTAGGAAAATTTTTGAAAGGCATAAATTACTAGAGAAATAAAATTGTGATGGTTCAACTGCATAATAAGTGCAGCTAAGCACCTATAAAACCATACTAACCTACCTTCAAACAATAACAGTAACAAAACCAAGAAAAATAGAAATATGATGTCAAATGAATAAGTATGTGAGTACAATATAATAAATTTAGATTATCTTTAATGGCCTAAATCAAGTGCAGTTGTTAACATTAACTAAAAGATAAGAAAAATTATAGAAATATTACTTAGGTAAGAAGTGAATTTAATCTATGAACTGCACATAAGGCTTATGATTTACCAAAGGTGAGCACGCTGGTTGATTTTGTTTGACATACTTGACTATTTTGAAGAACTTTCTATTACATTGTCTCGGTTTAAGAAATGACTTACAAGAAGTAATCTGTTTTATACACTATCAAGAAGACATTCCTTAGTGATCTTTATGATGAAACAGTTAGTGCTTGATGCTTCCTGTGGGGGATGTTTGAAAAAAAATAAGTTCTGGAATTAACTAGCTAAAACTGTGCTGATGCAAAGATCATAGAATTTCAAGGAGGAAATGCATATTAAAGAGTGAAAGAATAACATATTTCAGTAAACATTCCTTAGTAAAATAATATCTGAAGCTTGGTAAATGCTTTACCACTCCAGGTGCTAGAACCCAGTACATACAGTGAAATTGACAGGGCCGTAGCGCACACTACAGCAGTTGTGTGAACACGATTCGAGGAAGATGCGAGACAAGCATCATCATGAGAATTAAGTTGGGTGAGACAGAGCAAAAATGATTGGTGTTGTCTTCATTCTGGTATACTAGATAATTTTCATTAGCTTATGTCTGCTGTAAGTTTATAATTTAAAAGGAACTCATATATTACTGATTAAACAAATTTTTAATTTATATTAATGAATACAATTAATGATTTTACTCATTAGAAATTGGAGGTATTTAGTTCATTAGGACAAATACATACTTGGATCTACACATTTTTTATAACAGATTATACTTTCTCATGAAATCAATAAGAGAACTTTAAATTTGAATGTAAATCATCTACTTAGGAAGGCAATGTTTAGGAAGGCAAGCATGTTCTGTATGTGTAAATGAGTATGCAGTTGCACCTTTTTCAGACAATGGTTGTTACCTAGATTAACTGTTTGGTAGACTAGGGTCCTTCCCCAGATGACGATTTACGTACCAGCCTCCCACTCTAACACACACACAACTTTTACATCACTGCATTGGTGTTACAAGCTCAGTTGTTGGAAAAGGCTTTAAGCTTTTTAAGCTTTGTCGCTCTTTGTAAACCACATGGCATACATATTTCTTATTATCTTATTTCTTATTATCTGTGCATTAATCATGGTAGTGTATTATCTTTGAAATGGAACACATTGGCTTTATTTGCAGGTTCTTAAAATGTATTCTTTTGCCTTAGAAACTGGGGCTAAGACTGTGACTTAGAAGGCATCAGGTGTACTGAATGGTTTTGATTAACAGTGAAATGAAATAGTAGTTTCATGTCTTCCTTGATACAAGCTTGCTATTGGTTCCGTTGCCTAATTTTATTACTTGCCAAGCTAAGCTAAGCTACTCTGCCATTTAGATGAGTTGTTTTTATACTCTAAAAGCTTAAAACCCAATCATCTGGTAAGAACTCAAACAAGAAAAAATATTGTCACTTGCTTCCATTTTTAAACTTGATGAAAAAGAATACTTATGTCAAACAGAACTTAAATTCATAGTTGTAGTGTTTTCTCTGTGAGTCTGCAAACATTTACCTATTTTGTTTACAAGTCTCATAAAATTAGCAAATCATATTGACAGATGATCAATGTCAGATTTATTGAGAAACTGCCTGAGCAAACAGAATACCAGAGCAAAATCCAATTGGTCACTGATAATCACATGCACATTGTAAATAAATCATGTCTATAATGAACATTTACTGTAAAAGTCACCTTGTTATGAAAATACACTTAACCTAACTTTAATGTTAGTTTGTAAAAGATACTTTTTAAAAATAAAGTACATTATGAAACTATTCATAATGACAAATATAGTTGGAACATTGATTTTTATGTACTTTTTAAATTATTAGCAAGTGCCCATCATAATAATTTTAAAAATAAAAGGTTAAAAATATACTCATCTGTTTAATCCAAACTGAATTCACTGATGTGCATACATTTGGGCTGCAGTTTGGATTTTTGAGCTACATAATTTTTTTATGCCTTTGTGACCCTAACATAATCCATACCTAATTTACCAATTCAATTTTGTCTCTTCAAAGTAAAGACATACACTATTCATTAGAACTTAATCTTATAAAAGAAAAGTATAGAAAATAAGTAAGAATCCTATATTCTAATCAGTCTGAGAAATTATTTTCTTTTTTTCTTAGACACTTTAAATTCTCAAATTATTTTATTGTAAATAATACATATTAAAATAAATTGCAAATTTTATTTACAAAGACTCCAAAATAATTTTTGAATTATTTTATTCTGAAAATTTCTCTTATAATTTTATGATGTGCAAGATTCATATATCACTTTACAGTAAACAATAAGTTATACTGTACTTATGTTTTTTCTAAATCATTAAACATTTAGGAAATTTTTGATATTCATTCTTCACATGCTTTCTACTAATTTTTATTCATTTAATTATTTAATTTATCAAAACCAGAAGAAATGGTTTGTAGTACTGACTATAGCTAAGAAAATCAAGAATACTGTTTATTTTATTTTTGTGTGTGTGTGTGTGGAATTATTTTTTTCCCAAATTTTTATTTAATTATTTTCCAAGTACAGTTTTCTGTCTATTACTCCCATCCAATCCCACCCCCATGCTCCCCCCTCCCTCCCATTTCCACCCTTCTCAATTGTTGTCCATATATCCTTTATATATGTTCCTCTAAATCCCTCCCCTATTTCCCCTGAAATTCCCTCCCCTCTCCCCTCTGGTCACTGTCAGCCTGTTCTCTATTTCAGTGTCTTTGGTTATATTTTGCTTGCTTGTTTGTTTTGTTGTTTAGCTTCCTGTTAAAGGTGAGATCATATGGTATTTGTCCTTCACCACCTGGCTTATTTCACTCAGCATAATGCTTTCCAGTTCCATCCATGATGTTGCAAAAAGTAGGAGCTCCTTCTTCCTTTCTGCAGCATAAAATTCCATTGTGTATATGTACCATAGTTTTTTGATCCATTCATTTACTGATGGGCACCTAGGTTGCTTCCAACTCTTGGCTATTGTAAATTGTGCTGCTATGAATATTGGGGTGCATATGTTCTTTGGGATTGGTGTTTTAGGGTTCTTAAGATACTCTTCCACTAAGATCAGGGACAAGACAAGGTTGTCCACTTTCACCACTTCTATTTAATATAGTATTGGAAGTTTTAGCCTCAGTGATTAGGCAAGAAAAGGAAATAAAAGGGATTCAAATTGGAAAGGAGGAAACAAAACTGTCATTGTTTGCAGATGACATGATAGTGTACATGGAAAATCCTATAGACTCTACCAAAAAACTGCTCAAACTAATAAATGAATTTGGCAAAACAGTGGGATACAAAGTCAATATCCAGAAATCAAAGGCATTTTTGTATATTAACAATGAATCAGCAGAAGCAGAAATCAAGAAAAAACTCCCATTTGATATAGTGAAAACAAAAATAAAATTTCTGGGAATAAATCTAACCAAGGAGGTAAAAGACCTGTTTAAATACAGTATACAGAAGTCAGGTCAAAATTAATTAACTGACATTAAGAATTTTATAATAGTCATTAGGCATTTATGTACTATGTAGGAGATGGTTAATTGTACTTTAGTATCAGTTTGCCTTCTAAGAAAAATTACTGCCTTAAATTATAATTAAATTATCTTAAATTATAATGACTGCCTTCTACAGTAATTATAAGTTAAGATACTCAGATAAACAGCATAGTTTTGTCTTTTTCTTTACAAGTAGCATGGCATATTTTAATCTATCTCTGAGAATTTGCCTGCAAGTGTTTGATGAAATCAGGGATGTTGGCCAGGAAACCAAGGTCAAAAGTTTTGAATAATACAATAGAATCTCTTACTTTAATTTCCAATTTCACTAGTGCAGGCAGAATGAACCCTTGTTTTATAGAATTGCTGATCTGGAAGGATACCTATTAGGCCATCTTAAAATTTTTCTGTCAAAATAGAATAGATCATTCACTTCCAGTGTAATTGCTGTGCATTGGAAAATCGGAAAAGCATTTATAAACTGGAAAATAGAGCCCTTATGATACTTATCTCAGTGGAAATCTAGGATTTTAAGCAGGTTTGGAATAAATGTTTCAGACCAAATGTAAAGTCAAATGCCACATTGTTATTTAATTTACCAGTTTTGAACTTGTTTTTAATAAATTCAGTTACATGTGTGTTTGAATATTCATAAAACATAGTCTAGCCAAAGTGCCACTGTAATTATATAATTATGTTTATATAGTTCCATACTTGACTATGGAGTAAAGATAGTTTTCCATAAAAATCAGTAGAAAATCAATTTGCTGAGAGAGCCTTATAATCTGTGCACATATGTCTTTATAAAATAGTCACTTTTAAATTTAATGATGCTTAGATAGGGTGAAAAATTGTGAAGAACAATCCCTAATAACCCCTTTATTTTTCTTATATAAATATTTCTTTTTAAGATTTTGTTCATTTACTTTTTAAATTTACTTTTAAAGAAAGAGGAAGAGAAGGAGAAAGAGGGTGAGAAACATCAATGTGTGACAGATACATGAATCAATTGCCTCTTGCTCACACCCAGCTGGCGACCCAGCTCTCAACCCAGGCATGTGCTCTTACTGAGGATCAAACCGACAGACTCTCAGTTCACAGGCTGCTGGCATTCAGTCCACTGAGTCACATCAGCCAGGGCTCCTTCACTTCTTAGTAAGTACAAATTGTATATGGATCTTACCTAATACTGTCTCCCTTCCTCCCTCATTCACTTCTTTTTTACCCTTATGCATTTTTTTCTTTTAAAATATTTATCATTTCTGCTATAGTTGTCCTAATTTTTCTCCCTTTGCCCTCCTCCACCCAACACACACCCCATTCCCACAGGCAACTCTCACACTGTTGTCCATGTTCATGTGTCACGCATACATGTTCTCTGACTAATCCCTTCACCTTTTTTCAGCCAGTCCGGCCCAACCTTCCTCCTCCTCTCTTACAGCTGTCAGTCTGCTCCATGTTTCTATGCTTCTGATTCTATTCTGCTTATTAATTCATTTTGTTCATTAGATTCCACTTGTAAGTGAGATCATATAATATTTGTCTTTCATTGACTGGCTTTTTTCAATTAGCATAAAAGTCTTCAGTTCTGTACATGCTGTCACAAAAAAAAAATCCTTTTTTACTGTAGTGTAGTATTCCATTGTATAAATGCACCACAGTTTTTTATTCATTTAGGCTGTTTCCAAATATTGGCTATTATAAGTGACACAGCTATGAACATAGGAGTGTATATACTCTGTTGAATTGGTGTTTCAGAAGTCTTAGGATATATCCCAGAAGTGGAATTGCTGGGTTAAAAGGCAGTTCCATTTTTAGTTTTTTTTTAGGTAATTCCATAATATTTTCCACAGTGGCTACACCAGTCTGTATTCCCAGCAACAATGCACTAGGGTTCCCTTTTCCCTTGCATCTTCACCAGAATTTATTGTTTATAGATTTATTAATGATAGCCATGTTGGTAAATGTGAAGTGATATCTCATTGTGGTTTTAATTTGCATCTTTTTAATAGCTAGTGATGTTGAGAATTTTTTTTATGTGTCTATAAGCCATCTGTATGTCCTCCTTGGAAAAGTGTCTATTCAGGTCCTTTGCCCATTTTTTAATTGGATTGCTTGTCTTGCTGGTGTGGAGTCGTGTAAGTTATTAATACATATATTTTGGTGATCAAACCCCTCTCTGATGTATCATTGGCAAATATATTCTCCCATACAGCGGGTTTCCTTTTCATTTGATGATGGTTTCTTTAGCTGTACAGAAGCTTTTTAATTTGATGTAGCCCCATTGTTTTCCTTTGTTTCTCTTGCCCTATGATGGCATAACACAAAAAATATTGTTACGTGAGATATCTGAAATTTTACTGGCTGTGTTTTTCTGTAGGACTTTTAAAGTATCATGACATGTATTTTAGTCTGTTGTCCATTTTGAGTTCATTTTGGTGTATGTGCAATATGGTGGTCTGGTTCCATTTTTTTGCCAGTATTAGTTCTGCTCTCCCAATAACACTTACTAAAGAGAGTGTCTTTACTCCATTTTATGCTCTCACCTCCTTTGTGTAATATTACTTGATCATAAAGGTCTGGATTTATTTCTGGAATCTCTATTACATTCCACCCATCTATATGTTTGTTCTTATGTCAGTCCCGGGCTGTTTTGATTACAGTAGGTTTATTAAATAGTTTGATATCAGGTATTGCAATCCCTTAAACTTTGTTCTTCTTTCTCAAGACTGCTGAGGCTATTTAGAGTCCTTTTTCATTCCATATAAAATTTTGGAATACTTGTGCTAGATGTGTACACATGCCATTGATATTTTAATAGGAATTGTGTTGAATATATAGATGCTGTGGGTAATATGGACATTTTAATGATGTTAATTCTTCAGTCCATGAATATGGTATATGCTCCCCCTTATTTGTGTCTTCTTCAATTTCTTTCTTCAGTGTCCTGTAGTTTTCCAAATACAGGTTTTTTACCTTCTTGGTTAAATTTGTTACTAAGTTCTTTATTTTTGTGTGTATATTGCAATAGTAAATGGGATTGTTTTCTTAGTTTCTCTCTCTGATAGTTCATTTTTGTTGTATATAAATGCCATGGGTTTCTGACTTTGATTTTGTATCCTGCTACTTTCCCAAATTACTTTATTAGTTTTAGCAGGTTTTTTTTTTTTGTGAAGACCATAAGGTTTTCAGTGTACAATATCATGTTGTCTGTGAATAATGACAGTTCTACTTCCTCCTTTACAATTTGGATGCGTTTTATTTCTTCATCTTGTATAATCACTGTGGCTAGGACTTCTAGTACTATGTTTAATAAAAGTGGTGACAGTGGACATCCCTGTCTTGGTGCTGATCTTAAAAGAAATGTGTTTATATTTTGCCCATCAAGTATGATGTTGGTTATAGAATTTTCATTTATGGCATTTATTATGTTGAGGTCTGATCCCTCAAGTTCTGTTTTGCTTAATGTATTTTTTATCAAAAATGGGTGCTGGATTTTATCAAATGCTTTTTCTTCATCTATTATGATCATGTAATTTTATCTTTCATTTTGTTTATGTGGTGTACTACATTTATTGATTTGTGAGTATTGTACCAACCTTGAATCCTTGGGGTAGATCCTACTTGGTCATGGTGTATGATCACTTTTATGTATTGCTGGATCCACTTTGCTAATATTTTGTTGAGGATTTTAACATCTATGTTCATCAGAAATAATGGCCTATAGTTTTTGTTTCTTTGTTGTGTCTCTATCTGGTTTGGAATTAGGATAATATTAGCCTTGTAAAAAGAGCTTGAAAGTCTTTCCTCTTCTTGTATTTTTTTGAATAGTTTCAGAAGGATAGATGTTTGTTCTTTGAATGACTGGTAAAATTCACCTGTGAAGCCATCTGGTCCAGAACATTTGTTTGCTGGGATTTTTTATTATTGTTTTGATTACATTAGTTGTTATGAATTTATTCAGGTTTTCTCCTTCTTCCTGATTCCATTTTAAAAGATATTATATTTCTAGAAACTTTCCATTTCACCCAGGTTGTCCAATTTCAAGGCATATTGTTGTTTGTACTATTTTCTTACAACCTTCTATTTCTGTGGTATCAATTGTTACTTATTCTCTTTCATTTTTTATCAATTTAGTCCCCTCTCTTTTTTGTTGATAAGGTTAGTCAATTTTGTTTATCTTTTCAAAGGTCTATGTCCTGAATGCATTGTTTAATTGTTTTCTTTTCAGTTTCTATGTCATTTATTTCCACTCTGATCTCGATTATATTTTCTTCCTTCTACTCACTATGGGTTTCGTTTTTTGCTGTTTTTTCTAGTTCTTTTAAGTGTGGGGTTAGATTGTTTATTGATATTTTTCTATTTTCTTGCCTGTGATGCTACAAGCTTCCTTCTCAAGACAGTTTTCACTATGTCCCATAGATTTTGGGTTGTTTTGTGTTCATTTTCATTTGTTTCCAGGTACTTACTGACTTCTTCCTTGATCTCATTGATGAGCTATTCATTAATTAATAGCATGCTAGTAAGCTTCCATGTATATGAATGTTTTTGAGAGTTTTCTAGGCTGGTTTCTAGTTTCATGCCATTGTGATACAACAAAATGCTCACTAAGATTTCAGTTGTCTTAGATTCATTAAAACTTATTTTGTTCTCTACCATATGGTCTGTCTTTGACAATGATCTATGTACACTTGAGAAGAATGTATATTTTTTCCTCGGTAACCAATTCAGTTACAAATGATCCACAGTTTTTGCCTGTCCCCTCTTTGCTTAGCTACATCCAGGATGAGTATTGGTGTGCAGCAAGGCTGGCTTGATCAGCACAGGGCCCAGGGGTGGATCCCAGTGGACCACAGGAACCACCTTCACCTGCCTTGGCCTACTGATCTGTTGTCAGTCTTAGTCTAGCTGCTAAGCCTACTGTTTCTCAGAGGGCTTCTGATGGAATTGGGAGAATGGGACCCTTTGATGTATCATGGGAGGTGCTGTCCAGACTTTAGGAAAGATGGTGTGTGCTTTCCCTTATCCCCACACCACAAGTCTGAGCATGTCCTGGATTGTTTCCCTGAACTCAGTAGGGTGAGATCCATAGTAGGAATGCAGGTGGGTCCTCCAAAGCCCAGAGTTTGGATCTGCCAGGAACCAGGAAGTATGTTTATAGAGCTCTCCCATGGGCAGGAAGTGCCAGTCTGATTCCTGAGAAAGTGTTTGAAATGCCTGCACCCTACAGCCAGTCTCTGACACTGCTTGAGTCTGCCTATTTTGCCGTCTCCTCAGCAGGGGTTAAGACGCGGGGTCCAAGAATGTAAAAAAAAGTACAAGGTGAGGTGAGCAGGTTTCCAGAGGGTGGGATGATTATTTTCCCCTAGGAGGGGCTTGCTCTTCTCAAGAAAAATGTCTGCTATGAAATCATATCAAAATATGTTCCAGCACAGGGAGCACAGTTGCTATCTTTTCCCCACGTTTCTTCCTCAGACCTCCCACTCTCAACTCTTCTCAGGAGACTCCAGTTCACACCGCCCTCCCTCTGTGGAGCCCAAGATGAGTGGCTGCTAAAAAGGAAAACAACTTCAACCCTTTAGGGAAAAAATAATGGCTTTGTTTCCAGTGGGCTTTGGAGCACAGAAACTCCTTTGCCTTTCACTGTTGGCTAATACATGGGTGGCTGGTGCTCTGTGCTTGGGAGTGCTGTCCAGGATCCGGGCTGCACTCCTCTCAGGGGGAAGCTTCCACAGCCTGCCATAAGCTCAGTCTGCCACCACGGAATGATGTGGGACCCTTTGGCATCCTTGCCCTTCCTACCAGTCTCAAGGTGGTTCCTGCCCGTCCTTGGTTAAGGGTCTCCTCTTCAGGTAGTCTTAAGTTATTTATTTCATATAGTTATTCCCTCATTATTTTTATCTCCAGCTTATTTCTGGGATGCATTGTGAGACATCTTCCTATTTCACTGCCATCTTGCCCCAATCTCCCTTACTCACCTCTATTGCCTTCTTGTTTTCCCACAGCAAGCTCTGTTATGACATGATATCATGATATATTATTATATGAATGAAGATTAAAAGGTTACAACATTTCTTAGGCACATGTTAAATCAGAATTCAACAAATGTAGGTGAATTTCTTAGAACCCCTGGGTTGAGGCTGGCTATATGGACAGATAAGAAAAGAATATGAGATCTGCAGTTCAAAAAGATAGATTAGTGTTCTAACACCATTTCTTGCTAGCTATGTATCTTCTGAGATTTTCAGGAGATAAAATTGATATTACTGTAAGATTTCTTTATCATAATCTCATGAAACAAAATGATAAATACCATGAATTGTATCTTTTCTTCTAATTTGTCAATCTATGCTTAATGATGTTATGCTCTATGTTGTTGAGAGGGTGATGTTTTAATAAATACGCTCATGAATTCCTTGTTGAGAATTCATGGTGTCTAGTCATGGTGTCTCAATGGTGTCTAGTCATATAAGTAACTAAATATAAACTTATTTCTATATAGTGTCCAACCTCTTTGCTCTTACACATTATAATATAGCATTACTGAAGAACATATAGCTTCCTTATAAAACCTAGATTTTGAACAAGTCACTGCCTTTACTCTCTCTCAATTGTTTCTAAGCTTTCATATCCTCCAACAGTAATTCTTCACTCAAAAATCTTCTCAGGTTTGCCAGGGAGCTAACTTACTTGTCATTATAGCAAGTTTTATATTATATTATAGTTTATCTCATGAGATTCTGTCTCCTCCTGAGATTTTAAATCCTTTGAGAGTAGGGAGTGCACTTTCTCCTTTGTTATTCCCAATCTGACATAGGAGGATAAAATAGTAATAAGTAATGAGTATCTAAGGGTTTTATAACATACACCTTTAAAATTTTTCATAACATTTAATGATTTACCTAGTTAGTAGCTGATGTGTTTTTTCTGTACAAGTTCATCAATTTGTAGATGGTCAAATAACCAGTCAGTATTAGAACTGGGATTTTGAGTCAGGCTAACTCAGAGTGTGAACTTTTCTTGATGTTTAGAGCTGGTTACCAGGCTATACTGCCTCAGTACTACTGATGATCCAAGGGTAAGCCCTCTCTTGAAAATAAGACCAAAGAAGAATACTTTAATTAGTCAAGTGCAAATATTTCTCTCCCTCTCTCTCTTTTATTAAACCATTTATTGTGGTATGATTAACATACAGAAAGCTGTACATACCTAGTGTGCAGAACTTGAGGGGTCTGGAGATAAGCATACTACAGGTGAAATTTTCACCACTTTCAATGCCATAGACATATTAATCACCTCCAATGTTCCCTTCTCCCCTTTGTTATAAAAGCATGTGATAGCAGCACTTAATATAGATATACCTTCTTAAGAAAATTTTAAGTATACAATACAGCATTATTTAATATAGAAACTATAGTGTACAGTAGATTTCCATGACGTATTCACCTTCTATAACTGAACTTTGTGCCTTTTGATCAATACCTCTTTGTCCCCCCGCCCCCCGAGCCCTTGGCAACCACCATTCAAGTCTCTCCTTCTATGAAAACGTGTATTAAAAAAATACCTGAAAAAAAAGTAAAAGGCAGAAAACTGTACTTGAAAAACAATTAAAATAACAAATAAAATAAAATAAAAATACCTAAAGAGATCTCCTTTAGCAATAACTAGAGAGAGTTTACATTACACCTTCAAAAGACAAAATGTAACCCTGGCTGGTGTAGCTCAGCGGATTGAGCACGGGCCTGCGAACCACACGATCATGGTTCAATTCCCAGTCAGGGCACATGCCTGGGTTGCAGGCCAGTTCCCAGCAGGGGACTTATGAGAGGCAATCATACATTGATATTTCTCTCCTTCTCTCCTTCCCTTCCCCTCTAAAGATAAATAAATAAAAAATCTTAAAAGAAAGACAAAATGCATTGTGAATAATCAAATAGCAATGCAGTTAAACTCCATAAAAATTTACTAAATTAAAAAATATTTAAATACTAATATATGCAAAGTACATGTTTTATTGAATATGCTTTTTAAGCAATTCTTTTTAGCTGTCAAATAAAAGCTTCACTCCTTGTATTGATCTTAGTTATTATGTTCCTTTTTCATCCTCCTTGTAGAGTTCTGAGTTCCATGTTGATTGGGGTAACAATAGCCTTCAAATTACATTTCTGAAAGTTAAGACACTAATAAGTACTAAAGCAATGACAGACGAACCTGTAGGACAACAGCATAAACTGGGCAAGCTGAGACTAGTGCTTATCTTATGCATTGACCATTTCCTTAGTGTTCTGTTAGCCATATCACACAGGAAGTGCAAAGCGTCCTAGATGCTATTGGATTTATTTAGCATCCTTTTTTTTAAAGAGTAAATGCTTTTCTAAATTCAGATGCATGAAAGTGCCCTTATGTCCCCTATTATTTTTCTTGATTTTACCTCTCATCATCTTTGTACTTAATTCTCACAATTTATCACATTCTAATACTTCTTTAGTAATAATTATTACAATGTGAGTTCTGCAGTTGTTTTGTATTTTTTCTGAAACTTCATTTTAAAAATTACAAAGGCAGTAGAACAAATATTCCTCAAAGCCCCACATTCTCCTCCTTTCTCTAGCAATCTGTAAACTGCCTTCTGTTCTTCTCTTCCACCGGGCTGCTTATGTAAGGTCATTTGACATGCTATATATTCTGCTAACATTTACTATTTCACTTGGTATCTACTGTACTTATTACATGTCTAAGAGTCTAAATATCTTAAGAGCCCAGACTCATATGAAAGGAGGGAAGGAAAACTTACACTGTAACAGCGTGATTATTATATAATTTTTTGAAGTAAAGCATTGAGCTTTCCTGTGGTTCAGAATTAGGAATTATATATTTTTAAAATGCTTATTGTCATACAAAACATTAGAAACAATTCTTCTACTTATGTTTTTAGGGTTTGTAGCAATTTGTAAGAATATTATAAAACATGGCTTTGTATCACCAGAACTAGATATCTCTACATGATTATAAATATTATAGATTTTCTAAGTGCTGAATAATTATATTTGTTCAGCTTCTTTATCGTTCTTTATGGAAAAATTCTTATGCATAATTAATTATAATTTTATACTTTTATTTGAATATTTATCATTCCACTGATATCTCGCTGTAATATAATAAAAATATATCTACCTTCACTTGATACTAGGACAATTTGATAGCATATTCTTTTAACAAACCAAGTACCTCTAATTAATATTTTCCATTATTTATATTAATTTTTCTATTAGATTTTTAGATACCAATTTTCTAAAGAAACATCACTAATAGCTAATATGAAGTTACATACAGGTGAACTAATAAAATACTTTATTACTAAAGATTTTTATAAATACATATATATCACAGCACACCAAACTAAAATAAAATGTTTTCCTACTTTATATGTAATTTAATTTTCTTAAACAATTTTTACTTTTATATAATTAGATATTCCCCAGAAATAGCTTTTTTTTACTGTTGAGAAAGCAAGTTAGAAATGTATTACAAAACGCTGAAAAGTTGTGGGGTATTTGACCTTGATATTTACCTCAAGAATTCACATTTTTCTATTAGGATTTACTTCAGCAAGTCATACATAAAGCTAGAAATTTTCAACAGGACTGTTCTGTGAGTAGATTCTGAAATATAATCTTGAGTTTATCTCTTAATTTTTCTTACCTAACCTTGCATTGTTTTTAGTACATTAGCTTTTCAAATCGTGCTGTGTTCTCTTTAACTTGTCTTAGTACTACTGCTCATAAATTATTCAGTTATAATTTTAATACCTTAAAGATGTGTAAATTTAAGTCTTAATATTCCATCATTTTAAAAGGACAGAATAACAATAATATGGTTAATGCATCATTTATCACTCATCTGTGTTTCAAGCTTAGGTGTAAATGTGTGACTAAGAATAAATTATTCCTTTTACTTTGTAGACTAAGTATATTTATAATATTTAAAATTAAAATAATGCATTTAGATCATATTTTCCCTTTTAAAAATTTAATATTTATTGTATTTTTAAAATATGGATTCTTTTGAAATGTATTTACACAGTATATAACAGTATATAACATTAATAAAAACTCTCTTTTAATTTTTCACTGTTGACACCAAGTTCCATCCATTCTAGCTACAATATTGTTAAATGATTCCCTCATCACAACACCAATGCCAACATCTTACTTCAGATATTCACCCTCTGTACCTCATCTGCTATAATAAGCTCTAAGCCCCATTGATATGTACGCCACACTGATACTGCTTCCTACTTAAAACAAAAAATGGGTGTTATAATTTCCTCATTTAAAAAACCTTGTTACCTAAAGTATAAGTCAAAATTTCTTAGAATGACATTTACAGTAGATTGCTTACAATATGGACTTATCCTTTATTTTCCAGTTTCTTTAAACAAGACATGACTTCTGCTACCCTCCCCATTTGTACATGTGTGCACATGTGTTTATACAAGCATAAACACACATGTGAATATACCTATATAATCACACAATCACATTGAGTGAATTACATAGACTTCTTTAGTGTTTGATCATTTTGCCATTAGAAAGTCAAGAGAAGATGAGCATCATTCAATAAATTGCCTTGTAATAAGTGGTTACTTATCTTGAATGAGTCAACTTAAATATTTTCTGTCATAGGTTAGATTCAAGAGGCAGAGGTAGCTATTCGCATACATTAAGGGCTGTTAGGATCAACTCCTGAGGAAAGCTGGGGAAAAGAAGAACAAGGTAGACAGAGAACATGGGCTCTGTTATAGTTTAAATAATGACCTCTAAAAATATCCTTTAGAATTGTTTTAAGCAGAGAGAGGTCTGCGGGTATTTTTACATCTGCATCTACCCATCATTAGATGCAGGCTGTTGCCAAGAAGGTCAATACTCCTTGTCTGGGCAACTCTCTTCATCTGGAATAATTCCTGAAGTTGAGTAACAGTCAAAGACTGTCTGTTGAAGCACTTCCAACAGTTTGGGAAATTAAGTTCTTTAATCTGAAAGAAGGTTCAGGAAAGCATATCACAGGGTCCAGTATCCTTACAGCAGTCACCAAAACTAGTCAATGTGAATTGAAGGAATGAAATATTAAGCTCTGAAATATTAAAGAGGATGTACTGCAAACATTGTTTTACTTATAGAATGAATGAATGATTCACTCAGAAAATTAAATATATAGGAGAAATTACAAAGTATAAATATTTGAACTTATTAATTCCTTCCTCTCATATACATCTGGACACACATGTTCTTCCAATATAACCTTAATAAAGAGGTTAAAAACAGAGTAGGAAAAAATATTGAAACAAATACGTAAAGTGATTAATACTCTTGCAACTAAATTATTGAAATGGAGAGGGGATTGAACTCTGTGCAGTAAAAATAGGAAACTAACTTTACTTTGTCACATACTTGTCCTTCAGTCATATTGAACTCCTTTTGTTCAATTCTGAGTATATCTTGTGGCTTTCCAAACATTTTCAATCGTAAGAAACATTTTATTAAGGCGACTGTGACACATTTGGTTATTAAAATCTTGTTCATCTAAAGTCAACTTCAGTTCTGACATCATATTCACAGCTTCTTTCCATCCCCACCTGCAGGCTTGATCCTTGACTCTAGGCTTATGGATCTGCAGAGGTGAGGAGGAAAGGGACTAGAGGAAGGAGACTTGGGAGGGAGTTACATAGTGGATGATGCTGAGATAGGGCCACAGATGCCTCTATGAAGCCATCATCCAATGAAGACTTTACTTCACGTGTGGTGCTTGCTGTTCTTTAGAGGTCCTAGTGGGATTTTGATTCTATCCCGTTTCCTAATAAAAAGTTGCTCATGCAGTGAGCTGTCCAAAAGCCCCAATTTTTTGTATTACTAGACCAAATTTGGCCCTCTCAGAGTGGGGTAGCATGAAAGAAAACTATCATCTCTAATGTTCTCATGGTCTTTGTAATCATCACACATTTATCCTGCCAAGTGATTTAGAGACACTTGTTTAACTGCTGACCCCTCTCTCTCCTCACCATGCCATGGGAAGTACCTCCAGACTTCTCTGGTAGAAAATAGTCTCTAGGTTCATGTATACTGCTAAGCTCCCCAGAACACAAACCAAACTTTCTCAGGAACTATCATACCATACTCCGTTCCTGTGAGATTTCAAGCCCATATATTTCTGGAGTTCAGCAACCATTTAGGTGAGAAAAGAGGTGTCCTGAGTCTCTTGTCTCCCACAGGAAATACCACAATTTTCTCTAAGCCTGTGAACTCCCTTTAGATAAGCTATACAAATTTCCAGTATTTTCTGATATAGTTTGGAGAGCTGAAAAATCACTGCAAGAGAGTTTGTTATTTTTAATAAATCCTTCACGGATGCCTTATATCATTCTTTAGAATATATAGATGCTTGTTTCCTTCAATATCCTGTTATATCTCCACAAAACAAATTACTTCTACAAAATGTGATCTGCAAATATCATGACCTTAGACATCCAAAGGCAATGAATATTAATAGATGACTCACTGTTGAATTAATACAACTCTAAACCTAAACAACTTTTCTCCCTCTATTCAATGATTATAATATTTTAAGGGTGCAAAATATAATTTCCCTCCTACTATTCCAAGTATTTTTCCCTCTGAGATAATAATCCAATTAACAAAGACAGATTAAAAGGGGATAACTAGATTTAATTCATATGTACATGCCATAGAATATGAGACCAAAGATCAGATGGGAAAGTTGAGATTTGTATGTATTTCTGGAGTGAAAGAAGGGTAATAAAAGGGTATGTGGAGGGTTGTGGGTTGTGGTTTAGGACTTCAAAGGGCCGAAAGGTAATTTACACGGAGATGAAAAGGCAAATGTTTGGTAAGTAAATGTTTTCTGGGCCCTCTTTAACAACAGGACTTTGGCCCATGCCTTCTTAGTTTCCTCTTTGTCTATCACACATTAGTTACATAACGCTGTACTTACCTGTTACATCTCACTTCCTGAAGAACTACCTAAATTCCTTGTAGGCAGTTTTTCCTCGGTCTTTCTGTTCTTGAAAATTGCCAGCTGAAAGTCAATATCACAAAGGACATGTTTAAGGGCGGTAAACTTTGATCCCTCTCCATATGCTTTGCTAAAACATGTGCAATGAAATTGTCATTATTGCACAGAAAAGGAACTGAGGCCTCTGTACAGTTGATTTTACCACTTGATTTTAAATTACTTGGTTTCAATACATGGTTGAGGGAGAGAGAGTGGATGAATTCAAATAGTGTCAGTAATATTGCTTGTCATTCTACCGAATATGTGTATCAGACCCAGTGGGTTGCACAAGTATGAATCTGCTGTTTCATCAATCCCTGTCAGTTTCAACTCATGTCCTTCAGGCTGTGTGCTTTGCTCAGCACTGCATGTGCTTCTAGTTTTCAAAAAGACGACTTATTTTAATAAAATATGTACCCTAACCAAACCTGCCACTTTATCTGATATTTTACTGAGGAAGTAGTATTTTATCTCAACATGGGGAAAACAGTAGTGGGCATTTTGAAAGCCAGAATATAGATCTTCAAAATGGCACTTTTTCAGTAACTGACAAAAGTAACTTTTGACATTAGGTTTAATTTTTATTGGATGTGCTGACAGTGAAATAAACTTTGATTAAGTATCATGCTGCTGTACGATCTTTTTGGAAAATAATTTTCCAATATGTATTGAGTCATAAAATGTACCAATATATATTTGGAATGATGTACTACAGGAAAAGAGGGCTTGGAATTTCACATTTACTGGAGTTCCATCAAGGCTCTGGTGGTTTTTATTTATAATCTCTACTTAGAACACTGACTCTTACAATCTAATTAATTTCATAGTCAAGAAAACTTTCTGAAATCCAATCTAAGTATGCTACTTCCCTGCTTAAAATGATTATATAGTACCCCATCACCTATAAATAAAACCCCGAATTACTTATGTTGGCTACATGCATTGATTTCTTTTTAATATAACCCCATTCACTTTTCCTGGTAACTCCAGCATCTCACTCCCACATAAGTACTTTCTGTGTTTCAGATAAACCATACTAAATCCACCTCAACTTTTTTTCTTTATTCTTCCCTATAGATATGCCCTTTCCACTTTTTCCTGAAAAATTTACCCTCATTCTTTGAAAATCTGGGTCTGTCTTTTCACTGTATCTCTGTGACTTCTTTGAATATGGTACACAATTAGCAAGTTAATTATTTAGTAACTATATTAGAATTCCTGGAGAACATGCTCTTAATGTACTTTAAACATTAAACTTACATTTTATGACAGATACTAGACAATCAAAAATGTTGAATGTGTGATTGGAATAATAAAATGCATCAATAAGCAATTATATAACAAAAATTGACTTCCATTTATATCATATTATAAATACACTGTCATATTTTCAAAATATTATACATGAATGAATTAACCAGTGCATTGTGAATATAATCTCATGTATGTGAAAATTATGTTTTGGGATAGCAAAAAGCTCTGAAAGATAGGTAGGATCAAACCTTGAGTCAGAAAGCAGGTTTGTCTTTTTACCAGGATAATAAAGTTAATATTCTCCTCTCACTCTGCAGAAAAGTTGGACAGATTTTCTAGCAATCTCCTTTAGAGATTAGTTTAGGGCTTCATGAATTTCTGTTTTTTCAGCAATGACATAAACTTACAATCCCAGGAAGCATCCACCTGGGACTCTCCATTGCTTCCAAAAGATTTAGGCGTGTCAAAAATTGTACTGAAGGTTTTACAACTCAGGAATTATCTTTCTCAAAGACCTGGGAGTCATTTCTTTCAAATGTAATCATGAAGAAAATAGTGCTTGTACTTAATAATACAAAGAAGTAAATGACTTGCTGAAAGCAGCCAGTGGCAGGGTAAGAAAAGAATCCTATTTCTGTTCCTTAAATTATACTGCAAACTTGAAAACCATTGCTCCAATACTACAATTTTTCATTTGTGTAATTCTCCTTATTTTCTTTTGTTCTTTTTTTTTTTGCCTCTTGACATATAATTGACATTTAATACCCTATTAGTTTCAGGTGTACAAAATAATGATTCAATATATATACACATTACAAAATGTCTATTTACAGTCTGTCACCAAAGTTATTATAATATTACTAATTGCATTTCCTATATTATTATATTTATCACATTTTATAAATGAAAGTTTTAACCTCTTAATCCCCTTTATCTATTTTGTCTGCTCCTCTAACCCCTCACACTCTGATAACTACCATTTTGTTCCCTGCTTTTGTTCCCTACCTATGTCTGCTTTTGTTTTATTTGGTTCACTTGTTTTAAATTTTAGATTTCACATATAAATGAAACTGTATGGTATTTGTCATACTCTTCAGGTCTTATTTTACTAACAATAATATACCTTACATCCATTCAAGTTGTTGCAAATGGCAAGATTTTATTCTTTTTTTGATGTTTGAGTTTACTCCCTCGTATATATTTGTGTGTGTGCACACATCACATTTTCTTTGTCCATTTATATATTAATGAACCCAGGTTGTTTCCACATCATGGTTGTTATAAATAATTCTGCAGTGAGCCTAGGTGTGTATTTATTTCTTTAATTAGTATTTTCTCTCCTCCTCCTCCTTCTTCTTTTCTTTTAGAGAGAGAGAGAGAGAGAGGCCAAGGGAGGGAGAAGGAGAGAGAAGAAATATCAATGTGAGAGAGAAATTTATGAGTTTGTTGTCTTCTGTGTGCACCCTTCCTGGGGGCCAAGACACAACCCAGGCATGTGCCCTGACCAGGAATCAAACTGGTGATCTTTCAGTTGACAAGACCACACTCGGTCAACTGAGCCACATCCCCTAGGATGGTGTTTTCCTTCTTTTTAGATAAGTGCCTAGCAGTGGAACTGCTGGGTCAGACAGTTGTTTTATTTTTAATTTTTTTAAGGAATCCCCATTCTGTTTTCCATAGTGGCCACACCATTTTACATTTCCACTAATAGTGTGTAATGATTCCATTTTTTCCATATCTTTGGCAACACTCGTTTTATTTTGTTTGTTTTTGGTCTTCTTGATAATAGCCATTTTAACAGGTGTAAGACATCATTTTGGTATTGTGAAACAAAATATAATCTTATTGTCAGAATAGACATTATCTTGTTTTGTATGCCTGTTGGCCATCTGTATGTCTTCTTTGGAAGTGTCTATTCAAGCACTCTGCCCATTTTTAAAATCAGGTTGTTTGTGTTTTTTATATAGTTTGTGTAACTTTGTATATTTTTGTATATTAATCACTGTTTGAACATATGACTTTCAAATTTTTGCTCCCATTCAGGAGGTTGCTTTGTATTTTGTTGCTCATGTTCTTCACTCTGAAAGTTTTTTTAATTTGATATTTCATTTGCTTATTTCTGCTTTTGTTGTTCTTGCCTGAGCAGATTGGTCAAAAAATATTGCTTAGATTGATGTCAAAGGGCCTATTGCCTATGTTTACTTTTTAGAGTTTTATGGTAAGGTTTTATATTTAAGTATTTAATCCATTTTTAATTTATTTTTATATGGCATAAGAATGTGACCCAGTTTCATTCTTTTGCATGTAGCTATCCAATTTTCCCAGCACCATTTACTGAAGAGACCAGTTTTCCCCATTGTATATTCTTCCATCTTTTTTCACAGATTTATCGGTTACATATGTGTTGGTTTATTTTGGGGTCCTTTCAATTCTATTCCATTTATGTCTGTTTTTTTTTGTCAGTAGCATACTGTTTTGATTACTACAGTTTTGTAGTAAAGTTTGTAATCTGGAAGCATGATACCTTAGGCTTTGTTTATTGTTCTCAAGATTGCTTAAATTGTTCAGGGTCTTCTGTGGTCCCAAGCAATTTTTGAATTTTTTGTTCTGCTTCTATAAAAAAAAAGAGCCATTGGTATTTTAATGGAGATTGCATTAAATCAGTACTATAGACTGTTCTCAGTATTAATTATTCCAGAACATGAGTATGGTATATCTATCTATCTATTTATTTATTTATTTGTGTTGTATTTAATTATTTCATCAATGTATTATACTTTTCAGAGTATAGGTCTTTTGCCCCTTTGGTTAAATTTACTCCTAAGTATTTTATTCCTTTTAGTGTAATTTTAAATGAGTTTTTTTTTCTTATTTCTCTATCATGGCTCATTATTAATGTATAGAAATACAACTAAATTCTATATATTAATTTTGTATAATGAAAATTTACTGAATTTATTTTTTTTAGTTTTAATAGCTTTTTGGTAGACTTTAGTGCTTTTCAAGTATATCATTAGACATATTTCTTGTTTATTATTCAATTATAGTTGTCCCAATTTTCCCCCATTTTTCTCCCTTGTCTCACCCACCCTACCCCAATCCTTTGGTTAGTCCCTACCCTGTTGTCCATGTCCCATGGGTTCATTATAAAGACTAGAATTCCTTAACTAGACTTTTCCCCTACTTGCTCCTGTTATCCCTCTCCCTGCTCCCCTGTGGTCACTATCAATTCATTCCTTATTTCCAACCTATAAGTGAAACCTAATGAGTGAAGCAAACAAGTGAGCCACAGACATAGAACCACAGACATAAAAATAAAGACATCTTCCTTTTAAATTGGAAACCTTTAATTCCTTTCTCTTGTCAGATTGCTCTGGCTAGGACTGCAATGCTATGGTGAAGTGCTAGAAAGAACATTCCTGCCTTGTTCCTGATCTTTGAGAAAAGCTTTTTATTTATTTGTTTGTTTGTTTGTTTGTTTATTATTTTTTATTTAATCCTTGTTCAAGTACAGTTTTCTGTTTTATATTCCCAGCCCTGCCCCCCAGTGCTCCCCATCTCCCTCCCATCTCTGACCCCCACCTCAGTTATTGTCCATGTGTCCTTTATACTTGTTCATGTGAGTCCTTCCCCTTTTCCCCTATGATTCTCTCCCCTCTCCCCCTCCCCTCTGGTCCCTGTCAGCCTGTTCTGTATTTGACTGTCTTTGGTCATATTTTGCTTGCCTGTTTGTTTTGTTGTTTAGATTCCTATTAATGGTGGCATCATATGGTATTTGTCTTTCACCGCCTGGCTTATTTAGCTCAGCATAATGCTTTCCAGTTCCATCCATGATGTAGCAAAGGGTAGGAGCTCCTTCTTCCTTTCTGCAGCATAGAATTCCATTGAACTGTTCAAAATATTTTCCTAGAATCCTTTGTATTTCTTTGGTGTCAATTGTTACTTCTCCTCTTTCATTTCTGATTTTGTCTAGTTGGGCTCTCACTCTTTTTCTTTTTTTTTATTTAATTATTTGAGAAAAGCTTTATATTTCCTTCCCAGTGAATATGTTGTTAGCTGTGGGTTTGCCATGTGTGACCTTGATCATGTTCAGATAAATTTCTTTTATATCAATTTTATTGAGAGTTTTTTATCATAAATGGATAATGGATGTTGAATTTTTAAATGTTTTTCTACATCTGATAATTTTATAATATTATTTTAATCCTTTTTTCTTTTTTTTAATATGGTGTAGCACATTAATTTATTTTCAGATGTTGCAACATCCTTTAATTTCTAGAGTAAATCTCACTTGACAATGGTATGTGATCCATTGATGTGTTGTTGGATTTGGTTTGTTAATATTTTTGTTGAAAATTTGCATCTTCTATGTTCATCTAGCCTTTGTTCTATTTTTTTTCTTTTTCTTTGGGTAGTTTGAATGGTTACTGCATCTTATGGATATATCCTACTTGATAATGAGGTATATTTTAATACACTATTGTACTTGGCTTGTTAGTTTTTTTAGAGGATTTTTGCATGTATATTTATCAGGAATGTTGTTCTTTAGTATTTTGTTTGTTTGTTTTGTTTATTCCTCAGTCTTTGTCACACTTTGCTATCATCATAATGATACTGACCTGATGAAATGAGTTTGAAAATGTTTCACCTAAATGATTGGTAGAATTCTCCAATGAAGTCATCTGGTCCTGTGTTTTCCTGTGTTGGGAGGTATTAATTACTGATTCAATCACATTATGATCAGTCTGCTTAGATAATCTATTAATCCATAATTTGGTCCTATAGGGATGTTTGTTTCTAGAAATTTATCTGTTTATCCTAGGTTATAGAGTTTGGTATATAATTTTTATAATAATCTCATATGATCTTTTAAAAAATTATAGCATCAGTTATAATGCTTCCTTTCAATTCTATCTTTTAGTTTTCTTTCTTCATTAATCTAATTAGGGATTTGTTAATTTTAATAACCATCTCTTAATTTTTAAGTATTTCAATTGTTTTGCTATCCTCTACTTTGTTTATTTGTTCTCTAATTTTTATTGTTTCTTTCTTGTACTAACTTATGTGTTAGTCTATTCTTTCTCTAGTTCTGTGAGATGTAAAGTTAGATTGTTTCTATGATTTTTTTAATTCAAGCATTTACCACTATAATCTTCTTATTTACTAATGTTTTGATATGTTATTTTCATCTTTATTTGTCTCAAGATATTTTCTCAGATAATTAGAAAAATGTTTCTCTCTATTTTTTTTTACTAAAAGCATTTTTCTTTTATTTATTTTCTTCTTATTCAGAATTATGTCACTTAATTTCTATACATTTGTGAATTTTTCAGTTTTTCTTTCTGCTTTGATTTTTATTGTTATTTATGTATTCAAAAAAGATATTTGGCATGTTTTAAATTTTCATAATTTATTAACTCTAGTTTTGTGACTGAATCTATCTTGATCTACCATGGAAAATGTCCTGTGTGTATGGGGGAAGAGTGTGTATCCATTGCTGTTTAGTGGAGTTAAGCCTACGTTTTCCACAGGGTTGTTTAAGTCCTCTGTTTTCTAACTGATTTCTGTCTGATGGTTCAATCATAATTTAAAGTGGCATATTAAAATCTACTTAAACAAAAAAAAACTAAACTAAAAAACAAAATAAAGACAGATTCAGATAGTGAGCAGGCTGACAGTGAGTAGGCTGGTAGTGAGCAGGGGTTAGGGATGGAGGGACAGAGCAAAAAAGGGACATAGACAACAGTGTAGTGAATGTCAGGGGGTGCAGAGTGGGTAGAGGTGGAAGAGGTTATAAGGGTGAAAATGGTAATGGAAAAATGTATAGTAAAAATAAACTATTAAACATTTTCTACACTCATAGTATTGCTAATTCTCCATTTACTTCTCTCAATGTTTGCTTCATATATGTGGGTGCTCTGATGCTGAGTGCACACTTATAATTTCATCCTTCTGGTGAACTTTTAATTGTAGAATAGTTTATTTGTGATTTACATGAGTTTTTGACTTAAAGTCCCTTTTATCTGATACAAGTATGGTAGGTACTGTTCTCTTTTGGTTAGCATTTGCATGAAATAACATTTTCCATTTTTTCTCTTTCAGTCTTTGTGTTTTTTTGTAAATCTAAAGTAAGTTGTATGCAGGCAGATTATAGTTGGCTATGTTTTTGTCATCTATTCAGCCATTATACTTTTTTATTTGGGGAGCTTGATATATTTATATGCTTTAATTCTTTATAAGCATTACAAATAATTATTGACATGGAGGAGATTTTTTTATTTTTACCATATTTTGGCATTTTCCCCCTTTTGTTGAATTTATGGGGAGACACTGGTTCCAAAATTATAAATTTTCCAGTGTACAATTTCACAACGTATCATCTGTATACTATATTGTGTATTTGCAATCCCATGTCAGGTCTTCTTCCAACACCATTTATCCACCCATACCCTCCTCTGGCTCCGATCATACCCCTCTCCCTGGTAATTGCCACACTGTTGTCCCAAAACTCATGTACATCTTTATTTAGATATGTTAATTTTTGTTTACTGTGAGGTTTGTACTAATAACAATTTATTTTAAGCTAATAATAACTGAAATTTAATCACATACCAAAAAAGCTTACTTTTTAATTTTTTCTCTTCATATACTTTTTATTATTGATTTTCAAAGTTGCATGTTTTTATAGTGTGTATCTATTAACATATTGTACAGTTATAGCTATTTTTATGCTTTCGTCTTTTAAATTCTTTACTAGTAAAACTGATTTATATACCAACATTTATATACAATATTCTCTATTTGTTTATACATTTACCTTTGTCAGTAAACTTTATATTTTCATGTGTTTTCATGTTGCTATCCAGCAAACTTTCATTTCAATTTGAAGGACTCCCTTTAGCATTGAATGTAAGGTGAGTCCAGTGGTGATGAATTCCCTCAGTTTTTGTTTAACAAGGAATGTCTTCATTTATCCTTCATTTTTGAATGATACTTTTTCAAGGTTTGGTTTTCTTGGTTGGATAATTTTATTTTTCTCTTAGCACTTTGAATATATTACCCCNTTATCAGGAATATTGTTCTTTAGTATTTTGTTTGTTTGTTTTGTTTATTCAAAGTTGCATGTTTTTATAGTGTGTATCTATTAACATATTGTACAGTTATAGTTTTTTGTGCTTTCGTCTTTTAAATTCTTTACTAGTAAAACTGATTTATATACCAACATTTATATACAGTATTCTCTATTTGTTTATACATTTACCTTTGTCAGTAAACTTTATATTTTCATGTGTTTTCATGTTGCTGTCCAGCAAACTTTCATTTCAATTTGAAGGACTCCCTTTAGCATTGAATGTAAGGTGAGTCCAGTGGTGATGAATTCCCTCAGTTTTTGTTTAACAAGGAATGTCTTCATTTATCCTTCATTTTTGAATGATACTTTTTCAAGGTTTGGTTTTCTTGGTTGGATAATTTTATTTTTCTCTTAGCACTTTGAATATATTACCCCACTCCCTTCTGGCCTCTAAGTTTTCTGCTAAAGGTTTTGTTAATTTTATGGGGGTTCTTTTTGTGCTTTTTTTTTTTCTCTCAGTGCTTTCCAATTTGTCTTTTTCACTTTGACCTTTGACAATTTGATCATAATGTACCTCTATGTATTTGGCTTAAATTCTTGTTTTGTTGTTTGATTTTGGTTTATCCTCATTGGGTCTATTGGGCTTCTTAAATATGAATGTCCATTCCCTTTCACAGTTTGGAAAGATTACAGCCATTATTTCTTTAAATAAACTTCCTGCCCCATTATCTCTCACTTTTCCTTTTGAAGCTCTCATAATACTGGTACATATTTTATATTTTTTATTGTGTTCTTTCAGCACTTCATGCTTTCTGCACTTTTCTTCAATCCTTTTGTTTCTGCTTTTATGACTTAGGTAACTTAAAGTGACCTGTATTTGAATTTATTGAATCAGTCTTCTGTTTGGTCAATTCTGTGGACTTTGGTCTCAACTATTTTGTTCAATTCAAAGGAGTTAACTCCTTTGGTAAAATTTTCAATTTAGTTATTATATTCTTCAGCTCCAAAATTTGTTTGTTTTTAATATTTCATCTGTTTTCTATTGACTTTCTCATTCTGTTTATTTATTATATTCTTGAGGTAATTTGCCATCTTACTGATGGCTATTTTTTTATTTTTTTGGTCAGGAAACTCATACCTTCTTTACTTTAGGTTCAATTTTTGGCAATTTATTTATTTTTATTTTATTTTTAAAGATTATTTATTTATTTATTTTTAGAATGAGTGTTAGGAAGAGAGAAAGACAGAGAGAGAAATGTCAATGTGTGGCTGCCTGTCATGTGCCCCCACCACCAGGGACTGGGTCTGTAACCTAAGCACGAGCCCTGACTTGGAATTGAAACAGCAACTTTTTGGTTCAAAGGCTGGCACTCAATTGACTGAGCCACACCAGACAGAGCAATTTATTTTATTTTTTTAGTTGGCCCACAATTCTGTTTGTTATTTCATTTATTCATCTATTCATTTATTTATTTAATCATTCATTCATTTATTAATTGGGTGTCATGTTGTGTTATTAGTTAGTGGCAGGTTTCACACATTGAGAAAACAGTTCTTTTTTACAGTTATGGACTTGCTTTATATAGAGAAAGATATTCGCCAGTCAGTCCAACTAGAGATTCTGGAGGACCTCTAAATCCTTTTCAGTGGATGACTCTCCCATAAACGTGTGTATTTATATTTCAAAAATACAGGTTTTCACAGTGTACTGTTCCTAGATCTTGTCTATCTTTTACTCTATGGTGTCTGCAGTACTGCTGGTTCTCTGGAGTTGACTTCAACAGCTCAATTCTTTTTGTCCTTAGGGTCCCATGCATGTAGAATATACTGACTTCCATCAGTATTCCAAAATATGTGAAGCAGAAACCAGTTTCACAGTAACAGGCCAAAAAACCTAAACATTGAATATATGATCCATTTTTCTTCTTGCACACTCTACCTTTGACCTTTCTAGAAGAAGCCACCAATCTATAGTAGTCTCTGCTTACTGAGCCATGCCCTTTGAAGCCTGTGTATGTGCCTGTGTACACCTGACTCTAGGAATCTAAGTATGCCAGGTCTTAGCAGTGCTCTAATTTGGGCAAGACTTAGCACTGAGCATGGATGAGGTGCAATTGTGAGTGTCATGCTGGTTCAAACCATTGCTTTTGTTCTCAGGGCTCCCTAATATGATATTTTTTAAATGCAGGAGTTAGATTCAGTCAAGACAGAAACCACTATCTCAGATAGCCCCTTAAGGAGTCTGACTATTCTGTCCATGTTCCAGTCTTCACTTTTCCTTGCAAAGTAGACTCTGGGAGCTTGGGGTTTCCTTCTAATTATATCCCACTGAACATGGAAGAGAGGTTTTGGCAAGTGACTGCCAGAATTTTTTCTTTTTTTATATCATCTTTGCTGTATCAGGTTCTGTGCTCATTTGGTATACAGGAGCCTGTTAATTGAATTCTGGATTTCTCACAATGGGAATTGTTCCATGTATTATTATATTGGTATTTTGGTTGGTAAAGAAACGTATAGAGCTTGCTGTTCTACCATCTTGCTGATGTCATCTCCCAATGAGAAATAATATTTAGCTGAATTTGATATTCTTACTTATTTTTGTATTGAAAATTATACAAATAATTATACAAATTATACAAATAATTTCTTCAAAGTTGTTTTCAATAAGTTATATAGAATATAATATATTGTATTATTCTTTCTGCTCAAAGTGTAGGTTATTTATGCTTCTTTTTTGATACATTGATCTGCAGAAGAAGAGGTTTAGCTAATCAAATTTTAGGACCTTAATTGTGAGTTTGGTAGAGGAAAAAAACTGTAATTCACAGATGTAAAAGTTGTTTTAAAAGTCCAACTCTTTGTTCTCATGTAAAAATAATAATAACCAGAATAGAAACATTTACAAAATTGATCATTCTCTTTTATGATTAAAATGGAAATGAAATTGATTTGAATTCAATGATCACATTGCCATCTGGCATTGCAATTTTCTAATCTACACAGATGCTATAAGATGTGGAAGTCAGGAACAGAAAAAAGAAAGTAATGCATATATTTTAAATATAATATGACATAGTATCTTAAAACTTAAGTATGCAATTA
This sequence comes from Sturnira hondurensis, assembly GCF_014824575.4. Lineage (NCBI taxonomy): Eukaryota > Metazoa > Chordata > Mammalia > Chiroptera > Phyllostomidae > Sturnira > Sturnira hondurensis. The sequence continues at coordinate 8,772,300 of NW_028094767.1, forward strand.
CTGCTAAAGGACTCCCCCATAAGGTAATTATCACACAAGATTTTATACCAACATTTGAAAAGATATGTTTCCTATGATCTTATGCTTTCTTTCTGCTTCTACATATGAGTTAAATGTATCTTAGTGAAACAGTTTTAAGTGTTTTTCAAATGTAATGTGCTGGTTCCACTGCGGGATAACTGTAACTGTGGCCAAGGACATAAGAATATTTTATTTGTTCCCTTTTATATATTAATGAATATTGTTGCTCAACTTGTACTAATAAAGAGTAAATATTTTAGTGTTGAGGTTAAAGTAAGAATTGGATACAGTGTTTAGTACGGAAAAGAGGAGACGTTAGTTCCTGTGTTGTTGCAAGTCTGATCATACAGTTTCTATTACTTTTTAGTCACTATTTATTTTTGATTATTCAGATTTTTAGTACCTTGCATGTACTAAATTCACCTGATTAAATCATCTCAAAACTGTTACCCTTTAACTCTTATGACTTCATGAAACTGACAAGCATCTGTGTCAGTCATGATCCTGGCACAAGGAAGCAGCACGCATGCAAGGGTTTAGATACATCATTATAATGAAGAAAAGTATTTACCTAAGTGTGAGCAGGATGAGAAAATTTATACAGGATGGTGAAGTACCCAGTGACTCACAGAGGTAAGAAATCTTCATGACCCCAAAGAGACAAGGGGAACCAAAACTTGGATCAATGCAAAAAGACCCATGCCATTGGATTTCTGTAATTCCATAATTTATTTTTAATAAGAAAATATTGAATTATTCTCAGAAACATTTTGAAAAGAGCAAATGGTTGAACAATGAGTAGCATCCCATAGGAAGGGATAGAGACTAGAAGGTAGAGAGAGGTGCGCCTTGCATAAGAAGAAGCCAGCTCCTCTATGAAACATGTTAAATAGAAAGACATAAGGGAACAGGGTTAATCTTGGTGAACTAGTTCTACTTTCTTGGATGGAAAAGTAGCAAATTGATTAGTGATTCAAAATAATGGTGATGGTGATGAGGGGCAGAGGCCGACCTGGTAACAATGATGCATTTTTATTAGGAATAATTCTATTCTAGGTACGATTAATGCTGTCACAAGTTTTATTATAGGTTTTATTATTATCAGAACTTTATAAAAAGAGAAAACTTTGAAGTAGAGAGATTAACATTGAGGTTGACTTACATGTGTTCAATAGGGTTGGCAATTTGCTGCATAGTTTTCAAATAACTATGGAATGCAGGGAAAGAACAATTTGACTGAAAAAAATGGAATAAAGATGTCTTCCCATTTAAGGATCCATTTGATGGTCCTGACCATGATTATAATGCAGTACTTATATCCCCAAGCATGAAATGTGTGTTGTGTTCTGCAAATCATAGTTGCCTATTTGTGGGCACAGAGAAGTAGCCAGGAAGTTTCAAGAAGAATTCAGAGTTACCAGTGAAGCATAGTTATTGATGTCATGAAGGACAAAGCAATCTTTGGCAATTCATGTTATTTTTCTTTTATTGTAAGTCTTAGCTAATATTTTTAAGGGGTAAGGGGGCCAGAAACCCTATTAGAAAAGGAAAAATGTCTGTCTTTTGTAATTCTTACTATAAAGAGAGATTGGAGCCTTTAATTTCTTTAAGTGCTTTTATATGGATAAGTACTATGCTCTGGAAAAGTGCCATAGTTTCAAACTAAATTAATTTTAGCATGACTGTATCAGTCACTTCATTTATATATGGGGATTCACTAATAAATCAACACTTTCATCATCTTCAGATACAGTTTGGGAACAGGGCGCTTGAGAGACTCTCTTTACCATGTGGATGGAAACTTAAAACTTTCTTTGCTAACTGACAGCTCTCCCTATCCCCATGAGTGATGAGATGCCAAGGAATTAAAAAGCATTTCAGATAAATAGAAAAACCTTGTATTTTTATATAAACATAATAATCTTTATGTTTAAGAACATAAAGATTAAAAACATAATCTTTATATTTTTAACTTTGCATATATTGACTCAATAGGCTGTGTACTGCAGCCGTATGCAACAAATTAAAGACCTTTGTTTCTGGATACACGTTATTTAGCAATGGCAGCAATCTCCCAACCCTTTAGAGAAACTAATTATTTCTTTGAAAGCTTAAAATAGTATAATCTATGGGCCTGCACTGTGGTTTATTGGCTTTCTTCTAAACAAGTTAACTTGTCAATAAACAGTTTTATTAAGAAGCTAGTCAAAATGAAGCAAAGTCTGCTTGCCAGTGTTTAAAGGTTAATAGGAGATCTTGAGAGATAATCTTTATACTGCATGGGGAAAGAAAGAGACATTTCTGCCTTTGTAAATCTGATGCAGGAAAATTATTTGAACTGTATATAGCTTTTAATTTCTAGAACACAATGATAAACCGCAAGAATGATGAAACCTTTTCTAAAAAGGAGCACATAGGGTATATTTTTGGCTTTGTAGGATATAGAGTCTGTTGCAATTGTTATGTCACTATAGCACTGAAGTAGCCATAGAAGATATGTGAACAAATGGGTGTGGCTGTGAATCAATTCAATTGTATTTACAAAAGCAGTTAGCTATCTGGATTTGGTCCATGAGCCTTAGTTTTCCAAGCTTGGGTGTTAAATAATAAAATATTAAGTTATGGACTATTTAATGTGATCATGCAATAGTTATGAAAGACATTTTTAAAAGCAAAGTGAGACTTTTACTGTAAAGAAATAGATTTTAAGAAACTGTTGAATACATACATGTGATTAAATATGCTGATTACAGTATAGTAATTTCCACTGATCCCTGATCCAAGCAAGAGTAAAATTCCTATTTTGAAAATATTACCTAATTGGAAAACAGGAGGTACAATGACAGCCTAACATAAAACACATCCAAGGGAATCCAGAGAGAGGACTGAATGTGAAGCCTACAGAAGAATTTCTATACGCAGTTTTGTGATGCATTGGTAGTGTGTACTATTTACACTAATGCGGTTGTGTGTATTTTTGCTATTTCTGCCCACACTTACTGTTTAATTTTTTTCTTTTTTTAAAAATATTTTATTTATTTATCTTTAGAGGGGAAGGGAAGGAGAGAGAAGGAGAGAAATATCAAGGTATGGTTGCCTCTCCTGAGTCCCCTGCTGGGACTGGCCTGCAACCCAGGCATGTGCCCTGACTGACAATCAAACCTCGATCCATTGGTTCACAGGCCTGCACTCAATCCACTGAGCTACACCAGCCAGGGCTGTTTTTTAATTTTTTGTTGCACAATATATTTCAACTTGTGAAGGATGATGTATTCTCCTCCTACTCATTACCACTGAATATTTTTCCTAACATTTTTATTTCAAATTTACTGATGATATCCTATTATTATAAATAATCTACTCCTTTAATTCATATCTTTTTACTTGGTCATTAAATAATATTAATTATGTTAAAATCATTTAGGAAAGAATGTTGTGGGTGCTAGAAATCCAACAATGGTAAAGCTCAATCCTGGTCTCAATGAGCTTGAAACCAACAGGTAAAAAAAAAAATGAATGCATGAAAATTTTAGAGAGCAGTAACCATTGTCAACACAAGAATAATATGACTAATAGTGATAGAAAGGGTTGCTGCTAGCTAACAGGGTAAGCTATATTCGATTAGGTATGAAAGGAAACAATAGTGGGTTAAAATCTGAATTATAAGAAGAACACAATGTACTAAAATCCAAGTTTACAATTTCGAGTGCTACAGTGAGTAGTCAGTTATTAACAAAGGAAGGGAGCAAATGGAATCAGATTCTCCCCAAGGAACAACTGTCTTAGCATGGGGGGGTACTAAAACAGTAAGGGGAGAATTCTTTTGCTGGGAACATACGTAGCAGAAGTTGCATGGTGAAATGTGACTTGGCAGCATGCACAGCAGAAGCAAAATTGTGACCTTAGGTGGAGGAGTCTAGCCTGGGAAAATCTGGGAATAAGGTTGGCTAGGATAAGGGAAGGGATTGGATATTTCCTGGGGCCCAGCACTGCCCCAAGAAAACCCGGAAATGGGTCAGACCATTTGAAAGACAGCCTGCATATTTCCAAAACCAATAAAAGGTATGGAAAATTAGCAAAGACCCGAGGGCAGTTGCACCAGAACCTACCTACCTTCCACATCCTAGAGGGTGTATTATTTCTTTTCACTACAATAAATTTTGCCACTATGCTTAACTTCTCCCAAATATGTGCTCCTTAAAATTCTTTATTGAGGCACCTCAAGGGTGCATTTCCTCCAGAAATACTAAGAAGAGTAAATGGCAAATATAAAGTGTCTTTTCTGGGAATAAACATAAATGTGTCCCAAGAAGAGAATGAAATTGCCATCTACTGCTTCTCTTTTTTTCATCTTCTGCACCTACCCATGCACTACAATAGTTTTTGCTAATTATGGTTGCTGTTTACAAAATAAAGGTAAAGCCTGATGACTTTCTCCTCTTACATTGTGTGTCCTAAGAGACTATGCAAATAGTTGGCTTTGGTAATTCCTCCAAAAAAATGACTCCTGTTGTTACCGTAGGTAGTTAGCTACTTATTAATAAGAAATGAAGCAAAGGGAATTAGAAATTGAGCTTGAAAACCTAGAGAGCATGAAGCTGCTTTCTTCCCCAGGAAGCCATAGCTTCATACCACAGTAGATTCTAGCATTGCTCCCCCAAGGGGATTAACACTTCTCCCTTCCCCTTTCTGGTACCAGATTGTTGGGGGACAGAGGCAAAAGTGCTCTACCATAGAGGCCTGTCAGTCTAACTAGGGAGTGGACAGATAAGAAAGCTCATGAAAGCTTAGGAAGTTGATTGGTTATTTTGAAAAGCAACTGGTCTATCCCAACACAAGCTAATATAATCCCAAGGGAACAAAGAAACTCTTGCCTGGAAGCATGTGACCATATAGGTCTAACAGCTACCAGGATCCCTAGAAGATGGTATAAACCTCAAAGGACTAAATTTTACTCTGAAGCAGAAATTCTGGGCCTTAGCCTTTGTTTTGGCTTTTCTGAGGAAACAGTCAGACTTTTTCCATGATGACACAGAAGAAGATATGACTTTGTAAACCCAGGAGCAGATTTCCATCCAAATAAACCTTGTCACATCACAATCTCCCATGTGTAGGTCCTTGGAATGCTTTTCTAGCAATCCAATGGAAGAGCCTGATTTCCACTGACAACACTGAGTTACATTTTTAAAATTGTTTCTTGCAGACTATATCCAAATTATTTTCCTGTTTGTTTTTTTTTTTAGGTATTTGAATATAGGCATACTCTTAAAAAGGCAATCATGAAACTTTTAGCAGTTCTAAGCAATGGAAATAATATGCCTTCCAAATATATAAATTATAAATGATACTAAACTGTGGAGTACATATAATGAATAAGAGAAATTGTGATTACTCCTATATGAAGACTATTTTGCTGCTTCAACAAACTGTCAAAAATACTCTCAAAGTATTTTAAAAATTGTTTATGTTTTGGTGGATCTTTCCCACTAAACCCTAAAAATACATTTAGATTGCTTATCATTTCATTCCAAAGTAAATTCCTAGTCTTTCTTTTTCTCCCCAGTTTTGGTATTGCAATGACATGATCCTAGTTATCTAGAAGCCAAATCTTGGTTATCTTTATCTTTATCTTCTCACATTTTACAAAAAGCACTTTGACAAACTTCCTATGTTTCTTTCATCATCTCTTTTATTTTATTTCTCTAATGCTTTTGAATATTTAAGATAGTACAAGTAGATATTAAAAGCCAACCACAAAACCTTGGTGCTTAAAATGATAAATATTTATTAATCACTGACTGAATTTCCAAAAGGAGTTTTGCTGATTGGTGGCAGAAGCCAAAATGTGTACTCATTGAGGCACTCAGATTCTCAGCTATGCTGTCATCTTAGATGAAAGGTTTCCAAGATCACCTAGGATATGGACATAGAGCTGAAAGATGGGGAAAAAGATAGACATAGGATCCATTTTTAAAAGAATTTTTTTATAAGTCATTCTACAGAAAATTAAAAATAAATATTTAAATTAAACTCTTTAAATAGTTAGCAATAAAAAATAAATTTCCTGAACTTTTTTTTTATTCAACATACGCCATCCTCTTGATTTTGGAAGAAAATATTTCATTGCAAAGCTAATGTGTTTTTGAGTGAGGAAAAGTGTTATGATCATCCATATTTTGGTCAATGAAACATCAATCATTGCCTTGGAGATAAGCCACTTCATTAAGCTACAGTGAACTTCTTTCTTTACCAAATCTTAGCATCAAATAAAATGTTTCTAAAAATTTGATGGTGATTTTGGTGAAATGTTCAGAATTTGTGTTTTGTATTTTTTATTTTTCTGTTGATATATTTGAATAGTAAATTATATACACTGACAAATATCTCTCAGCAATTTTTATCTTATTTCTCTGAATATTAACTTTAAGAGTTTTGTAAAATGGTCCAACTATGTAACCAAAAATATTATGAAATGAGTTTTGTGAATGGTAGCCAATTTTTTACACTATGTTTTTATTTCTAGTCCTTATTAACTTTTGTCTTAGCTATGGTCTTTTAAGTAATCTTCTTGCCTATCCCAACTTTATTTTTTATTTTTCATTTTTATTTTAATTATTGTTCAGTACAGTTTTCTGCCTTTTACCCCCATCCCAGCCCACCCCCAGCCCTCCCCACCTCCCTTCTGTTTCCACTCCCACCTTATTTTTGCCCATGTGTCCTTTATACTTGTTCTTGTAAACTCTCCCCCTTTTCCCCAGAAATTCGCTCCCCTCTCCCCTCTGGTCACTGTCAACCTGTTCTTAATTTTAGAATCTTTGGTTATATTTTGCTTGTTTGTTTGTTTTGTTGACTAGATTCCTGTTTAGGTGACATCATATGGTATTTGTCTTTCACTATTTTTGCATTCACCACTACTACAGAGATCCTGTATACATGAATAAGAATTAAATGATTTTATTAATTTCTCTAATACACAAGTTTCAGGTTTAACTCCCCTTTTTTGTATTTTATCCTTTAACCAAACTAGAATATGCATTATTTCTTATGTATGCACAAAGATTGCCATCTTTATAGCTTTTTTATATAATGCTAATATTGTTTGGAAAAATTGGTACAAATGGCATTTTTTGTAACACCATCCCAGTGTTCAAATAGAATTTGCTGTACCCTCTTTTCTTCCATGACAATTTATGTGTACTTCAATTACAGAAATAGTACATTCTCTTTTTCTTTCTCTTTCATGAAGAGTGTCATGGTGACAAAGAAAATACCTTATTCAGTATTATGTTATTATTAGACTCTAAGATTGACTGCTAAATATGTGTTTATTATAGTGAGCTAAAGAGGAAAGTACATTGTAAAGTGCTTACAAGAATATTTTAGCGTAGTTTTGTGTAAGCTTACCTTGTTTACATAACCTCTTTAAGCCTTATTGTGAATGTATTGAGGCAATTATCTCTAAGAGGTACTAAAAATAAAACTACACAAACCCAAAACTTTTAAAATGTTTTTGATAGAACCTGAAGATTTCTCACAAGTTGTCTACTGGTATAACCATTTAATATTTTACTACATATATAGCTTATACATGGTTAAATAAGTGTAGCTCTTGGCAATTAAGATACATTCCCTTCCCTAGGTCTGGAACCAGATATACGATTTTTTTGTTGTTGTTGTTAAGGCAGTTTATCTTTCCATTGTAAGCACTTTGTTTTATTTTTAATCAGCATTTATTTTTAAAATTAATGTATTGGTGTGACATTGGTTAATAAGATCATCCAAGGTCTACCTGGAATAAGTCCAGCCATTGTTAATAATACAAGAATGGTTTATGTGACATTGATGTAACCTGGCAGCCAAGGAGAGTGAACTGGAATGCTCATGTGTGAACAATGACAGCGTCACTGTAGTAGTCAGTGGTGAGGGCAGTAGACACTGCTGAGTGAGCATGTGCACTATGTGGCCATCGCTTTCAAAATGGGTGAGTAGAGCCACAGATCTGTATCCAATTTTGCATTAAGCTTGAATATTTCTCCACAGAAATTATTTGGATGATTCAGAAGGCCACAGCTATGGGCAGCTGGTGATTATCAGCTTCATCATAACAACACATCTGCTTATGCATCATATCTTGTGCATCTATGTTTTTGGTGAAGCATCACATCACCCAGGTGACTTAGCTCCCCTATAGCCCAGATTTGGCACCCTGCAACTCCTGACTTTTCCCAAAACTTAAATCACCTTTGAAAAGGAAGAGATTTCAGACGAGTAATGAGATTCTTGGAAATTCTTTGGGGCAGCTGATGGCAATTGGCAGAACTGTGTTAAGTCTCAAAGTACCTACTTTGAAGGGGGACTGAAGTGTCATTGTCCTAGGTAATGTCCCATTGCATGTAGGTACCACATCTTGTTTATCACATTATCACTCAAAATATACTTCACTTGTGTCCATGTGTTGGCCACCATGAATAATGTTGCAATGGACATAGGGGTGAATATGTTTTTTTGAGCATATATTTCAATTTTTTTACTAGATACCTACAAGAGAGATTTGCTGGTTCATATGGTAACTCTATTCTTAATTTTCTGAGGAAACTCCATGCTATTTTCCATAGTGATTGTACCAGTTACATCCCCACCAGCAGTGAATGAAGCTTCCTTTTCTCTATAACCTCTCCAACACTTGTTATTACTTTTCTTGTTTATAATAGCTTTTCTAAAAGGTGTGAAGTGGTATCTCATTATAGTTTTGGTTTGCATTTTCCCAATAGCTAGTGAAGTTGAGCATCTTTTCATATATCTGCTGGCTATTTGTATGCCTTCTTGGGGGAAGTGTCTGTTCAGTTTCTCTGCCTATTTGTTAATTAGATTTTTGTTTGGTGTTGAGTTGTTAGAGTTCTTTGTATATTTTGGATATTAACCCTTTGTTGGAGCTATTGTTTGCAAACATCTTCTCTGATTTGGTTGATTGCATTTTTATTTTGTTGTCAGTTTCTTTTACTATGTAGAAGCTTTTTAGTTTGATATAGTTTCACTCATTTATTTTTGTCTTTACTTGTCTTGTATTTGAGGTCAAATTCATAGAATGTTCTCTACAATGAAGTTCCATAAGTTTAGTACCTATGTTTCTTCCTATGTAATTTATTGTTTCAGGTCTTATATTTAGGTCTGTGATTCACTTTGAATTAATTTCTATACATGTGGCTTTTCAATTTTCCCAGCATCATTTATAGAAGAGGATTTCTTTTCTCTACTATAGGTTTTTAGCTCCTTTATTAAAAACATTTTCCCATATACTTGTGGTTTTATTTATTGGTTCTCAATTCTGCCTCACTGTTCTGTGTGTCTGTTTTTCTTCCTTTACCATGTTGCTTTGAATATTTTTGCTTTATAGTATAGTTTGAAGTGAGTAGTATGATACCTCCAGCTTTGATCCTTTTTCTAAGGATTGCTTTCCATACAGATCTGATGGGGTTTTTTTGTTCTATTTCTTCAAAAATGTCATTGGGATTTTGATGGTGATTGCATTATATATATACATATAACATTTAACTATTTTGATTATTTCAATCCATGATCCAGATATCTTCCATACCATCACATCCTTTTCAATCTATTTTAATAATGCTTTGTAGTTTTTAGTATATATGTCCTTCACATCTTTTGTTAAGTTTATTCCGAGGTATTTTGTTATTTTTATTGCTATTGCAGAAGGAATTTGCTTTTTATTTTTATTTATTTTTCTGAAATTTCATTTTTAGTATATGGAAAAGCAGTGAAATTCTGTACATCAATTGTGTATCCTGCAACTTTACTGTATTAGTTTGTTTTTTCTAATAGCTTTAGAGTGCAGTTGTTACAATTTTCTATAAAAAGGATCATGCTATCTGTAAAAAATGGCACTTTTACTTCTTGATTCCAAGTTTGGATCCTTTTATTTCTTTTTCTTGCCTTATTGCTATGGCTAGGACTTCCAGTGCTCTGTTGAATAGGAGTGGTGAGACTGAACATCCTTGTCTTGTTCCTGATTTTGGAGGAAAAGCTTTTAGTTTTTTTACCATTTAGTATTATATTAGCTGAGGATTTGCAATATATGGCCATTATTATGTTAAGGGTATTTTTCTTCTATACCAATTTTATTGTTTTAGCCATAAACAAATATTGTATCTTATCAAATGCTTTTCTGCATCTATTGACAAATTCATATGATTTTTTCTTTTGTTCTTTTAATGTGCTGTATTACATTGATCATTTTGTGTATGTTGAACCATCCTTTGTCTTTGAAAGGGACCCCGCTTGATTGATCATGATATATTATTTTTTAATGTATTGTTGTATTTGATTTGCTAATATTTTGTTTAGGATTTTTACATCTGTACTCATGAGAGATACTAGTCTGTAGTTTTATTTTTGTGTGTGATATTCTTTGCTGGGTTTTAATATCAGGGTTATGTTGTCCTCATAAAATGTATTAGGAAGTATTGCCTCTTTTTAAATCTTTTGAAAGAGTTTGAGAAGGACAAGTATCAAATATTCTTTGAGTGTTTAGTAGAATTCACTAGTGAAGCCATCTGTTCATGGACTTTTACTTTTGAGGAAGTTTTTGATGGTTGTTTCAACGTTGATCAGCCTTTTTTTATTGTTCCTCAATTACAGTTGTCTCCAATTTTCCTTCATTACTCTCCCCTGCCCTACTCATCCCCCACCTCCCACATTCAGGCCTCCCCACCATTGTCTTTGTCCATGGGTCCTTTATACATGTTCCTTGATTTGACCAGCCTATTTAGATTTTAAACTTCTTCATGATTCAGTCTAGGAAAGTTATATATTTCTTGGAACTTATCCTTTTTTTCCTAGGTTATTGAATTTGGTGGCATATATTACTTTCAAAATATCCTATTATGGTCCTTGTATTTCTGTGATATCTGTGGTAACTTTTCCTTTTTTATTTTTGGTTTTATTTATATGAGTTTCTTGTCTTTTTTTCCTTACCGAGTCTAGCCAGGGATTTGCCAATATTATTACTCTTTTTAAAGAATCAGATCTTTGTTGTATTAATTTTTTGCATAGTCTATTGCTTCTCAGCCTTTTGACTAAGATCAAGGGTTATTTTTTTGTATAGTATTTTTTTGTTCTCTATTTCATTCAATTATTTCATTTTTATTTTCTTTTTTCTGCTGGCTTTGGACAGCTTTTTTTCTTCTTTCTCTAGTTTTTTAAGATGTAATATTAGTTTGTTTACTGGAGTTATTTCTTGTTTCTTAAGATATGAAATGATATAAACTTCCCTCTTATTACAGCTTTTGCTGCATCCGGAAGTTTTGATATGTTGTATTGTCATTCTCATTTGTCTCTATTTATCACTTGATATTACCTTTTATTTTTCTTCAACCCAGTCATTTTTAGTATATATTGTTTAATCTCCACATATTTATGGAGTTTTTTCCTTCCTCTTTGCAAATGTAAACATTTAGAATTAGTATCCAATACTTAGGCTCTGTCAATTGTGCTTATTGTCAGATTTTTTCAACATTTAACTTGTTATTAAATATCTCTCCCACCCTCAACGTTATCATAATTATCACCACTCTAGTGCTTGATAGTAGAGCAGTAAAACAATTAGACCAATGCAGTGTGTTCCAAAGTAATGAAGAAGGACACTGTGTTCTTTGTAGGCACCTCATTGAATTCTGAAACACAAAGATTTATAAAATTCTGTGAACAAATAGACTTAATTATCAGGAAATAAAGGTAACCCCAATATCAGTAAATTAATGTTAATTTTTCATAGACATTGTTTACTTATGCTATTTCATGTTGAATTCAACCATATAAGATATTCAAAATATGTAATCATGCATATGTGTTTGTATATGCACCCTTCAACATTAAAAAATATCTTTATCCCCCAAATCTGGAATTCAAGACATAAGAAATATATATTATACTAGAGTCTGCTAATTATGTAGCCAGTCCTAAGCCCAACTATAGAAAATGCCTGTTTGTAGTTGGCCAAAATCTTTTTGAATTTCAGAAATAGCCTCCATACTCAGGGGTAAACTCACAAAAGCCCTTATGTATTATGTAATTCAAACTTTTGCCTATAATAATTTGATTAATCATAGTGTTATATATATTGTTTAATCACAAATCTAAGTATCATACAAAGGAAGTAAATTATTCATTTTTTAGTGGTAAAATAGAACAAAAAGAATATTATATCAGTGAATTTGTTTGTAAGGAGACCCCTGTGGACACTGCATTAGAAATAGAAAGCATAATAGCTGAGAAGTTACAGAAATATTTTCTATATTACATAAATTTAAGGGAGGTCTTATCATTATCTCTTTTTTATGTCTAGAAGATCAGATGTTCCTAAAAATTTTTAGGAAGAGAGTATACATATACTAGGAGTAAATTCTTCAACAACCTGATGATAAATTTTCCAATTTTAATGGAAATTCAAGTTTATGACCTTGATCACTGAAATCACCACAGGCAGCAACTGAATGTGGAGTACATGGACTTAATGTCAACATTTCACTTTGTGGTATTTTATTGTACTTTTTTCATAGAGTGCTGAATATCTGAATGTTATGTAGCTTGATTTAAAAAAAAAACTTCTATAACTAAATAACACTTCTACAATAAAATCAGACTATTGAAAGCAATGTTTGCTTCATTTTTTAATCCTAAAATATATACAAAGTAATTTACTGAATATAGCATATGTTGTATAATAGAGAAAGCAAGATACATTATCTACATGACTTTCTTTTACAAAAGACAAATCTAGAGGAATATTTTAGTTGTTCAGGAGATTGATGATTGAGTGGCTATAAATTAGAGAAGCTAAGACATTTAAATTAGCTACAAAAACAAGATGATCTAAATGGAGGAAGAATGAAAGGAAACCGCAGCTGGATGGGCTGGAAAAGAAGGAAACATGTCTGGGAAGCAGAAATATTTTGTCCCTGATCTATCAGTCTTAGACAAACATATTTTAATCTGGACATATTTATGGGTATGGAAGTATCCTCAACTTACTCTTTTTAAAATCTATCTTTAAAAAAATAACCATATCATACACTTAGGGAGTTGGTCCCTAGTACAACTTTATGTCTCTAGGTGATATGGTCCTAAATCATTCCTTTTGTGATCTACTTTTGTTAGAAACAACTTTAATTTCTTTCATTTCCTTCTATTGAGCATTCTTGACTCAATTCAGGGAACAACAGTTGTAAAAAAAGAATGATGTGCCCTTTATAATGGACTTTCACCTTGTATAGAGATGTTACTATAACCTTTTGACACCCAGTACTATGTAGCTCAGAAGTTTTAACACTTTTGATAGGATTTCTAATATATATCAGTTGTGAGATAAAATGAATTCAAACCTATAGCAGCAGGTCAAGAACTAAGCAGTCATTACTGTAAAGGCCAGAAAATAAATTTTCCACAAGAGTAAATAAGACAATAGTGTATTTTTTCATCATTAGGAAAAAGTTTGGATTTTCAAGAAGTACTAGCCAAGTCTAAGAGCTATATTACACTCTCATAAAGTACATTGTATAAAATCTTAATTATTCTAAATTATACAATGAGCCAACTGTTGAAGCTCAGGTCTATGTATAAGAACACACATGCCATCACATGTTAGCCTATTTTTAGCTAAAAAGAGTTTTCATTCTACCTTTTTTATAAACCTACATTTTATAAAAATCATTTGCAGAATTAATAAATATGAAGAAGATAAAATCAATTTATGACAGAAAACTTTCAAGTGTTTTAGTGGAATACTAAAAGCAGAAATAAATATAATTAATACCAATCATACTGTGACTTTTAATACTAATGAGACTTATTTTTTTGAGTGTAAGAAATGGTAAAATGTCCATGGCAGGAGATAAAGAAGAGAGCTCTTGCGTTATAGTGACTGTATTGATCACTACAGCTACTGATACATACATATTTTTGCTGCTGGAAGTTTCCTTCTTAGTTTCCACTGACTCCAAGAAGGAATGTGTGGTGAGGGATCTCCAATTGTACCCAACCATTAAAGATATTAGGAGGTTTTTCAGAACACAGGAGATGGGACAGCTATTTAAGTGTATGACTCTATTTGCCTGTCTCTGATATATAGTCCTGAGAATAAGCAGATCCTGGGATAAAAAAATCAGTTCACAGTTGTTCGACACTGGGTAATTTTGTATCTAAAAGACTCTCTCTCATGTAATTAAATCAGATTTAAAAGTTAGTCTGCCCCAAATTCAGTTTAAAGATGAGCAATATAGCAATGCTATGTCATCTGAGCTGAAGTAGGTACCTACAAAGAATTAAATAGATCCCCCAATTTAATTGTGTTAATTAACAGCACTGGCGTCCTAAGGGAACTCAGAATCAGAGTGTGCGTCAAAGCTTGTGCCCAGAAAAAAAAATTGTGGTGGCAATTTTATCTCTATTTTTATTTCACACTTCCAAAATCACTCTTTTTGTGAATTTATTTAATGAGTTTTCCCTCCTTACATATACGTTGTGCCCAACCTGGATGTGCTCAAACTATTCTCTGTTCTTCCCTTACTCTACTCTGTATGGCAGAGGTGCTAACCCTGTGCTTCTCAGGCTCTGGGTGGTTTTGGTCAATGGAAGGCACAGGAAAGAGTGAAAAAATATGGAATATAGGGTATCCTCCCCCACTTATAACTTCTTCTTTGCATTCAGCAGTATCAAGTATCTGTGTGTCTTTTGTAGTTTCTATTATTTAAGCATATATTTATATGATTATAGATTTTTGTCTGTAACACTGGTCTCTGGCTTGGGTTAAACTGCCCCTTCATTTCTCTTAATTGGGATCAGTAGTGACCCCCAATTACTTGATTGTGAACTTTTCTATTATCTATGTAACCAGATCAAAAGTCGTTTTGTTGAAAATATGTGAAGTGATTTCTACTTTTTTGGTAGTCCTGAATGATTCAAAAATGTACTGATTTATCATTAGACAGTATCATGATTCATTTAACTAAGCTCATGTTAGTATACATAACTGATATCTGATTCCTTCTTCCTTTAAATATCCTAGACATTTTCCCTCCAAATTGCCTTAGCAAATATCTCTTTCCCTTTATCCTCTAAGTAATGCAACTTCAAAAGTGTACTACAAAACTATCTTTGTATCTACACCTCAATATTTGTGTTCAGAGAGCAGAAATAAGAAATATGTGTGTGTGTGTGTGTGTGTGTGTGCGTGTGTGTGTGTATTCACTCTTTACTCTCCCTGCTGAGGGTTGGCTTAACCTGGTGACTTGCCTCAAAATTATATTCATTACAATGCAAAATTGTATGCATATAATTTTTTAGGTAGAATCTACTCACTTTAGTAAGCAGACATGTTTGCAAAAAAACATTTTTCTGTCCATTTCACATGAATCAAAGTTTACAATAATTTTTCATCTACTTTCTCAAAGCATTGCAGTTTATGTTGAAGCCACAGATTTTAATAGTTGTTTTAATTATTTCTATATTTTGCTTTTGATTTTTGAATTATATATACCAATAAGAAATACTAATTTTCTATTAAGATTTTGCCTAATTCCATCTCAGTGAAATGGGTGCTAGGGATTTCATGTAAAGCAGATATATTTTTCTCTACAGGAGTTTGCAATGTAATATATTATTTATTTATTTCTGCATAACTAATGATCCCAAACCACAGTGCTGGAAACAAGATTTATCATTTTATAGCTTCTGTAGGTAAGGAATATAAGTCCACTCTAGTGGATCTCCTGTCTCAGGGTCTTTGATAAGATTGCAGTCATCTGAAGGCTTGACTGGATCTTCTTTAAGTTTATTCATCTTGCGATTAGAAGGATTCAGTTCCTCGTGGGTTTGGGGGATTGAGGCCTCAGTTTGAATTGAATGGTTTCCCTATTTCAATTCCTTGATATATGGGTTTATATGGAGGGCAGTTTACAGCATAGTAGCTATCTTTTTTGGAGTGAACAAATGAAAAGAACTAGAGAAAGAGAGAGAGAGTAGCTGTAAGACAGAAGTCATGGTCCTTCACATCTTAATCTCTGAAGTTATGATATCATTATTTTTACTGAACTCTGTGCATTAGGAGCAAGTCATCAGGTTTAGCTATCTATCAGCAGGGAGAGTGAAGAAGCTGGGACAATGAGGAGGTAGTTAAGAGGTTGCCTACCATAGGACATTTAGAAGGCTGTAAAAGGCAGAAAACTGTACTTTAAGAACAACTACAATAAAGTAAAAAAAAAAAAAACAAAAAGAAATAAACAGGGAATTATAAAACAGTATGATAATACTATGTCACAATTAAATCCAGACAGCCCAGAAATCACAGAGACCTGGTATTCACCCTTTTGTGGAGCGAAACAATCAGAAGAGTAGTTCAAGGGAGGCCTTCAGTTCCCATTTATGTTTTTGTAGTTTGAATTATCTCACATACGAACTTTTTTAATTAATATTTTTAGAAACAAAAAATGTCTAAATGATGATATGATGAACCATTTTGTCTGTTCTTATATGTCTCTTACTAAAATAAAAATGATATTTTATTTTCTCAGAGCCATTCTTCATACAACATGGAGAATGGACATTGGGAAAGTAAGAATGTGGTTGGAGAGACTGGTTATTCTCCTGGAGCTGAATTTCCAATTGGATGTTAGTAGAGATTGAACTTTGGTAATTTTTACAGAAAGAAGAAAAGTGGATAAATTTAAGGATAAATTAAAAAGCAAAGACTTGAGATAAAGAGAGAAATAGAGAAAAACTTCCAAGTTTCTGCCTTATATTCTATTTATTCTGTTTATATCTGAAACAAACAAGGGTAGGTTTAGGACTTATGAGGAGAAATGATGAGTTATATTTTTGAAAGTTTAAGTTTGAAATATCTGTAGGACATACACATGGATGCAGAATAAGAATAAATACAGACCTAGGACTCAGAAGATGCAACATGGAGAGATAACTAAAGTTAGCATCATATATATATGATGTATACACACACACACACACGCACACACACACACATATATATATATATATAGAAACAGTATTTTATAAACAGTACTCAAAGAAAATTAAAAGAGCACACATATTTTAGTCTGTTCTGCTGTGTATTTTTCTCTGATGTAACAATTTAAACAGTTCCTTTAGGTAAAGGCATGCAAGACCTTTACTAGGAAAATGATCAGTTTCTCCAATTTCCATCCTATCAGAAGTGGCTCTCACTAGTACAATTTGCAATTGCTAGTTTTAAAATATTGAGGAATTCTCAATAGAGTTTTTTGCTGTTTATATATTTTAATAGTCATACAGACATATTATGTTATATAAAAATTAGTATTTATATTCATATTTGTTGGGAACATGTTTATGGTACTGTCAAGTACTCTCATTTTCATAACATATCTGAGCTGAGTTCACTTCCTTGAGGCTGCACTCTCTGAAGCAAATGAATGTGATAAAATGATCCCAACTAAGATGTTAATGAATGATAATGAAGTCAGTTAGATCCCTGTGTAAGAATTATAGTTTTATTTTAACAGAACAATTCTACAGACATAAGATATTATAAAATAAATAAAACAATAACTAAGAATGGTTGACCAAATGAGAGAGGACATGCAGGACTCTCAGTGTGTAGCATTATCTTTGCTCTATACTCTGCCTCATCCTGGATGGTTAGAAACTTTGTCTTCTCCCCAGAAAACATTTTCTCCAAATTTCTGCAGACTTCAACTTCAACCAAAATTATTTCACAATGCAAAAACAGAGAAACAAGAGTGTTTCATTCAGATTAACCTGTTGATGTCTATGGTCAAACGTAGTGTCCTGTTTACCTTTAACACAATAACAACAAAGCCACACCAAGTGCTCAGCAGTAATCTCTGTAATATTTCCAGCTCACTTAGTATCTGGCCTTGGATCAAGATAAAATGTAATAAATGTGTGGATACTGTGCTATAAACTAGCATGGTGTGTGAATTAGTATTGATCTCTTTAAGACTGTGTTTTGTTTTGTTGTGAGGCTGAGCATCAGTTATACATATAGCTTTACATCCTCAAACATCAGAGACATTTGTGTGCTGATTGGGAGAAGCTCTTATTTGACTTATACATGTATAATAAAGGGCTATATTTTCTGTGATACACACACACACATACAAATGAGTCTTTCCCCTGTACTTTTGTCTTCCTTCATTCACAAAAGTTATTTAAGAAATTAGAATGTTCAGATAATACTGACAATTTTTATATAAAATATTTACGCCATGGAATACTATGCAGCAGAGAGAAAGAAGGAGCTCCTACCCTTTTTGACAGCATGGATGGAACTGGAGAACATTATGCTAAATGAAATAAGCCAAGTGGTAAAGAACAAATACCATATGATCTCACCTTTAATCAGAGGTGAGATCAACAAAACAAACAAACAAGAAAAATATAACCAGAGACTTTGAAATCAAGAAGAATCTGACAGTAACCAGAGAGGAGGTGGGAGAGGATAATAGGGGGAAGGATGAAAGGGATTTTGGGAACAACTATAAAGAACACATGGACAAAACCAAGGGGAGATGGAAGCAAGGGAAGGTGGTGGGAATGGTGGGGGATGGGGAGTAGTGGGGGGTAAATGCAGATAGCTATAATTGAAGAACAATAAAATAATTAAAAAGCATAAAATAATTTTTAAAATGTAATTCTTTCTAAATATTTTTAAAAATTATTTACCAACTAAAATGTAAAAACAATCATTCCTTTATCTTAAATTCTCAAAATGTCACAGAGAGAAACTAAATTATTCTGATCAGGAGAAAGGAGAGAATGCATCAGTATTCTAAAAAGAAAGAATGAGGTACTACTTTAAGGGAATCAAACAGAGTTAAAATTGTATGCATTAGTATTTCACAGATTAAACTAGAACTTGCCAAATACTAGTAAATTAATAGTATTTACATACATCTCCTGGCATCAGTTTTACTTTGTGAAACTCTTTTCATTTATAATTTAATGGGTATTTGATGATATTATATGTTTGATGAACAGTAAACAAGAATACTTATTGTGTTCCTAGTAATCAGCTTCTGTTCAATTTAGTTATTATAAATGTATGAGTATATGTGCAAAGGTGTATGTATGTGTGTTTTAAGATTGGATACATTTTCAAAAAGAATATATGGTATAATTTTTAAAACTCTACAAAAATTATAGAAAATACTCTATTACAAGTGATGTCAATTTTTATAATCTAAATTATTTTTGAAGATACTTTATGTAGACTCAAGTGTTTCCCATAATGATAGGTCAGGTTATTCAGATGAACCCTTCTGCTAAAAATGTCTAAAATGATGGACAAAGTATATGTTGAAAAATATTCTTAAAAGCACTGAATATCTTACAAGGAGAAAAAGCAATTACTAGGCTAAAATTGAAGGAAAAGTTGGAACCAAGACAGGGACTTCAGAACTGCAGAAAATGTAAATATTTTTTTGACAGACCTGTCAAGTAAAGAATATAGAAGAAAGCCCAGACTCTCAGGAGGAAGGAATCTGAGAGGAGATTGTCTCACAATAAATTGCACTAAAAATTACAACTTTGAGGAAAAGATAAACTAGAAAGGACCTGCTTTCAGAATTATGCTGTTTTTTAAAAGCCTGGTTCCTTCAAGTAACCTGAAGCGTTCAACAGTGTGTAATGTGGCTAAGGACAGGTCATATCTCTAAGATAGACTGAAGCAAATACAAATCCTCTCTAGAGAAAGGCACTTTCTCATTTCAGTCTTCAAATTATTCCTATAATTATTCCTATAATAAAGTATAATTCCTATACTTTATTCAATGTAATGTATAGTACATCAAAGATAGTACACAAAATAAAAGCATATGAAAAGCACGAACCAGCAGAAATACAAGCAACAAAATGAACAGACCAAGAACTGCCTCCTAATGGAATTTTGGGATACAGAGGAGAAAGCTCTATACTTTTGGGTCATTTATTTAATCAACAAACATTTATAAAGTACCTACTAGGTTCTCAGGAGAAAAAGAACTTATTGTTTATGAAACGTTCCAAGGTCTCAGGTGGAAAACAGTGAGCAAAGATGCATTTCTAACACAGTTTTGTCTGCCTCTAAACTTATCATCATGACACTCTAGCTAGAAGCTTACAAAAGACTGATCCTGGTCCGGAAAGGCTGTTAGAACCCAGTAGATTAGGGAAATAACAATTAAACAACTTAAGTTTAGAAAAAATCAAAATCAATAGTTGAGTATATCTACAAGAACAAGAAAATATAAATAGTGACGTTATTGATGTGAAAAATAGAAATCTAAAGAACATATAGAACCCAAAATAAATTAAAGTGGTAAATAAAATTAAGAAGTCAGTGAATGGACCTCATAGCAAATTACATATAGCATTAATGAACTTAAAAGTGCAGAAAAATAGTACTCAGTACAGTTAAGGTTTATCAAGGAATTAGTACCATTATGAGTAAAAGGATATAACATTTCACATACGAGCAATACTTCGCAAAACTGCAGAGTACACTGGACAAGTGTACTCTGGACAAGTGTACCTCAATATAGGTGAGGTAAAGGATTGGACAAAAACACTAACCTCCCGTCTGACTCAATGGCAACTGAACACTGGTACTTGCCAGAGAATTTTGGAAACTAGCTATGTCTTACCACCAGAATAAAACAGGGAAGGAGCACTGTGAAGAAGTCCAGGTCAGAGCATGATTCCTGTTTCTGGGCCAGCAGAGATCACTATAAGTCAACAGGCCCAGGGAGTCGGCAGAACACAAAGTGAATGTAGAGGGGGAGAAAAGTGGTCGATGCTGAATCTGTTCCTGTGGGAGTTGCTGTTTCTGTGTTTCATGGTTTACAGCCACACAACTAATAGATACGATGGTTATTGCTTTCTTTCTGCCTTCTACATCTTGTACCAATTTCTCTTTGGTCAGCTATAGCCAGGAAACATAAAAGGAAGCAAACATAAAAATTACATTTCTAGATAAGTTTTACCAGTGATTAAAATCACTGTAAGCGTGGGAATAAAAGATGGGAAATATAGACAAAAGATGAAAATATAACTGACAGAGTTACAAAATATAATATGATTTAAATTGAAGTCCCTAAAGTAGAAAAGGAAAAAAGGTTCAATGATATACGCATGCACACACACACACACACACACACACACACATTCAAGGGTTTTAAGTAATTTAAGAAAGAGAAATTAAAATAAATCCAAAGCTAGGAACATCATAATGAAATTGTAGCTAATCAAATACAGAATGGTATATCTAAAATATTTATTAAATAGAACAAAGGGAAAATATTAAAGTGAAAGATGCCTTATCAATAGCATAAAAACAGAGAAGAGTAAAATGATCATTGAAACATGCTGAAAGAATGCAAAACTACAGAATAACAACAATAATGACAAAACTCTATCTTGAATTCTATATGCCATGAAAAATATTACTTTAGAATGACAATGAAGTTAAATACTTTTCACACAAACAAAAGAGGAGCTGATGTTATTTTCAATGACAATTATATATATTACATATATAATATACATATATATATATATGTTTCATAAATACCATATGGTATCAAAAATTTCCTAAAAATAAACACTATCATAATTTTTTGCAGGAATTATTCTTGAAATTAATTTAGGTTTACTGTAATAAGAACTATTACTCTGAAAGCACGAATACAACTTTCTATATAACTTTAGGGGATTCCTGCTATGTTGAAACCATTCCATGGACCATTTGGTACCTGCCGAGGCTTTGTTAATATTTCCAGTGTGACCTTTTCTTGGGATCATATGTTTAAAATATGGAATGGAAAATAAAAAAAATGAAAATACATTATTCTATAAATAGCAATGTACTGTTTTATTATTTGATCTTACACTTATTTTTATTGTGGAATGTTGATGTCAATCACGTTTAGAATTTTTCTTTTTTATGAAAGGTTTTCAAAGAGCTTTTTAAAGTTATGCTATCTACTTTGAATATTAATTATCACTCCATTTGTTATTTCTTTAATTTATTACACAGACCAAATGTTAAACTACAGCTAAGTGCAGGGCAATTGGTAGCTTAGAAGGAGGCAATAGACCAGATTCTTCCACAGAGTGTGGTGATATGGAGAGAAGAAACTGACCAAGACAGGACTAAGTCTCTTCGTTCTCAACCCTTGTCTCACAGTCAGCATACTTGGGTGCTCCAGTCTGAAATCTTCACTTCATATTTGTCTAGAAAATAAACCACACATCTCAAGAGCGAATGAATCTATATACTTGATGTAAGGATAATCATCTTGAGGAATTAAATAGATTCTGTTTTCAGAATCCTGCCTCATCCCCTATTTTCCATGGCATGTGTTTCCTGGTTCAGAGCCATTCACAGTCCACGACATTAGTATTAAACTCTAAAGAATCCCAAGATTTCTTCCTCTTCCATTCTGCTAAATGGCAACTTCTAAACTCACTTTAGATCTTCTAAAAATGTGCTGAAATGTCTCATTACTGCTGTCACAATTCCATAAATGTTCACATCGAAGGTATTACTTTGCCATAATTTTATAGAAGCTTGAGAAAAGAAGTAGGTTGGATTAGTTAATCCTCTAGGTTGGATTAGAAAGAAATAGGTTGGATTAGTTATGTCCTTTTCATATGGAAGTGAGTGAATGTTTTTTGAATAAATAAACATACACAGGTTATTTTCTTTTCTAAAAGTGGCCCATTAATATTTTCCTGAATAACTTCTCTTATTTTTCCAAACTAGGGAATTCTACCTGCAACTTTGCATATTATAGCTCTTCTTTTCCTCATTTTCCTACACTTCCTTTTACTGACAACCAATTTTAAATATAGTATTTTCTCATATAACCTTATAATATCAACTGTAATTTTCAGCTTTTTGTTCTCTATGTTTTATAATGTGATTATTCACTTTCCTCTTGAATTTAACATCTAAGAGTATATTTCTCTAAAATTGTCTCATATTACTTGTTCCAACATCCTACCGATCTACATCAATTTGTTACCATGCCTGTGGAAATATAATGTTTGTTGCCTGAATTATATTTATAACTAAGAGGACAGTATATTATCCTAGTTAAGAGGGTCTTCTATAAATTCACAATTCCTAAGTTATAATCATGGCAAAACTACTTACTAGCTATGTAGTTAATAGCAAGTAACATAATAAGTTGCACTTGATTATCTTATTAACAGGAACAGTAACTATTTAACTCACCAACATCTAAGGATTAAGTGAAAAAATACACATTAATTTTTTTGCTAGGAATTTGTTCAAAGATGAGAAGATTGTGAATAAAACAAATAAAAATTTATGCCTTATGGAGCTTAAATTGAAGTCAAGTGAGAGATAGGTATTAATAATACTAACAATAATTTAAAAACAGTGAAATATAAAGTATTATAGAAGAATCAAATAAGAAGAAGAAGAAAAATAAAAAGGAACTAGGAGCAGTATATTCTACAGTATATAAATTATACATAATTTAAATAAAAATGTGTGATAAAAATAAAAAGCATGGAGGGGATGGAGAATGTAGGCAGTACTTGTCATGGATTTCGTGGTTAGTTGATCACAGTTTTAAACAGAACAATTAAGAAAGATATCAGTGAGGTTACATTTAGGCAGACATTTGAAGAGAGAGATATCCATGTGACTATTTAAGTACATAGTGAGGTGACTAGAGAGAAGAGCCAAAGCAAAGAAAGACTCTGAAGCCGGAAAATGATGGCATATTCTAGAAAAGCAGAGAGCAAACCAGAACAGCCAGAAGACAGTGAGTAAAGAAGAGCATAGTGTAAGATAAGGTCAGAGAGATAACAGTGTAGGTTTGGGGAAAGGAGATGGGGTTGACTGTAAAATACTATGGAGGTCATTGCCAACACTGGCTGTTACTTAAAAAGAATAGCAAATCACTGGAGCATTTAGGGCAGAAAAGTGTCATCATATTTTTTTCTTTTTTAATATATCCTATGGCTGTGGTATGGAGAACAGACTTAATTAGTCAAGAGTAGAAGCAAAAAGAAGAATTAGGAGGCTATTGCAATAATCCAGGCAAGAGAAAGATGGTGGCTTAGACAAGGGTAGTAATGAGCTGATGCTGAGAAGAGCTGAAATTCTGGATATATTTTAACTGGATGTCAATGAAATTTTCTAAAATCTTGAATGCAGGATGAAAAAGAGATGAAGCCAAACTTGTTCACTTTCACAACTGGAGATATAAAATTACTATTATTTGAAATGGGGAAATCCTCAAGAAGACCAGGTTTTGGACCTGACAAGTTTGAAATACTGTTGAATATCCACATAGAGTTGCTGAGTAGTAATTTGGGTATATGACTGAGTCTTTGGATTTGAGAATAATAATTATATAAAAAGGTGTATCTTTATGAGACTAGATATGATCACCCAGAGGAAGAGCAGATAGAAGGATCAAGATGCTGACCCTAGAGTGATTCAGTATTAATATAACAGGCTCCTACCTTTTGCAACAACATGGATGGAACTGGAAAGCATTATGCTGAGTGAAATAAGCCAGGTGTTGAAGGACAAATACCATATGATCTCACCTTTAACAGGAAGCTAAACAACAAAGCAAACAAGCAAGCAAAATATAACCAAAGACACTGAAATAGAGAACAGGCTGACAGTGACCAGAGGGGAGAGGGGAGGGAATTTCAGGGGAAATAAGGGAGGGATTTAGAGGAACCTATATAAAGGATACATGGACAACAACTGAGAAGGGTGGAAATGGGAGGGAGGGGGGAAGATGGGGGGTGGGATGGGATGGGAGTAATAGACAGAAAACTGTACTTGAAAAATAATTAAATTAAAAAATAAAATAAAATAAAATAAAAAACACATTATTATGGTTCCAGTAAATGTTAATGTATCCACTAAAAATGTTTTCCTTGCTAAACACCAAAGACTCACTAACAATGTATTGAAGACGTGGAACTCTTCACAGATCCAAGAAGTCCAGAGCTGCTGCTGAAGTTGCTGCATGACGCAATCAGTCACCAAGCTTTTTCTTCCTCCTACCAAATCACTATCTGTCCTTACGCTGGTCACTTCAAGGATATAAGTAACTACTTGCAATTCCAAGTATAATAATAATACAGATGGAAGAGAATATACAGGAAAGGAAAGGAAAGGAAACAAGTTGTAGTTCACTGAGTTTGCTGATCCCTTTTCTATCACAGTTTAAGGAATGAGAAAGGTCCTGTGTGTGGCTTTCTCAGGGGAAGGGGAGTAATTATGTTATAGGCTATGTTCCACATAGCTATTGATGATCTCAGTAAACTCTAGTAGGAAAAAGTACTAGGCAACAGAAAACATAGGTTTACATCTAGCTCCACTACTTAATACTAATGTGAACTTGGGCGAGGCACTTACCCTTCCCATGCCACATTTTCTCATCAATAAATTCTGCCTTGCCTATCATTATAGATTGATGGAAAAATTAAGTGAAACAATGCAAAATGAAATGAAATTTCTTTTGAAAACCATGTAGTATTTACAAGTATAATGTCCGTATAAGCTAGGACCAAAATTCATTCTGTCAAGTCTCTTGAGCATTTTTTAAGTATCTTTTAAAAAAATTACAAAAGGAAATATAACACACCCTGTTGAGGCAAGTAAGGAGAGGAAAATGAACTCAGATGTGAATTATTGGAAGATCTAAGTGAGAAAAAATACATATAAAGATAAAAAATATGTAAAGTTTGTCATGATAACTCAGAGAAGACATGACTTTAACAGTGTAATGGTTATATCATAGTTTAGAAGAAAAATACATTGCATGGTATCTTTAAGTTAGCAGATCTTTTTGACCTATCACGTACTATTAAAATGTGTGTAATGAATTTCTATAAGTAGAAAGACTTTCCTTTTTAACATTGAAGTTTTTGTTCTATTAATTATATAGTCATAGGGACATGGACTTAGGGATCCTCAGTAATGATCCTAAATGTACCCAAGTTCTTAATATGCTTTAAAACTCCGGTAAAGTTTTTTGATTTATCTTATAATCAATTTCTTCATTTATGGAAAGTGGAAGTTGAACTGGATATCATAAGACATATTCTAGTTCTTCTATGGTGTGTTTCTACTTCAGAAAAAAAATAACTTCTTGGTGGCATAAATTATATTTTTGTAGTGATTGAACAGCACAACAAGTAGTTAATGAATCACTTAACACATATCTAACATTTCCCTCAGATTGCATAGCTTTTTCTCTCAAAAATGGCAAAACAACAACCCTGACTTTTCAGTGAAAACTGAGAATGGCATTTGATATGCCAGCTAACTGCATAAAGTAAAATGTGGACTATGATTAATAATCATCAAATTAATATGAGCAATAATATACATGCCTGTACCAAGGAATCTCATAATACACAACTGAAAAAATTAATAGACAGTTATTTTCAAATTTTATTTTACTCTTTATACTTTCAGAATGCAAATCTAATTTGCCAAGTAGAGATCAAAATCATTCATCTGCCTATTGGTGAATGAGCAGAGAAGAACTAGTATCCATAAAGCATCCAGACGAGTAGATCAGTACAAAGTAAACAGACATTTTACACTCAACATTGCAGCAAGCAATTTTATAACCTCCTTATTATTGACTTACAACTCACTCTGCTCCCTTTTTATTGTTGCTGCCATAGAACTTTCAGGGTTGTTTTGTTTCATATGGAGGTAGAAAGTAAGTGTTAAGCCTCTGAAATCAGTTTGAATCCCATCTCAACTACATAATGGTTGTGTGACTTAGGACATATTGCTTACCATAAGCTTTTTGTGTCTAAATCCTTATGTTGCAAGAATCAAACAGTGTCAGCCATATTGTAAGTAGTCATTGATTTTAGCCACTCAATCTAGCATTCCTTTTCATCCATTATTCTGTTCTGTGCCTGGGACTCCAACATCCAAAATAACGGAATCACAAACCTTGGTCTCACAGTTCCTTGAACACTTTGCTAGTGAGTTAAATAGAAATCAGCATCAGAATAATTTCAAATTTAAAACACAACAAAGTAGATTCAATTAATTATGCACATTTTAATTTGCATATTAGCAATTGTGTTTAATGTTCAGACACCTCTAACTCTAAATTGGATTTTTGCAGTAAATATAAAAATATATTATAATTATATAATAATATTTTACAACTATTTTGCCTAAATATGTGATATGCTAATTAACATATCCACACCACGAGTTTTCCTTTTGAGAAAAGACACAAAATTATTAACACATTTCTGTTGTTCATATTGGAAGGATCTGCAAGAAAGCAAATAGAAGTAGTAGAAATGTGTAATTGAATTCTTTGTTATGTCTGTATTAATTTTCTGTTGCTGTCGCAGCAAAGTACCACAAATCTAGTGGCATAAGACAACACAGATTGATTTTCTTACCATTTTAGTCGGTCAGAAAGTAAGTGTATTCAGCTGGTTTCCCTGCTCTGAGTCTCACTAGGGGAGAGTCAAGACTCTGGTGGGGCTGCATTCTTCAGGAGTGGGAGATCTAAGAGTATGTTTCCTTGCTCATTCAGATTGTGAGCAGACTTCAATACACTCTGTTGTAAAACTGTGGTCTCTGTTTTCTTCCTGCCTTTAGGCCAGGGCTCTTTTTCAGTCTCCAGAAGCTGCCAGCATTTTTTGTCTCCTGGCCCATTTCCTTTATCTTCAAAACCATCAACAGTAGGCTGAAACTTTCTCAGGTTTAAATCTCTCCCCTTCCTGCATTTTCCATGACATCTTTTTCACTTTAGTTGGGAAAGGTTTTCCTTTTTTAAGAGCCCACGTAACTAAATTGGGACCATGTAGATAATCCAGGATAACCTCCCCATCTCAAGATTCATGCACTTAATTAATACCACAAAATTCTGTTTGCCATATAAAGTGACTTGTTCACAGGAGTAACAAATATCAAGAGGTAAATCCCAAGGAGACCAAATTCCTAAATAATATAATACCAATCAAAAATGCCACTCCAAAACATATTTAGGTTTAATTTAAACTTTATATTACAGTTACTAATAACATCTCTTAGAGCATATTTCACGACTTTTCAATGAGTTTGAGATGTCTATATAGCCAGCTATCTCTCTTCTGTGCCTAAAATTACCTTATTGCAAATATTTTCTCAAATTCTTAAACTGCATTATAAGGTTTTAAATTTTATATTCACTTTTCTTTTTTCCTTTAATTGCTATCTATATTAAAATACCTATATCTTATCTACCTTATGATATCACTTATCAATCTGTAGTTAATATCTTAAAAATAGTAACTATTAATTCTTGAAAGCAGAACATCATTTCAAGTTGTTATTGTCCCCTTAGAGATAATTTTTTAAGGAAACTACTATTATGTCCTTTCTTCTTAGTCCATATAGCCTATGTTCAAGAAATGTGAATTATGTTAGTTTATGCAAAGAATAGACAAATGTATCCACCCCCATCTTACTCCATTTCATAAGAAAATAAAATGTGTTCTTCATTGCTCATTGAATGTCAGTGGTGCTAGACATATTTAAGAGATTAATATACATTATTTTTAATGCACAGAATATTTACACATTTCATCAACCACGAATCAAATGTGCAGATTCAAGATCATAAATTAATTAAGTGGTGAAATGAAGATTTTTGGCACCAAAACTCATTTTCCTCCAATTATTCTTTCAAAAGATATTAACTGAGCACCTATTATATGTCAGATTGTCTTCCAGGGCCCAGTGACTCTGTACCAGGAATCCATAAATGTGATCCATAAATCCATTTATGGATCCCTGGACTAGAATCCATAAATATGGATCCAAAATCCATAACTTACAGACATCTATAAAGTGATGTCTATAAATTATGCTGCAAAGACAAATGGATTTAAAGTTGAAAAATTGTTCAAATTATTTTGATATATGAAAGTGTCTGAAGTATCTGTATTAAATTTCAAGATGACTGTTTCCAAGGGACAATTAATTTACATATAGGAGATTTAAACACTAAGGTAATGATTCTTAAATTATAAGACTACTGTTGTTATTGCTGGAAGGGGAGATCTTGTGGTGCTGTGAGGAAAAGAATTTCCTGAGACCTACATGGGAGGATGATGTGAAATTAGGGGGTTCCCTTTCTGACTTCTTAATGTCCCATCTCCATCCATCTGGCTGTGGAAAAGGTCTGATTTTGTCTTCAGTAAGACCAGAATAAAGGCCACTGGCTGGCTTTGCATATATTTCCAGCTGTACCTGTTAATGTGCTGAGGTATTCAGGTTCCTGCCAGGAATGTACCTGTGGAATTGCACCACCGTCAGCCACTTAGCTGCTAAAACCAAATGGCTACAGAGAAATGATGTGCAAAGGCACAGGGTAAGTGCAGGTTCCTGAGCAAAAGAGAGTTTCGTTTTTCTTCTGGGATTATATTAGTCTGGGCTTCGAAAAGACAAGCTTTTTCAAACTGGCTAACAAACTTGTCAAGTTTTCTGGAGCTTTTGATATGTCAATCCCCTAGTTAAGCTGACAGGTCTCTTTGGTGAAGCAACCCCCCTGCACCCCCACAACCACTGCTACTTGAGTGGGGAAAAGGACTATTCATCCACTTGGTGGAGCAATACCATTATCTGCTGGGATGTGAAGCTGGAGCTTCCTGGCTAGTCCATCAGACTCATGCTCCTTAATTTATTAAACTCAGTGTCTGTGTCCCTTTGCTCTCATTTCTTTTACTAATAATTGGCTAAACATCATTGTAACAGTTTGTTCCTCCTAGACAATGACTCAGTCGTCCCTTGCTTTCCTCTAATTATCTGTGAAAAAAGGACACTGGAAAATACACCCAAGTGTTTGGATGTTATTTAGTGTTGAGGGAGGGGATTGTAGAAGATCTGCTGTGCCCAGAACTCAGACTCTTTCTTTCCACCCAGTTCTGTAGTCAAAAGTAAGGTGTACTGCTCGCCATGCCATCATCTCACAGTTAAGGTATGAGAACATAAGAATTATTCCTTACTAATAAGGGCCATCAGTGGGGAGGGGGAGGGGGGGAATGGAGGAAAAGATACAAGGAATAAAAAGCATAAAGAGTAGGTATAATACTCTATACATAGGGGGAGATTAAAAATAGTATGGGAAATGGAGAAGCCAATAATTTATATGTACAACCCATGGACATGAACTAAGGTGGGGGAATGATGGTGGGAGGAGGGTAGAGAGGAATAAAGGGTAGATAAAGATGGAACAACTGTAATAGCATAACCAATAACATATATTAAAAATTAAAAAAATAAGGACATTTTTAAAAATGTAATTCCATTCAGAATTACACTAACTCAACGTAGTGATAAATCTGAGACAATCTTACAATGAAGATCTACTGAGAAGGGGATTTTTCTCGAGTATCATGATTCAAACCAGGTATCATGAGTAGTTATTCTTATAATTCCAAGGAAAGATCATTTTAGCATTAACATCTCACAAAACTATTATTAGAGTCTAAATAAGAAAAAATTATCAACATTAAAAAATATACAAAGGTATTTAAAAGAAATACAGCTGCTACTACTACTATTTTAATAAAATAACAATAATAAAATATCTCCCTAAGGACAATTGAATATAATAGCAAAAGTCATTTTGAAATCAGAGAAATAATAAATGCTAGTACACTTCAAGATATTTTAAGTTGGTACCCTAACTTATAGGTAACACAATATAGACAAACTAAAAAAGTTATTAGTTTTGTTCATAAGTACTTAATTTACATCATCAGGTTGCTCATTTAACATCAAATTTGGGTTAGATGCAAAACATTCTCCTTTTCTTCTTTCTGTGTCACACATAGGTTTATAGCACCCTTGATTTTTAATGAATATCTACAGAACTACACACACTAAATGTACTCATAATCATCTAAACTGAAGTTCAAAGTATATGTAAAAACCTATTTTCATTAAAAATACCTCATATCTTCATATAAAAATTATTTTCATAACTGTACATGATTAGTTTTTGTTTGTTTTAATGTTTATGCATATAACTACTAATTAACTATAACTAGACCAATGAAATAACATTTTAGATGTCAATATGTATTACATAGTCATATTAGTCAGCTTATTTGAATTTAAACTTTGAACTTACAGAAATCTGTTTCTTTTCCTGCAGTTTCATTTAAAAATCTATTTGATAAACTATAGAGACAATTAATGTCATTAATAAAAGTATTAAAACCTCTAACTCTTGTTAAAGTTATTTTAAAAATTGATCTAACCTGTAGTTTCATTATTTGAAGCAACAAGATTGATTAACAAATAATTGACTCAAATACTGGTCTAATTATTTGCGAAAGTAATGAATTTCTGGAGAATGAGCAGATAACTCTGTGGGAAGTAAAACAAAATCAAAGATCAAAACATAGGAATGAATTAATAAATAAATGCAGAGTTGAAACATTTTATATGACAATTGCCACCAGAAAAAGTGTTATTAAATTAGAAAAACAAAGGGGGAAAAAAGCAGAAAATTTGGCATTTAAAATTAGATGCTAACCTTCCATTATGATATGATATCTTAGAATTGGCTACTTATAAATAAAAAGATTGTAAAAATAAATCTTTAATACTCAATGCTGCTGTATCAACACTGCCTTTTTATTGAAACCCAAAGCAATTTTATGTCAAGGAATTTACATTAAATTAATTTCTGCAAGTACTAGAATGGGACATTTTTCTCTAAATAATCATGTTGAAGAAGTTATTTGTCGAAATGTCCTAGCAAAAATTATATTTAAAAGTTAAATGAATACATGTGATCTACAAAAGATGTAATTTAAAATAATTTTAAATATCATTATTATCCAAAAGAGAGTAATATGGCAGAGCAAATACTGTTCAACATTGTATTCATATTCAGAACATATATTTTCAGAATATATATTCTCCAGACATTTTTCATGAATTCAGACTTGAACATTAAAACTGAAATTGATTATTTCATCATAAAGAGTATTTATTCAAATGGGCCAGTATTCACTTAACATCTATCACTTGCCTAGTTCTGTGCAAGAAATACAAATAGAAAACAATCTAGACTGTTTCAAACACAGTATTGATCCATAATGTAAGCATAAAATTAAAACAAGGAGAGTAGTTTCCAACATTTATTTTTAAAATAACTAATTGGCTCCATTAAAGTGAGCTCTCTACAATCTGGTTACTAAGCAACACTTTTAAGATTTTTGAAATAACTAGTAGGATATTAGATTTCACCTTTGGTATATTCTAGAGAGTTTTGTTTATGATTCTACAAAGCACAGAGATGATCGTGCGGCTTTGAATAAATAATGAACAATGAGAAACAATGTACCTAACTCTTCTCTTTCTCAAGGACATTTGTGAGGGTGCAGGCTTGTACATGTTTATATAAAATCTTTCTGGATAATCGTTAAAGATTACTACAGGATACTTGAATATTTATGGATTGTATTTAAAATGCTGACAGAAGTGTGGGTTAATAAATATATCATTAACCATTTGCCACTCGAGGATTTCAGAGCTAGTGACAGATCAAAACCAAATACTGCCATTTATTGACTCGAATTGATACAATCACTCCCTCTAAGTCATATAAGTGTTTTACTCGTTGAGTAAACCTCCTTTAAATAAATTTTAAGTGTATCCAGTTCATTTTTTGCATTTTAACACCAGTGTATTTTCACTGAGAGAACAATCATCTGAGGGCAATATGATTTGCTGTAGCTTCTTGTGAGTCTTGATAGTCATCGGACTTGCACCAACTCCTACCTGATTGGCTAATGTGTGCTATTCTGGATCATTTCACAGGCATGGATGGTGCCAGATGGCAATATTTTCTAGATGACTACTTTTAGATATTTTCATTTTCACCAAATATATAACAATTAAGTGAATGGAGGCTTTGATTCCATATACTAAGATTCATTAATTTAGACTGAAATATTTTTAAAAGCATATATATATATATATATATATATATATATATATATATATGGCTACAAACATTTTTATATTATCATCTAGTTATTCAGCATGTCACTTCTGTGTTTAGGTCCATATATCCCAAAACAACTCATAATGCACAATTAGGTAGACTTTCTGATGATGGTGAACATTATAGGTACTCTCAATTGAAACAAGTAAATTTAAAGACATGTTAATGTATATTCTAAAGTGCTAGCACTTTACTAATGATTAGATTTTCACCAAGTATGGACTCCAAGCCATCTTTATTGACTAGATTGCTTGCCCTATGTTCCAGTTTTCTAATTCAAAAAAGTCCACAAATATTATTGAGTTTGCTAATTAGCCCTTTTATTTCATAGTCTAAAAATATTTTTGCTTAATTACCATAATCCACCTGAAAAACAAATGTCAAAAAGACAAATTGGAAGTTATAGAAGTGGGAAATCAAATAAAAGTGCAAATACATTTTGTGTTATGTGAAGGCCAAAGTAGTCAGTCTTTTTATCATCATCTGTTAAAAGTAAAATAAGTGCTCAAACAAGAAACAGAACCTTCAGGGTCCTGGCTTTCCATTGTACATGTGGCTTACAGTCAAAGCCAGTTTTAGTCAGCATTTTTCAGTGCCTAGACAGCACTATGCTGTCTTGTAAATTTGCTTACCTTAGAACTGATTTTTTAAAGATTCCTTTTGATTAACAATCTTATCATGTATCTGAATTCCTGGTAAGGTAAACATACAGATTCTTCCTGAGTTTAATTCTGTTCATTTCCCCCCTTAGTCTTACCCAAACATACCAGGATTAAAATGATGCTTCAAATGCAAATTCTTAACATAATGGTTATCTTCTCCTTCTTTAATATTTGTAATCACTATGGTGAAAAATTACTGACAAGATTGGTTGAAGAATATTTATGAAGAGAATTCAACTAGGTTTCCCACTGCATCCATTGACGTCTTTACCATATTAAATAATGGAATTAATTAATTCAGCAAATGAACTAATATTTTGGGTATCTATTATATGCTGGACACTGCCATTTGTTATATTTATTTCTCACAAAACCTTAAGTAATATGATCTTACATGTACTTTTATAATTAATAATAAAGGTAAGAAAATGAAAGTGATGAGAGAAAGTAAATGGCAAAGGACTTGAAATCTGTTACCCAAAGCCAAAGTTGTTCTTAATCTGAACTTTCTATATATTTACTTCATTTAAAGGGACTTCTGGGATATTTAGAAGTAAATAATTTTAAGTTTTAAGATTGTTATTTTCTTTACATATTTATCTTATCATGCTATAAAACTCTAGAAGAACCCTCATCTAAACATTTCTAGTGTTTTTGGTAGAAGTTGGTGAATTTTCTTTCTAACAGGAAAATGTTAAATGAGTAAAGAAAATAATATAAAAGAAAAGTACAATGAGTAAGCTTTTCTCCCTAATAATCTAAAATAAACAATTTTATGAAATAATTCATATTTTTAAGTCCTAGTAAATAACACAGTAGATTAAAAATTAGTCATCTTCTATAGTATCCATGAAAAGAAAACAGACCGACAATTGTTAGAGGGGAGGGGAGTTGGCAGCTGAGTGAAAATGTGAAGGGATTAAGGAAAAAAACCTCTTAGACACAAACCACATTATGGTGATTACCAGAGGGAAAGGAGGTAGCTGTAGATAGAAGAGGGTAAATTGGGAATAAATGGTGACAGAAAGAGACGTATTTTGGGTGATGAATGCACAATACTGTATACAGATGCTGTACATAGAATTGTACACTTGAAAGTTGCATAATTTTATTAATCAGTGCCATCCCAATACATTTAATATAATTTTAAAGAAAACATCCATGATTAATACTAGAAAGATGATTGATTATGTGTATCATCATCACAATACATTTTAATTCAATTATATTAACCTTTCATATTGTGGAGTGTATAGTTGTTAGTTAACTCACCAATTCATTTAAATTACACTGTTAATTTTTCATAGATTCAGAGATGTACATGAAATACTTCTTTTATTTTTCTGCTCAGTTATTAACATAAATATCTAACTATAATCTAATTATAATTAGATTTATCTACAAATCTATAAACCTATAGATAAATCTTTATCTATAACTTTATAATCTAACTATAATTTAACTATAATCTAAATATTTAGATTATAGTTAAAGGTATTAAATTACTCACTGCATAATAAATTTAGTATTTCTCTCTCTTTATTCTTGAGTAGTAATCAGCAAGATGAACCATATAACAATTTGTATGAGTATCAAAAAATTTCAATTCACTAAATGTCATGAGCTTTAGACAATCTTTTGATTAAGATTATAGTGATATAAGATTATGTCTTATATACTCCTTATATCATATATAATATATGACCACATGTAGCTATGTTTCATATATATGGAATATATATATATATATATATATAAACATATATATACATATTTATGTATGTGTATACATAAATTATTAAATATGTATATAAACATATTATATATAAATATTATATATATATATATATATATAAACATGGTTTAAGCAATACCCAAAGAAGCATCCAATCCAGTTGAATTTGCATTCAATCATTTTGCCATCTTATTTGCTGTTTATAATCCTGGAAAGGTACACCTAAACAATAGTGTATTTTATAGCATTATGAGTGTTGTACTTGAGTTTATCAGTATAATTAAGAATTAGCTTCATCAAGGTCTTTATCAAGTGTTTCATATATGATTATAATGGTTTTTGCATCACTGGAATAAATTTGATGAATGTGACATCTATAAAGATAATGTCTAGTTTGCAATTGTTTAGACTCTTGTCTTCATTTACCTTCTGAGCAGTATCTACCAAACTCGTGGTGTTTCGTTGCACATTACAACCACCTGAGGAGGTTTTCACTGTCCTGATGAGCAGGCAATACCTTAAGCAAATGGAAATTATTGGGTTCG
This sequence comes from Sturnira hondurensis, assembly GCF_014824575.4. Lineage (NCBI taxonomy): Eukaryota > Metazoa > Chordata > Mammalia > Chiroptera > Phyllostomidae > Sturnira > Sturnira hondurensis. The sequence goes on from NW_028094767.1 coordinate 8,808,379, forward strand.
ACGTCCATGTATTAATATTTTTAAGCTCTATTGCTAATTTTTGTGTGTAGTCAATGTGGGGAAACGCACAACTTTTAAAATAATCCATTACCATATGATCTCACCTTTAACAGGAAGCTAAACAACAAAACAAACAACCAAGCAAAATATAACCAAAGACACTGAAATAGAGAACAGGGGGGCAGCAACCAGAGGGGAGAGGGGAGGGAATTTCAGGGGAAATAGGGGAGAGATTTAGAGGAACATATATAAAGGATACATGGACAACAACTAAGAAGGGTGGAAATGGGAAGGAGGGGGAGCACGGAGGGGCATGGGAGTAATAGACAGAAAACTGTACTTGAAAAATAATTAAAATTTAAAAAATAAATAAATAAAAAGGAAAAAAATTAAAAAATAAATAAAAAAAGAAAGTCACCAAAACTTGTTGGGAGTATTCTGCTTAAAGTATTAAATTGCAGTTTCACAAAATATGGACTTATGTAGGTTGATCCTTTAAATTCTTGATGATAATAAGTATAGATATGTACATAAAATGAAAGAGTAGCCAATAAAAAAATAAACCTTTTTTTTCAAAATTCTAATTATTTTTTTTAGTTTCTTTAACCATTTTATTTTGAAATAATGAGAGATTCACAGGAAGTTCCAACAAACATGTACAGAGATGTTCCATGAACACTTCACCCATCTTCTCTCAATGGTGACATCTGACCTAACTACCATACAATATTGCAACCAGGAAATTAACATTGGTACAATCCATAGAGCTTATTCAGATTACTCTGGGTTTTTACATTTTTAAAAAGATTTTATTTCTTTATCTTTAGAGGCTAAGGGAAGGAGAGAGGGAGAGAAATATCAATGTATGGTTTCCCTTCATGCATCCCCTGCCGGGAACCGGGAACTGGCCTGCAACCCAGGCATGTGCCCTGACTGGGAATTGAACTGCTATCGCATGGTTCACAGGCCCGTGCTCGATCCATTGAGCTACACCAGCCAGGGCTACATTTTTTAAATTTTATCTTTAATGAATGTATTGGGGTGACGTTGTGTTCTGTGTTCATCATCCCAAGTCGTATCTCCTCCCATCACCATTTTCTGGTATTGCATGTGCTTATTTGTGTGTGAATATACTTTACACAACTTTATTAACTGTGTAGCTTTATGGAACCACCACCACTATCAACATACAGACTAGTTAACTTCAACAAGACTCTCTCGTACCACTCCTTTGTAGCCCACCCTACTCTTTCACCCTCACTTCTTACTCTTTTTTCCCCCGCTGTGTTAGGGGTGTATAATTCTTTTGATTAGAATTAGACCACTATTTGATTCAAAACCGAAGAGAGAAAACTAAGCAATAATAAGTGCTCATTATTTCCTGGGCATTAATATATTAAATTATCAAGCTAGAGACTAGAAGTGTCCTTTGGGTCAATAGGCCACTTTAGCATTAGTTAAATTTATAGGATTACATTGTTTAAAAAGTAATTATAATGATATAAAATGATTCAGTTCAATGATTCCAGCGTGACTTTAAGATAATGAGTCTTTTGTATCATTTATCTTGGGATTAATAACATCATTGAATCCAATGACTGCTAATGAGATTTTAGCTAGGAAAAAGAATATTTTACACAGAGACATATTTTGATTACTATAAGCATAATATTTTAGAAAGTAATTAGTATGCTTGTGTGTAAATAGAGGAATTATAAATGACTTTGATTGTAAGGAATCTGAATATTGAAACTATCATACTAATTTTGTAAAAATTTGTCCTTTAATACCTGTAAAAGATACAGGAGTTTCAAATAAAATACAATTAGCATGATTTTAGATATTGTCAGTAACGAAACAGGTAATGGAAAATGTGAGTGGACGGACTTTCTTTCAATATATAGTGCTTTCCTATATTTGACAGTACACAGGTTAGAGAATTTACAGTAGAAAATGGACTTCATAGAGGGAAGTAGAAGGTCTGGGATTTACAGTTCTAGAAATTTTTAAAATATCATTGTAAGGAATGATAAACATGAAAATAAATCTAAATGATTGGACAAGGTCTACACCAATGTCCTTCTCTGTGCCCCCACCACTTCTGATTTCATTGTTGGCCATCGGTACTAATGAAAAAATAATAATCCCTGTGTACCCACAGGTTTGGAAAAATTAGGTCATTCAGCAACCTGAATAGACAGACTCCCATGTGTAAAATACAGTTTCATAGGCCTGAGGTTTTTTGGAATTGGAACATTGCCTGTTTAACCCATGCTGAACTTTGGGGTTCTGTAGTGTCTGGTACAGAGTAGATACACCGTAAATAAATGCAGAATTAATTCAGAAGTTAGATATTGAAAACTAAATTTTATTTTAGTTAGAAGTGATAAATAGCTAAATATTAGTTTTTTTAATAAGATTATTTATTCGCTCACTCATACCTAGATAAAATATACTGATTCAAATCATCATAATAATTTTATTTACTAAGAAAATAAGGGATGGAATGCAGCATGCCATAGGTATACAAAATAGGTTTTAAAAATTTGAAAGCTAAAATTTATGGCCGTAGAATTTTTTAATTTATAAAACAGAGGGTTTTCTATGGATTGCTGTGGAGGAAACTCTAAGACATAAAATATATCTAAATAATGAGAAAGTTGTAGCAGACACCTTTGTGGATTTTTCACATTGTTGGTGGGCACATTTGGGTGAGGTTAGACTCACTTTGGCTTTCTGCCTATCTTACTCACATTGCTAGGATTACTCTGGGTGTACCAACTACCCGCAACTGTCTTATCACAGCTTCTGCTGTGTCAAGTGGGGAGGGACAAAGTTCAAGCCAACGGTAATCTTAGCAATCTTCCTATTCAAAGCAGATGGCTTCTCAGACAGACAAATTTGATTTGGAACCCTGATTCTAAGGTAGATGTGATTTTGAGAAAAGTCATTTACTCACCCAGCAGGCAGTTCACAGAGCACTTACTATGTTCTCTACTCAGGCAACTGCAGTGAATAGGCGAATGGGTGCAAGCTATACACCAGATGAAGGCAGTTTTTTAAAAAGTACAAAGACCCTGAGATGAGAATGTATGTGTATGTATGAAGAGAAGCTAGATTAGTATGACTACAGCTTAAAATGGAGAATGGTAGGAACTAGGTTTTAACCATCTATGAGAATGTTCTCATCTTTTGGCTTCTTGGTCTCTCGTTGTTGCATTTTAGCTCTGTATATTGGATGTACTTTCTCTGCTTTCTTTCAGAATAAGCCTTATTTATCTCAGCTCTTCCCTCTTAACACAACAAAACAATAGCTACCTAGCTGGTACCAAGTTTATTCTATTTTCCATAACCTAAACAACATTTTTCTGTAAAAGATCCACCCTTACGAATCCAGTATGCACGTTTCCAACATAAGAGATTCGTGTTTTGATGTGATGCAGAGAACACCCTTGTGTTCTCCCGGATTTCACAGTATTTGGATTCTGCTCAAATCTATGACTCTGAAGAACTAAATGATTTTATTTTGTTTCTGCTTTTTAAAGAGCATCCAAATTAAAGAAAAATATTAGATACAAACAGACAAGAACTGGATTGATATCGAACTTCTCAGTGGCAGTACTGGTAAAAGAGAAGACAGAACAGTATCTTCAGCATTCTGGGGGGAATTTTCTTCCTACGTAGAGTTCTCCACAGTGTCACTCTCCTGGTGTGAGTACAATAAAAGCATTTCAGACATGCATAAAAGTTAACTTTTCAGTAGCTAATTTAAAATGCCATTTTTACTAAATATTTTTTCAGCTTGTTTTTAAGTATTTTCTTTTTTGCTATTAAATTGGGGTATTTTTTCTATTATGGTTTTATTTCTTTTTAATTAAAGTACAATTGACCTATAATCATTATGTGCTCTAACTAGTTGTTGTTTGTATGATCAAGCCAATGGATTTTTACAAACTAATATTGTACTCATCCATTTCGTAAGTTCTTATTTTGTTTGCCAGAGATTTATAATCGAAGGTTGTTTTTTTTCAGGTACACAATTATCTGTAAGCAGTAATAAATGTCCCCATCTTCCAGTGTTTAAAAAAAGATTTATTCTTTGAACTCTATTCTTTTAAAAACATAAAGTCTAACTTCTAAAATCACTAGCTTTATCTATATTCCTGCCCTTCATTAATATTTGGGGAGAAACGTGATTTCATCATCACGTAATTTACATCAGAGAATTTCATAAGAATTTACTGAAATAATGTTAGCAATGGCATTTTGAAATTTGTAAGAGCTGAATGATTATAGGAATTGACATTAACATAATAATAGAATTTAACATTAACAAGATATTGCCCTGGCTGGTGTGGCTCAGTGGATTGAGCTCTGGACTGTGAAGTAAAATGTTCTGGTTTGATTCCTAGTCAGGGCACATACCCGGTTTGCAGGCCAGGTCCCCAGTGGGGGCCACAGGAGAAGCAACCCCACCCTGATGTTTCTCTCCCTCTTTCTCCCTGCCTTCCTCTCTCTCTAAAAATATATAAATTAAATCTTAAAAAAATTAACAAGATTTTGTGGTGAGTGTATGTATTTAATGAAATGTATGAGTTAAGAAATGTCAACAGTTTCTTATATTTTAAAAGATGAATTTATTTATTGTATGTAACTGAATTTATATCAGAAAATTTAAAATACAGTGCATTAAAATGATAAATTTATAAATATATGAAGCTTATATATTTACTGGCATAAAATTTAGTTTTATATATTTATTTATAAACATTAAACATATTTATAATATGCTTTTGATTCAGAAGAGTGAGATGTAGTTAGAATATCCTTAGAAACCTGATTTCTTAAAGTTTTTGACACTGCTGTTTTGCCTGCAAAGAAATATAAACTTGAATTGCCTTGTTAGATATCTAATAAAGCATGAACTTAAACTATTATAACACTCTGCCAGGTGGCAATTCAAACCTTTCCAAGTGTGTGAGGTAATGGAGTAAGTGAAATGATATATGAAATGAGAACCTTTTATACGGATGACACAGAATTGGGATTATATTTTTTTTCACCTGAAAAAAAGAGGAAATTCTACTAGGACATTAAGAATGAAGAAGTTATTCTCTATTGAAAGAATTCATATATATTTAACATTAAACTTTATATAGTTCTTAAAATATTCATATTAGATTTTAAATTTTTCTGGGCTATATCTATCATCGTAAATATAATAGAATATATTTTATCACCAGATGCCAGTATTTTAAATAATAGTATAATATGTTCTTATTCTATAGGAAAGTAAATATAGAATATAAGAGAAACAGTATATTTTATTTTATTTGTTTACATGATGATTCCATGTAAAAATATATTTATGCATTAAATGCAGAAAATATATAAACTGAAAGTGCTCTACTGATCATATTTATGTGATAAGATTATAAATGATTTATTTTTTCTTGTGCTTTTCTGTGTCTTCCAAATTTTTTAAATTTAATCTTTATTGTATTTTTTCCACTACCATTTAGTCCCCTTATACCTACCTCCTGCTATTAATCACCACACTGTTGTCCATGTCAGTATATTTTTAAAGTGTCTTTCATTTGCTACTTTCTCCAATTTTAGGAAAAACCTGGTTTGTTTTTCTATGTAATTTTCCTTTGAGAGGTTGACCTATAAGATGATATGTAATTTTCTAACAACTACATTCCTAACTGAACTATAAATATGACATTTATTTGGTGTACACATAGTCTACAATGTTTTAAACAGTCTGCAGGGTGTAGTTGTGTGCTTCTAAATATCCTTAATTTCTCTCTACTTTACCTGAGAATATAAATACTAAAAGGATATATTTTTCTCTATCATATCTTCAATAAATTATCCCAGAGAATAATGCATATTTTAGGGTATACAAAATTAAATAAATCTAAGATGAGCTTTGAAACAAGGGACCTCTTAAAATAGCAAATTCCTCAATTTTCAGCAGATTATGAAAAGAAACACAATAATATCATGGGGTGATTCTATTATTGTAGAAATTACTGCTGAAGTAAACAGATAAAATAAATAGGAAGAAGAGAGAAAAGTTACAATAGGAGTCTTAGTCCTCTTTGTATTACAGTGAAATTTGCAGAAGAATTTTCAAGAGCACAAAGACTGGAAAGAATTGAGAAAGATTAAGTATAGAAAAAAAAATAGGATGGTTTCTGTTACCGGTGACATCTAAAAATTAACAAAAGAGAAGGAATGAAAACAAGCTTTTTTGTCTTAATAACTTTGTGCAAAGACTGCTACTTTTCACAAGCAACTAAAAATATGATGCAAGGTGAAACCTTATGACAGATTCTGGAAGCAAGTCTAAACAGCATTCATGCCTGATAACAAACTAATGCAACTGCAAGACACTGAGAGAGAATTTAAATTTTTCTCAATACATTAATTCCAAAAGTTTCACAAGGAATTAAGCCATAGTGCACTAAACAAATGAAAATTGAAAATAATTGCATTTGTTGAGATCACCTTTTTAGTTATTTAATCATCATAACTGAATCTCTTGTACTTTACTCCCACTTTTAGAGTATTATCAATTCCTGTGGTGTCTGCTTTAATATAGCTTACTGTCCTTTCTTCAATTATTAAAAATAAATCAGTAGATTCAAATTTGCTAAAAATATATATTAAATTATCTTGATTTAAGTCAGGCATTAGGAAGCAGCAAACCCTTCTGGCTGGTGTGGCTCAGTGGACACTTAGTGTCAGCTTGAAAACCAAAGGGTTGGTAGTTCAATTCCAGGTCAAGGCACATACCTGGGTTGTGGGCCAGGTCAGGTCCTAGGTAGGGGGTGTGTAAAAGGCAACCGCAGGTTGATGTTTCTGTCCTTCTATTTCTCTAAAAATAAATAAATAAAATCTTTCAAAAAAAGAAAATCATAAACGGGTAAATTTGCCTATTTCTGTGGTTAGATTTCTAGCTTTAATATCACTGTAACTCACCATGTTTAGATATAAAAGGTCAGTCTTAGGCTGATTTAAATTGTGAATTACCACTGTATTTTAATACTGTTCACTCATTTAAACCAACTTTAAATGTATTGGACTGCTCAGCAGTTGTACAGGCAGGTTTTGAGTAGCACACCATCACAGGCATAATTATGAAGCATAATTAATTACGCTCTACGGGGTCCAAGACTGATCTAATTGTTGCAGAATGGCTCTGCATTCAAAGGAGATCAAGATTCTTTTTCAAACTAATAGATGATGATATGATATATTAATAAATGCTTTTAATTTTCTCTTGTACAAAACAGTAACTACAGATTTATTTCAAAAGTGACTTCAGGAAGATGGTATTTATTCATACTCTTGTACATTTCCTTTATGCAATAAGAGCAGTTTAAGCAATTTCTGGTATACCTTCAAATGCATAATAAAATAAATATAAATCAGTAAATGATTTTATTTTGCTATGATTATTTTCAACTTGTGACCATAGAAAATCAATGTGTATTCTAGGACAAGTCAAGAATTTTTTTAAAATATTTCTGAATTCAGGTTTTAAACACCTGAAAATAAGAATTACGTATTTTTTTGTTCTCTGTTTTTCCTAGAACCTACAATTTTGACCTCAAAATAAATATTTTTTAAAAAATTAATGTTAGTAGTTTTTCTTCTTGAATTATAAGGACTGTGTATACTAGGAATCATTTATCATATTTGATGTGAAGCATTCTCTCAATTATGGATCTATTGTGTTGTTTATTTTTATTTTTCAGAATACTGAAATGTATAAAAAGTAATACAAAAGAAGTAAGCATTGCTAATCCTACAGCATTCCAGAGATAGCAAATTTAATTTTATTCTACTTTTTAAAAAGATTTTATTTATTTATCTTTAGAAGGGAAAGGAAGGAGAGAGGGAAAGAAATATCAATGTATGGTTGCCTCTCGTGCATCCATGCTAGGAACTGGCCTGCGACCCAGGCGTGTGCCTTCACTGGGAATCGAACCACAGTCCTTTGGTTTGCAGGCCTGCGCTCAATCCTCTGAGCTACACCAGCCTGGGCTTATCCTAGATTTTCAGATATTTCTTCATATACATACATATACATACATATACATATATATATATACACACATATATATATATATATAATTTGGTATATGTAACTATTCCTAATTTGATTTATCTCACTCAAAATTAAGTGTTGCATATATATTTAATATTTATACTTTTAATATGATAACTTTAAATTCATGGATACATATCTTTGTGTTCAATTAATTGTTTTATTAAAATACGTTTCTCAAATCTTAATTTCTGAATCAAAGGTAATGTCATTCAATTTATTTTGCATACATGAAAAGAGAGTTTCTGTAAGGCTATGTCAATTTATATGTATACTGATTTTGTATAAAATTCTCACCACCGACCTTTAAAAGCACTGTTACAATTTACCTTTTTTTTCCCCCAGAACCTCAGAATAAATTAACATCATGTTTTAAAATTTATATTTTTCAAATCAGTAAGGAACTTGTACACTTTTTTCACATGTTCACTGTCCATTGTGCTTTTCTTTAAATTTCTTACTGGTACCCTTTACCTATTTGTATATTGGGAATGAGCTGTATTATAATATTTGTTTAAATTATTATTTATTTTTTTCAATATTTTATTATGAAAATTTCAAAAGTAGTGAAGTTAAACTTCTACTTCTGTGGACAGTTTTGTTCAACCACCTAGATTCTACCATTAATATTTTTCTAAATGTGCTGTAGAACACATTAATTTACATGATCTTCACCCTATGTATAGGTTAATCCATCTTAATTTTAGATGCAATTTAAAATTCATCTCAGACATCAGTATACTTTCCTTTAAATGCCTTATTATTAATTTAATTAACTATAGTTCAGATTGATTTTTATCTGATGTTAAATTTACATACAAGGAAATGTGCAAACCTCAGCACACTTTCTGGAATTTTTTTAAAGATTGTATTTATTTATCTTTAGATGGTAAGGGAAGGAGAGGGGAGAGAAATATCAATGTATGGTTGCCTCTCATGCATCCACTGCCAGGAACTGGCTTGCAACCCAGGCATGTGCCCTGACTGGGAATCAAACTGCAATCTTTTGGTTCACAGGCCCACGTTCAATCCACTGAGCTTCACCAGCCAGGGCATTTTCTGGGTTTTGATAAAGACATACAATTTATAACCAAAACCTCAGCAAGTTTCTAGTATTGGCTTGAACTCATTGCATTTCATACATTTTTACTCAAAAAAATTAATGTGTTGTCATATGAAGTTTTTAAATGTAATTAATTGCATAGGAGAGCCTGTAAATAATTTATAAAGGGAATTATATTTTTAATTTATCAGTGTTAAAAAACTCATAAGCCTACAGAAATATCATCCCTGTTTTCAGATGACCATCATGTGCTTCCAAATCCAACATGCAGGTTCATTTACTCTGTGAATCCTCTTGTTACCGGCCATAGTTAGAAATGACCTCACCAACTCTTGCAGTCCACTTCCCCATTGACAATTACACTGGGATTTCCTTAACCCTCATTTGTATGCACGGGTTTATACATATCTCTTTTCTAATGGGCAATAACCCAGAAGTCGAACACGGTGGATCATTCTGTTGTTTGAATTTCTAAATCTTGAATATTACTTAATATTTAAATAGACAAATGGCTTAAACATATAGATGAAAAGAAAACTTCTTCAGTGTGTTTTTATAATATCTATTTACATTCTTTGACTGTGGCTACTAGACCCAATGAAGATTATATTACCTAACTTGAATGCTTCCAAGTAGTCTGCTTTTTTAACCATTCTCCTCATTATTTGTAGAGGGGAACAAAGACTCCTGAGACATGATGTCAGGAAAAGGCTACAAAGCAGCTTTCCTAGGCAAACTTAGGACTGTGTCATATCACAGAGTTTTCACCTAAGAGAACCTTGCCTGTGTTTCTGATACATCTGTTACTTTGTATCATATCTGTTTGTTGATTCCTACTGTGACTATCACTATCCTGTTACCCCCTTGACTACGTATTTACTAGTTTATTGTCTACTTCCCCAGAGACTAAATTTAACAACAAAAGAGATCTTACTTCTCATGTGCAGTGCATTCAATCCAAAGAGTACCACAGAGTCCCACATTACAGAACTTTTTAATTAATTATTTATTTTATTATATATTTATTTTTTTTATTACTGTTTCCTGGAACAGTGTCTGGCACATTGTAGAAACTCAATAAATATTTGTTGAAAGAATGAATTAATTTGTTTGCATAGCATATGGGGCTATGCAGAAATGTGTTGATTTGTGAATTATTTAGCTAATTGGTGATAATTTTATTTATAAAGATAATTGATAAAATTTAATTATTTTTTAAAATTTATGAGCAAGATAGACATATTTTTATTATCATTTAATAAAGCACACATTATAACACAACTAGAACATATAACTAGTTCAAGTAAATCATGAATGATGGAAGTTTTCCAAACTATAATAATTTGTTTATATTTTATCCTTGTAGAAATGCTATCTTTAACTTGTCAAATCAGTGACTATTTAGAAAGAATGGAAATATACAGAAAATTTTAAAATTAGTTGAACTTTTCCATGAAGGTGATAATTATGTCTTTGGAAACTATACATCCAATTTTATACCCCAAATTATTCACCCACAGCTAAGGACTCAGACCAATGGGAAACTCAATATTTGGGTGTTTCTGTCCTGTTTTGTGGTGAGGCTGTAACAACACAGCATTGTTATTTTCTCCATATCAACATTATACACCCTAGCCCACTCGGAAAGCAGAATAGAACACAAGTAGATACTTATATTTAATTAATTTATGTTTTGATCTTCCCATATTAGAAGCTTTAATAGCTGTCACTATTTCCCACACTGTTGTTCTCAGACATGTTATTACTTCTCATTGGTTGAGAGAGAAAAAAGTCTCATACTTGACATTTAGCTGCATATTCACTTTTTGAAACCAGTTGCAGTTTTACAAATCCGTATTTCAAGGAAGATTAACAAGAAGTTTTATTTTATGGAGAAATTAATTTCAAGCTATTATTCCTTCTTAGATATCAAGAATCTTATAAGCGCACTCTGAAAAAAAGTTAATATCTCTTGGATGGAATCAGTACCTATTAAGGGCATTGGCAGTGCCCATTTCTTAATATTTTGAGAGATTAGCAAAAATCACAAGAGGCAGAACAAATTGCTTTTTTTCCCTGGTTTCGGTGTCTCTGTGTAAAAAAGAAATATAATTGACTGTAGCCATGGGATTCAGACAATTGAAAAGAGTCTGTTATCAGAATTTTCTACATCGTTTCTTAGTGCTGATCTCATATAATTTATTTTTAATAGCAATTATTAGGTTTAGTGTTGTTCCTGATACTATCTTTTTTTTGCAAAACCAAAGGTATGTTTCAAGTGTGCAACCATGGAATTAAAATCAATGAGTTGCAAATAAAGGTATTGAATATTAATGTATTTAGACTGTGCTTTACAGATAAGCATGAATACACTTGTTTTCACACACCTTTACAAATGCCATTATATATATACCTCCTAATTTTAAACTGAGGTGAAATACGTGACTTCTAAATTGCTTAACTTCATTATTCATGACAAATAACTTGTGTTTAGTCATGTTTTTGTTCTATTATTGTATCTAAATGAGTAAAGTTTGAAAAGAAATCACAAGTTCGTGTATACAGATAGACATGGAACTTAAGTGATATGAGTTATATACTAAAACCCCAATATCACTGTTTTCTTTGCAAAACAAAAAAATTCTTACGGCTTATCAAAAAGAAAATTCCATTGAGTACCAAATGAGGGTAGATAGTGCTATTGATATAATTTCTACTGTTTTTTAAATTGATAAGCTTTCTTTATGTATTTGATCAGAATTATATTTTAGGAACAAGCCCAGCACAACTAATATATTTTTATAAATACCAATATATATACATTTTTAAATTTCAAAGATACACAAATTTCAAATACAATATTTTAATGTGCTACATGTCAAGTTCTCACCTCCTCTTTTAAATAGGGATTTGTCTCTGCTCCTAGACCATCCCAGGAACTTGGCCTTCACGTATGTGAGGAGGCAACGAGCAGGCAATGTGTATCTAACATTTGCATTTCTGAGCACATGCCATGTGCTACTGTTGTTCCTCTCTTTGGAAATAGGGCTGGAAGCTCGGCCGACAAGTTAGAAGAGAATAAATATCAAGATGATGCTGGAGATAATATTTAATTGTTAACATTAAATTTAAGACTAAATATGAATATAAGGGCAATTTATGTACGTTAGATTCATTGAAGGAATGTACGTTAGATTCATTGAAGGAATAACACTGAGCAGAAACCTCTTTCCCAGAGTCCAGGAGTCTGAAACGAGGCTATCCTTCCAGGTGCACTTTAAACTTTGCGGGGTCAGCCACTTTTACTTGGCAGTACAAGAGAGTTAGGAAGAAAAAAGCTTTAAGTTAAAATGTTTTCAACTACAATTATTTTCAGAGTGACTAAGAATTCAGTAAGAGGCTTATGGGGGCATTGTAGGAGGTCAGAGGTTCCCTGCACAAAAAGCTGTGGCACAACCACCCACCTCTCCCAGCTGGAGGAAAATGAGATCAGACCCAGACCTCTTAAGTCGCAGGGGCATTAGTAGAAGCTAATGAGGTGAAGCCAAGTGAGTCCATGATAATTTTACACTTTTTCTAATCTGAGATGTTTATACCTAATGCAGAATTAGCAGTATTCATTAGCAGGTGTCAGCAAGATATAACCAGTCTTGGAATATAAGTTTGGAAACTATGGTAAACTGGGGACATAGCATTCACTCAACAAACCCATTTTAAAAAAATGTATTTTGATTGTTGTTCAAGTACAGTTTTCTGTCTTTTACTCTCATCCCAGCCCATCCCCCCAGTGCTCCCCTCCTCTCTCCCATTTCCACCCCCCTTAGTTTTTTTCCATGTGTCCTTTATACTTGTTCCTGTAAACCCTTCCCCTTTTCCCCTGGAATTCCCTCCCCTCTCCCCTCTGGTCACTGTCTGCCTGGTCTCAATTTCAGTGTTTTTGGTTATATTTTGCTTGCTTGTTCATTTTGTTGTTTAGATTCCTGTTAAAGGTGAGATCGTATGATATTTGTCTTTCAACACCTGGCTTATTGCACTCAGCATAATGTTTTCCAGTTCCATCCATGCTGTTGCAAAGGGTAGGAGCTCCTTCTTTCTTTCTGCTGCATAGAATTCCATCGTGTAAATGTACCATAGTTTTTTGATCCAGTCATTTACTGATGGACACCTAGGTTGCTTCCAAATGTTGGCTGTTGTAAATTGTGCTGCTATGAGCATTGGGGTGCATAGATTCTTTTGGATTCATGTTTCAGGGTACTTAGGATATAATCCTTCAGTGGACTTGCTGGGTCAAAAGGCATATCCATTTTTGGTTTTCTGAGAAAATTCCATACTGTTTTCCATAGTGGTTGTGCCAGTCTGCAATCCCCCCAACAGTGAACCAGGGTCCCCTTTTCTCCACAACCTCTCCAATGCTTGTTTGTTGCTTTGTTTATGATGGTCATTCTGACTGGTGTAAAGTGGTATCTCATTGTGATTTTAATTTGCATCTCTCTGACACCTAGCAATATTGAGATCTTTTCATGTGTTTCTTGATCCTCTGTATGTCCTCCTTGGAGAAGTGTCTGTTCAAGTCCTTTGCCTGCTTTTTAATTGGGTTGCTTGTCTTTTTTGAGTGGAGACAAGCCCATTATTTTTAAGTGAAGTTGTCTGCCTTTTCCCCTCACCACTCCCCCCACCCCCTGCCATCCCCACCTCCCTCTCCCTTTTCCATCCCCACTTGGTTTTGTCCATGTTTCCTTTATACTAATTCCTGAAAACCCTTCTCCTTGTCTCCCCCATTATCCTCTCCTACCTCCCCTCTGGTTACTGTCAGTTTGTTCTTAATTTCAATGTCTCTGGTTGTTGTAAACTGCTCTGCCTGGTTCTAGGAATTGTATCTCTACTCTTTGTGGCTAAGGGGGAGGGATGACATTTGGAATTCGAGCTGAAGGAGACAAAGCTTGTCTCTGGTAGCAAACGCTGCCTCAGTTTCCTCTCCCTGTCCCCAAAGCTTGGTCAGAAGTCAATGGCAGGTAAGACCCCTCACAGTAGGGGGCAACCTAAGCCAGACTGGATCACTTGGGAGGCCTTCATGGAAGGACTCGGGGAGCTGCAACAAAGAGGGAGCAATGGACACTTGTCCCCCTCCCCCCTGGCTTTGACAAAGCCCAAGTCCCCATGTTCTCTGGGAGAAGCACTTCCTGGCTCTAATCCCCTTAAGCCCGAATACCTGTTGGGGAGGGGTGCAGCTCCTTGCCTTGCTAGAGTGTGTCCTGGGGAACAATCTGGCATCATAAAGACTTCCTGATAAACCTGTGATATCTGCTCTGCTAAGAGTGCTTTCATCCATATGTTAAGGGTTCGAGCAGAAAACCCTAAAACTCTTCCTGACAGACTCTGACTCATACTAAGCCCTCAGATTTCTTTGAAATGTTATCTACTGTTTGGTCCTTGCCACCCTGTATTCCTATGTATTAGAACCTAATAAAAGGCCCTGGAGGAAAAGGCTTGAGGCCTTTTTTCCCTGAGAAACTGGCCACTACTCACGGCCTTTTTCCTCTGGGAAAATGGCCACGTCTCCTCCCCAACCAGATCATATCATGTCTCAGTCATGATTACTCTCATCTGTGCCACTCGGGAGGACTTGCGAGGAAAGTCGTCCCCACATCTGGTTAAAATTTCTTCACCACCGTGGAACCTCATAAGATAAATTCCCCCTTCCTCCCTGAATACGTACTATCTTAGGGAGAAAAAGAAGAAACAGGAAGGTGTGTCTAAGAGACTAAACATTAAAAAATGCATTCAGGACACACTAAACAACTACAAAGTTTAATTAATCCAAGGCCACAAAGCCAGCATGTGGCAGAGCTGAAATTTGAACCTGAGTAGTTTTGTTCCACATACCATGCCCTATCACACCACTAGTTCTCATGCTCCAGACTTTGGTCCCCTTGAGTACGCCCTGGGGCCTACAGTTCACTCAAATACTGAACAGAAACTAAGATGCAGTTTTTACAAAGAAGTTCTGTGAAATACCTGAGATAATTTTAAAAAATTAATGTAGCATGCTGGTTAAATGACTAAACAAGGAATATATAAACTATGTTTTGCTGAGTTATGTGGATATATCTATTGCATGTAAGCAGCACATCAGTGTAGATATTATGTGACTACGTGGTTCCTGTCCTGTTTTTGGCCCGTACCTGGAGCTGTATAGCATAAAGCTTGATTGGAAATCATTGAATTGCATCCTCTAGAAATAACCTAAAGTTATTTTCTCTCCTTGTCCTCTGAAAATATTACACTAGTTTTCTTGAGAGAAGAGATAACAATTACCAGGAGGGACCTGAGTTTGTTTATTAGAGTCTCCTGAATATCAGGAATCTATTTTCACCAACCACACTGTGACAGACTTGATAGAGGTAGTAAACATTTTTCACACGTGGCTGCTGAGCCTTAGAAATTGCATTTACCAGTTCTTATGATGATTTCAGTAACTTGCTTCTAAAAAGGAGGATGCATGAATACCAGCTTTTAAGAAACCCCAAATGATCTTGAATCATGTTCATATTAGCACGATCATGCCAGATTATTCTTAAATATCCTTCTCTTGATTCCATGAGTTGTTACACAAACCTCTAAACTTCTGAAGCAATCTCAGTGTGGTCATAGCAGATGAGAAGGTATGCTCAGATGTTGACAGAAGCATGGAGACCCTGGTTGTCATTAAGGTGAAGCTTCCCAAGCAGTGTATTAAATGAGGATGCAGGGCTAATAGAGATCCCCACATTTTGACATTTAGGAAAGGAAGATCCAAATAAACTAACAATGTATTTCTTGCCTTATAAATATGAGGGAGGCCCCCCCAGAAAAACAATTTAATTATAAAAATTGTATATTTATTTCCACATGTTTAAACTTTGGTCACCTTCAAAGTACTCTCCATCTGATGCAATACACCTATTGAGACATTTTTTACACTGCTCAAAATAGTTTCTGAACTCATCAATTTTGATGCCTTTTAGTGCTTTTGCTGTTTTTGTTTGTTTGTTTGTTTGTTTGCTTGTTTCACCACTTTCACATTAACAAAACATTTGCCTTTGAGGACTTTTTCATCCCAGGAAACAAACACAAGTCACTCGGGGCAAGATCAGGTGAATAAAGAGTGTGGAGCATGAGGGTCATGCCATTTTTATTTCAAGCTGTTGAAATAAAAATGTTAATACTGTTCTTTAAGGAACAGTAATACTGTTCTTGAAGGACTATTATTTCTCTAATTAATGTCTGTGCCCTATTAGAATAACTAAAACAAAAACCTAATTATACCACTAAATAATTAGAATAAGATCTTAACAATATTCTTTCATCCATATCAATTTTTGAGTATGAAATTATTTCAATGTATATTTCCAATTTTATTAATATAAAAGAAAAAATAATTTACTGTCCTGCATTCTTTATTGAAAACCAGGTAACGTATTTGGCATTATCAGGATAATTATCAAGCATCATTATCCTACTATTCTATCTAGAATGTGCTTTGAAGCATTATCAGTGGTAATTTATAGCGTCTGCATTTATTTTTTCATTTTGTGGTTCATATCAGTCACCACTTTTTGTCAGCATATAGAGGATATTTGTGCAAAAATTAAATCTCTCCAAATATTCAGTAAAATGGCTTTTTTCTCTTATAGCTGTGTAAGGTTCTATTTGAAGTTTATACCAGTGTTCAAAATTAATTTTACAGATATTACATAGGAAATATTAAAGACTAGCTATTATTGATGTATAAAAAATTATCCCAAAACTAAGTTTCTTGACAGGAAACCTTTTATCTCACAGTCTATGGGTGTAGTTCAGTGCATTTCTCAGGCTCAGTGTCTCTCATGAGATTCCAGAGAATCTGTTGACCACAGTCATGTGACAGTTTACCTTGGAGATAATCCACACACCCAAGTTTACCAATATAACTGATGATAGACCTCAGAAAATCCTCCTCCAAACTCATTAATTTGACTAAGAAGCCTCCAGCTTTCACTGGGCTAATTGTGAGAGCTATCGTTTCCAAAAGGTGAGAGTTAGCAGTTGCTCCTCAAAGGGTTGCTCTCAAATGGCTTAGTTTCTGCTGAAAGACAGGATCCAGAAAGGTTTAACAAGGCTAAGCTGCTGAAACTGAAGCCACAGTCTTTTTATAATCTATTCTAAAAAGAAAAATCCCATTACATCTGTTATATTTTGTTCATTAAAAGCAATTGTCTAAATTCAGCTCAAGGGGAAGGAATTACACAATCAAGAAGCAGTAATTATTGGAGACCGTTTTAGAAGCTGCCTACCATATATATATATATATATGGTAGGAATATATATATATATATATTCCTTCTATATTTGGTGAAAAGACAATTATGTTTCAATTGTAAATTGTTAACAAGAGAGAAAAAAGTTTCAAATTTCCTCTGAGAAATGAACTGTTACATTACTACTTGACATTTGTTTTTCGTATGCCAGGTCAGGAGATTAAAAAGTATACAGGCTAGTTCACTTTTCCAGGTATTCTAGAATAGTAGTAGATTTAAGAAGATAATAATCTAGGCCTTTAATATGAGAGTAAATTCACTTATAGTTTATATATTGGACTTCAGGGGAAAATCTTAAATTTTTCTTCAGAAACCAAGTAAATTCTTGATTTGTAAGCCTATACTAATAAATACAAACAACAGAAAAACAATCATATGCCTAAAACAATTAAAACAAATATTAAGAATAAACTAGCTTTTATTGGGGTTACTATTTCAACTTTAATATTGTGAATAATTATAGTGAAGAATACTGATGGTGACATATACCATATATTTGCTCAAAAATATAAATGTTAATGTAAAATATTGAAAACTATGATAAAATATTATTAATAATAATTAAACCCATGATCAATGCCACCAGAGTAAAACCACAGATTATGATGTTCATTGGCTTGCTTACTTACAGAGTTTGGAGTTTTTCCATATATTAAACATATATCACAGTCAGATGCCAAACAGTTAACTTCATTAGCTCAAGCAATAGATGACAATTGGTGTGGAGAAAATATCAGAGGTAGCAATAACAAGAAGTAGTCCTGGGACTGAAACTCATATTCAAATTCTACATGATATACAATTGCTGTCTGAGTAACCAGAACAGGAAAGAGAAAGAACAGGAAATTATTACACAAGAAAACCCTTCAGTGCCTTCAGTTGTGGAGTAATTCTAATGTTACTCAGAATGCATAATGGTACATGCCTTTGCTTAATGGGTAAATGCATTTTCATTAGTCAGTCAGGAACTAGAATTTTTTTCCATGTCTGCAGCTATAAGAGCATTTAAAAAAAAACATCAATGATTAATACAAATATAGGCTACTGAATACAGAGAGATAGAACTATATAAGTAACATATAGAAAATTATTCCATAGTAATGAGCCAACCATAATGGTGAAAAATTTCATGGTAAATTGGAGGGAATCAAAGCCTCATAAGCAGTACAATTCAAAAATATTCTGTTTAATATGACCTTTGATAAATTTCCAGAAAAAATTATGGCTTTAAAAATAATAAGGCTCATGAATCAGAAAATTAGTGTCCTATGGGAAACATGATTAGAACGTCCTGATTGATCAGACAATGATAAACAGAACTGAACTCAAACAGTCTAAGTTGGAGAAGACAGAGAAAGGGAAAGGGAGAGAAAAACAGGGTCAGAGGCATACCCCCCCACACAGGTATAATGACAAAAGAAATCCAGTTAGGCATTTCCAGTTAAAGGTTTCACCCATAATTCCTTTTTTGAACAGAAAATTTAGTGACTACTGGTACAGTAAGCAAGGAGTGTATCTTACATATCACCAACTTTAATGGTTTATTTCTATCAAGCTTTTCTACATGCTATATATTACAGCTGATTTAAGAAATCATTAAAAGGAAGGGTATTGAACAGTTGATATATACTTATTATAAGGGCAACCAAAATATATCCCCAGACTCTATGGAAGTAGTAATGTGGTAAAGGTGTCCTTCAAAACTCACTGTAACACATACATGCAATATGCATGCATATTACATACATGTTGCAGTATATATGGCATATGTCTAGTATTCATACACACACACAGACACATACTTCATAAAGTTCTCTGTGAGAACTTTATGAAGTTCTCAAGCCAAACTCAAGAGAAGAATCAATTATTTCTCTTCAAAGATGTGGAGTGTGTATGTATCCAGGTGTTTGCACTCAAGTGTGTTTAAGAGCAATTTGCAAAGAGCAGAGGGAATTTACATATATTGGATTAGAAGTGATTTTATATGGGAGATAAAGAAGGAACAATTGCAGACTGTGTAAACAGTCTGAAGGAAAGCACTGAGAAGGGACAGTGAGAGGGTCACATGAGGTACATTCAAAGCAGTGTGCTCCAGTCAGAGCTCAATGTGAGAGAGGGCCCGGGGCATTGAAGGGTTGGTTGGAAGCAGAGTGCAATGTGCCTGGGATGTGTCCTTACACTCTCGGGATCAGAGGAAAATAGGTTTCATGCAGGGATGGTCACTGTGAGCAAATCCTGCTGAGAAGTTAAAGGGCATGAGGAACAAGAAGAGGCCATCCCACTTGTCAAATAGGAGGTGACTGGAAGTTTGAGTGATGTGATAAAAGACAAAGTAAACTTTATCAGGAGACAAAAAATGGAAGTAGGAAGTTCTACAAAAGGATGACTGTCATCTAAGAAATAGTCTCTAATGGTTGAAAACAGTAAACTGAAAAATGTTTAATATTGCAATGTCATTTACTTACCATCCAAATCATATATGTTTACTTTTAAAAGGAAGCCTAATTTATATACTCTTTAACATGTCAATGATATTAAAGTTACATAAGATTGCTTTTCAATAAGTTAATATGCTATCTGTAGATTATAAGTTTTAAGGGTCATAGAATCATGTAAGAGACACACAATTACAATGAATTTTCTTTTATTTATTTTTTGTTTGAATTCTTATTTTTTATTTTATTTTAATTGTTGTTCAAGTACAGTTTTCTTTCATTTATTTTTATTCAAATGTGTCAGTATAGTTTTCAGAAAGGCTTCTTGGAAGAGCTCTTTACTGTGTCAAAAATAAATAAGAACTTTTTATCGTGTTGTTATTTTCTTGTAAAGTAGATTTTTTTCTTTCCTTCTTTTTTTTGAGCACAATCCAGAGTGTCTGGTCATATTTAAAATGCCAAGGCATCACATGAACAAAAGGGAGATTTCAAAATAGCTTGAAAAAACATAACCAAGGAAACAGACAAGTAAGTGTGTCTGAAGCCAATTTGCTAGGATCTTGGAAGCATAAAACTGCTTCTACCATCTCCACAATTAGAGACTCAGCAGATAGCCTCTTAGCCATATGATGGTTCCAAATCTGGATTTGTCTTGAAGGACAAAGTGACATGACTTTTCTCATATTAACTTCTGTGATCTTATAGCATGTGGCATAAAAAGAATAATAATTTGTGGGAGAAAAATGTAACTGAAAATGTTAAATAAATTGGGTAGAGATTTATGACACACAAAAGGAAAACATGCTCAACATACAGTTTAGGGAAAATGAGGTAAGACTAGTCAATAAGATGGTATGTGATACACAGTAGGAAATTTCATTATCCAATTTCATTATGGACATAAAATTCCTTCTGGATCAGATTTTTTAGAATTTAATTATTGTTACAAAATTATTCCTCTGAACATCTTTTTAATAGTAGTTTTGACACCATTTTCTCAAAAGTCTCAGAGAAAAAGAAGACACCAGCTGGACCCCACTCATTCAATGATGTGTATACATCAAGCCTAAAATGATTCAGCCGTCTCTCTGTCATGTTAACTTTGATAATGAAAGTTGAATAATTTCAAATTCTTGGAACTCTATCCACATCTTTATAAAACTGTAAAATATGGGTCTGTTACATCTGATACAAACTTGTAGTGCACTTTAAAAATATAATTATATGTACAATTTAAAATATTATGCTCAGTTTACCTGTGAATGAAGGTTGATCATTAGTCTACTCATATCTTCTTTTTAATTATTAGTTCTAGATATTATTTCCATAGAAAGATTTATTTTAACCCTGAAACTATCACACTAGAATTTGTGATAGTACTTTTTGGAGCTCTGCAATAAGTGATGAACTTAGTCCAAGGGATATTTGTAAGATAGATAGTGAGAACAGTATGAGGCATGACAGCATCACTCACCCTTTAATGTAACCAGGTGTCAATGCTTAGTCAGAGCAAATTCTTAGAATCGTGCTCTCAATAGAAGTATATAATATGGAATATAACAAACTTCAAACTATTCTGTATTCAAGCACTCAGATTTTAATAATCACTGCCTTGTAAGCTATGAAAATAAAAGAAAAGCACATATTTTGAATCAAGTAAACCAGGACTTGAATTTTAAAAGATGTCGAGGAAACATAAGGAAAAAAATTGCACTAAATTGCAAAGGCATTTTAGTAGAAAAGAAAAGCTTATCTTACAGAAAAACCTGCTGATATTAAAGATTATAATCACTATATATTAGATTTCTCTATAATAGAATTTGACAGGAGATACACACATAGGCATTGAACATATCAATCGGCTTATCTTTTACTTGAAATGTTCTTTAACCTTCTTGGTAATATGTACTTTTCTTATTTTTTTAAATAATTTTTTTATTTAATTCTTGTTCAAGTACAGCTTTCTGTCTTATATTCCCAACCCTGCCCGCCCCCCGCCCTGTACTTTTCTATCAATACTATATTTCCTTAACTGTCTGAATGCAATTCCTATATGGTGAAATTGCATATATGGAGAGAATGAACACATTTTTCTAGGTACTTTTCTTCAGTTGTTTTAACCTCTTATCATAAAGTGTACATTACCGCTCAAGTATACTGCAGTTCTGCTAAATCAGTTTTACCTCTAATTTAGACCTTAATAAGTTGAAGGAATGTAAGTACATTCTATACTAAAGGGTACTCCTTTAATTCCACACTGGCTGTGTTGCTTAAGATAAAGCATCCTTATTTTCTATATTTTAAAAGTTGCTCCTTTTAGTTATGTAATTTTTTATAAAATTTAAGAACTTAAATTTTATTTTCTCTTGGTTTAGATGACTATGCCAATAAATAATTTCAACAGCAGAGCATACCATTAATTAGTTCTAAATTCTCTACCTTTCTGTTTCTGTTGTCCCCCAAATCTCTTTGCTTAGTCATAATCTTCAGAAATTCAGAATTTATAAGCTATAAGAGGAGATGGTATGATTTAAGTAGGCTGTATCCAACTAAATAATATCTCTCCGAATTCCTTCCAATCTACACATCTGCAGAGTCACCAAAAAACTCTAGCTGTCTCCAAAGTAGAGCCTGAAAATCACCAAATAATGAATTGGCAGCATAATGCTGAATTATTAATTAAATATTGATTCTTCTGCTAAGACAACATTTTAGGGGTAAATTCACATTGAGTGAGTATTAAATCTTTTAGCATTTTCCCCTCATAAATGAAGTAAAAGTCTTATTTTAGCTCTTAGAATGCTAATTATAATAAGACTCAGATAGTTTAGTTTTCTTAAATTTGCCATTAATAAGGTATGTTTCCTAGGTAACACATTCATCATTAAAATACACAATCATGTGACTGTAGTCTCATATGTGAGACAACCTTAATTTTCTTAAAAGATATTTAAAATTGCCCTACAATCATGAGTAATCATAAGAAAAAATAGTATATTTCTGCTTCATGGAGTACATTAAAAGCTATAATTAAAATAACACTAAATTTCATTGTATTGTTTACTTCTGTTTTTAAATTTTTTATATCACTTCAAAATTTTTACATGAAAAATGTCACATATTTTGCAAATATTTTAATGCACATTGTTTATAATTTTTACCATTATCAACTTGTGTTTATAGAGCATACATTCATAAATTGAACATGATTGAAGCAAGTTCCAAATTCCTCAGTCATTCATGAAAACAAACTAGTTTGTTTATTTACTTTGTCTTTCATTTAAATAAATAATTGCACTTTGTCGAAGATTAATAAACTATTAATAATCATTGCAAAAGTTAAAACACTGGTAAATACTGAAAATAATCAAATGTAATGCTTTCTGTGTTTATAAATTTATTTTTTACTGTGGGCTATTTCATGTACTTACCTTTTGGCACTCCTGAGTTATGAAAGTAATGGTTCATTCTAGATATTTGACAAAAATTAGAGGCATTTTTTCTTTTACTTAATGGTCTTAATACTATGTAAAATTTAGTGTTTCAGTAAAAGAAATAGCAAGAGATCACCTTTCCACTTCAAAAAATATTCTGTAAGAGCTGTGAACAGAAACAAGAAATATAAATACAATTTGAATGAAATTATATTTTTATTGAATATTATAATTCAAATATTTGGGGGAGAGAGATTAGAGAATGAAATACAATATATATATAGTTAGTGTGTGTGTATAAAGTTTAAAAAAGGGGTAGGTAGGTTTACATATCCTTAAAAATATATATTCATATGTATACATTTATATACATATATATATACACACACACATATATATATATCTCTCTACAGTGTTGAATTCTTAATAAGTATTATTATTCTTAATAATTCTTAATATTCTTTATTATTATTCTTAATAAATGTAAGTTGTATTGTGTATATGTATATACACAATATATATATGTTTAATATTTAAAAATATACATGTTACTCATGCTTTAGAAATAGAGTACATTATAAAAATACCTAGACTGCCTGGTCAGGTCATTCAGTTGGTTGGAACATTGTCCTGTAAACCAAAAAGTCCAGGGTTGATTCCTTGTCAGGGGATGTGCCTGGGTGGTGGGTTAGGTCCTGAACTGCACAGGTACCATAGACAACTGATCAATGCTTGTTTCTCACATTGGTGTTTCTCTAAAAAAAATTACATATACCATCTATATTGGTCATGTTATAATTCTAGAGCAATATGAGACACATTATAAAATGCAAAATTAGATGAATAAATATTATAAACATAAAAATATTTACATTGGAAAGTAAATTAGCCTCAACATGGTTCACTCAAGCAAGAATGACTTGAAGATATTTTATAGCCAGATTCTAGTAAAAACATTTTGATCTTAAAGTTATTATTCAAACTTTAAAATATAATTATTAAAGAGATGTACAAGCTGTTTGCTGTTCTTTATGCTGTGCGATTAACTCTAAGGAATCCACCTTCAAATATTGATAGGGAGAATACAAGCACCTCTAATGCAGAGTTTCTCAACCCCCAAACTGTGAACATTTTGGATTCTTTGTTGATTGAGGTTGACCCCCACAGTGCAGGGTGTTTAGCAGCAACCCTGGCCTCTACCTATTAAATGTGGGTGTCTTAGCTTCCACTCCTACCACCACCCCCTTTCTCTGCTCAACCCCATTGTGATACAAAAATGTCTTCAGGCATTGCTTAATGTCTCATAGAGGCAAGATAGTTCCAGTAAATGTCTCATGTGAGCAAAAGCATCCCAGAAAACTACTAAAACAACTTCCCTATTTTGTAGGTTGTAGGACTGTAATACAGAGATGTTAAGTGAGCTATTTAAATGAACATAATTCATTAAAGGTGAGCAGTGAGCAGAGATGGCTGTGATTCCTTCTCCACTGTCCTTTTTCCTATTTGGCATAGCTGGTTGAAACACATTTCTCACTTAAGTTTAATATATCTTCAAGATCAAGAGAGTTTCTGTCCCATTTTTACATTCTGAGCCTGAAATTATGCCTTTCTTCTCAGTAACATGCTCATATTAGTAATTTATCAAAACATCCCTTTGTATAAAATTATAAACCCAATTATAATATTGCCCACTTATACATTGAACATGAATAGAAATCCACTTGTATTTTAAAAGTAAATACATTATTCAAAGACAAGGGTATTGAGGTCCAATTGTATTAGTTGCTTTATTGAACATTGTGACCACTTAAGGCCATGAGTTTATGTTATAAATATATTAGTTGCTGGTTTGGACTAACCAGCAAGTTGGTTTGCTAGTTGTTGAACATTTCCTCTTTCTGTGTTGTTATGTATTTTTTATTGTTTCTCTATTACAGTAGTCCTAAGTTTTCCCCCTTTGCCCTCTTCTACCCAGCCCAGTCCCTGCTCCCACAGCCAATCGCCACACGGTTGTTCTTTGAATAGTCCCTTCCCCTTCCTCCCACAATTATCCTCCTTGCTGTCCCCTCCCCTTCTGGCTGCTGTCAGTCTGGTCCATGTTCTCATGCCTCTGGTTCTATTTTGCTCATTAGTTTATTTTGTTCACTAAAGTCCTCTTATAAGTGAGATCATATGGTATTTGTCGTTCACTGATGGGCTTCTATCACTTAGCATAAGACCCTCCAGTTCCAGTTATATACTTAAAAATGAAAGATCAATATAAATGGGGCTCCAAGGTTATTCAAGTGAAAAGGAACCTCAGGATTAAAAAGGCTTTTCAGCTTCACAGAGGATCAGACCTGCCTTTTTTGGGTTTTCCTCCTGTAGGTCATGATGATACTCAATAGTTGGACAATGACCATTTAGTGGAAAATAATACACACTGAAATAGAAGCACGGTTTTTAATACTCTTTTAAAAATTGCTCTACGGCAAATTACATCAGGTAAAAGAAAACAGTATTAAAATATGTGGACTTGACTGTCCACTTATATCTGGAATATTTTAAGCTAGATTTTGATCTAGAGAAAGAAGTTTCCAAGTTAAATAGGAGGAGTAAACACCTTTCAATTTTTTTAAAAAAAGTGATGTCCATAAAATGAAGATAAGTATTACATTTTTCAGTTTCTTTTTCTTTCATTTATCCTAGATATAATCTGCTTTTTGTTTAGTTTTGCAAACTACTTGGCTGTATTATTTCAAGTACTTCATAATTTAACATATTCTGTTGAAAGTCTGAATAGACTTGTGTCTTTGTACTGACTTGTGGTGGTATGTTGATTTTGGGGGAGAGTGTGTTTATATTTTATGAAGGTGGAAAAGGTAATTTTTATTATTCTTTTCAATGATAGGAAAGTAATATTTAGCTCTCTCAATTAAAAGGAGAGACTAGCTTCACACATTTTCTTAGAGCAAGTTTGTATGCAAAAATGAACATAGTTAACATTAAAATTCTTGATCTATATCTTTTGAAACTGCCTAAGCCTTTATAAGCAGAACTAAAGGGAAATTTATAAATTCCTTGAACGATCTTAAAACTGAAGCTTCTATTTTTCCTGGTAGACATTGTTAGTGATGAGGGTAATGTATTAATATGTAATTCCACAAGTTCATGAGAAAACAAAGTATTTGCTACGAATAAAATAATTTCATACCTACTTTTCTATCAAAATATTAGTAAAAGATCAAGTATACTCAGAAAAAAAGTTGATTTTGAAATTCTTTTGAAAAATCACCAATAGGAAACATTAATTATACACTAACGACATTTATATACACAAATACAAAGATATGATAGATTTGTTTTGCTTCTAAAATATTTTTATATTGACCAATTTATCCTATTACTTCTAATAAATTATTTTTTACTAACTTTGCTAATAAGAGCATAGTATATACAAAGTTTTTATTCAGGTAAACATTATTATTTACTCTAATAAATAATACATAATTGTCATTAATAGGAGCCTTTCTTAAAAATTAGCCCCATAGGATTTTTAAAAATAAAGTAATAGCAGCATTAAAGATTCCAAGAGATTGCTGTGAAACATCTATATTTCTCTCATTGACTAGCACATCTAGCATTGCAAGTTGTTAATTTGTACATTTCCTTAGCAGAAATTTTACTCTGACATTTCCAACATCTGCTAAGAATAATCCTGGCCAATAAATTTGAAAGATCTGTTTATTACTACATTTTGATTGTACAGAAAGAGAACTAACAGGGCCTCGATTTCCATTTTAATAGATAAGTTCCAAGCAGCTTATAGTAAAACAATTGTACAATAAACCAGAGGTATTACTTTTATGTCTTTTCTCCTCTATCGCTTTTTCAATCACATATTCTTTTTTATTGTACTTTTTCATTACTGTTTATCCCTCTTCCACCCTCTTCCACCTGCATCTACCCTCCACCCCCAACCCCTACCACACTGTTGTCCGTGTCCATGAGTCTTTTTTCTTTTTAGCTTGATCCCTTGCCCTAACCTCTCCTGCAGAGCTATAAGCTTGTTTTCTGAGTTTGTTTCTTTAACTAATCCTAGCCCACATGAGCCACTATTTTCTATATATTTAATGAAGGATTGGGTGAGAGAAGGTAGTGGGTAAGTGAAATATCATTCATTGACTGGACCCACAGTACAGTTGCAAAGAAGTCCCATGTCATTTTACAATCCTATGATTAAACTATTAATAGCATGTGTTAATTTCCCATTACATTGGTAGATAATTCTTTAAGTGATCTTTTTTGAAAATTCACTTTTCAAAAACTTGAAACAAAGTACCAAAATTACTCATTGCAGACGAATAAAATATATCAAATTATATTTAACCAGAAAATTCATTAGGTGACATTGTAATGCTTACAGGTTGAAATATTGGGATATTAATATATTATCTGTAGTTCAGGCATACCTCAGAATAAAAATGTTCTCTATTATCTCTATTAGAGAGAAGCATAACATTTAAAATCTTAGGTTGAAGTATATTTAACACTATAAATTTCTAGTTTAGCACATTAGCTGTATTAATTTGAAATAGTAGTTCTATATAAAGTAATAGAGTCAAGGTTAAATTTGTATCCAATTATGCATTATACCTTTTGAATAAATTGTGTCTCATTTAGTTTTATATTTATACAGAATTATAACATTCTAGCAAGAGGGCAGTAGAAGATATTATTTGATCATTAATAATTTCTTCAAATAATACAATGTGAAGACTAAAAATGTTCCTTTTAATTTTTCTACTACTGTACTGTTTCACTTTAAAAATTATATAAAATTAGACTTTCAATAAAAAGAGGTTTTATATTTATTATCCTAAATCTTATTAATTTCATAATGACTTCTATAGCTTTTTTCTCTAAATCACATTGACTTCAGACTAGAGCAGTTTTTAGATCCAATGAGGTATTTTTTATTCTAAATTTTTGATAAGTTCATCATCAGCCATATTTTAAAAGTGACAGTGATCATATACTTAATATTTAGAATTGATTTTCTTTGAGTCTAATTAATTTTATTTCACATGAATCTTTTTCTCAAATAGAATATTTGACATCCCACTACATACACTCCCCATTTGATAAATTAATCTAGGATTTACTTGTTAACTTTGAATAATATTCTACTGGACCGTTCTTGACAATACAGATTTTTTTTTAAATTCTGTGGCTGATTTATATTTATATTGTACCTAACAAAGTTAGGTGCATATGCCTTATGTCTATGGAATGTAGTTATTAGATCTATTATATTTTGGCATATTATTTAACAAAACAACAGTGATGGATATCTTTAGTATTTATATATTTGTGTGTATAAAATAAATTATTTTTATATTAATTTCATGAAGTTTAACTAATTTAAGCTAATTTTGCATTTTATGTTACTGCCCCCTTTGTCCAATATTAATTGACTGTAGTGATTTGGGTTTATTTCTGGGCTTTCTGTCTATTCCACCTAGAGCAAGAGACATAAAAGAAAGAATAAACAAATGGGATCTCATCAAACTTAAAAGCTTCTGCATGGCTAAGGAAAACAGTATCAAGATAAAAAGAGAAGCAACTGTTTGGGAAAACATATTTGCCAATGATACCTCAGACAAAGGTTTAATCTCCAAAATATACAAAAAACCCACACAACTCCACTCAAAGAAGGTGAGCAACCCAATTAAAAAATGGGCAAAGGACTTGAACAGACACTTCTCTAAGGAAAACATACAGAGGATCCAGAGACACATGAAAAGATGCTCAATATTGCTAGCTATCAGAGAGATGCAAATTAAAACTACAATGAGATACCACTTTACACCAGTCAGAATGGCTACCATAAACCAAAAAACTAACAACAAGTGCTGGAGAGGTTGTGAGGAAAAGGGGACCCTAGTTCACTGTTGGTGGGATTGCAGACTGGTACAACCACTATGGAAAACAGTATGGAATTTTCTAAGAAAACTAAAAATGAACATGCCTTTTGACCCAGCAATTCCACTGTTAGGAGTATATCCTAAGAACCCTGAAATACCAGTCCAGAAGAACCTATACACCCCAATGTTCATAGCAGCACAATTTACGATAGCCAAGAGTTGGAAGCAACCTAGATGCCCATCGGTAAATGACTGGATCAAAAAGCTATGGTACATTTACACAATGGAATTCTATGCAGCAGAAAGAAAGAAGGAGGTCCTACCCTTTGCAACATCATGGATGGGACTGGAAAGCATTATGCTGAGTGAAATAAGTCAGGTGGTAGAAGACAAATACCATATGATCTCACCCTTAACAGGAAGCTAAACAACAAAACAAACAAGCAATCAAAATATAACCAAAGACACTGAAATACAGAACAGGCTGTCAGTGACCAGAGGGGAGAGAGGAGAGAATCACAGGGGAAAAGGGGAAGGATTCACAAACAAGTATAAAGGACACATGGACAATAACTAAGGTGGGGGTGGAAATGGGTGGGAAGTTGGGAGCACTGGGGGGGGGGCGGGTGTTGGGCTGGAAATATAAGACAGAAAACTGTACTTGAACAAGAATTAAATAAAAAAAAGAAAAAATTTGTTTCTTTTTGTTCTTTCTTAAAATATATTTTATATGTAATTTTCTCTTTTCTATATATATAATTAGTCCCCTTTTAAATTTTCAACATTGTTTTATAATTTTTTGTCAAGCTCTACAAATAGTTTTTAATTGAATTATTAGGATGACATTGGTTAATACAATTATATAGGTTTCAGGTATATATTTTTACAGTACTATATATATATACTATATATATACACACACATATATATGTCATATATATAGTACTATATATAGTACACTATATATATAGTGTACTATAGTGTATATATAGTGTATATATATAGTACTATATATAGTACTATATATATATGATATATATACGTATATATATGTCATATATATATATGACATAACAGTCTATATATATAGTGTTATGTCATATTCCAAAGAACTTTCGACACCATTATTTATTTGTTTTTTAACTTATTCTATTTTTAGCTGTACTTATTTTATATTTTATTTTAACTTTTAAGCTAGATATTCACTCACTAAATATCAATTTTCCCTATTATAAGACCATGCATTTCTCCTGACTACTACAACCCACAAGTTTGATACACAATAATTTTCATCCTGTTTAGGCCTATGTATATTCTAAGTTCCATTATAATTACTTTGAGATATAATATTTCATGTTTTCTAAAGGCATGATATTTATTCTCTATATATTTTATTTTAGATGAACTACCTTTCAGTTGGATATTAATGATCTGTCAACACCAATTGTTTGAAATGACTGTTTATGGCATACTTTATGGACAAATTGTATAAGTGTTCCATGTGTGATTGATAGGTTGTACAGGGTGGGCAAGGTAGATAAGGACTGTTTGCCAAAGAGTGCTCAAGTATATCAAATAGACTACAAGAATGTGCAAATAATGAATGTCAGCAACTGGAGCACTTAAAAGATTGTATATAAGTGCACTGTCTCGTTATGATAGTCTTTGAGTTGATAAATCTTTCGTAATAATCATAACCAGCATGTCTTTTTCCATACCAACAACTGTAAACCTATCTTTGCCCACTCTGTATATTAACTAAGAACTGCATTCAGCTTTCTAAATCTGTTAGATGAATTTGATGATTTTGCTGATTAAATCTATCTTTACTGAGACTTTTTGTTTGCTTCATCTATCATTCACTGAGATATTGTTTTGAATTTCTCCATTAGCATTTTTGTTTTTCATCTTTCTGGAGGACGATACAATTTTGCTTTATATGTTTGAAGCTATCTTACGATACTTGAAGATGGTGAATTTTAAATGCCTGCAGTATAATCAAGTAGACCTCTTCAGTATTCTATTGGCTATCAAAATCAGGAAGTTTTGTTGGAGTTTTGTTTTGTAGTTTTGTACAAACAAGATTTGTTTTGTAGTTTTAGATTTGAGGGTCATGAAAGTGTAATGAGAATAATTAAAGCTGTAGAAGTAACTGACATCAACCAGAATAAATCTGTTAAATAAGAACAGAGGAAGGAATAGGACTGAGCCCTAGAATACCTCAATATTTAAGGACATCTGGAGAGGCTGACTCTGCAAAGCCAAGGGAGAAGTAGCAGGCAAATTAGCAGGAGAAAGGATAAGACAATGTGTCTTGGTAGATAAGAGAGCATTCACATAAAAGGGCATAAGCAATGGAGATAATTTGTTTCAGAAATACTAGTTAATGACTGAAAAAACTAACCATAGAGTTCAGAGCAGAAAGATAAAACAGCAAATTGACATGAAAATTAGTGCAAGAATAGGCTAAGTTACAGCAATGGGAAGAGAAACCAATGGTGGAGAATTAGAGGAGTCTTTCCAGGGGATTAACAATGAAATAAAGAAAACTAGTGGTTGGTACTCAGAGTCAAATCAATCTGCTAAAAATATAAGAGAGACATGAGCATGTTTAAATATTGAAGGAGAGAGAGAAAGGAAGATTATGAGAAATATTGAGAGACAAAAGTTACTAATACAAAGTGAGAACTTGGGATTCAGAGTATAATTCTTCAGTTGTAATAATAATGTGTGAGGAAACAAGTCATATTGATCTTTGGTGATAGAAAGTTGATGGTGTTGTTACCTGGTGGTAGATGATATCTGCTGGATATTTGGGGGAAATATGAAACACAGTTTTTAAAACTAGCCCTGGCTGGTGTAGCCCAGTGGATTGAGCGCGGGCCTGCGAACCAGAGGATCGAGGTTCAATTCCCAGTCAGGGCACATGCCTGGGTTGCAGGCCAGTTCCCTGCAGGCCAGCTCCCAGCAGGGGACGCACGAAAGGCAACCATACATTGATGTTTCTCTCCCTCTCTCCTTCCCCTCTAAAGATAAATAAATAAATAAAATCTTTAAAAAAAAAAGAAACACAGTTTTTAAAACTAGAGGTGGGGTGAGTAGCCTTAATGAAATAGAGTACACAGCACCAAACTCTGGATATTTGTCATTCTTAGCTCCAAATCTGAGTAGAAAGGCCTTTTCTTACCAATGAAATTTAAGATGTCATTTCACTTCCACAGGCAAGATAGAAACTGGGGGAAAATGCCAAAAAGAAACACATAGAAAATTAATTCATCATATAGCAAATTAATTGACTGGCACAATCAGGAGTTCAAATTTTTCAATATTTATTTCAAGGAAACACATTCTTCTACAAAAAAATCAATCCTCAGACTGTAGTAAATAAGCCAAGACTTCTATGTTGTTCTATAAACACTGAATAAAAATAATAGTAATTAAACCTACTTTATAATCACAAATTAAGAGCATACTTTCACATAAAAATTAAATGCTTTAATATGACTATAAATAGAATAGTATTATTCATAGATGCAATGAAATATTTAGAAGGTGATCAATCATTATGAAGAAAGAAATTTCTATTGAATATGAATTATCTGACATATTCTGTAAGGAATGGCTAATTAGCCATATGAAGTCCAAATTTGTGGAAGCAAATGTTAATCAGATTTGGAAGATCTTTGAGTTTATGAAAAAAGAAGTCCCACATGATTCTTTGTGCTGGAAATATTGTGTCTTTTGTTAAAGTTGTTATCATTGCCAGAATTAGAGATCACAGATCAACAAAACATAAAGTATCGTCAGTATCTACAATTTAATATAATCTATAGTGCTAATAATAAATAAATAAATAAAATAAGCAAAATATTCATATTTTCTTTAGTATATAATTATAATTTAGTAAATATCAATCACTTAAGTAATTTACATAATTTTTTTTATGATCTATTTCTTCCAAACTTATTTTCTCGATAAAGTCTTATGTAACTTATTCCCATATTTACTTGTGAGTGAGGAGACAAACTTTATTTTATACTAAATGGCCATTTGTAATATTAAAAAATCTAGCTACCTGTAACTCTTTCTGTATTAAAATAATTTATAGTATCATTTAAAACATTATATTCAGACACAAAACTGAAGACATTATCTAAATAAAGTAGTATTTTTAAATGGTATCAAAATTAACATTATTTTAAATATAAACTCTTAGATACTATAATTTTTTCTCTAGTAAAGAGAATATGATCTCCTCTGTCAAGTCCCTGAAAAATTAAGCATTTTACACAATAGATTAAAATACTTATGCCATGTTGAAGATTTTGATTAAAAATACTATCCTTGGAATAGTTCTGTACTTTAGAAAAATTTTACTTAAGAGATAATGATTACCCCACAGTGAGGAAATTTGGCTCAGTTAAGGGAAATTATAACAGAATAATTATTATAAATATAAAATGTTATAACTTACTTGGAATGAAATAATTGCCACCTATGATTTCTCACTGAAATTGATAAAAAATCTTGAATTGTAAAGCTTGATATCAATTCTATGTAAGCTATATTTACATTATATTATATATTATATATAAATTATATAATATACAATAATACACTCTACATTATCTTCTACATTGAAAAATGTAATAACAAAAGTTTTACAGATAACATTTGTTTACAATACTTTTCTATAGTATTAATTATGAAGAGTTCATTGAATTGATCCACATAAAATATTGAGGTAGAAACCATGATATTTTGTTATATTTGAGGTCCTAAACTTCCACTTTGATTAAAGAGGCAGTAGTTTCTTAAAGCAAAAGAGGAAGTGTCTCAAATGCAAATTTTATTGTCCATATTAAAATATAAAAATATTTTACTAAAAAATGTCAATTTTTATTTCAGTAAGTGAAAACACTGTGCTAAGATAAAATTTATTTGGCCATATCCTGCTATAAACTCACACAATTTCATAACATTTAGGGAACTTGGATATTATGGGGTTTTTTTTTCTGTTTTTAAGATACAATCCTGATCCCTGGCTGGCGTAGCTCAGTAGATTGAGCGCGGGCCTGTGAACCACACGATTGTGGTTCGATTCCCAGTTAGGGCATATGCCTGGGCTGCAGGCCAGGTTCCCAGTAGGGGACACGTGAGAGTGAATCACACATTGATAATTTCTCTCCCACTCTTTCTCATTCCCTTCCTCTCTCTCTCTCTAAAAAAAAAGAGATACAATCCTGTTTATTTTAAAACATTAATATATTTTAATAAAGGCTCTATTAATTATGCCTTCATGACCCTTTAAAAGAGTAGCACTTACTTTTGCTATTTGGATTGTCTCCTACAAATGCACTTTATTGCTCCTCTTCCTAAAGAAATTTTGTGTCTAATCATAGAAAATGTTTTTCCATCTTATGTTACAGCTGACTCAGCTCATCATCTTTGGACAGAGTGTGCTGCTCAGTTCTGTGTCCCAAAGGCCCCACAAAGCAGATCCATCCTGTGTATCTTCCCCGAGATATTGAGTGCCACGTCAGTCACTTTGTTTGACCTACTACATGGGAGTTCCTGGCAGGTCTGTATCTATTACTCTTGTCTATCATCCATAGCTACAGCACAGGGCCTAGGAAAATAGATGAGATCTAAGAGATGAGAGCAAGAGATGCATATCTCTTGAGAATCAAAAAAGTAAATGTATTCTAAGATTGAGAGCAAGACAAGATTATCTTTTGGCACCACCTTAATTAAATTTAATATTTACTTGATATTCTATTTAGAACAGTAAGGAAAATGTTAAAATAAAAGGTGTAGCATTGAAAAATAAAAATGTAAAATTATTTTTATCTGTGCCTGAAATAATTGTGTACTTTAGAAATCATGGAAAGTCTAGAAAGCAACTTAGATGTAGTAAATAAAATTAACAAAGTCATGAACTCCAAAATTAATGTACAAAATATATTTTATTTCAATGTTGGCAGTAAACCATTAGAAAATGAAATATAAAATGTCATTTACAGTAGCATTAAATATAAACTTGACATTTTAGAGTTATTAAAATATTTCAAAGTATATCGGTGTGATAGTTTTATTACTAACTGCGTTTGTTCCTCATTACTATAACAAATACTGATATTAGGTTTATTAATTTTGTTTATTCAAACTATTAATTTTACTTGGTTTCATCTATGAGGCCAAATAACATTAAAGTAGGATGCAAAAAAATATCTATTTACATCAGTATCAGGAAACAAAATGCAGAATAAACTTGCCAAGTCCTCTCTACTGAGAACTATATAATACTGTTTAGAGAAAATAAGGAAAACTGAAACTAATATGAATGTATACCATATGTGTAAATCGGGACACTCAAATTCTATAGATAATTCTCTCCATTGATCTATGTGGCATCCTAACCTTTTTCCAAGACATTGGTGTTTTTAGACAATAATTGATAAACTAATTCTAAATTGTTTGAGAATAATAATAATAGAGGGGAGAGGGGAGAGAATCATAGGGGAAAAGGGGATGGACTCACATGAACAAGTATAAAGGACACATGGACAATAACTAAGGTGGGGGGCGGAGATGGGAGGGAGATGGGGAGCACTGGGGGGCAGGGCTGGGAATATAAGACAGAAAACTGTACTTGAACAAGAATTAAATAAAATAAAATAAAAAGTAGAAAAAAGAGACATAATAATAATGATAAGCCTTATACTATATAGTTTCAAAATTATACAAGTTGTCAATTAATTTTTGACTGTTTAAAGGTGTATTGTGATTTTGTTAATTTAACATTTGTTAAATAAAGCCCTGGAGTATCTGATGGTGAGACACAGTGCATCACAAGACCACATAGGAATTGAAACAAAGAAGTGTATTACTTACAGGCCCTGGAGTATGTACCAGGCATGCCCCAAGGAATCACAAGGGGAAGTCAACACAGGGTACAGGTAGAGTGCACGCAGCAGGACCTTAGGGCCTACTGGTGAAGTGCTTTGGGGTTCCCAGGCAAAGGCCAGATTGGTCAACTGAAACTCCCAAAAGAGTGTTTTTTTTACAATTCATGGAAATCTTATCTAAGGGATGCACAAGTGGAAAGCCCTGAGATGTTGGGGAAACTTCTGTCACATTTACCTGTGATTTTTACCCGTCCTTTCAGGGAGTCATATCAGGAACTTAACATTTACCTGTGATTTTGTGGACTGCTGTCTAGAACATGTGATTGTGGATGGAGCTAGTGTGCCAGTTCAAGACCCCATATGCATCTTGGGTACACAAATGGATGCTGAGGCAGTAATATTATGGAGTAGTTTTGCTAAACTTTCTACAAGGGGATATGACACACACACATACACACTTGTATACATTGTTTTTGTTCCCTCATCAAGTTTTATTTTTTTAAGAAATTCACTTTAAAATATATTTTATTTATTTACTTTTTGCAGAGGAGAAGGGAGGGAGAAAAAGAAGGAGAGGGACATCAAATAAGTGGTTACCTCTTGTGCACTCTCTACTACAGACCTGGCCCACAACCCAGGCATGTAGCATGAATGGGAGTCGAACCAGCGACCCTTTGGTTTACAAGCAAGTGCTCGGTCCACTGAGCCACACCAGCCAGGGCTTGTCCACTTTCTTTTTTCTACTGTGACCTTTCTTGTTATAATTTAGAAATTTTATTTCTTAATACATTTTATATTTTTATAATAATGAAATATTTTTAAAATATGACATCAAGATCATAAACTTCAATATCTCTTATTTAATACAAAATAAAAATATTTTTCCAAAAATATACTTGCAGAAATTATTTTGGAGTTGGTTACCTAGATATAATATTAGATAGATATAATGTTAGATAGTTATAATGTTACCTAGATATAAAAATTCCTATTATCTCTTGTTCATCTTGATATCAATTTTCCTAAAATGCATATTTGATTTAATAAGACTTTTCTAAAATTACATACAGAGCAGGCAACGAAATGATCTGATAAGCAGCTATTCACCAAACCACTTCAAATCCTAAATCTGAAGGATCAATATCAAAACTTGATGAAAGGCCAGTTTGCTGAGGGAATATCCCATGTATTAATATGTGTTGAACTCCACTTAGTTCAAATATGCAAAATCAGTTTTTCTATATATCATGCTAATTAACAAACAGCTATTTAACAGAACTAAATATATCTAAAACATTTGTAATAACTGCCTTTGAATTATGGTTTTGATTTGCTTTTAAAAAGCCTTCAAAGCAACTCTGGATTTTGTATTCTCAATTACAGCACTGCCATATGATGTAGAGTAACTCTCTCTCTCTCTCTCTCTCTCTCCTATCTCTCTCTGTCTCTCTCTGTCTCTCCCCAACACACACACACACACACACACACACACACACAGAGTCACTGTCCAATTGAGTTATAGACAGTCTAGCTATCACTCTGATAAGCACTGTTTCCAAAGATTCATAGGGCATCTTCCCTGACCTTTGGTAAACCACACTAGGAAGGAAAACAATACAATTTCAGAGTTAGTTGTTATTCTCTATTAGTGAGTGTTGTTTTATGTAATTTTTTTTCTGGACCATCTAGACAAATCCTAGTAAATCCACACTATTTGCTAATTCCCAGCTTGCTAATTTTATTTGTTAGAATGTATTTGTAATCCCAAAGCAATATTTGCAGTGCTTTCATGGTCAATTGCAGAAATAAGCAGAGCAACAAAACATGTGAGGCATCTTATGTGCATGTTCCCAGCTGAAGCTGAGCAAGGTGAAGTGACTATCTGAATTCCTGCTTCAGGAATTATACAGAGAGGACCAGAGGAGATGGCAGTTCAGGGTAGTGTTAGAAGCTCTGGTTCTGAGGCCAGCAGGAAAGGGATTGAATCTGTCTTAGCACCTGTTAGTGGGCAGTCTCAGGCAAGTCACTTAGTACTTCTTTTTTCTCTCTTTTTCTAAATTAAGATATTATAATCTGTCAAAATAAGTTGTTTTCAGGACTTACAATCTATTTATGTGCATGAGTGTGTGTATGTTCCTTAAGGGCAATTTTCAGGTTTACTAATTTAGCATTTTTTGATAGTTTTATAGAAAACAACTGTTGAGAATAATGAGAATAAACTGCATGTATAATTGGATTTTTAAAAATATATTCTCCATGAATAAATTTCTTTTAAAATATGAACAAACAAGTAAAAAGTACAGCCAAAAAAATCTTCAATTACTTTCTATTAAACTAATAAAGGCAATCAGATTAAAAGAAAGTGACTTTTTCCCCCTGTGGTTGTTTCAA
Organism: Sturnira hondurensis; assembly: GCF_014824575.4. Classification (NCBI taxonomy): domain Eukaryota; kingdom Metazoa; phylum Chordata; class Mammalia; order Chiroptera; family Phyllostomidae; genus Sturnira; species Sturnira hondurensis. The sequence continues at coordinate 8,846,974 of NW_028094767.1, forward strand.
GCAGCAATATAAAAAATAATATGGAAGGAAAGAAAACAAAAACAAAACTTTCCTCTATCTTACTTGAGACTTCACTTTCCAACTCCCACTTCTAGATATGTTAAAGGAAAGTGTCCATCTCTGTTTATCTTCCAAGTTAATGGCTGCAACTTGTTGACAGCTTTAACAGGCTCATTTAGAAGAACATGACTCCATTGCTCTGTGACATTATCAGCAGGAGTTCTCACCCCAGTTCAAGCAATCTATAAACCCAGCATGAGAGATCATGATGAAATCAGATGTGAAACTCATACAATGGGCGTAATTGGTAGCAGGTCTGCATTGTTCATGAATTTTGAGGGGAAAAGAGGCACAGCAGTTAATCACAGCATGATAACTTCAAAATGATTTGCTGATGAGTTCCCAAAAAAGGCCCTAGTAAATCATTGAGGAGTATGAAAAAACTATTTGCTAAGCATAATTTAGCATGTTTTCTACATAGGTAATTTGTAAAATATGTGCCAGTTTATTGTTATTCTTAAGAGTGGTCTAGATTCAGCTTATTCATTGCATATTTAATTAATTAGTAGGGAAATTTTTTAATAATGTCAACTGTGTATGCAGAGTTAAAGAGCAAAATTTACTTTCTTTCATCCGTTTTATATTTTCTCTAGAGGAAAACAACTTTTTTTCTGAGAGTCTAAAACATACCATACATTGAAATTGAAATAACATTTGACCCTTAGAATATTTGAATCTACTGTATTTTCAGACCATAAGATGCACCTAGGTTTCAGAGGAGAAAAATAGAAAAAAAAATTTGAAGCAAAAAATGTGGTAAAATATTTAATAACATAACATAATATTCCACCAATGTAAATGTAACTCAACAGCAGCACTAACAACAGTTATTACTGACTTGAAGCTTTAAGGACAGAAACTACCCTAAGGACTCCTCGTCACTACTGTCCATATTTATGAAGCTCAGTTCCCCAGAATCACTAGTATTACTGCCTTCACTCTGTTCATAGAGGATGTCATCGTCAGAGCCATCTACAACATTGCCAATGCCACATTTTTTGAAGGACCTTACAATGGTTCCGTTCTTAACTGACTGCCATGAGGTTTTCACCCACTCACAAACTGGGCTAATCGTGGGCCTCCTCCTTCGTCCCGTTGGTGTCGGATCAGGGTCTCCAGCAGCCACCCATTCGTTCCACTCTTCTCTCCTGGAAACTTTAAATGGCTTGTTGATGGAAACGCCCAGGGGTTGCAACTGGCTGCAAGCCCCCCAGGAGTTACGGCCAGATGGGTTTTCTCTTCTTTAAATCTCTTTTTTGTGTGGCTTCAGTGATATGTGCCCTAAACTGGAGAAGCACTAATAGAGCGGGTTTTTTCAGGAGCCCTCCAGGACGTTTGGACCACACGTTTTCTATCCACATCTTCATGCCATTTTCGTCCATCTATCATTTGTCACGAACATGAACAATAACTCCTCTTAGGATTGCCTCTTTTGGCATGTTTTTTTTCCCCTTGAAAATCAGCATTGGTGGCAGTTTAGTGCCATCTGCCCAGCAGGAAAGTACAACCGTGTAATGGGTTTGATCATGCCCTGAGGTTTTCACAGTTATGGTTTTGCAACGGTTATGGTTTCACATCAACAGTCTTGTTTGATGGAACATCAAAGGTTAATGTGACTTCGTCCATGTTCCTAATCTGGCTTATTTCAAATCCATTTTTCTTTTTTGCATCCAGTGCAAATTTTAGAAAAGACACAATCTTGGATTCATATTCTATAGACAGTTTTTGTGCAGTCCCAGTTTTGGTGCACATAGCAAGGCCACATCTCTTCATAAATCTGTGGCACCACAGTGGTGACCCAGCGAAGTCCTTAATGCCTTTCTCTGCAGCAAGACATTTTTGGCTTCATATATGATCATTTTTGTAGATGTTGAAAAGCCATTGTTCCTGTGACCTGTAATCCACTCTTTCATATTCACTTCTAACTGTGGCCATTTTGCAGCATGACCAAGAAAGCATTGGTCTGTTTTGTCCGTGTTTTGCCATTGATCCTCCTGTTTCCTCCATTCCCATATCCTTTTTTTTGGTTGGAGGTGACCCAGAGTGTCTCTCCGCTGCTCTGTTCCCATTCTTTGATGTACTTCACGGCCTCCAAGTTAAAAGGGAGTTTATATGAAATCCTTTTCTTCTTTGACATCTTTCCACAATTACAGTAAATTCTGCAGGAGATTACGGTATGCTATCATATCTTTCTACAACCAAGTATAGTACTGACAGAATTACCAGCACTGTGTCCCTCATAGTTATGGGGGCGCTGTAGCTGAGAACATCAGTGGATGATGCCCTGTTATGGGGGAATCTGCTGCTGACACTGTTATGGGGGAATCTGCTGCTGGAGGGCCATGGGTTGCGCAACACTCTTATATGGGGACAGCAGTGTGGCGTGACCAGTGTGGCTCTGCCGCTGTTGCCAAATTACAGCTCCCATCATTCCAACCTGTCCAAGCATGATGGGAGTTGTAATTTTGCAACAGCTGCAGGGCCACATTGACAGGTGACCCTGCAGTGGAATTTTTCTATGTTAATGTTAATAGGGGACACACCAGTCACGTGATGGAGGCACATACCAGAGCCACAGGCTTTCCTCTCCTAATGTGTCTGCACCACCTCTACCCTCCTCCCTAGCACTAGAGTATGCCTCAGTGGGTCTCCACTCCTGCCTCCCTTGCTTTACACCCTCTGGGACACCCCCTTCTCCCAGCCCAGGGGCCACAGCATCACCCCACTCTGGCTGCCCCAAGCTTCCTGAAGCGGCGACCCTGCTCCTGTCTCCCGTGACCCCACTCTGCCACTGCTCCCCTGGCCCACTGTGCCAGGTGAGCTGTATTTGGACTATAAGATGCACCCACCTTTTCCCCCCAAATGTGGGGAAAAGTGTGTCTTATAGTACGAGAAATATGGTATGCTCCATTCCTGACTCCTTTTGCCTCTTCCAAACTCTCTTGTCCTCCCATATGTTTTTAGAAATTCTTAGCATTCATTTGTTTCTAATTTTCAAATTCATTATTCTTTCTTTATAAATCTATTGCTTGATTTTTTCAAGAGAAAGAATTAGATAGAGAAAGATAAACATTGATTTGTTGTTCTACTTATTTATGCATTCATTAGTTGCTTCTTGAACGTACCTTGATCAGGGATCAAACCCCCAACCTTGTTTATCAGGAAAATGCTCCACCTAACTGAGCTACCCTGCCAGGTGCTCAACTCAGTATTCTTAAAATGAGTCACAAAAAAAATCTTACTTAAACTTAAGAAGTATGATCAACAATTAGAAAAGTCCATCTGAGATATATAACATTTTCCCTCAACCTATTTTTTCCTAAGAAAACATAAGTAAATGAACCATTTGTAAAACAAAAGCTGCTTGGAAGATACAAGTATATCATGCTTTGTTGCTGTTTTCTATTTTATACAAAATATAATTTTCAAAAAATTGAAACATTAACTAAAGAGTTCATTCAACTCATTAATTAATGAGGTCATCAGATAGGTATTTACAAGATCATTAAAAAAAACAACAGAAATTTACAAAAAATACTTCTAAAGACTATTAACAAAGATGGCTAGGTTAGTAAGAAACTGGTCAAAGCACTGAAGAACATTAAGCCCTTTTGTGTATACTCTGGTTTCTCTTCAGATCGCGTAAATCCTTTGCCTTTTTAACCCTTTTGTGGTATCTTTTTATACCCAATATAATATATTTTATTTGGTCCCAAATGCAACTTCAGTGAGCTGAAAACTCACTGATATTTTCTGTGAAAATATCAAAATCAAACAAAAATACACTTCATAGAAGCTTAAGTAAGAGATTGTTTGGGAACTGATAAGGAATAATTCAGCAGCATTTTGGAAAATATGCAGCTATCTTCTGACCTTAATTAAAACAGTGCATAATATTTATGTACCGTTTTCATATTAACTATAATGTTTAGATGGGATATTGGCTAAACCATATACTATGTTTAAGAAGTATTTATTTAAAATTTAAAATATTTCTATTTCTATTTTATTTTATTAAATTTTCCAATCAAATACATACAATGGCTGAATGCATTTTTTAAAAATATTTTATTTATTTATTTTTAGAGAAGAGATGGGAAGGAGAAAGCAGGAGAGAAAGATCAATGTGTGGTTGCCTCTCATGTGTCCCCTACTGGGGACCTGGCCTGCAACCCAGGAATGTACCCTGACTGGGAACCAAACCAATGATCCTTTGCTTCACAGGCCCGTGCTCAATTCACTGGGCTATACCAGCCAGGCTAAATGTATTTTTTTTTAAAGAGATGGAGCCCTAGCTGATGTGGCTCAGTGGATTGAGTGCTGGCCTGTAAATCAGAGGGTCGCTGGTCGATTCCCAGTCAGGGCACATGTCTGGGTTGTGGGCCAAGTCCCCAGTAGGGGGCACGTAAAAGGCAACTACACATTGATGTTTCTCTCCCCGTCTTTATCCCTTCCCTTCTGTATAAAAATAAATACATAAAATATTTTTTAATTTCATTTAAAAATAAATGAAAATAAGTAAAAAGATGAAAACTCTAGATATATTATGTGGTTTCTCTTACTTTGTAGATGATAAAAATTAATCCCTAATAGCTAAAGTAGTTTTTAAAATATTCTTCTCTTTTTGCTTTGCATAGTTTGAATTTCATTCAAGATTTTAATTATTATGTATTGAGCAAATTTCCATATTCCTTATATACAGTGTTATTATGGACACTAATTTAAAAATACAGTTTTCTTTAAGGAAATAATAATTAACATTTGAAGATGGTCTTAATTTGTTAGTTATTTCAAAAAGAGATATTTTAATTTATGAGGTATTGTTGAAGTTGAGTAATTTTCTACAAGAAATAAATTTTGAGTCACACATGAAAGTTTTTATGAATATTTTAATCATTAAATTTAATAAAAAGTGACATATAACATAATTTTGAAATACTTATTTTATATATCTTATATTTAACTTTACATCTAGTGAATGAATTCCTAAATACTAATTGGATATTCTATTGATTTTCTGAAATACAATGTCTATTCCAAATGAGATTACTACAATATTATTTTGATCCAATTGTGTTCATTGTTAAATTAGTAAAAAATGAAATTGCTATTATCTTTTTCACTGAATCTTAGGCAGTATTTTGCTACGAAAGGAGTGTGGACTGTAGCAGAAAGCTAAAGATATAAATTTAAGTCTCTCTCAACAGCTGGGACTTGATATGAAAATGTTTGGACAGTTAACTCAAAATCTCCAGGCCATAATTTATCTACCAGTAAAATGAAGAAGGTGAATCAAAGGGTAAATCCTTCTAGAACTAACATTGTAAGAATCTGATGTGTTGCTGAAATACTAGTACTACACGCTTCATTTGCTTAGAATTTACTCAGGCAAAAAAAAACAGCTGTATCATTTTATTAAAGTTGATGAAGCATCAATGATCAGCATCAGCTTCAAACCACCCACAGATATTAAATTGCTTTGGCAATCTTAGCCAATTAATATCACATTTTTTCACAAAATTAAGTATTTAAACTGTACTTCATGCAGAGAACTCTTAAAATCACAACACATTTTATTTTTAATACTGCCAAAGGAAACTTCTACAGCTGACTATAGAAATAAGAATTACTTCAACATAGTATTTATTCCCTCTCGTTTAGCTCAGGTGAATTATGTCTAAGCAATGTTTGCTAAGGGAACTCAGTCTCTTGAAATTTAAAATAAAATAGTTTCAAACTTCAACTCACACATGTTGAGAAATTAAACACCCCAACCAAATATTTCTAGATAGTCTTTGCTATGGGGATAAAATCTTGCTAATATTTTATTTCCTCAGTTATTTAACTCTTTACATTCATTAAAAATTATAGACAATGGTATGGAATATATTATAATAAGTTACAGGTGACAACCAAATACTTGTATATTAATCCTTCATTTTCAAAGTCTTTGTCTATGACCCTCAATGGGTCATTTTTACACTGCTACAAGATTTTACTGTTCAGCTGACATACTTATTTGACATTTTCTCTTCTGCTAGTTTGCATTTACATCTCTTGTTCAATTCTGATGTTCACTGAGAACATTTTGCTAAGACAATATTTTTTTTTAAATTATCTATTGAGCAAAGATAGCTTATTCAGAGGAAAGACAGTGGTCAGATAGTATATTAATAATTATTTTGTCTCCATTAAGTGTGCATGCTATAAATGTATAGAATTATTCTTTGTATATTTTCTGGAAAAAATTAATGTGGTGTAGGAAAGAATAGAAAGAAAAATTACAGTGAAAAAATTAAGAGAAAAACTAGGGTGATGTAAACTTTTTGTGTTAACAGTACTCTATTTTGCTTGGTTATGTTACTAAATAATTTGAAAAATTACTTTTTTATGAGAAGGTATCAAATATATACACAAAATTCTGTTTACTAACACTGAGTAAGTCATATTTACATATGCATCAGCACTTTCAAGATTACAAAAGCATGTGTTTTAATAGATTTAATATAGAATTAGAGTATTAGTCTTTAATTGTTTTTGCATTTCTAACCAACAAAAACATCTTGTAAAACTATATCTCCATGAAGTTTCAAATGCCATCTAGGATTTTTTATTTTAAATATTTTAAAGGTACATAATTTCCAAATATTGTAATATTGACACTTTAATGTAAAACTTGTATTACTTCTTGAAAATATCAGAACATAGCCCTTTAATGCTCAACACATTCCATTTAGAAAAATAAAGCAGATATGAACAGGATGCAGCTGGAAGGCAACATCTGGACTAAAAAGTATATGATAGGAGCATGAACTCAGTGACAAATGAAACAAGAAAGAGCACACACTGTAGAGTGTTTAATAATAGACTATCAGCCCTGGCTGGGTTCCTCAGATGGTTGGAGCATCATCCCATACACCAATATGGCTGTGGGTTCGATTCCTGGTCAGGGTCCTTATGGGAGGCAACCGATAGATATTTCTCTCTCTGTCTCTGTCTCTTTCTCTCTCTCTCCCTTTCTTTCCTCCCTTCTCCCCTTTCCTCTCTCTCTAAAATAAATAATAAAATTAGCATCAGGTGAGGATTAAAATAATAATAATAATAATAATAATAATAAACTGATAGATGGGATTGTGAGAGAGAATAAAATGGTGAATAAAGAAATCTTCAGCATTGAAAGTTTATTAGTGCCCTGGCTAGTGTAGCTCAAGATTGAGCGTGGGCCTGTGAACCAGAGGATTGAGGTTCAATTCCCGGTCAGGGCACACTCCATACATGAAAATGTCCAATAGATTATTCTAAATGATCTCTGCCTATGGATGACATCTAAGCTGACTGTTGACCTCAACTTCCCTGTAGAAAATTCCATGCTAACGGGAACAAAATGCGATCAGTGATCTTAAGAGAAAAATAACATTGATACTCTATGCTTTTCTCAAACATATTTGATTAATATTATGTGCATGACTAAGAGTCACTCTAGATACAAAATAACTTCTAATTTGAGAATATTTATGAATTATTTAAGGTAGCAACCATTAAAATAAAATGGTTAAAAAAGTTAAAATAAAATAAAATGGAGCAGTTTTTTTAAGGTGAAAACAAAAAAAAAAAAATAAATAAAAAAGACCACTGCCTTTTTAAAGAAGAATCTTCAGGCTGAATACTAGTGCTTTTTAGTTCTGGATGTACTTTATAATCCACTTAAAGCCTATAGAAATAAAACAAGAATGGATGAAATCAAAGTAGCATAGCCTTAAATGATTCATATCAAAACAAGCTAAGGAATATCTGATAAAAGTATAGATATTTTGGATAGTCATGGTTTTAGTAATATGGTATTTTGAATATGGAAATTTATAATGTTCAAGAGTCTAATATTACTAAGATGTTTTTTCAAAAATAGCTATTATATATTGCAACATGAAAGTTTTCTCAATTAAAAAAAATGTTTTCCTTAGAAGAATTAAGCTTGGACAAGTTATTCAATGTTCCTCAAGATTCTTCATTTGCAGAATAGGAATAATAATGGATCTTGTTTGATTAAAATAAGACATCTCATGTACTATCACAAAAAGAGGACTGACACGTTAAAAGTTCAAAACTCTCACATAGACACATGCAGACATGCACACAGATAAAATCAGTAACACTCCTCTCCTCATGAAATAGTGAAAATAGTAGGTAGAATTTAAGAGACCCAGTATTCTAGGTTGGTACCAATAAAGTGAAATGACAATTTTTAGAAAGATTTCATTTGTATTGTAGGCATACGAATTGTGGAACATTCATAAAAATATGTGCAGAAAGGCAATTGAGTGAAAGCTAGAAGAGCATTGTTCAATAGAAGTATAATGTGTATCTTCCCTGGCTGATGTTGTTCAATGGATTGAGTTCCAGCCTGCAAACCAAAGGATCGCTGGTTCAGTTCTCAGGCAGGGCAAATGCCCGGGTTGCGGTCCAGGTCCCCAGTAGGGGTGTGTGACTGGCAACCACATGCTGATATTTTTCCCTCTCTTTTTCCCTTACTTCCTCTTTAAAAATAAATTAATAAAATATTTTTAAAAAGAAATATACTGTATTTCTAATATTCATCAGAAATGCAAGACGTGTATGCAATTTTAAAATTTCCAATACAGAGAAAAGTGAAAACAAATAAGTAAATTAATATTAAACATGTATTTTATTCTGTCAAATTTTTTTATTCCGTTACTAATGGGATGTTTTGCATTGTTCTTTATTTTTTAATGCCTTCAAAATTCTATATAATATTAACATTTAACATATTTCAATCAGAACAGTGCTCAGTAGCCACATATGGGTCATTATGTATTGCACACCTCAGATTTGAAAGTGACCTTGATTCATAACAACTAATTATAAAGATATAAAATAGTTGTTAGTTTTTAAAAGCTTATAAGACAATAACATGGCATTAATGTTTTTAGATTGGATAAAGATGTTTTAAACAACTTTTGTGGATAATCACAACTTCACACATTAATTACTTTAAATTACAATGTAGATGCTTTTAATAAAATTCCATGTAGTTTTTAAAATTTTTTAAGTTTGATTGAATTTATTAGAGTGATATTGGTTAATAAAATTATATAGGTTTCAGGTGTATAATTTTCTAATACATATGTGTCTATGGCATTGTGTGTTCAATACCCAAAGTCTCCTTCCATCAAAATAAACAAAATATAAAGAGTCTCAAGGTATTTTTATCTGAAGTAAAATTTAATTATATAATAATGTCTTTTTTGAATACATTATATATGATAATAGGAAATCTATTGCTAAATGATATAAATTAATATATTACAAAATAATTTTATAAAATAAAGAGACAAATAAAACATTTAAGCAATAATAGGCCTGGTGAGTCAGGAGAAGATATAAAACCTTAGGTGGTAAATTTATTTCTGAATACATCTTCCGGAATGTTATTTGGCAATTTATGAATCTATTAAAGTGGAATTGCTAGTGATGGTGTGTGAAATAAATTCAGTTTATCCCATAAAGAAAAACGAATTAATTTATTGCATGGTCATTTTAAGTGTACCATAAAGATAATGAAAACATAAATTTTACTATTCAGTTAGAAATCATTTTTATTACTTTTGATAGATAGGGACTATAAGCAACAAATTCTATTGTCTAATGACTATCTTGTGCCACCACTCTGAAATTTGCTTTGTACAAGTCTTTGGAATATAATTACACTAAATGTATTTTGAATTTAATCTTTTTTGCAAAATTACAAAACCAAACCAGTAGTTGTAGAACAAAGCAGAAATTCAAAGCCACATTGTAATGCACGAACGTGCAAATTGGAGAGCTTTAATGTGAACTGATGCTGAGAGATCAGGGCTGACACCAGTCAAAACTAAAACATTTCCAAGATTGACTGTGGTATTCTGTATGAGTTGACTTTAATATCCTATGTTCCTTCCTGACTAGACTTTGCTTTTCATATTTAGCCTTTTACAATTTTATAAAACAGGAATTAGTCACTTAATACTCACTTGATAATCTTTCAGGTAGGGCATTGCTATGTAAACAAACCAAGGACGTCATCTATTCAACAAATCAGTAGTAGATCAGGTACTCAGATAAGTGCCAAAGAGAAAGTGTTGATTAGGGCTGAGAGGACAAATCGAGTATGGTAATTACTAAGGAAGGCAAAGGTAGGCAAATATGGCATTGAGTGAAAAAGCTGTTAAAGCTGAAAGAGAGGGATCATGCAGGAAAAGCATTTACCCAGACAAGATGAGTTAGAGAAGGATCTCTAATGGAAATTGTATCCTCTTGATTGACTATAGGTAGACTAAGAAATAAAGAAGGGAGTTGAGAGCATGGATGTTTGGGAGGTTATTGAATTGTATATTCAAAGATATAATGCTAAAGACACAGTAAAAGAATTCCTAGGTAGGTGATGAAGATGTTACTGAATAACCTATGGATAACATATCACTGGAAAACCCTTGTGGAGAAGAGAAGGGTACCTTTATGTTCACACATTTTCCAAATATTTTATGTATTTTGATTAATTTATATTGGTATTTAATAATAATTTATTTTGCATAAAGTAAATGTAAAAAGTTGTTAAAATTTTTAAGGTTATCAGGTTTTTTCAAAATAGAGAATATCATCTATGTTAATTCATTAACAGAAATAAAAAACTATACACAATTTCACATAACTTTCTCATAAATGCTAACTATGTTATTTTAGAGAGATTTTTATTAACTAATTTTCTTTAAATGTTTTAAGCAAGATTTCTAAAATGTGAATCTAAATAATGAATGTAATTGGTAAATTTGTAGTCAAATGGACAATAGCAAAAAATAAAAATGTAAAGTATTTGTTTTTATTAACATGATTTTACTCAATAGTTCTGTATCATTCTAAGATATAAATCATTGAATTCTCACTCTAGACAAAAGTACTAACATGAACCTAGTCCAAGTTCTTGTTTTAAATAGCTCCTATTAATCATTTTGCTTTCACGTTTCACAGTTTTAAAGTTTTTCTTCATAGAGAAAAATAGCATGACTTATATCCCATGGAAAGAACCTCATAGTGATACATTTCCCTGATCTTTTATTGTCTATGGTGACATTTTTAAATTGTTTTTGATTACTGAATCTCTTTCATGCTACTATACACTTTTCCAGATTCATTTATTTAATATACGAGGTCTGTCTGGAAAAACTTCAGCTATTGTTAATATAGGGGGAACAGTTTGCTTTATATCAGTGCAACCTACTAGCCAAAGAGAGTGGAATGTGCACGTGTAAACAATGACAACTTCATTGTATTACTCAGCGTGGGCAGTAAATGCTGATGAGTGAGCATGTGCACTGTATGGCTGTCACATTCAAAATAACAGCAAGTAGAACAATGAATCTGCATCAAATTTTGTATTAAGCTTGAACATGCCTCCGCAGAAACTGTTTAGATGATTCGGAAGGCCACAGCTATGGGCAACAGGTGATTGGCAGCTTCATCAAGACAATGTTCCTAGTCATGCATCATATCTGGTGCAGAGATTTTTGGCAAAACCTCAAATCACCCAGGTGACTCAGCCACCCTATAGTCCAGATTTGGCTCCCTGTCACTTCTGGCTTTTCCCAAAACTAAAATCACCTTTGAAAGGGAAGAGATGTCAAGCTGTCGATGAGATTCAGGAAAATATGACAGGGCAGCCTGTGGCAACTGGGAGACTGCGTGAGGTCCCAGGTGTCTACTTTGAAGGGGACTGAGGTATCATTGTCCTATGTACAATGTTTCTTGTATCATCAATAAATGTCCCTATTTTTAATATTACATAGCTAAATATCTTCTGGGCAGACCTTGTATATGCCTCTCTTGTGCTTTAATATAGTGACTAACAACTTGCTATTTTCTAGAAAAAAATAACACATTGAAAAGAGCAACCTTGGCTCTATAAAGGTGTGCTGTGTCAAATAGAAAACCGTCTACTTCTCCCAGCCATGGTGGAAGTGAGGCCATAGCAGAGATAGTCTTAGCTTCAGACAGGGAGTGAAAATGGCAGTGAGAGCAATGAATCAAACTTTCACTCATTATCCAGAGGGAGAGGGAGAGGATATGACTTACTGACAGATGCTAGTTGGCAGAGCATGTAAGACTTTTTCTTTTTTTAATTTAATTCTTTCATGGCTTAATATGTGGACTTTGCTTTGGAAATTGAATAATGCCTTATATTTTATGGTGGTGCTTATATAAGTGGTTTATTTATGAGAGCAGGTAGAGTACATATCAGAAATTTTCTTCTTCAAATTCATTTAATTCTATTTTACTTTGCAGAATGTCAGTTTATAATGTATGTTTTCTAATATAATAGTTGTGCCTCATAGATAACTTTGGCCCAAGTTATTTTTAAAGTTTCATGTACATGAAACTATGAAAAACTATTAAAACTTTTAAATGTGAGATTTCATGTAAGCGATCCAATTAATTTGATAAATTTCTTTCTTGTTGCCTCATTGAGGCAAAAATAGCTAACATGATATTTTAACAACTGTAATCTTTACATATTTTATTATGCTAGTAAAAGTACATTTTTTCAAAAATCTTTTTATACAATAACTAAAAAACTGATAATCAGGCAAATTATTAATAATGTTTGCAAGTTGTATGGAAAAACAAATGTTTTATTAAAATGTATTATGGAGGTTGCTTGGGCATTGAATTAATTTTACCTAAGACATGATAAGAAATACATTACGCTTTACTGGAAAACATAAATTAGAAAAGAGACAACTGACGTACAGTAGTTTAAAGAAAGTACAAGATATTAGGGAGAAACAGTTTGCCTCTAAGCATTAAATTCAAGCTCTTGTAGCTAGTATATATGCCTGGTGGTTAATATGAACTAGGTATACTTATACATTAAAATTTAATATTTGGTTATTAATTAAATTTTTAATCAAATCATTAAATTAAAGTCATCTTATAGAATTTAATGAAATTTATCTCCAAATTAAAATAATATTTAAAATATTAAAAGTTAGTTTAAATAAACTTTAAGACTTAAATGTCAAAGAAATCTATATTAATATTTTAAATAGAATGAAGAGAGAGAGGAAGGGAAAGAATTTTTATAAATTGTGTGTTTAATTTTTTTGTTAGAAGCCATTCTGAGATATATATATAAGAATATATATATTTATATATATATATGACTAAATATTAGTCAGAGTTAGGTTCAGTCAAAAATATCCCTTTATCTACCATCAACCATCCTATCACACCACCCACTCATCCCATTCACCTACACACAGTTTTTCTAGCCTTGCTTGCTTCTTTTAAAAAATGAAAGCCTTTTTTTTCTGCCTACCTTAGAGAAATTTATAGATCTCATGGTTAGAGAATTCTCCCTAATACAAGAGTCTCATTCCTCCTACTACAAAGTCCTATCTCCCTTATTGCATTAGCTTTTTTAAATAAAGTACCTCCTTACCTAAGCAGGATATTTTTATTTGAAAATATTATTACATATGATTTTTAATATTCATTTACTATTTAATTTTGTTTCTGCATCATTTTGAGGTACTCTTCTGTATTTGAGGTATATTACAAGACTGTAATGAATCCTCCTTTCTTATTGGTTCAATGTTATCCTTTTACTGTTTTCTTTTTTATTTCAGTGAAACTACCCTTTTTTAAAAAAAAAATCTCAGTAGGAAGTGAAAGAACATCTTCCAGATGGGATTGTAAAAACCAAGCTAACAAATTGTATGTAAGAACCTATACTAACACCTCCTAGGTGTTATTAGGAGTTAGGGGTTTTGGGAGGAAATGAGAGGCGGCAGGAAGTTAGAATAGTGAGTCCGAAGCTTCAAAAATACATTTGAAAGCAATAAATAGCAGTAAGAACTTCCCAGAAGTAAAATTGTATTTCCTTTTTTTAAAAAATCTTCATTGTAGCCCTGGCTGGTGTAGCTCAGTGGATTGAGCGCGGGCCTGCGAACCAGAGAATTGTGGTTCGATTCCCAGTCAGGGCACATGCCTGGGTTGCAGACTGGTTCCCTGCAGGCCAACTCCCAGCAGGGGATGCACGAAAGGCAACCATACATTGATGTTTCTCTCCCTCTCCTTCCCCCCTAAAGATAAATAAATAAATAAAATTAAAAAAAACATTTAAAAAATCTTCATTGTATTTTTTCAATTATCATTTAGTCCCTTTATACTCCCTTCTGATAGCAATGCCCACACTGTTGGCCATGCCCATGAATCCTTTTCCCTTTTTGCTCCATCCCTTCTCCCTCAAACTCCCACCCACTAGCAGCTACTCTCCATCTATGAGTATGTCCCCATATACCTTGTTAATTTAGTGTCTTCATTAGATTCCATATACGAGTGAAATTATATGGTGTTTGCTTTTCTCTGACTGGCTTCTTTCACTTAGCATAATGTTCTCCAGGTCTATCCATACTATCACAATGGACACATCAAACTGAAATATTTTTGCACAGCAAAGGAAATCATCAACAAAATAAAAAAACAACCCAAGGAATGGAAGAACGTATTTGCTGATATATCCGATAAGGGGTTAATAACCAAAATGTAGAAAGAACTTACAAGACTCAACACCAAAAAACAAAAAACCCAATTAAAAAATGGGCAAAGGACATGAATAGGCACTCCTCCAAAGAGGGCATACAAACGGTCAATCGACATATGAAAAGATGCTTAATGTCACTAACCATCAGAAATATTCAAATTAAAACTATGAAATATCATCTCATACCTGTCAGAATGGCTAACATCAATAAATCAGCAGACAACAAGTGCTGGTGAGGATGTGGAGAAAGGAGAACATTTTTGCACTGTTGGTGGAAGTGCAGATTGATGCAGGTACTGTGGAAAGTAGTAAAAAGATGCCTCCAAAAATTAAAAATGGATCTTCCTTTTGACCCAGCCATCCCACATCTGGGAATATATCCAAAACATATTTGCCAATGATAACTCAGACAAGGGTTTAATGTCTAAAATATACAGAGAACTTACATGACTCCACTTTAAGAACACAGCAAACCAATTAAAAAGTGGACGAAGGACTTGAACAGACACTTCTCCAAGGAGGACATACAGAGGATCCAGAGACACATGAAAAGATGCTCAATATCGCTAGCTTTCAGAGAAACACAAATTAAAACCACAATGAGATACCACTTTGCACCAGTCAGAATGACCGTCATAAACAAAGCAACAAACAGTAAGTGTTGGAGAGGTTGTGGGAAAAAAGAGACCCTAGTTCATTGTTGATGGGATTGCAGACTGGTACAACCACTATGGAAAACAGAATGGAATCTTCTAAGAAAACTAAAAATGAATCTGCCTTTTGACCCAGTAATTCCACTGAAGGATTATATCCTAAGAACCCCAAAACACCAGTCCAAAAGAACTTCTGCACTCCAATGTTCATAGCAGCACAATTTGCAATAGCCAAGTTTAGGAAGCAACCTAGGTGCTCATCATTAAATGACTGGATCCAAAAACTATGGTACATTTACACAATGGAATTCTGTACAGCAGAAAGAAAGAGGAGCTCCTACCCTTTGAGACAGCATGGATGGAACTGGAAAGCATTATGCTGAGTGAAATAAGTCAGGTGGTGGAAGACAAATACCATATGATCTCACATTTGACAAAAAAGCTAAACAACAAAATGAACAAGCAAGCAAAATATAACCAAAGACACTGAAATACAGAACAGACTGACAGTGACCAGAGGGGAGGGGAGGGGATTTCAGGGGAAAAGGGGAAGGGTTTACAGGAACTAGTATAAGGGATACATGGACAAAAACTAAGGAGGGTGGAAATGGGAGGGAGGTGGGGATGGTTGGGGAGGTGGGCTGGGATGGGAGTAAAAGACAGAAAACTGTACTTGAACAACAATTAAATAAATTATTTTTTAAAAAAGAACCCCAAACTGCTTTGTTCATTGCAGCATTATTTATAATCACCAACATATGGAAGCAGCCCAAATGTCCATCAGTAAATGATTGCATAAAACTATATGGGACATTTATACAATGGAATACTACTTGGCCATTAAAAAAGAAGAAAATTATACCTCTGTATTTCTTTCTTATACACTGAACTGTTTGTCTTCATGAAGCACCTCAGTGAAGTCTGATTAAGACAAATGATGCTGTTTGTGTGGTAGTGAGTTGGAGGAAAGGCATAGAAGGAGAGTGCAACCTCCTCTTATTCACTTTACCAGGACCTAAGTTAAAACTTCAGACTAATACTGTGAGAGACAGTAAAAATTGAAGGGCTTCCTGACAGTGACTCACAGGAATGGAGGAGATAGAAATCTAAGTGTCTGTTATCATTAAGGGAATTAAAATCTAATAAGGGACACAAATTATGTCTCATGGAAAGTTACTACTACGAAAGTAACTATAGGGGAGAAAAACTGATTTCCCACTAATCTTCAAGCTTCCTTGCCTAACTCCTCTGAGATTAACAAGAAAAAACAAACATAAGTTTAATAGCATATAGACCTCTTGTATACATTGGAGAGACCCAAGAAAACCTAGTGACTCTTCATAATGGCCCAAGTCACCACTTTACCCACTTTGGCTTAAGACAAAATACCATGCTGGGGAAAGGAGGCCAGTTATGTGAGGCTGCCAGGCAAAGCAGAGTAAATAAGAATAAAACTTTTGTGCAGATTTAAATCCTTGTCTTTTCTCTTGATAGGAATTTCCAGAGATTTAGAGTCATCCTTTTCTGCCTGGTAAAAACCATAACAAAATATTTGAAAAACCATAACAAATATAGATTTTCTTATAAATAAAACTCAGTTTTCATAGCTTTTTCAGTCTCTGCTTTTTTTTAAATTAAATAATGAGCTCAAATAATCCTTAGGCCAAAGAGATTTATTTTAGAGCAGTATATTTTGATCTAAACTCTTTCATGACAAAGAGTTTAGACAATCAGAATGCAGTGGCTAACAATTGCTTCTTTACTAATTATTTTAAAGACTTTACCAAAAATTAAAAATTAAAAATGTAGTGATTTTGAATTATTTTGTTGACAGTATTTATATTTTATTCCATTTTATTATAACTACTTAGAATAAGATTAAAATAAAATATTTTCATAAAATAATTTAATAAACATTTTATTGCACATATATATTAGTAGTTTTTTTTCAGTGCCAGAGTATCAAGGACACATAATAGGAATTTTTTGGAAATCTCAGTAGAACTGCAATTAAACCATATTATGCCATTAGATAAATAAAAGATAAGACAATTTAGAAAGCACAGAAATTGCTAGTTATTAACTTTCTTTTTTATATTCTGAATAGAATGATAAAATATAAGTCTACCTTTTTCAAATGTAAGAATAGATGTATTTAATGATTAGTTTAGAGAATTTACTGCTATACATATTATCTAATTGTGTATTCCACCTTAAAGTATCTAACATTATAAATATAACCTTTTTAATTCTTATTTTAAAATATAAAAATACTATTGTATCTACTGTTAAAAACTACAGAATAAAGGCCTGGGTGGTATAGTTCAGTGGATTGAGTGCGGGCCTACGAACCACATGATCGTGGTTCGATTCCCAGTCAGGGCACATGCCTGGGTTGCAGGCCAGTTCCCAGCAGGGGACTCACAAGAAGCAACCATACATTGATATTTCTTTCCTTCTTTCCTTCCCTTCCTCTCTAAGACAAATAAATAAAATCTTTAAAAAAAGAACCCTACAGAATAAAAATATTCAAGGGATTTTCTAACACCACTATACTTTAATCAGAATTTACTGATGAAAGATACTTGTATAAAGAAATGAAATATTCTTTCATCATTGTGGTTTTATACCATAAGTTCCATTTACCTAAATTGAAACTAAATTCTATAAAGTTGTTTCATGTAATTAATTATGTCATTTTTTTCAGTTATTAGTATTGTAAAAATATAATAAAATAAAACAAGTAAAAGTTTTTAAATGATGTATTTCATAATAATAACTACAGAATTCTATAAATTCAGTAGAGTACCTCTTGAAAAAGATATGTACCTACTTTATATTATGATGTTAAGCTGACAGGAAACTACTCAGTGGAAGTTCCCACAATTATGCAATCTGTTCCTTTGTCACCAATCCATTAAAAAATGAAAATGCAATATCTGTCTGATTCCAGGCTCTTAACTCCTCCACCTTTTGTCCAGAATTCTACTTCTGCCAATTTAGACCTGATGATTCAAAGTCTATGTTTTTTCTCATGAATCTCACTTCAGTTTTCTGTAGCTGCTCTACAAGAAAGAATTTTCTAAGTATTAAACCAATCGTGTGCAACTCTTCCTCAGAATCCCTTTGTAGACACAAATACACATAGAGTCCTCCAAAACCAAGCTCGAAAACAAATCCAGGTCTACGACTGAGGAAGGAAGGGCCCTTGATGTTCTGAAGCAGATACTCCTGGACTAACACACCTTATAATTTACTGTGGTCTATGGCTGCTTTTGTTTCACAAAGGAAAAGTTAAGTATCTTCTATAGGCATCTTATTCCCAGGACTGTCTTCATGGGATTGTGACTGATGGGGTCTGTCACTCAGGTTTCCAAGCAAAGATGGCTTGCCTAAAAGCTCAGTTATCTGCAATCACAGTATTAAAATTCTCAAAAAATATATATTTGAATGTATGTTTTGTGAGGAGGTCTTTTGGGAAAATTGACAATATTCTGGGGGCTTGGTGCACAGTGCATGTATGCATCCTGTCTCTCCCCCAAGGAAGGATTCTCTGGACAGGGGCTCCCTGCCAACCTTGAATGCTAGTCCTCTTCCTTGATGGTCCTGTTCTCCAGGGGCTGCCATCTGTCCTCCACCCTGGACACTGACAGGGGTACCTTGGTCAAGAGATCCATGTTCCACCATCCAGAGAGCTTGGTCTTGAGAATAAGAGGTTTAGGCTCAGGCACAGGTCTCGGGAGACTTAGAGAGGAGCAAAGCAGCAACCTTTCTCCCTCAGGCCATCAGCACCACAATGCTTTTGACAAAGGATAGGCAGGGACTTTTCACCTACCCTAGCCTAGTATGGAGCACTTACAGGCTCCAGTTTGAAATCCCTCTTACTGATGGTTGGGGCAGAGAGCCTCTGGGTAGGGGAGATTGATTTCCTCACTTTTAGCAGCAGACCAATATTTGTATTTTACACTGAGACTAATACATTGTACAGCCAGATCTGTTTACCCCCTAAAATTGTCAAAAGTGTTAGGTCTCTCTACTGTACCTTCTGGATCATGAAAAGTGGATCCAGATTCCAGACTTAGCTCTGTCTTCTTAACTTCCATGGCACCATAAAGATATCCTTACTTGCTACTTTCTGTTGTCTTTAAAAAGATTGCTTTTTGCATTTTGGAGATTTTTTTCAGTGTTCTGAAGCAAAAGGTATCTATCATTATGAGAAGTAGAACTCCTTCTACTTTATACTCCTTCAAGTATAAATTTGAGAATTTAACACTGTTCTCTTAAAATCATTAAAGCCATTTTTAACGCCTGATTTTTTAAAAAAATCTAATACTTCACATAAAAGAGATTATTAGTTTGATGATTCAGATGATCTTAAATAATTTTACTTTTAATTGACATTTTCTTTTTAATCTATGTAAACTATTGATACAGTAGGTAATATTTGAAAGCTGCAGACATTCTCATGTATTCAAAATGAAAATATATACAAAGATGATGCTAAATACATATTTTGAAATACTTCAGTTCATTAATCACTTACAGATGCAGTTTATCTGGCAAGTTAATTTATTTAACACCCAGACAGATGTATAGAATCAATGAGGTGGTTAGGTGTCAAATAAATTGGAACTTAGAATCTTTCTCACATGGGTCCAAAATATTTTTAAAGTTAACTTACTCTAAAACTATCATAATTCTAATATATTTTTTCTGTATCTTAGCTAAAGTTGAAAATTAAAACAGTAACAAAAAAAATTGTCAGTTTATATTACATTTATACTCATGAAATATAGGATGGCCAGGATTTCTGAGCCACAGATTACTGACCAGAGGCAAAGTCCTCTCAATAGTAAGATGTTTAAGAAAATGAAGCCACAATATTAAGAAATTATATTAGTAAAATTTCCAATTATTTTATATTTGTTTATTTTAAACAAAGAATTGACAGCCTTGGCCAGTGTAGTTCAGTTGGTTGGAGAATCACCCAGCAAACTAAATGGTCATGGGTTTGATTCCCACTCTCTTTCTTCCTTCCTCTTTCTCTAAAATCAATAAACATGTTCTCAGGTGAGCATCAAAAAAAAAAAAAAAACTAGAAAAACTGGCACTTTGGTATGGGGAATGTAGTAGTATTATATTGAAATTAGAACCTCATTTGAATTTGCATCATACAAGTGATGACAGAGAAAAATCATTGTTTTGAAACTTCTATGTTCACAGCTCTACTGAAATCATTCTGACAAAAAACACTAGAAAATATATAAAATTAATTCGATGGTCATAACTTCCCCAAATTTTATATATACAGACACATACATTATATATATATATACATATATATAATGTATGATATATATATAATCAGGTCAGTCTGAACAGTCAGTACAGAAAGTACTTCAGTGTTACTATTTAGGTTTATCAAGTAGTAATTATTTAAGTTATTAGAATAGAGTTGGAGAAACAAAGTATGTAACACTTTGCACTTTCCCTTAAATTCTTTAAAATCAAGTTAATCTGCTTTTAGTCTTCTTAAAAGATATTAATAAAAACAGAGTATAGAATATAACCAAACCTATTGTTGAAACCAGTTATTCATTTTTTAAATATAGTCCACATATTATTGGTGTTGAAACATATACTCAAGGTTTCACAATGTGATTTTGCACACATTCCATTGTTACATAACTACAGTTTGTGAGAATATCAACATGGA